>NC_134643.1:1426607-2131382 GCF_030463565.1 Pelecanus crispus
CCAGGGCTGGGGACTCCCCCACCTCTCTGGGCAGCCTGTTCCAATGCTTGGCCACTCTTTCCATGAAGAAATTTCTCCCAATTTCCAACCTAAACCTCCCCTGGTGCAGCTTGAGCCCATTTCCTCTTGTCCTATCGCTGTTCCTTGGGAGAAGAGCCCGACCCCGCTCCCTGCCCCCTCCTGCCAGGAGCTGCAGAGCGATCAGGTCTCCCCCTCAGCCTCCTCTTCTCCAGGCTGAACACCCCCAGCTCCCTCAGCCGCTCCCCACCAGCCCTGTGCTCCAGACCCTGCCCCAGCTCCGCTGCCCTTCTCTGGACACGCTCCAGCACCCCAATGTCCTCCTTGTAGTGAGGGGCCCAAAACTGGGCACAGCATTCCAGGTGCGGCCTCACCAGCGCCGAGCATGGGGCACGATCCCTGCCCTGCTCCTGCTGGCCGCACTGTTCCCGACACAAGCTGGGACGCTGTCCACCGCTCCCGTCCCCCGTCCCCCGGGGTCCCCTCCCCGCTGAGCGCCGCGCTGCCATTCCCCGCAGTTCAGCTGCTGCGGGGGGGCGTCTCCTACAAGGACTGGTCCCAAAACATCTACTTCAACTGCACTGCCGCCAACCCCAGCCGCGAGCGCTGCTCCGTGCCCTTCTCCTGCTGCCTGCGGGACGCCAACGAGGTGAGGATGGGCACCCTGGGGTATCCACGGGGGACCCCGCTCCCCGCACCTCCTCTCCCATCCCTCGGGGCTGTGCTGGGCCCCCCGGGAGAGGAAACCCACCACCGGCAACGGACGGGACCCCACACCGCCCTCCGGGTTTGGGGACCCCCGGGTGGGGACACTGCAGTGGGGATGGGGTGAATTGGAGGGGGGGCAGCAGGGGGGGCTTTTTGGAGGGAGGCAGGGACCCTGCCCCCCCCCCCCCCCCGCCAGGTGTTGTCCCTTTTGGGGACGTTTAGGGGAGCGCCAGCGCTGGAGGGACGGGGCTGGGGACGCCGAGGGCGGGCTGGCCCAGAGGAGGGGGACACCCCGAGCGGCACCGCGCCGCCGGCCGCCCCCCCCCGCAAGAGGCGGGGACCCCCCGCCCTGTGTCCCCAGCCCCTCCATGCGCTGTCCCCCGTCGCAGGCCGTCGTCAACACCATGTGCGGGCAGGGCATGCAGGCCAGGAGCTACCTGGAGGCCAGCACCTTCATCTACACCAACGGCTGCATCGACAAGCTGGTCAACTGGATCCACAGCAACCTCTTCCTGCTGGGGGGCATCGCCCTGGGGCTGGCCGTCCCCCAGGGGTACCGGGGGAGGACGGCACCGGCACGCAGCGCCGGCGGCGCTCGGCGGAGTCGCTTTAACCGCGAGGCCTGGGGAGTCGGGGGTGGGGATTTGGGGCGAGGGGAGCGGGTGCCGACGTCGGGGCGCGTCCTCACCTGGAGCCGCGGAACGCGCGGGAGGGCGGCGGGGGTGACGCTGGAGCGGCGTCCCTCAGCGCCCTCCTCGGCCTCTCCTCCTCTTCCTCTCCTGCCTCTTCCTCGCCTCCGCGGCCTCCGCTGCCGCGGCCTTCCAGCGCTGCCTCCTCGCTGCCTTCCTCTCGTCCGTCTGCCCGCGGCCTCGTCCTCGCGGCCTCTCGTCCGCTTCCTCGCTGCGAGTCTCTCGTCCTCTCCCTCTACTTCTCGTCTCATCCTCTTCTTCTCGTCCTCGTCCTCTTCCTCTACTTCTCGTCCTCGTCCCGCTTCCTCTACGGCGCGTCCGCGGCCTCGGCCTCTACTGCTCGTCCGCGTCCGTCCCCCGCGTACTGTCTCGGCCGCTCCCTCTCCCGGCACCCTCGCCGTCTCCTCTCCCTCCGCCCTCCCTCTCCCTTCTCCCTCTCCCTTCTCCCTCTCCCTTCCCTCTCCTGTCCGCCTCTCCCTCTCCTCTCCCTCTCCTCCTCTCCCTCCTCCTCTCCCTCTCCTCCTCTCCCTCTCCCTCTCCTCCCTCCCTCTCCCTCTCCTCCTCTCCTCTCGCCCCCCCTCTCCCTCTCCTCCCGCAGCTGGTTGGCATCCTGCTGGCTCAGATCCTCATCAACCAGGTCAGGGACCAGATCAAGCTGCAGCTCTACAACCAGCAGCACCGGGCTGACCCCTGGTACTGAGCCCCGGCGCAGCGCGGCACAGCCGGCATCCGTCCCCGCGGCACAGCGGCGGCTCGTGGCACCGGGACCTCAGCGGTGATTTTCCAAACCCTGGACCGGTAGGAAGAGCTGAAGGGGCTTTGCCGGAGAAGAGGGAAGTTGGCGCGAGCTGCGGACGCCCGGATCCGTGCGCGGCGGCCGCTGTGCTGCGGAGAGGGACGCGCGGGGACGCTGGGGACTCCGTGGCTTTGGCAGCCGGTGCGAGAGCAGGCGCCGGCTGGGCCGGGACGTGCCGCGCTGCTGCGCCCTGTTTGGGGGACTGAACCAGCCCTGCTGAACTGCTGCGTCCGTCTGTCCGTCCGTCCGTCCGTCTTGGGGGGCTGAGAGTTGGTGCGCAGGTTGTGCACGAAGCAGGTTTGCGCTCGGATGTGCTTCCCATCTCCTCCTGTGCTGGAGATGGGCGTTTGTCTGTCTGTCTGCCCATGCACCAAGAGTTGCCTTTGCCCGGGGCAAGGCTGGTTCCGGAATTGGGGATGTTCCCCCCATCGCTGAGTGCCACAAACCCCATCGGCTCCGTCACGGTGCCCCCGTGGGGAGGACAGCCGAGGGCTTCGCTTGCCAGCCGGGAGCGGGAGCCATCGCCTGCGCGTCCGGCCTGGAAGAAGAGGAAGAGGAGTGCTTCGTTAGCCGAGGCCGGGGGTCCCGTCCTCTGCCCCGGGGGGCTCGAACCCCTCCGCGGGGTGCTGAGCCCCGTGCAGAGGCGCGGACAGGCGTGGGCCCGCGTCCCCTCTCGTGTGGGGCCAGTGTGGGGCTGCGCCGTCGCCCTTTGCTTCCGCCGAGAATAAAGAGACGAGGCCGGACCCCGGGGTCTCTGCCGCGCCCGTGCCGGGGGCTGCTCCATCACCGGGGGGGAACCCAAAACAAGGGGGGTGAAGGGTGGCGAGGGGGCAGCGCAGCAGAGAATCCCCCAGCAAGGAAAATTCGGAGAGGTGCTCGCTGCCCTGCTCCGAGGGGGTGATTTGGGGGGACACACACACACACACACACACTCATCCGAATTCCCCCCTCCTCTGCTCCAGGGAAGAGCCTGCAAAACTTGCAGGCCCCAGCCTCGCTTTTCGGAGCCGTCGCAAAGCGTGGGTGGAGTTTTTTGGTTTGGTTGAGTTGGTTTAATTTTTTTTTTTTTTCTTCTCCTCGGCTGGGTGGTCCCCCCGCGCCGCCCCGCCGCGGAGGGAGTCGGGATGCGGCCCAGCGCCCGGCCCTTTGTGTGCGGCCGGGAGGCACCCAGGCGGGCCGGGGTTTGCCGTGCCCCTCTGCCACCTCCCTGCGCTGATTTTGTCCCCCCCCGTGCCCCCTCCCGTGGCTTTTGGCCAGGGTGGCTCAGGGCTCTCGGGGACCGAAGTGGCCGCGCTGGCCTGGTCCTACCCCAGCGTCGGCCAAGGGCCAGCTCCCGGCTGCCCCCCGTCCTCTCTGGCATTCCCTGTCTGGTTGCTCCAGGAAAACTCCTCCAAAACTGTCCCCACTGTCCCCCAAAGCGTGACGTTCCCCCCCCCAAAAAAAAAGAGTTCTCACCCCAAAAGAGCGACTTCTGAAAAGCCCCCCCCCCCGCCAAGCAACTTCACTCCCCCAAAAAGCCACCTCCCCCCTGCCAAAATGTGACCTGTCACTTAAAAGAGCAATTTCTCCCCCCAAAAGTGATCACTTCCCAGAAAATGACACTTCTCCCTGAAAAGTCATTTCCCCACATAAAATGTTACTTTTCTCCCCAAAACTTCTCCTCCAAAGACCTACTTCTCCCCCCAAAACAACCTAAGTTCCTCTCCAAGAGTGGCTTCTTTCCCCCCCAAAACTGACTTTTGTCTCCCAAAATGTTACTTCCCCTGTCAAAACAAGTGGCTTTGTGTCCCCCAAAAGCAACTCTTCTCCACACATAAAGTGGCTGTTTATCCCCCAAAAGTGACTTCCCTTCAAAAAGTAACTTTTTCTTCCCCCAAAAAAACAAACTTTTCTCCCACCCAAAAGTGGCTCTTGTCCCCAAAAAAGTGACTTTTCTTCCCCCAAAAGTGACTTCCCCCTCAAAAAAGTAACTTTTCTCAGGAAAAAGCAACTTCTTCTCCCTTCCCCCCCAAAGTGGCTTTTGTCCCCCAAAAGTGACTTTTCCTCCCCCAAAAAGTGAATTCCCCCTTTAAAAAAAGCAACTTTTCTCCCCCCAAAAGTGGATTTTGTCCCCCAAAAGTTACTTCCCCCCTCAAAAAAGTCACTTTTCCTCCACCCAAGTGGTGACTCTTGTCCCCCAAAAGTAACTTCCCCCCGAAAGTGACTTTTATCCCCCAAAAGAAACTCTTCTCTCCCCGGTAAAGTGCCTTTTGTCCCCTAAAAGTAACTTTTTCCCCACAAACCTGACTTTTTCTCCCCCCAAAAGTGGCTTTTCTCCCCAAAGGCAACTTTTCTCCTCCAAAAAGCAACTTTTGCCTCCCCAAAAAGTAACCTTCCCCCGGAAAAAAGTGACTTCCCCCCCTCAAAATCCAACTTTCCTCCCCTAAAAGTGACTTATGACTTATCTCCCTAAAATACAACTTTTCTCCACCAAAACGGTGACTTCTCTGCCCAAAAAGCAACTTCACCCCCCAAAAGTAACTTTTTGCTCCCTGAAACAACTTTTATCCTCCCCAAACGCGACTCCTCTCCCTCAAAAAGTGACTTCCCCCCTCAAAACCAACTTCCCCCTCCAAAACCTTTTTCCCCCATCAATCCAACCTCTCTCCGAAAAAACCCAAACTTTCTCCTCCAAAACCGCGACTCCTCCTCTTTCCAAAGCAACATTTCCCTCCCAAAAGCGACTTCTCCCTCCCTAAAACCAACTTTCCCCTCACAAAACCCAACATTTCCCCCCCAAAACACCAACTCGGCCCCCCTTCGGGAGAACCACCCTCTTCCCTCCTCCCTCAGCGCCATCCCTCTCCTCAACACCCCACTTTCCTCGTCAAAAACCCGTCCCCTCCCCGCCCGCTCCAAAAAAAAGGAACTTCTTCCTCACAAAAAGCCACTTTCCCCCTCAAAAACCCGTCCCCTCTCTGCCCGCTCCAAAAAGAGGAACTTTTTCCTCGCGAAAAGCCACTTTCCCCTCAAAAAGCCATCCCCTCTCTCCCCGCTCCAAAAAAGGGAACTTTTTCCTCACGAAAAGCCACTTTTTCCTCGCGAAAAAGCCACTTTTTTCCTCACGAAAAGCCACTTTTTTCCTCAAAAACCCGTCCCCTCTCTGCCCGCTCCAAAAAGAGGGAACTTTTTTTCCTCACGAAAAGCCACTTTCCCCCTCAAAAAGCCATCTCCTCTCTCCCTGCTCCAGAAGAAGGAACTTTTTCCTCACGAAAAGCCACTTTTTCCTCACAAAAAGCCACTTTCCCCCTCAAAAACCCGTCCTCTCCCTGCCCGCTCCAAAAAAGGGAACTTTTTCCTCGCGAAAAGCCACTTTTTCCTCGCGAAAAGCCACTTTCCCCCTCAAAAAACCCGTCCCCTCTCTGCCCGCTCCAAAAAAAGGGAACTTTTCCCTCACGAAAAGCCACTTTTTCCTCACGAAAAGCCACTTTCCCCCTCAAAAACCCCGTCCCCTCTCTGCCCGCTCCAAAAAAAGGGAACTTTTTCCTCACGAAAAGCCACTTTTTCCTCACGAAAAGCCACTTTCCCCCTCAAAAAGCCATCTCCTCTCTCCCTGCTCCAGAAGAAGGAACTTTTTCCTCACGAAAAGCCACTTTTTCCTCACAAAAAGCCACTTTCCCCCTCAAAAACCCGTCCTCTCCCTGCCCGCTCCAAAAAAGGGAACTTTTTCCTCGCGAAAAGCCACTTTTTCCTCGCGAAAAGCCACTTTCCCCCTCAAAAACCCGTCCCCTCTCTGCCCGCTCCAAAAAAAGGGAACTTTTCCCTCACGAAAAGCCACTTTTTCCTCACGAAAAGCCACTTTCCCCCTCAAAAACCCGTCCCCTCTCTGCCCGCTCCAAAAAAAGGGAACTTTTTCCTCACAAAAAGCCACTTTCCCCCTCACAAGCGGGCTGCCCCCTCCCCCCCGCGTCCCGCCGCGCCGCCTCCCCTCAGCCCGCCCCGGCGGGGGGCGCGGGGCCGTGGCGGGCCGGGCCGCGCTGAGGGGGACGAGGAGGAGGAGGAAGAGGAGGAGGAGGCGGAGCGGCCCCGCTCCGCTCCCGGCGAGCTCAACAAAGGGCGTCGGGGCATGGCGGGGGCCGGGGCCGGGCCGCCCGCCTAGCGCCGGTGCGGGCCGGGATGGCGGCGCAGGGCGGCGGGTGGCGGTGGGCGCTGGCGCTGGGGATGGCGCTGGCGCTGGGCGGCCGCCGCTGCCCCGCCGCCCCGCTCCTCAACGCCTCGGCCGTGCCCGAGCGCTGCCGCCGCCCCGCTGCCTGCGAACGGCTCCGTTACGGTGCCTGCCTGGGCTCGGCGCTGCCCTACGCCGCCACCTCCACGCTGCTGGCCGCCGACTCCGCCTCGCAGGAGGAGGCGCACGGAAAGCTGCTGCTCTGGTCCGGTACGGCCGGCGGGGACGGGAGCCTGCGGCCCGCGGTACAGCGGGGTGTGCGGGGGGCACACGGGCACGCAGGGCAGGCGCGGAGCCGGGAAAGGCCCGGGGCGGGCAGGGGCGGGGGGGCGGGTTCGGTACGGAGGGGAGCGGTATAGAGGGGCTGGGGGCGGGTACGGTACGGAGGGGAGCGGTATAGAGGGGGTCGGGTTGGGTACGGTACGGAGGGGAGCGGTATAGAGGGGGTCGGGTTGGGTACCGTACGGAGGGGAGCGGTATAGAGGGGCTGGGGGCGGGTACGGTACGGAGGGGAGCGGTATAGAGGGGGTCGGGTTGGGTACGGTACGGAGGGGAGCGGTATAGAGGGGGTCGGGTTGGGTACGGTACGGAGGGGAGCGGTATAGAGGGGGTCGGGTTGGGTACGGTACGGAGAGGAGCGGTATAGAGGGGGTCGGGGTGGGTACGGTACGGAGGGGAGCGGTATAGAGGGGGCCGGGGTGGGTACGGTACGGAGGGGAGCGGTATAGAGGGGCTGGGGGTGGGTACGGTACGGAGGGGAGCGGTATAGAGGGGGTCGGGGTGGGTACGGTACGGAGGGGAGCGGTATAGAGGGGCTGGGGGTGGGTACGGTACGGAGGGGAGCGGTATAGAGGGGCTGGGGGTGGGTATGGTACGGAGGGGAGCGGTATAGAGGGGGTCGGGGTGGGTACGGTACGGAGGGGAGCGGTATAGAGGGGCTGGGGGTGGGTACGGTAGGGAGGGGAGCGGTATAGAGGGGGTCGGGGTGGGTACGGTACGGAGGGGAGCGGTATAGAGGGGCTGGGGGCGGGTACGGTACGGAGGGGAGCGGTATAGAGGGGGTCGGGGTGGGTACGGTACGGAGGGGAGCGGTATAGAGGGGCTGGGGGTGGGTACGGTACGGAGGGGAGCGGTATAGAGGGGGTCGGGTTGGGTACGGTACGGAGGGGAGCGGTATAGAGGGGGTCGGGTTGGGTACGGTACGGAGGGGAGCGGTATAGAGGGGCTGGGGGTGGGTACGGTACGGAGGGGAGCGGTATAGAGGGGCTGGGGGTGGGTACGGTACGGAGGGGAGCGGTATAGAGGGGCTGGGGGTGGGTACGGTAGGGAGGGGAGCGGTATAGAGGGGCTGGGGGTGGGTACGGTAGGGAGGGGAGCGGTATAGAGGGGCTGGGGGTGGGTACGGTAGGGAGGGGAGCGGTATAGAGGGGCTGGGGGTGGGTACGGTACGGAGGGGAGCGGTATAGAGGGGGTCGGGTTGGGTACGGTAGGGAGGGGAGCGGTATAGAGGGGGTCGGGGTGGGTACGGTACGGAGGGGAGCGGTATAGAGGGGGTCGGGGTGGGTACGGTATGGAGGGGAGCGGTATAGAGGGGGCCCGGGGTGGGTACGGTACGGAGGGGAGCGGTATAGCAGGGGCCTGGGAATGGGAGCAGTATAGCAAACTGTATAGCGGGGGACAGGGGGTGGGTATGGTGTAGAGGGGGACAGGGGGTGGGTACGGTATGGAGGGGAGCAGTATAGAGGGGGCCTGAGAGTAGGCGTAGTATAGAAAACTGTATAGCAGGAGACAGGGGGTGGGTACAGTATAGAGAGGAGCAGTATAGAGGGGGACAGGGGGTGTGGACAGTGTAGTGGGGAGCAGTATAGAGGGGGCCTGAGAATGGGAGCAGTATAGGAAACTGTATAGCAGGGGGCTAGGGATGGTATGGTATAGAGGGGAGCAGTATAGAGGGGGCCTGAGAATGGGAGCAGTATAGGAAACTGTATAGCAGGGGGCTAGGGATGGTATGGTATAGAGGGGAGCAGTATAGAGGGGGCCTGAGAATGGGAGCAGTATAGGAAACTGTATAGCAGGGGGCTAGGGATGGTATGGTATAGAGGGGAGCAGTATAGAGGGGGCCTGAGAATGGGAGCAGTATAGGAAACTGTATAGCAGGGGGCTAGGGATGGTATGGTATAGAGGGGAGCAGTATAGAGGGGGCCTGAGAATGGGAGCAGTATAGGAAACTGTATAGCAGGGGGCTAGGGATGGTATGGTATAGAGGGGAGCAGTATAGAGGGGGCCTGAGAATGGGAGCAGTATAGGAAACTGTATAGCAGGGGGCTAGGGATGGTATGGTATAGAGGGGAGCAGTATAGAGGGGGCCTGAGAATGGGAGCAGTATAGAAAACTGCATAGCACGGGACTGGGGATGGGCGCAGTATAGATGGGAGCAGTATAGAGGGGGACAGGGAGTGGGTATGGTGTAGAGAGGAGCAGTACAGCAGGGGGCTGAGAATGAGTGCAGTATAGAAAGCTGTATAGCAGGGGACAGGGGGTGGGTACCGTATAGAGGAGAGCAGTATAGAGGGGGACAGGGGCTGGGTGCCGTGTAGAGAGGAGCAGTATAGGAGGTGGCTGGAGGTGGGTGCAGTATAGAAAGCTGTATAGCAGGGGATGGGGTGGGTACCATATAGAGGAGAGCAGTATAGAGGGGGACAGGGGCTGGGTGCCGTGTAGAGAGGAGCAGTATAGGAGGTGGCTGGAGGTGGGTGCAGTATAGAAAGCTGTATAGCAGGGGACAAGGGGTGGGTATGGTGTAGAGGGGAGCAGTATAGAGGGGAACAGGGGGTGGGTGCAGTATAGAAACATATAGCAGGGGACTGGGGATGGGTGCAGTATAGAGGGGAGCTCTATAGAGGGGGACAAGGGGTGTGGGCAGTATAGAGGGGAACGGGGTGGGTATGGTGTAGAGGGGAGCAGTATAGCAGGGGACTGGATGTGGGTACGGTGTAGAGGGGAGCCCTATAGAGGGGGACAGGGGGTGGATATGGTATAGAGGGGAGCAGTATAGCAGGGGGCTGAGAATGGGTGCAGTATAGAAAGCTATATAGCAGGGGACCGGGGATGGGCGCGGTATAGGGGGGGAGCAGGATAGCAGGGGACAGCAGATGCATACGGTATAGAGGAGAGCGCTATAGCAGGGGATGGGAGAGGGGTCCAGCATAGAGAGAAAGCAGTATAGCAGGGGACCGGGGACGGGCGCAGTATGGGGGGCAGACGTAGGGGACCAGGGATGGGTACAGTATAGAGGAGAGCAGTATAGTGAGGGACAGGGTACAGTATAGAGGGGAGCAGTATAGTGGGAGACAGGGTATGGTATAGAGGGGAGCAGTATAGTGGGGGACGGGGTATGGTATAGAGGGGAGCAGTATAGTGGGGGACAGAGTACAGTATAGAGGAGAGCAGTATAGTGAGGGACAGGGTACGGTATAGAGGGGAGCAGTATAGCGGGGGATGGGGTACGGTATAGACGGGAGCAGTATAGCGGGGGATGGGGTACAGTATAGAGGGAGCAGTATAGCGGGGGACGGGGTACGGTATAGAGGGGAGCGGTATAGTGGGGGACGGGGTACGGTATAGAGGGAGCGGTATAGCGGGGGATGGGGTACGGTATAGAGGGGAGCAGTATAGCGGGGAACGGGGTACGGTATAGAGGAGAGTAGTATAGCGGGGGACGGGGTACGGTATAGAGGGGAGCAGTATAGCGGGGAACGGGGTACGGTATAGAGGAGAGCAGTATAGCGGGGGACGGGGTACGGTATAGAGGGGAGCAGTATAGCGGGGGACGGGGTACGGTATAGAGGGAGCAGTATAGCAGGGGCCCGCGGCTGAGCCCCGTACGGCAGGGGAGCGGTGCAGCGCCCGGGGACGGGCACGGTGGCCGCCCCAGAGGCGTTACAGAGGGGTCCGGGCGCCGCGCGCGCCGAGCCGACGGCCGGGGGACGCAGACGGGGCGATTCGGGGGAGCGGGGAGGGTGACGGCGCTGTCCCCGCAGGCCTGCGCAACGCCCCGCGCTGCTGGGACGTCATCCAGCCCCTGCTCTGCGCCGTCTACATGCCCAAGTGCGAGGACGGTCAGGTGGAGCTGCCCAGCCAGACCCTCTGCCAGGCCACCCGCGCGCCCTGCACCATCGTAGAGCGCGAGCGCGGCTGGCCCGACTTCCTCAAGTGCACGCCCGACCGATTCCCCGAGGGATGTCCGGTACGGTGGTGGGACGCGCCGGGGACGTCACGGGCTCCAAATCCCCGCGGCGCAGCGGGAGCGGGGAAACGCTGGCTGTCCCCAGCCCGCTGCGGGGGACCGATGTCCGCCCCGGCGACGCGGCCTTCGCCGCGAGGGTGCCTCCTCCTCCTCTTCCTCACGGCCTCGCTTCTCCTCCGGCAGAACGAGGTGCAGAACATCAAGTTCAACAGCTCGGGGCAGTGCGAGGCGCCGCTGGTGCGGACGGACAACCCCAAGAGCTGGTACGAGGACGTGGAAGGTTGCGGCATCCAGTGCCAGAACCCGCTCTTCACCGAGAAGGAGCACCGCGAGATGCACGTCTACATCGCCGCCTTCAGCTCCGTCACCATCTTCTGCACCTTCTTCACCCTGGTGAGACGCGGGGGGATCACGGGGAGGTGTCCCCAAAAGGGGACCGGGCACCAAGCTGTCCCTTTCTCCCACCTCCTTCCCGCCAGGCCACGTTCGTCGCCGACTGGAGGAACTCCAACCGCTACCCCCGCCGTCATCCTCTTCTACGTCAACGCCTGCTTCTTCGTGGGCAGCATCGGCTGGTTGGCGCAGTTCATGGACGGCGCCCGCGACGAGATCGTGTGCCGGGCCGACGGCACCATGCGGCTGGGGGAACCCACGTACGTGTCGCCTTCGTCCCCATCCCGCCGCGGCCACGTGCCAAGAGGTGTCCCCGGGACCGAGGAGGGCTCCTGGGGTCTCCTGGCCCCTTGGGAGCACGGAGGATGCTCCACTCTTGGGGAAGGAGAGGCCCCCGTGTCCCCTCGTTGGAGGTTGGTGACGCTCCTGTCTCGCCTCCCCCTCGTAGCTCCAACGAGACGCTCTCCTGCGTCATCATCTTCGTCATCGTCTACTACTCGCTGATGTCGGGTGTCATCTGGTTCGTCATGCTGACCTATGCCTGGCACACCTCCTTCAAGGCGCTGGGCACCACCTACCAGCCACTGCTGGGCAAGACCTCCTACTTCCACCTCATCACCTGGTCCATCCCCTTCGTCCTCACCGTGGCCATCCTGGCCGTGGCGCAGGTAACGGGACCACCACCCCGCGTCCTGGCGGTTCCCGGCTAGGGCGACGTGCGCAGGGAGGGGGGTGGCCGCAGCCGACTGACCCCGGCCCCGTTCTCTTGCCAGGTGGACGGTGATTCCGTCAGCGGCATTTGCTTCGTGGGGTACAAGAACTACCGCTACCGGGCCGGCTTCGTCCTGGCGCCCATCGGGCTCGTCCTCATCGTAGGGGGCTATTTCCTCATCCGGGGTAGGTGCGAGCTCGCCCCGGTGCAGGGACGGGAGCACCGTGGGTGTCCCCCCCACCCTGACCACCTCGTCCCTCCGCCGCAGGGGTCATGACGCTCTTCTCCATCAAGAGCAACCACCCCGGGCTGCTGAGCGAGAAGGCGGCCAGCAAGATCAACGAGACCATGCTGCGGCTGGGTAAGCGGGGCTCCGTCGGCACCATTTCCGTGGGAATTGGAGTGGGAATGGGGACGTTTTGTCCCCTGCGCCCAGACAGCCCCATCCCACCTTCCCGGGGGGGCTGCAGTGGGGGACAAAGCCGTAGTGATGGTGGCACGGCCCCGGTGCAGCGTCTTTGGCTCGGCGTCGCTGGGGTCCGGCTAATCCAGGGGTGTCCCCGCTTCTCTTCCAGGCATCTTTGGCTTCTTGGCCTTCGGCTTTGTCTTCATCACTTTCGGCTGCCACTTCTATGATTTCTTCAACCAGGCGGAGTGGGAGCGCAGCTTTCGGGAATACGTCCTGTGAGTGGGACGGGGACGGGAGAGCGAGTGGGACGCTGGGGACGTGCCAGCACCTCGCGTTTAGCGGGGGACGTCGCAGAGCGGAGAGCCCCACGTCCCCCACCCGCTCTGCAGAGCTGGGGCGTCGCTGGGTGTCCCCGTTCCTTACGGCCGCTGTCCCCGCCGCTGTCCCCGTAGGTGCGAGGCCAACGTGACCATCGCCACGCAGACCAACAAGCCCATCCCGGACTGCAAGATCAAGAACCGGCCGAGCTTGCTGGTGGAAAAGATCAACCTTTTCGCCATGTTCGGCACCGGCGTCTCCATGAGCACCTGGGTCTGGACCAAGGCCACCCTGCTCATCTGGAAGCGCACCTGGTGCAGGTGGGACCCCGGGGGTGTCACCCCAGCTCCATGTTGGCCCTTGCTGTCCCATCCAACGTCCTGAAATGTTGGAGATCGTCCCCAGACTTTTGTCCATCAGCTCAATGAGTTGTGGGCTCGCAGCAGACAGCGGTTTGGGAATGGGGTGGCTTCTTCCACTTTTCAGGTGTCTCGTGTCCTGTTTGCGGGGCACCTCTATCCCCGGGGGACCCATCCAACGCAGTCCCCAGCCCTCGGCGCCCCTGTCCAGAGTGGGAGAGGGAGATGGGGAGGGTCCCCGTGCCCCAAGCCACGACGCCTGGGGTGGTTTGTCCCCTGTGCCTGTGCCACCCCGTGTCCCTGCTGTGACCCGCCGTGTCCCCAGGCTGACGGGGCAGAGCGACGACCAGCCCAAGAGGATCAAGAAGAGCAAGATGATCGCGAAGGCCTTCTCCAAGCGCAAGGAGCTGCTGCGCGACCCGGGCCGGGAGTTGTCCTTCAGCATGCACACCGTCTCGCACGACGGCCCTGTGGGTACGTGCCCGTTTGGAGGGGGCCGTCTCGGCAGCTCCCCGGCGTCCCGCCTTAACCGGGGCTCCCCTGTTGTCGTTGCAGCCGGTTTAGCGTTCGACATCAACGAGCCGTCGGCCGACGTGTCCTCGGCGTGGGCCCAGCACGTCACCAAGATGGTGGCCAGGAGAGGGGCTATCCTGCCCCAGGACATCTCCGTGACGCCGGTGGCGACGCCTGGCAAGTCCTTGGGGAATGGCTTGGGGCATCTTTGGGGGGGACGGGCCGGGTTGAGGGGTGTTGGGGAGGCAGAGCCGGGGGGCTTGGGGCTGGCGGGGGGAGCGCAGGGCAGGACGCGGCCGCTCTCACCCGCCCCGTCCCGTGTCCCGCAGTGCCGCCGGAGGAGAGGGCCAACCTCTGGGTGGTGGAGGCCGACGTTTCCCCCGAGCTGCAGAAGCGCAGCGGTCGCAAGAAGAAGCGGAGGAAGAAGAAGAAGGAGGTGTGCCCGGGTCCGGAGCACTGCCTGGGGAGCCCCGCAGCCCCCCCGGCCCCCAGCGCCGTCCCTCGCCTGCCCCGGCTGCCCCCCCAGCCCTGCCTGGTCGCCTTTGCCCCCGACGTTCTCCCGGGGCTCCCGCCCGGCCAGCCCGAAGCCGCCTTCGCCAGGGGGCCATGGGCCGGCCGCTGCAGAGCCAACGTCTTCCACCTCATCAGCAACCCCTTCTGCCCCGAGAGCGGGTCCCCGGAGGAGGAGAGCCCCGGTCCCAGCAGCGGGCTCCGGCAGCACAACGGGGGGCCGCTCTGGCCCCCCGATCTCGGCACCCTGCCCCGCGGCGGGGGGCCGAGGACTCAGGGCCAACGGGTCGGCTTGGCCCCCATCCACTCTCGGACCAACCTGGTGGACGCGGAGCTGCTGGACGCCGATTCGGACTTTTGAGCCCGTCGGGACGTTGCGAGGGGACGGGGACGCCTGGGGTGAGAGCCAAAGCCTCGTCCAGCACGGGCAGCCTGCGAGGGGACGCCGAAACCCACCTTGTCCCGCCGGAGCCGGTCCCGAGCATCCCTCCGGCCCGGCCACGGCTGATTTCTCCCCTCGGAGGATGGCGTTTCTCCTCGCGTCGCCTGGACAGACTCGATGCACGGCCCAGCCTGGCAAGACACCGGCAGAAGGGTTTTGGGGACCCCCTTCGGCATCACTGGGGGAAGAGAAACGGGGTGTCGTGGGACAAACCCCACCTAGATCCTGCATGGGATTTAAGGACAAGGGGGGGACGCTGCCTTTGCCACCGAGGGGGACGGGAGCGGGTGGCCTGCCCGGGGACAGCGGTACCGGGCAGCGGGCGAGCGTAGGTCAGGGTAGATTTTGGTGAACTTTGTCGCGTGCCACGGGGTGCTGGGACCCGCCGACACCCCTCGCTCGCCCTCTGCCCGCACCCGTGGCTAGATGGTACGTAGAGCTTACACTTGTGCCGATAGGTTGGGTTTGGTGTTTTGTTTTTTTTTTTTTTTTACATTTTTCATTTTTTTTAATCTTTGTCTAACACACCGAGATGCGATGGCTGGGCACCGCCTCCGCTCGGGCGCTGCGGCCGAGAGCGGGATGAGCCGAACCCCTTCGCGGGGCGGCAGCAGCATCCCCGGGGTGCACCCGTTTTTCTGGCTGCACCCCTATTTCTTCAGGGGTCCCAAAGTGCCTTCCAGCTCCCCGGAGAGCTGAACCAGACCCAAAACGGAGGTTTGGCGGGATGGTGGTCCCTGGCCACGGGAGACGGGGAGCCACGTTGGGGTGCACGGGCACTCCTCCAGCCACAATGCAAAAAAAAAAAAAAAAAAAGCAAAAAAACAAACGAAACTTTAAAAATCCCGGGGTGCGCAAGGCGCGCCGGGGTCACCTTTGCTACCTGGGTGCACCAACCCTCTGAGTGAAGCTTTTTATTATTTTTTTTTAAGAAAAATACAAAACTCCACGTTACAGCGAACCCGGCCGAGCCCTGACGTAGGACTCCAGTCCCTGCTGATGGTTTTTTTTGTTTTTTTTTTTTTTAATCTGTCCGTTATCCCTGTACATGTCTTTATTAAATCCTGGTAGGCTCCTGGCTTTCTCGCTATCCCGGTGACCTCCACGGGTTAATTTTTGCTGTGTAAAGGAAAAACCCTCCTTGTATCAGTATTAAATTTGCCAAGTTTCCATTGCCAGCGGCTGCCCCGGCCTCTTTGGGGAGGTACCGAGCGCGGGGAAACATCGCGGGGTTTTGTCTTTTTTTCCTAAAAGGGCTCCGACGGCTTTAAAAACTGCTTTAAAACCAACTTTATGAACTGCTTTAAATGACTTTAAACTGCTTTAAAACCCCCATCCTGGCCGTTTTGCCCACGGAAGGCAGGCGTGAGGGGCTGGAAATGTCTGCGGGTGCTGTGGGGGCTGTTTTGGGGGACACTCGCCGGGCTTTGGCAGCAAAGTGGGGGGGCCAGGGGGGGCCCCTCTGCCAGTAGATGGCACTACGGGCTTAAATATCCCGAAACCCGCAGTTGGGTGGCCCAAATTTCGGGGTGCTGCTGGGTGCCCCGCTTGGAATGGGGTGCCACAGGGGCACCCGTTGCTGCCCGCAGCGCCGGGCGATGGGCTGTGCCGATGGTGCTTTTTGGGGATGAACGCTGCTTTTGGAAAGTGGCCTTTTTGTGGTTTGGGTTTTTTTTATTATTATTATTATTATTATTTCGCCTGGGAGTTGAGGCAGCTGGGTGCACATTATCCTGGAGACCAAGCGCCCCTCTGAAATTTGGGTGGAATTGGCCAGTGAAAATTGGGTTTTGGCAAGCAGGACAGGCCGACCCCATTCCGCTGCCGTCGCAGGGAGCTGGGGCGGGTGGGCAGCGGGAAGCCGGAGGAGAAGCTGGTTTATTTGGGGAAAAACAAAATGTTTCTCTTTATTTTATTTTTCTAGGCCTTTTTTTTTTTTTCTCTTTATCTACCTGTATTTTATTTTTGTGGGCTTCTTTTAAAAAAAAAAAAAAGACAAATGGATTGAAGCAGCTCTTCCTAAATGATACACTGTTTTGAGACAAAAAGCTAAAATATTTTAATTTTGGAAATGACAGGAGACCTCGTGACCCCGCCACATCCCCCAGGCAACAAAAAAAACCCCCTCGATTTGGCACATGGGGACAAAGAAGCCTTTTTTTTTATTTTTTAGGAAGAAAAAAGCATTTATCCTGGGAAACATCCCCTCTTCCTCACAAGGAGCTCAGAAGATGGAACCAGCTCTTTGCTCTAGCAGGAAAAACGAGAAGCAGCCACCAACCCCCACCATTTAAACAGGGTTATGATTAAAATATCCCGCTTAAAAGGGATGAAACACCCGTCACGGGATAAATTCAGCGCAACTTCTCACACCCGCTGTGCCCGCAGCATCCTGCTCTGGCACCGGGCCGGAGCACCGAGCATCCCCACCCAAAAGCGGCCGGTGGTCCCGCTTATCACCGTGGGTGCTCGTGGTGCAAACGCTGCTCGGGGTCAGGTTTTGCAGGGGAATAAGGATTAGGAATAAGGATTAGGAATAAGAATTAGGAATAAGAATTAGGAATAAGGCGGCAGGGAGGTGCCCTTGCTTTGCGCCTGCCACCCTTTCGGCTCCAGGGGATTCTCCTCTTGCCGCGGGACGGGGACGGGTAGCGCGGAGGCTGCCAGCCGCCACCGTGGGTTTCCGGGCCCGATGCCGCTCGCCGGGAAACCGCAGCCAGGAAACCGCTAATGTCAGCAGCGAAAGCCGTGCGGTTCTCCGCAGCAGCGCTCGCCCGCACGACGTGGGACCGGGGAAGGGACCGGAGAGCCCCGGGGCGGCCAAGCCAGCTCCCGCGGAGGAGGTGACTCCCCCGGGGCGGTTTTATTAGGGACGAAATGAAGGGTCCCCTCCATCCTTGGCACCCTCCGACTCCTTCAGCAGCAGGGAAGGTTACCGGCGAATTTTAAGAACCCGAGGGACAAATCTCCTCCCTTCGGTGACCCGGACGTCACCCGCTCAGCTCCTTGGCTGGCAAAACGCAATTAATTTCCCCAGCTGTACGTCGAGTTTCCTCAGGAAAGAAAGGGAAGAGCTCAAACGGTCGCACGTAAATACCATCCTCTTATTTATTATTCTTTTCCCTTTCGGTGAGGAGCGTATTTCAGGCTCCGCTTTACTTTACAAAGGAGCAAAGAGCCCTTCCTCTTCCTCCTGCCTGCCCTCCCATTGT
Organism: Pelecanus crispus; assembly: GCF_030463565.1. NCBI lineage: Eukaryota > Metazoa > Chordata > Aves > Pelecaniformes > Pelecanidae > Pelecanus > Pelecanus crispus. The sequence goes on from NC_134643.1 coordinate 1,444,137, forward strand.
GAAACCGCTTTAATATCTCCCAGTTATTATTTTCAGGCGATTTCTGAAGGAAACGAGGCTCGTACGATTACACGCCTATGCATGTGTCTGTCTGGCTGTCCGTCTGTCAGGCACAGTACTCAGCTGCGCTCAGCAGAGAGGCTGCAGGCTTGCAGGTAAAGATCGCAAAGGTTTCGTGAAAATCGAGCGTGGGGAGAGGAATTCCACGCACACGCGTGCATCCCTGTCCCGCTGTTTGGCGTTTAAGCGGTTTTGGGAGGCGCGGGAGATAAAAATGCGGAGGGTCACGCATCTCCCTGAACATCCCCGAGAGCGTTCGTCTGGGCAAGGCAGGGAGGTTTCAAGGAATCTGGATAATATTCGCTATGAATACGTTTAACTGCTCGCCCCCGGGGACAAACGTTGGCGCTATCTGGCCATCTGGTTGCCTTTGCCGTAATTAAATGAATGAAAATGACGATAGCGCAGGCCGGTTGCAGGGACATTGCCAGAACAAATCAATAGGTGCAGTAAAATCGGATCGCTCGTATCAAATGTCCAAATGCCATTAGGCGGGGATAGGCTGAATCGTCTTAAATTTATATCTGTAGTGCAAGGAGGTACAATTACAAGAGCTAATATTATAGGGCGGTATTGACTTTGGAGTTTGGGATTATATATCTCTCGGCAAGACGACTACGGTGTCTGTCAGCTTACAGTAGGGCGTTAGAGTCTTAGAGAATTGAAAAACTTCCACATAAATATCTTTTTTTTTCCCTTTTTTTCATGCCTGGAGGGCTCAGCCTTTGGAGCGGTGCTGGGCAAAGCTCCCCTGCTCTGCGGCTGGATCACCGTGTGCCGCCGGGCCGCACAGGAGCCCTTTCCATCCCAGTTAACAGAGGCTCGGCTGCTTTTAACTGGGATCAGGGAGGCGAAGAGGCTCCACGCCGAGCAGTCCTGCCCTCCATCACTAACCCCAGCACGCACCCGGCTGCCGGCTCGATTTTCCGGTGCTGTTTTTAGGACTCGACATCACAGGAACGGGTAAATCCAGACGGTGAAAGTGGTTAGAGGGGGCTGTGCCGACCTGGTAACCAGCCCGGTCTCCTCCCAGGCACCACCAGCTGTTCCCCACAGCGCGGTGTGGTCGGATGGAGGATTTCAGGGCAATATGGCAATTCACAAGCCGAGCGGCTCAGCCACACTCGCTTTTGCAGCTGTTTTGGTGGAGAAAAACCCGGGTTTTCTTTCTTTGTGTGAGATCAAAGCATGGGTGTCTGCACCAGAGCACACCTGCATCTGCCTGGGTTTTCCTCCGTCCTTCCCTCTCCGCTTATCACGTGCCAGGGAAGCAAAGAGGACAAAGACAACTACGAAATGTCTGACATCGGTGTCTAATCTCGCTCTTCCCTCACCTTTGGGCTACGACATGCTCCATTTGGGGGGGGCTCTACGTACGCCGGTTCCCAGGCAGCGCAGGCATCTGCCTGCACCCTGCCTCTGCTCCACGCCGCACGGTCCCTTGAAAGCAGGATCCTGCACGCCGGGCCCTGCCGGCAGCACCGCGGGCGATGCGGGCTGGACTGGGCCTGGCTTGGTTCCACCACGCTCGGCGCGCCCGTCCCCAACTAAGGGGACCTCTTTTTTCCCAGGGAAAGAGGTATTTCCATGCCAGCAGGTCAGGCACAGGCAAAACAGGCTGGAGACCGCAGCTGAGCTTGCCCGTACAGCTCCAGGAGAGACCGCAGCTATTTTACTCCTTTTCTGGCTTAATTTTGTTATTTGTGGTCATCGTCGGTACGAGAAACCAGGCTATCTCCCGTGCAGATCTACACGCAGCCACGGCTCTCAAGGGAAAGATTCTCGCCTTTCCAAAGCTGCTTTCTCCGAAGGTGCCCGACATCTACTTTCCGGCAAAGGCAGCCCTGCCTCGCTGCCCGTCTCCCGTCCCTCTTGCCGTCTTCCGCGCGCACAGCACGGGGAAGGAGCCAGCCTGAACCGCTCTCGTAGGCACCGCTGGCGCCTCTCTCACAGAGCCCCGATTGTTCGAACCGCTCGATCCTCCCTAACCAAACGGCCTCTCCCTTCCTTTCCTGATATCCGTTGTTTTTCCAGATAAATTGGTCAAGTACAGCCCTAGCATGTTGCTCAGGTTGTGCGGACGGTTTGCTGGATCTCGGGCAAGCTGTGCTATCACCTATTTGCCCAGCGGGCAAGCAGTGGTTTGTGCCCCGATGTGACAGAGGCACGTCCGATTGGTGCCGGGGTGTTCGGGTGTGCTGAGATTAGCGTGTGACTTTTTTTTTCCAGGAAAATGCCATCCCTGTTGCTAACCCCATTTGAGGACTGCGCTCTTTCAAAAGGCGCGCAGGGAGAGCGTGGGGAAGATCGTACGCTGAGCTGGGTGGGCGATGCGCGGCTGGGGTGCAGGTAGCACAAAGGACCAAACTCGGGGTCAGGATTTTGCCCGAGCAGCAGATTCCCCCGGGTCAGGTGTGTGCAAAACAATCTGGACCGTGGGATCTGTGGCACCAGGAGACGATAACATCTGGAGGATTTCTGCCCCGGGCATCGGCGCTGCCGAGCAGGGCTCTGGGTCAGCACAAGCCCCATTCTGCAGCGGAACGGCCGTGCTGCAGGAGCTGGGACTTTGCACGGAGCCTGCTCTTGGTCTTACGGCTGCAAGAAACACGCAGCATATATCGAAGGGGAGGGATATTTGTCAGCAACAACTTCAAAACCCTCCCACGGCAGCTTTGAAAGAGTTTTGTTTTCAAAGGCTCCTTCTGAGACTGAAATCTGCCCCGAGACTGCTGAGCTTTCTGATCCTGGGGAGAGGCAGAAATGCGCTGTGAAACCCGCACGCAGATTCTGATTTCACTTCAGTGAGGAAACAGCGTTAGTTCAATAAAGTCGGGACTTCTCCCTGGCACTTTCCACGCGCAAAGTAATGTGCTGCTTTTCCTTTAACTTCAACCCCCCTCGCACATTCCTCCCGTCGTCCTCCCCGCAGCCTCTGGTACAGCGTTGCCTTCGGAGCCCATTAAATGCTTTACAGCCCTTTCTCTGCCCGCCTCCGTCTTAGGCATTTTCCAGTCCAGCTGCCACCCTTGCATATAATGAAACCGTTTTTTCCTCCTGTCCCCAGTGACTTTTTACCAACGCAGCGTGTCATCAGCTGCTGACCAGGTTCTTCCTCTCCAAGCGTGAAATCCTCCTTTGGCTTCTCAGGTTTTGCGGCCCCACTCCCTCACTCACGCCTCTGCCTCCTGATTTTGGGGGGAGTTTTCTGTGGGCTCCTCCTCTCCTCCCGCTGTGCCTCATCTCGCAGCCACCTCATCCCAAACACCGAGCTCACCCAGGGCGTGCGAGTGACTCAAACCTACCGGGCCTGCGGGTGTTAACTTGGGAATCAGAAACCATCGCAACCTTGCCAATTGTTTTGTCCTGCATGTTTCTAACTTCTGGCATTTCTGGTGGATCCTGAAACTCTGCTCAAGCTCGCAGTATTTCCTGCCTCTCCATTTTCCAGGCTCCTCCACATCCCTCCTGCTTGGCCGATCGCATCCCCTTTGGTATCAAGCAACTTGGTCAGACACGACCTCCCGCCCCTCCAACGAGATGGGAACGGTGCGCTTGTGCTGTGCTGTGCGTTTGCACAGCCCCGAACACGCAGGCTCCGGTCCTTGGCTTGTGCCCAGAGATACTGCGTTAATCCTAGTAATAGTGAAAAAGAACCAAGCAGGGCTGCGTTTGAATTCCTCTTCCCTAAGAGGAGCTGCCCCGAAGAACTGCATTTAGAAAAATGCGGCTCCTTACTGGGTTTTGTTTGTAGGAAGGCCCCTGAAGAAGGGCTGACCCACAAAAGGGCTCTGCGGGCTCGCAGAACCCGGCGGGACTGCGCGTTCCGGGCTCTCGGATGTCACGCTCGCCTTGCCAGGATGTCTCGGCTCCTTGTTTTCAAGAGTTTTGCTTGTGGCGAAGCAGCGGGCCCGGGGCGAGCGGCCTGGCACAGGCGCTGGGGGTTGCTCAGAGGCCCGTGACTGGCGGCGCGACTGGCTGAAACACACAAAATTCCGCTAAAAAATGAAAAAAAAACCCCAAATTTCTCCACAGGGAGGGAGGTCAAGCACCCCAAAAGGTGTGGGGGCCGCTGGAGGCCCCGCGGCCTGAGGGGCTGCGCCTCCCGCCGCCGCCATTCCGCGCCTCTGCCCAACGCGGGCGACAGCGGCGGGACGGCGCCGCCGCGCCCCCCCCCCCCCGCGCGCCGAGACTACAACTCCCAGCAGACCCCGCGCCGCGCCACGGGTAGGCGGGGCGCGGGCGGGGCGCCGCGGAGGCTGCTGGGAGTTGTAGTCTCGGCGGGGCGGCGGGCGGGAGGACTGCACGTCCCGGCGTGCCCCGCGGGCGGTGAGGGGGCGGCGGCGCGGGAGGGGCGGGCGGTCCCTGAGGGAGCCGGAGGCGGCGGCGGCGGCGATGTCGGTGCAGGTGGCAGCCCCCGCCGTGGAGCTGAAGGAGCTGAGCGGCCCCATGGATAAGGCGGCGGGGCCGCCGTGCGAGCCGGTGACCGCTCACCCTCCCGGGCACGGTGTGGCCGCGGCCCCCTGTCCGCTGCCGGCCGCCGAGCGTGAGGCGGCCCCGGCGTCCTCCTCCTCCTCCTCCTCCTCCACCTCCTCCGGTGGCGGTGAGCGGCCTCCCCTGAGCGGCTGCCCCGGGCTGTCCGCCGCTGCCGGGCTGCCGCCGGGCGCCGCCAAGGTGCCGCAGGCTTCGGCCATGAAGCGAAGCGACCCGCACCACCCCCAGCACCGGCACCGCGACGGCGGCGACAGCGGCGGCCCCGCGGCCGAGGCGCTCGTCAGCCCCGACGGCACCGTCACCGAGGCGCCGCGCACCGTCAAGAAGGTAACGGGGAACCGGCGGGGACGACGACGACCGGGGGACAGCACCCACCCCTGGGCGTGGGGACACCCCCCACCCCGCGGCTTTGGTCGCCCGGTCCCGCCGAGCGGGGACCTCGCACCGGGACAGCCCCGGGGGATACACACAGCCCACCGGGGAGGGGGAACCGGCCCGGTGCTTGGGGACACGGCGGTGCCTCCCTCCGGGTAGGGACCGGCCCGGCGTGGGGGTCCCTGGTGAACGCGTGTGGGGTGTCGGTGCGGCCGTGGGGCCGGCTGCCGTGGCCATGGGGCTGCTGCTGTGGCCGTGGGGGAGCTGCCGTGGGGCCGGCTCCCGTGGCCGTGGGGGAGCTCCCGTGGCCATGGGGCCGGCTACCGTGGCCGTGGGGTTGCTACCGTGGCCGTGGGGTTGCTACCGTGGCCGTGGGGTTGCTGCCGTGGCCGTGGGGGAGCTCCCGTGGGGCCGGCTCCCGTGGCCGTGGGGCCGGCTCCCATGGCCGTGGGGGAGCTCCCGTGGGGCTGCCGCCATGGCCATGGGGCTGCTGCCGTGACTGCGGCTGCGTTTCGGAGACACGCTCCTGTGTGGGCATGGGGTCCCGTCCGCTCCTTGCATCCCCGTGTGCCTCTGCCCCGTGGGTGAGCGTGGGGCGCACACACAAACGGCGTGGGTGCGCCCACGGACGCGTGGGACCGGCGTGATCCTGCCCTGCGGGTCCGTGTCGGCCGTACGCGTGCCCGGAGGTGTGCCCGCCTCGTGGGGTACGTCCTCGCTTACACGCTCGCGTCCGCCCAGGAGCGCGGGGACGCGCTGGCTGAGCATGTGCCTCTGGCTGGATCGCTGGGTCTGCGCGGGGTGCCCCGTCCTCGGGGTTGTCCCCATCCTGCTGCTTGCCCGTCGAGGCGTACGGATGCACGCCGGGAAGACGCAGTCTACCCGGTGAGCGCGTGTTGGGTGCGTGCCTACGGACGCGGCAGGTATGTGCCATCCCCTCGGACCACGTCTGTCCTGCGAGCACGTGCCTGAGCGTGCGTCCGCCCCATGGGTGGGCTACGTGTGCTGGTATGTAACCCCTAGATGCATATGTTGCTTAGGTGTATACCCCCGAGGTACATACGCACGCACAGGAGTACCCGTAACTGTTTACGCGTGTGTTTGCAACCGCTTTTGTACTTACGTGTGAATACGTGGGCGTAGCTGTAGCTATACATCCACTTGCGTATATATGAACCCATGTGTGTGGAGGTGAGCACACAGATACGGAGGTGGATGCGCACACTTACGTAACGCGTGCTGGTACGTATACAAACATACGTATAGATGCGTACACGCATACCAGTGTCTGTACGGTATAGCTGTACGCGCGTGCGACACGTACCTTCGTGCGCAGCACAGTATAGCTGCGAGTTTACATGGTTCGATATCTTTAGGGATGCAAACAGGCGCACACACACGCACCTACCGGTACGCAGGTACGTGTACAGGTGCCCGTACACATGTCTATAGCTGCACAAACGCTGCTGGAGGTAGGTATATATGCACTAAGGTACGCCTGCTCTCCTCGGATGCGTACGTATGGGTGCAAAGAGGCACCTCTGTGCGTATAGGCACCCGTACGCCACGTGCTCAGGCACGCGCTTGTGCCTTTGCACGTCTGCCCGCACCCAGCCGTACGGATGTAGACGTCCTTATAGACACAAATGCGTTCAGACGCACGCAGACAGCCCCGCGGGTGTCACGTATAGGCATCCCCGTGCCTTTGCATATGCAGACGATGCGCATGCCGGTGCCCACCTATAGATGCACCTCCGTCCGCTCTCTGACCTGTTGACGTAGATCCTCGCGTATCCAAGCTCCTCAGGTGGACGCACCCATGGACGTAGATACTCCCTGTAGTAGGGGGATACACGTACTCTCCTATAGATAGTGCCGTACGTCCCTCCATGGGTGGCTGTAGAGAAACGTACGTTTCCCGCCGAGATTGCTGAGCAGGAGCAGCCCGAGTTGTTGGTGTCTGGCACCCTTCCCTTCGGAAGTCTCAGGAGAAGGAGTTCTCCCTCCCTGTGATGCAAGAACCTTTTGGGGAATGTAGGGGAAGAAGTCTCCCTGTCGTAAGGGGAACCTCCCTGCTCATGAAACTTTGGGGTGAAGGCTTCATCTACACAACGCTGGGCTTCCACCCTCTTTCGTTGTCGCTCTAATATTTCCTCTCCCTTCAGAAGGCCCAGCATGAGGGATCTTGTCTCCATAGCCGTCATCTCCTCCTGCGGGGCTTCCCTGAAATTGGAGTCTCTCCTAGAGACTCTGTGGGAAGGAGCGCATCCCTGTAAGGCAAGGTCTGCCCATGAAGAGAGTCTGGATCAAGGGCTCCTTCATCCCCTCAGAAATCCATGCTGGGGGGGGTCAGCTCCTCAGTAAAGGACATTTTTCCGCTAAGATTGTGACTTCTGTCCCCAGTGTCTGGAGCTGTCTCCATTTGATATCCTAATCCAGCCTCTCTATTTTTAGAGACCCTCAGGCTATCCATATTTCTCCTCAGGCGTGCTTAATACTTCTAAACTCCTCCCTTACCCCTCTTTTATTTTTGGTTAAACAAGAAAAAGGGTGTCTCCTTGCACCCCCTCTCCTGAAGTCCAGCTCTCGTCTGGCGAGAGGAGCGCGGCGTTCGATGACACGTTCGCATCACGACGTCTGGGAGGGGAACATTGATGGCGGGAGACGGGGTCGTTCGCTGAAACAGCTTGAAGGAATCCGCGTCGCTCTCCCGGGATAATCCTAATAGCCGCAGAGGGTGCCTTATGAAAGAGGGTGCCAGGCTTTCAGGAGAAACCTGGCTGCGGGAGGAACAGCCAGCAAGCGTACGGAGCAGCAAAGCTCCCCAGCTGGCTCCCTTGGCTTTGGGTGATGAGTTTGTTTAGGAGCTGACAATCTGGTTGCTAAAGAAGCGAGATGTGTTGATGGAGGGTATCTGGGAGTACGTACTGTTCCTTCTCTTTCTTTTCCCTCGCGCTCTTGCTTTCCAGCGACTTCAGCGTGCGCGTTCCAGCGACTCGAGAGGTTGTTAGGCGTTTCGTTTACCGGATCTACGAATCCAGAGCCCCTTCCGCCTTTTCTTAGGAAGTCGTGTTATTTAAATAAAACACCAGATTTGGTAGCCGTAAAATTGTTCCCAAGCCTGTGATGGAAAAATTGGGCACGCAGAGCTGAAGCATCTGTTGAAAGGAGGTTTAGCAGAAAAATAAGTCTAAAAGAAGCAGATAAATTTTTTTTTTTTCAGCCAAATCCAATAGAACTTTGCTTTAGTACCTGAAGTATAAGCCTATTTAAAACGTATAAGCGAGGTCATATCAAATTTGTAGTGAAACGAAGTAAACTCTACAGTGTTTGCTGGGCAAAAAAAATCTCTGTAGATTTTCTTGACTGGTTTATACAGTAAAAGTACTGGGTTTGGGTTTTTTTTTTTTTTTTCTTCCTTTCCTTGAAATTTTAACATGCATTAAGTAACGTGTGAGCTAATGTTTATTTCATAGTTCTGACACAAACGCAGAGTTCCCAGTAAACAGCTGTGACTCTCCTTCCCTCTAATACCACTCTTGTTTTAAAACTGTTTTTATGTTGGCTTAGTATTTTACTTACGCCTGTCTGCCTTTAGACGGGCTAATTAATATTTTACCTTGACGGAGTACGTGTGCCCAGATGGGCAAGTGTTAACAACTTTGCAAGTTTGTGTTTTTATTTATTTAGGCGATTGCTTCATTTTCTTGTAATATTACAGCTGATGTGTATAGTCCTGATTCTGCGGTCTTGCACACCTGCTCGTACAAGAGGTGATGGCACTCTGACAAACCCAGAGGTCAAAGTCAAGTACGCTCTCTACAACTACCTGACAGGAGGGTATAGTGAGGTGGGTGTTGGTCTCTTCTCCCACGGAGTTAGCGATAGGACGAGAGGAAATGGGCTTAAGCTGTGCCAGGGAAGGTTTAGGTTGGAAATTAGGAAAAATTTCTTCATGGAAAGAGTGGTCAAGCATTGGAACAGGCTGCCCAGAGAGGTGGGGGAGTCCCCATCCCTGGAAGTGTTCAAAAAATGGGCAGAAGTGGCACTTGAGGACATGGTTCAGTCTAGTCTACCCTTGATTGGTTTAGAGTGGACTTGGTAGTGTAGGTTAATGGTTGGACTGGATGATCTTAAAGGTCTTTTCCAACCTAAACGATTTGATGATTCTAAGTACGCTGGGCTTGTCTTCGTGATACCTGCCGCGGTGGTTCCCATCGGATCTAGGTGGAGATCTGTGTAACCACGTTTTCGCTCTCTGGATTCTTGCTGTAGATCCGTGCTCTTGAGAAATGGCTTGGAAGACCTCATTTCTGAGATGACGTTGGACTTGACTTTTAACAGCTAACTCTGACGAATGGCTGTGGCTGTGACCCTTGCGTGCGTCTACGCAGGTAGATTTAGCCGACCCCTGCTCGTCTGGCGCTGCTTCGGAGCTCGCTGCCTCTGAGAAGGGCTGGTGAGCAGGTCTTTGACCCGTCTCTGAGGCGTGGGCTGGTGGCCTGAGCTTCAGGGGTGGCCCGGATCTTCTCCTGCCTCTGTCTGCGCATCCCGACCCTCTCCCCTTCCCCTCCTGCCGAGTTCTCACCTGGCTTCATGACGAGGCAGTTCAGAGAGCTCAACCCGCATAAAATTCCTTGCTTTTACGTTGGGTTAGCTTTCCGTCGGCGCGATTCCCTCCGACGTGGGGGTCAAGGAAGAGCCGGGGATGGGTGCGGGAGGGGTGGCCCGAGCAGGCTGGTGGAGATGGGAGGGGTGGAAAGGCCTCTCCGTCAGCAGCTGGATGCCGGGTGGGCTCGGCTGCAGGGCTGACGTGACGGGGCGCTGGCGGCGGCTGGCTGGGGTGACTCAGGAGATGCGTGGTTTGTTCTGCCGGCCCCGCTCCCCGAGCGGGCTGAGCCATGGGGCTGAGTAACAGTTTCAGGTGTCCCGGGCTAAACTTATCCGTGGACGTGAGTCAAGGCCCTGAGTCACATGGATTGTTTACGGGTTTAGATTTGAACGTGTAGTGGTGTTTTGATGATTAGATGAGCGCTCGCAGGCTTGGTGGGGGGGGGCGGGGGGCGGTCACTTAACGTTTTGCGTTATTTCTTAGGGCATTCCTAGATGAAAGCGGCCAAAAGTCGCGGAACTTCTGGAAATGTTGTCGCTAGGGTGTGTGGGGTGGCAGCCAGTAAGGGGCTGTAATTAAGAGCGATTAGCCGTGCGATCTTAGCCTTGTAATGACAACTCTGCGCCCCTCTTTCTGTAGCTGAGAGAAGAACGTATACTTAAACAGATGCACTTCTTGGTTTAATGATTCTTAACCGCTCGGCAAGTAAGGCTTTGTAAATGCTTGTACACCATACTGGGAAGTTTAAACGACAGCAATTGTGTAGCTGTGAAGTTTTGTATTAAGCATATACCAATTTACAAAGCGAAAGGTTATTTTCTTCCCCCCCCCCCCCCTTTTTTTTTTTTGTCCCAGCCACTCAGTACGGAAAGCACAGCTTCCTCCTCGAATTTCAAGCTGTGTTCTTTTGTTCCTTAGCATCGTTAAAACAGAGGTTTTTTCGAATGGGAAGGGATTGATTTGCTGGTTTGTCGGTGCTGTTGATTCATTTAGTGGGCTAGAGCAGAGCACAGCTTGCTTTTCCAGAGCTACGCCGCCTCTGCAGTGCCAGCGGCTGTAGAAAGCTGTGGCTTTTGTCTGTGGGCAAAGCAGAAAAAGCAGGGTGTAGGGGTCTACACTAGCGAGGTGCACAGCCTTGCGTAATGTCACTGCTTGAGTATAACCTTCCTAAAACTCCTTGCTGTAAAATTCTTCGGTGAAGGGATTACATCAAAATAAATGCCTGGTGCTCGCTGGACTGGCACATCACCTGACTGGTGAGCTGCGATGGGAGGTTTTATTCTGCTAAGACTATAAATGACTCTCATGTGGCTTGTCTAAATGATGATTCTGACCTTGACTCCCAGCAGATTTCGTTGCCTCTGATGAAAGCGTAGCTTTTTCCCTTGTAAATGTGCGTAAATTCCCTGTGACATTCCCACATCGTTTTGCGGGGCAGAGGGATTTTTTTTTTTGGCAGGTGTGTGCTCCGTCAAGGATTTCTTATGCGCTTGTGCGTTGGTCTTCTATTTTCTCGGTTTCATTCTAACCCCTAGTGATCACTTATGCTAGGTAATAAATGTTTCCCCCGAGGCTGAATTCCCACGTGCTGCTCATAATGAGTGTGGTTTGAATGCTATTTAGTAAAATCTTCTCATTGGAGGCCATATTCTTTTATTACATATAATACTCCTGGGTTTGTCTCCCTATGAATGTGTGCAGGTTAATTTTAGAAGGTGCCCGCGTGTGACCGCTTGGAACTGTGTACAAAGATCAATACGTCAACCTTTGGCATGGAGGCTGTGGAGCAGAAGAGAAGATAAAAGAAGATTGGGGGGGAAAAAATGATAGAATAACGATGGCTGCGAATGCAAGTAGATGGCAGGCTATAAAACGTAATGACGTGGAAATGAGAAGCCGGGGTGTGGTTCGGGGTACCTCAAACCCTGTAACCGTCAATGGCAAACTTGCCTTTTGCCGGGAGGCTGCGGCACTGTACCTCTTGCTTTCTCGGGTAAAAAAATGTTGAAACACGTAATGATCTTTGTGTTTGTATCTTTCCTGGAGGGACAGAAAGCTGGTATTTGAATTTGCAAGCAATTAAAAGCGTGGTCTTAGCTTTGGCCTTGACTTGACGCTTGAAAGATGAGCAAGGTAAAACAATTACGACTTTCGGAGCCATGTTTGACCTTTTAGGTTTTCTTTTTAACTCTGTCCTAGTGGATTGTAAAACAGTGCGATGATTTAACTCGAACAAGGAAGGACTGGAGGTAGAACTAAAAAGAAAGAAGTCAGCTAGGTAGCGCAGAGGTAATGGGCAGATTTCTCCATATGACCGAGCGATCTGCAGGTTTGGTTAAATGTGAAGAATACTGAAGACTGAAAGAATAGAATTGCTCCAAATGTTGTGTAGAGCTACTGCAGTGGTAGGGTACGAAAACTATCCACCTAATTTTCTTCTTTGGTATTTATTTTCTTCTTCAATTTTGCAGATTCAAGCCAGGGATCCAAGAGCAGAACCTCAGTCACGTGAAGGAAACCTCCTCCCTGAAGTACGATGGCTGACGTCCTGTTAAATTCCTATATAGAGAGATGAGCTGTGGCCAAGTTACAAAATCTAAATGATGAATGGAAGAGAGACAGCCCGAGAAATAAGTTCCAGCCTCTAAATAAAAATTCTGGAGGCTGCTTCCTTTATGTCCCAGCAAAACTGTTAGGTTCTAGGGCTTTCAAATAAGCAACAAACTGACTTGGAGGAAAAGGGTGAATTAAGGATAAAATAGGCTTTAAATATTTCTTGCACAAAATCCTTTATGCTCAGGTCTGCAGCTAAAGGCAAAAAAAAAAAAAATCCCACTGCAATGCCTCAGTTTTGGTCTAGAGAAGCCATAATGAAGTTCATTTCTTCCTTTCTTATCAAATGGCTGCCAGGGTCCCATTCAGGGTCTTTCCTGATAGCAGGTTTGTAAATGCAAATGTAATGTACGACCAGACTTCCGTAGGAGCTGTCAGTCACTGATGCAGGCTGCAAACAGAAAGGGAAAAAATTGTTTGTGTTTTTAGTTGCAACAGCAATCCTGTCTTCTGTTAGAAGCAGTCTTCTTGAGATTAAGATGAAATATTGCAATGAGGTTAAAAGGAGCGAAGGTTTAGTGAATTCTGTTTACTCGGTTTTCTTGCGCAGCCGTGGAGAAACTCTGTAGTGCCTGCTTGCAGGTGTGCCGTGGGCAGCGGAGAGAGGCAAAGACGATTCTGGAAACCTGAATTCCGTGCATGTGTACTGGATTTACGGAAGACTTTCTGGGGTTTAAGCTTAATCCGAACTCTGAAATAGGAAAAGTCAGTAAGTGAGAAAATAGGACTGAGGAACATGAAATAATAGTTCTTCAGGGAGCTTCGAGGTCAAAGATTTAAAAAAAACCCTAGTTTGTCTTTTTTTGGAGAACGCTTCTCAACTGACCGTTTCCCTGCTTAAGGCCTTGAAGCAGTAAATTGCTGTCGTGCTTGCGCCTGCTAGCTGGTCCTGGATACCTTTAGAAAATTTTTGTTTGTTTGTTTATTTCTAGTTATATTTTGGGAAGGCCAGTGTTGCCTGAGTATGTTGGCTTGGCATTTTTTCCATCAAAAAACTGGGCAGCTATTCCTAGAGCAGGAATTCAGCCTTGCAGACAGAGCTGTTGAGGAACTACTGGCTTCCTAACAAAACTTTGAAACTTCCTATTGTTCGTAGGCGCAGCTCATCTAATCTGTGCTTACTCCGAAACACGATTCGTGGAATTAAGAATACTGAGATCGATTCTGTCAGAAGTTGTTACTTCTTCTGTAAAAGCGTACATGAAGCTGATTAAATTGGTGTCCTGATTTACAGTGCTTCTTCCCGAGTATGAGCTTTCATACTGTTTGTGCCATAGAGAGAACCTTGAGCTGTTTTTTAATTTATTATAGTACAGTTAGTGGAAAATACACGTGTAATTATATAAATATGTATTGAGATTTTTAAAATTTTTATTATAGTAGAAATAGGGACAAATGTCTCAAGTGAAATGGTTGTTAAAGAGAGCAAGAGGCTTTCGTGTGACTTTCCAGGAGACTCGGTGACCAGCAGAACAGTTCCCTGAAGTGAATGACATTTGCAGGGACTTCTCTGAGAATCAAATGACATGGTCACGCTCGCGTTCTTTTTATGTCCGAGATGAAAGGCTTTTCTGCGAATGTAACGCCAGACTGCTCTAGAATAAGCAAGGATGGGTGAGAGCCTAGAATTAATGTTCCCCTGCACCCTCGAAAAGCTCACCGTAGCGCTGGAATGCATTGTGAAGTATTTTCCTGCTTTTGCGAGATCGCACCGCTTCATCTCAAATTTGTGGCTGGGCTATTGATGCACTGAGACGAAGACCGCTCGTCAACGTATTTGGGGTTTCCACTATGAAGTGGAGAAGATGCAGAAGACCTGATCTTTTTCCCCAGATGCCTTGTGTCGTTATTAAATAGCGCTCTATCGTTGAAGCGTCGTTCCCACTGACCTCAGCTGGAGCTGTGAGCGCTCGGCGCTTCATCTCAAGGTCTGGATCATGAGCCACGAAAAGACGGTCTTCCAGTTAATGGCCAGACGTGAAAAGTTTGCGGAGGGTGCCTTGCCTAGCGTTGCTGACGACGTGCCTAAACAGACGCGGGCAGACCCACGTTTGCTCCGCACATGCCGAATTGGTCAGATATGAGTCACTTGATGTCTTCTTCTCCTCTTGGGGATGCATCAGCACAGCGCCGTGCGTGAGCCGACGCTACCGCTGTGCGGCTTCTGGACCAGAGCTGGCTTCTCTCCATCCAGCTTAAGCTCCAGTCTGTCTGCACCTGCCTGCGTAGACTTGCCTATAGCAACTTTGGCAAAAATAAGGAATTTAATTACGTCGGCAGCTTTTAACAGCCTAACCAAAACCCCTTCTTCTTCTTGAAGTCTCCTGCCTCCTTCTCTGTGTGCTTTGCAGCTTCCCGATGGGAAGCAAAGCATCAGCAAAGTCCAACCCTGAAACCGTGTTCTGTACCCTGATGGAGACGGGTTCTTCTGAAGGCGATAGCGTGTGTGCATGCTCACTTGCAGCGTGTGCGACGTCAGGCTGAGTGAACGATCTTCCTTCTGGGATTCTTTATTTTTTGCTCAGCTTTCTGGCCTTAATAGTCTTCTAATAGCATTCGTAGCATTTTGCTATGTGAAGTGTTCGAACGCTGCTGCGTGCCAACCTTACTTTAAATTGCAGGGGTGGCAATGTTGGAACTCCAGGTATTTTGTTTTTTCTCATGACAGAGCCTTAAATAGGCAGTCAGTTGCATTTTTTCATGGTTGTCAGAAAGAAGAGGAAGGTCGGTTGAAAAATTAGTTAGCTACCCAGAACTGTGGAAGCACTCTGTTTCAAATCTTATTCCAAAAGCAAGTATTTAAAAATAGAAGTATGAACGTGCCTTCATCTGACAGTTAGGAAGCTTTGCTTGTTATTTACTTCACAGAAGTGAAGTAAAGTGATCGACATTTAATCCTGAAATTATGTGCAGAAAAACCAGGGAATGGACTGTTCCCGTAAAAATGACTCAAGGACCAATTTAGGCAAACAGCTTCCTGCAGTTCATGCTGGTATCTGTTCCCAGCAAGCTTTCCTTCCAGCTACCCAAAAGCTTGCTGACTCAGATTTGGTGTTTTCTCCATGACTTTAGTGTTTATGGAGGTGGGGAAAATCTGCTTGGATCGGTATCAGCTAAGATCATTTTTATTGTTTGCAGAATGCACTAAATTGTGTTTGATGTGGATTTTTTTTTAAAAAAAAAAAAAAAAAACAAAAAAAGCCCCCAACCTTCTACACTCTGAGATGGGCGATTACTGCCATAATTTCCAGCATTTCACATCAACCAGTTGGGTATTAATTGAAGTGGCTTTCTGTAATACTAAACTGCTGTAATTTTTCTACTCTTCACTGGCATTGAATCCCACTTCAGTCTTGCTATCTGCTGGTAGTGTGTGAGATTCAAGAGTGGGTAATAAAATCCTTTTTGTGTTCAAGTAATGTAGAAAGTAGAATCAGCAAATCGTTGAGGTTGGAAAAGACCTTTCAGATCATCCAGTCCAACCATTAACCCAACACTGCCAAGTCCACTGCTAAACCAGTTAAGGGGAGAGTAGCATTTTCATGTTTCCTGGCTTGGTGGCTGCATTATTTTTAATGAAACTAAAAACTGGGAATCACCAAGGTTGGGAAGGACCCCTAAGATCATCAGTCCAACCATCACCCCAACACCCCCATGCCCACTAAACCATGGCCCCCAGTGCCACCTCTGCCCATTTTTTGAACCCCTCCAGGGATGGGGACTCCACCACCTCTCTGGGCAGCCTGTTCCAGTGCTTGGCCACTCTTGCCATGAAGAAATTTCTCCCAATATCCAACCTAAACCTCCCCTGATGCAGCTTGAGCCCATTCCCTCTCGTCCTATCGCTGTTCCTTGGGAGAAGAGCCCGACCCCGCTCCCTGCCCCCTCCTGCCAGGAGCTGCAGAGCGATCAGGTCTCCCCTCAGCCTCCTCTTCTCCAGGCTGAACACCCCCAGCTCCCTCAGCCGCTCCCCACCAGCCCTGTGCTCCAGACCCTGCCCCAGCTCCGTTGCCCTTCTCTGGACACGCTCCAGCACCTCAATGTCCTTCCTGTAGTGAGGGGCCCAAAACTGGGCACAGCATTCCAGGTGCGGCCTCACCAGTGCCGAGCACGGGGGGCACAATCACCTCCCTGCTCCTGCTGGCCACAGCATTCCTGACACAAGCCAGGATGCTGTTGGCCTTCTTGGCCACCTGGGCAAGTAGTTGATTCCCTTGAGGATTTGATTCAGGTGCGTAAGGTATTGTTACTTTTATGTGCCTTTAGCAAGTATGTTGAGGCTGGTACTCAGCTTCCCGTGACAAAAGACGTGATAGAAATGAAAATGTTTGCGTGCTCCCTTCGTTGTTCAGCTTCCCCTTGGCTGCTTCGGAGGCGGTGGGGGGTTGTGGAGGTGATGAACCGGAGTCAAGGCCAGAAGGCAACAAGTAATATTTTGGAGATGCTGAGTGTACGTATTTTTTTTTTCTTTTTTTTTTTTCCAGACTGTGATAAGGCGCTTGGCGAGTTCAGGCAAACGGCCTGCGAAGCCGTAAGTAGATAGCCGGTGAACTGTCACTTTTTGCCAGGTGCTGTGCGTGCTGAGGAGGCGAGAAGTTCACAGGACTTAGTGACATTTGCCGTAACTGTTTTGAGAATTAGTCTTCTGCTAGACTGCTTTTGAAAGTCAAGACGTACAGTAGTGATATGTCATGCCGCTGTGTTTTAAACCAGCCGGGAGAGGGGAAGAGAAACAAACGGCTTGGTCCAAGAGGTAAGCTTTGCCAGGGCCTGGGTTTGGCCGCGTGCTTTTCTGTCTGTAAGGCGATGCTTTCTCTTCGTGAAGTTAAACCCGGACTCCGGCCCATCCTCTGGCCTGCAAAGCTGTTGGAAATAAATTATTTTTTGAATCGCACTGACCTGAAAATGAAGTAAATCAAGACATTATCATAGTCGGTGTCAAACCCCGTGTTTTGTTATTTCTGTACACGTTAAAAGATGCTTAATTCTTTATATCTGAAGAGAGTGAAGGTGTCAAGAAGCAAGTATTCATTGTGGGTTTGTCTTTTGTTAATGCGTCGGATTATTTTTTATGTGGGTTTTTTTTTTTTTTTTTTTTTTGAAAAAGTGGGAAATTTGTAGGAAAAAGCTCTAATTTTTGGAGCTTTAGATTGAACCCAGTTTGGTCTTCAGCATTTTCAAGGAGGCAGGAGGAAAATAATTACTTGCCTTCAAGAAGGACAGAGTTAGTCCTTTTATTTGACCTTGGTAGTTGAATGTAACTTTTCAGTTCCTTTAAGTAACGTTAGTGGAAATGGCTCTTTTGGTAGCAGAGATTGCAGAGGTGTTGCCTGAGTGCACTCTGGCTCTTCTCCCTGCCAGTCTGTGTCCAGGTTTCACCTGTCCTTCGGAAGGGAGGAGCATCTGAGAGCGTTTGGAGAGGCCATCCGTGCAGTAAAAGCCAGCCCGGGCTTTCCTCTTAGCTCTCAGCTACCGTGTCCTTACCCGATTTTTGACAAATACCATCTTGTTCCATTACGCTCTTTCCAGAATACTGCTGCAAGGGTCGTTTGCCTGATGGCTTATGCAAGGGCTCTCTGTAACCGTGCTCAAGTTCTCATCTCTGCTCCACCAAGGACTTCACCTGTATCCTCAGACCTTTTCACAGCCTCCTGTTCTCTTCTCCTTTGGAAGTCAATGTCCCAGTGTCATCCCTGATGTCAACCCCCGCCAGACATTTGTTAGCGCAGAAATGGTTTGCTCGGAACCGCATCTTCCGTATTGCCTTTGTGCTTTGAAGGAGGTTGGCGCAATCACCTGCAAAGCTGCCGCTTATCCTTCTTGAAGTTCTTTGTTGGATGCCAACAGAAGCCTGATGATGGTGGGGTGTTGATGTGGTAACACCCCCGATCGCAGCGGGAGCTGGAGGCCGCATTAGCATGCGGCTCGCTCGCTGTTGCGCCCAACTAACCCGTTTTCATCCTTTTTCCGATACAGGAGTGTAAAACTGAAGGAGATGGAGTATGGAGACTGAAGGTCTTGGCTTGGAAAGGAGTGGGTAGGCAATGCAGTTGATATCCCGGTCTGGACAGATGCGGAGGATTCGGTAGGAGTACCTGCAGCGGCTGAGGCGTTCGTGTCGGAACGTAGCTCCCAAGGACTGGAATATCAGCTAATACTGTCTTTTTCCCCGTTTCCTCTGTCAGCTTTTTTCCAGCTCTTTTCCTCATCTGGAACGTGTGATCTTCTGGGCTCGGGGCTCCTGCGAAGGCCAAACAAGCAACACTTCTTGTGATAAAGCAGTGACTTTATTTCAGTGTCCTAGATCTTGCATCCTTCCAAACAGCTTTTCCTTTTTCTGTGTTTGGATCAAATACTAAAAGTCATCATAACTTACCTGTTAGAGCTAGAAGTGATTTTGTACGCGGCCAGGCATTAAAGATTCCTAGCTACCGAGTAACAAAGCACTAATAGCATGCCAGAGCTCTGCACGAAGATTAGCTATTTCCTCCGCTTCTGCTTTGTTAGTACTGCTGTGATCTATTTCTTCTGCCCTGATGGATGTTGAGATCTAACCTGCTGCCGCTGAGACTGATGACAGGAGAGCTGCAGCTTCAAATGAAGGTATTTTAGACTGCAGCGTTTTAAACGCTGCTAAGTATTGCTGCAATATCTACAGTCTTACATGGAAAATCTTATTTCAAGCTTAAATACAAGAGTCGGGGGGGTGCGAGGGGTGGTTTTCTTCCCACCTTAGCTTTCCTGCCGTAATCATTGTTTCCTAATGTAAGCGTGAATTTTAGCTGGTGGGGGAAAAAAAAAAAACCTGAAACCTCTGGAGAGGAGAATAACCAAGCAACAAAATAAATAGTGGAAGAAGTGCTGAATACCAGACTATCCCTGATTTTTGGTGTCTGACTTTGTAATGCTTTTAAATAATGCATAGATGAGCACAATACAAGCAGAACAAATTAGGCTTCAATATGAGGATTGTGGGAGGGGAAGTCTATTAAACTACTGTTGCATCTCCTTACCCAATAAGGCAGGACACTGCTCTGGCAACTTCCCCCGTGCTGCTGGTGTTCACAACTCCCATCAGACTAGTGGTATCTGCATATTCTAGAAACGCTTTTTAATTTCTTCTTTGAGGTTTGCTAACTGAAGGCATTATGTTGCGGATGGCAGACTTTGCCAGCTCTTTACGGTTCTCACCTCTGTGCTTCGTTTATCCAACGCTAAGGTATTTTGCTCGGTCATTTACGCCATTTTTGATCCCGTGGGATTCCTCCCTAGGCACGTGAGTTGGAAGACGTTGTAGAAAATGGGATTTTGTGGGACACTGTGAAGTAGCTAATCTTTTTGAAAGCCTCCGTTGTTTCCTGTGCAGGAGTTAAGTCAAAGGAGCGCCTTGAGAGTGCGGCACAAACTGTATCTCAAATGGGTTCCCAGGTTTAAGTCAGTTAGGGCTGTGCTGGTAATTTTTCAGGAGCTGAGCACCGTGCATACGGCTTCTGTACCTACTTTATCTCTAATGGGATATTGCAAAGAGTGGAAAAATCTCTCTTTCTGCTCCCTCTTCTAAAGCCAACGCAGGATCGTATGCGACTTTGCAGAAAACAGTCTGCAGGGTAGATCACCAAAGCTGATAGCACCAAAAGTCAGATTTTGCTGCTTCCTGTTTTGCCTTTGGGAAAAATGCTGGGGTTTGGCCATTTAAGGTTGGGAAAGAGAAATACAACCTGTTTCACGCTTTCCCAGAGTAAGAAATGGAGCTTCATCCTGTTGTGCCTAGGAAAGCGTCCGTACAGACATTAATACTGTAGGTCCAGGAGAAATCCCAGAGAGCAGAGGTTATGAAGGAGAAAAAAAAAAAAATAGGTGAAGAAGAAAATAATTTGTATTTTAATAAGGAGGAAAAAAAATTATATTTGGCTTTACTACCCTGGTAATTGGCCACTAGATGGGTGCCTGTGGAATTCCTCAGTCTCATGGAGTCCTGCTTTCCAAATTCCTGGAGAGAGGATCCGGACTGACTTTATTCAGCGGGAAGAGATTTCTTTTGCCTGTTACATCCTAATGTGTTGAGTATCTAACTTGTCTCTACGCCGAGATGTTTGTGTTCGAATTGCTTAAGGACTACAGATGGAACGGTGTAGTGTTTCTCTCTTGCTCTGAGCTAGCTGGATTGGCGCTCCTTGCCTAATTTTACAGACCTGAAGCCCAAAAAGAAGACTAGAATAGCTTTCGGGGAGTTTCTTTGTCTAGACTAAGGTCAGCTTTGCTTACTACAGCTGTGTTTATATTACAGGAATATTTCTCCACACAACTTTGCCAGCCATACTATGGGCAGTGGTCAAAGAAGAAACTTCGAAGTTGCAGTCTGAAACCTCTTCCTGCAGCTCATAGACTCTTACGCCAAACTTTCCATGTTTGATACTCCAGGATTGCCATGTCGTTTTATTTTCCCAGTAACTCGGAGTAATTCTTTTGGCGCCCTTGATTTGATAAGAAGTCATTGTACTTTCTTTATTTTTCCTTTGTAAGAAAATTGAGGGGACAGTGTTTGACTAAACAAAACAGTATTTAATTTTGGTTCTGCTCTGGCTCGGGCTCATCCATAGCTTCCGTGTGGATAAGAGTGACGAGCTCTTGCTGGAAACAGATACAGAAGAAGTGGTTCCCTGAACAAAACAGTTTTGTTTGGGTTTTTTTTTTCCGCCCCTTTTTTCTTCTTTTTGCGTCAACATCCTCTGCAATAATCCAGGCTTTTAAGTTGGTTTAAATTGGCTTATTCAGTGCTAATGTTATGCAAGATTCCTGATTAGTGGTGTGGAGTTGGAGTTGTGAGACTACTTGGAGTGACGATGGAATTAAAGTAACCGTGGCAACCATTATAATTAAAATAGGCTTCCTTGGGAAGTGAGGCTGTGTGTGTCCGTGTGTACGCATTTGCCGCATTCATTCCTTCCCTGTTCGGCGGCATGGGTTTATGTAAAATGTTCAGTGCTCCGGCACTCGGGCTGGCCGTACCAATTTTTGAGTGCGTCTTTTGTGAGCCTTTAGCCTCACCAACCTGCTCTCGTCTGCTGCTTTTTCTCTGAAAAGCAAAAACTGTCAGCTCCCTCAAATTCGTTTCTTGAACGTTTCTTCCTGTAATATTTCAGCTCTTGAGTACAGATGCCGTTGGAGCACAGAGCTCGGCGTGTACCAAATCGCTTGAGTTTTCTGAGTAATCGTGACGATGCGTGTGTGGGTTTATGGCGGTGAGCACAGCTAACTCTTGTCTTGCTTAATGGTTCCTTTAGGTTGTGCAGAGAATCAGTTCCTATAATTCAGGCTAATTATACCAACTTCTGGCTCTTGTAAAAATACAAAATTAACAGTGTGGTTCGGTGCTGTTATTTTAACGAGTTTGGCAATGGCTGCTTCAGATGTTCATACCGCTGGAAAGCAGAGGAGCAGCACAGAGGAATAATGGTGGAGAAATCCTTAAATGTCAAAGTGGGGGTAAAAAGCTGGTGGTTGGATGAATTTTCAGGAAAACCTTGGGATATTGCACTGTTGTAATGCTATGCTGCGCTTTCAAAACCCAAAGCTTTTTTCCTTTTTTTTTTTTTTAACCTGTTGTTTATGTGCATCTCGCCTTATTTTTAAGTGACAAATCACCCAGAGATTTCTCTTAATGCACTCAGCAGTTCAATCGCTCATTCTTCCTTTTCTGTATTGGATGATGCTCCTCGCTGGTGACTCCTTGGTTAATTTTTAAATGTTCTTCCATTTATGGAACAGCAAGTTTGCTAGTCTGCCCAAAACAGATGCTTTTCAAACAGATAAATTGTGTCTTGGTCAACATCTGGAGGAAGGGAAGCAAGGGAGAGAAAAAGAGAAGGGGGAAAAAGAGGAAATTCTTTTTTTTTTTTTTTTTTTTTTTTCTTGGGTTGCCACCCTTTGCCGTTTGCTATCTCAGGGATGTTGACTTGTGCTTCTCTGATTTTCTAGTCCTCAAGTAGGATGAGGATATTTTAGAGATCCTCTCTGCTGGTCTTCAAAGGAGTTGTTGCAGACCACATCTGAAAATGATGTTTACACTGGCTCTGGCCCTACTATGAATGCAAGGACAGGACCCCGTCATGTACTTCTCTTGGCAACTCTCTTCCTAATGCGCGTAAAGATACCATAAGGACGAGATAATGAAGCCGTCATCACCGGGAAATGCTTTACACACAAACTTTATTTTGTAAATACCTCTCACACAGACTGTAGCCCATACTGTTTAAGCTGAATACCGTCCAAATTGATACAGCAGCAGGAGTAAAAAGAAAAGGAGAGGGGAAAAAAAAAAAAGCTAAACTAGTTTCGAATCTCACTTGAAATTCTTATGTTAAATCCCCATTGCTCAAGAGGTAGAGAAGTCCAGAAAAGCCATCTGTGTACTGAAGACTGTTTTAACAGTAGTTGCTGGGTTGTGTGAAGGGATAAGGCAATCGCATTGGCGGGGAAGAGGAGGGAGGCTGGAATGGGTCTCTGGGGAGTCTTCAGCAACGAGAACGATTTTGAACAGAAAAGTAATAAAGGAACAAGCGATGTTTTGTAGATGAATGTGTTTGCATGGTCGCGGTCTGCTTTGTTACCGATATCAAGAGCAGCGTTATGCGTGTGGCAGGTGCCAAAGGAGCTCGGTTGCAGGGGAAGCCATGGTTAAAGTAGAGCAGGCTTTTATTAATGGCGTTGCTTGTGTGATGTGCCGCAATCTTCGTGTTCCAGCTTCGGCTTTATGACACCTGGGTGACCACTGGCAAACAAATTCCGCTGTAAAATAGCATGAGGTTGTATCTGAAGCTATGGCGTGTCTGGGTGGCACCGAGGATCTGCGGGAGTGCAGGAAGCCTTCAGAAGGGAGCTGGGTAGCTGTCGCGCAGGAAAACAAGAAGCGTTTTCCCTTAAAGCAGGTCTGTGTGGAATGCATACAAGAGAAGCGTCTTAAGAGGTAAGTGCATCCTTCATCCGGCAGCGTTAACAAAGAGAGGAGCAGATGAGTGGGTGCCAAATGGGTCTTTCTAAGTGGAAACAAAGCCCGAAGCTTTGGTCTCTGAGGGCTGTGTGTCTGCTCATCTAGTTTTTAAAACTGTTTCTGTGGTTACCGAACAAACAAGATCAGACAAAGGCAGTACACGTAAGAGAGCCCAGAAGGCTTATTGGTGGTTAGCCTGTGCATATGTAGGCTGGGGAAAAGCTGTCTGACTGCAGATTAGGACTTGCACACGTACACGGGTTTAGAGACCTCCAGATACTTTCAGATGGTCCAAACAGTAGAAGAAGTGCTGGGAAGCAGAAGTTGCTTTCTGGCCCCAGGCAATAAAAAAAAAAAAAAAAAAAAATTAAAAAAAAATAAAAAGAGAAGCAAACCAGAATTGCTGCATTGATGTATGTCTTTGTGAAGGGAACTGCTTCAGGGGAGCTGCTCGGGATCGTTCATCAGCAGCAGGCACAGAAGGGCTGAAGTGTCAGTTCCTAATGGGAGGAGGCTTTCAGAAAAACACTTCAGTTACTGTTTTCCTGGCTCCTTCTTGAGCCTTGAACGCAGCGCTGAAAGCCTTTTGTTTCTGTGTTGTTCAGTTGACTTGTGAAACGCTACGCAAGAAGGATTTTGCTGTGGTCTGTACTTCACTATGGTTTACGACTAGGTGTGCAAACCTAGGTTCGCACCCAAATGGCAGAGAAAAAAAAAAAAAAAAATAAGGGATGTAAAGTCCCATTGTTCAGGATGGAAGCCTTCCACTAATCTCTGGGGTAGGAAGAGGCTTTCAGAAATGGGGAAGTGGGGAAGAGAGGAAGAGAAAATCTTGACGTGACTCTCTGAACTCAGCTATCTTGTGGTTTTAAGATGACCTTGGGCAAATTGCTTTAGCTATCTGTACCTTTCTCTGATTTACGAAACGAGACAATGTCAGTTATCTCTTACAAGCAGATCCGAGGGTGGATGAATGTTTATCGCACGCTCTGTGCTGTATTCGTACTGTGCTGTTTGAAGACCATTTGCAATTACAAGATAGATGAAACAATAATCCACTTGATGTTGCAGGAGAGCTTTTTGTCTGGCGTCTCGCTGTAGCTCCTCGTGCCTTTCCAGCACTGTCTCCTGAAACGCTTGTGCGTCCTCTTAGCCCTGCTGAATTACTCCACGCTCCGGATTGCTTCCTGCCTGGATGCCGGCCAGCCGACCCGCTCGTTCTCACACCCATGCTCTTCCACTGTCCCACATGAACCCCGGTCCAACGTGGTCGTCGGGACTCGTTTCCGGACATCCAAAGAGTTCAAGGGAAGGGTGAATGTATCCTGAGAGGATAGGAAGGAGCATTTGGGTGTGGAGAGAGTTTGCTCCCAGCTGCACCGTGCTCATGCTGTTCCAGGATATCTTTTGAGCTTTTAAAAGGGAACAGCCCCCCAAATGAAAAAGGGTTTAGTTAGTTCTAAACCAGTTTTTTTTTTTTAAATTGCTGATGACTCAAACATCCATAAAAGTGTCTGGCATAAATCTCCAACTCCGAAGTTCTGAAATTTATTGCTTATAAATGTAATTTTTGTGGGACTCTCTTAAAGTGGAATTGGTTTCTTTGAGACCGTGCAGAGCCTCTGAAATACACTGTGCAGTACACAGCTTTGCTGGACTGACTGAAGAATTATTTTGGGTTTCATGCCCTTTGACGATTACAGGAAGGTGGTGCCCGGATGCTGTCCACAGGAGGCTTTTGGGTTAGGAAGCTGGTTATCTGGTCACCACAGTAAAGATGCTGGCGGGTAACTCTAAATGCCAAGAACTTTCTGTGCTTTGCTTTTTGTTTCTCCTTGACTTTTTATTTTTAATATAAATAAGCTGAAACATTTTCTGGTTTCTCTGCGGCAGATGCAGCAAAATGACCACAGATGAGTCATCGGGCCGCCTGAACATGTAAAGCATTTTCAGTCAACGTTTTTCGTGATACGACTTCCATGCTACATTTTCTGTTGTCTCATCGGAGTTTAGAGAGAAGTTAGCTGCTAATACAGTGATTATAAAACACGAGAAAAGCGGCTTCTCTGGTCAATCACGTGAAAAGTCCGACGAAAGTGTGTTTGAGGAACTTGCATGAGGAAGGACCGGAGTTCGGACAGTAATGCTCTGGCTGATTCATCAATGATTTTTGGATGTGATTTTTGGATAGTGTCCCTCAAGTAACCCAGTGGCAAAACTGAGTAGGTGTGTACAGACCTGCTAAGCTTCCTGGCCAAAACCGAACCCAGACAATGGTCTTTTTATACTTCAGCCATTCTGAGCTGCTTTTTCTCTTGTTTATTTGTTCTTTGTTTCCTGCTCTTTGCCATTTGTCTAAAGGAACAGTAAGTTAGTACTGGTGGCATTGATTAAAGGGACACTGTAGTCTCGTCACTGAACTGTAGGGAGGCAGCCTTGCTCTAGGCTTACATGCACAACCACCGACCTGCATCAAGTGGAATTTAGGTTCTCCAAACAAGTTTAAAAAAGTACCTTTGCAAATATCTTGAAATTTGTTCTTCGTCTTTACCCAGCACATGAAAATTGTTACGGATTATACCAAATGACCTTGTCTTTGAGATCAGATTAATTCTTTTCTTTCAGTGTTTTTTCTGGACTTCCTTAACAGGCTTTGGGAAGAAGTTGTGCTTTTGGGTGGGGTTTGGTTTGTTTTTTTTTTTTTTTTTTTTAATCTTATTTTATTTTTGCAGGCGTGGCAAGTGATGAGCATCCGTGCTTCTCTGTTAGATAAGCTTTGCCTTTCTTTGTGAAGCATTTAGACATGTTACTGCTTTTAACTGTCCATCCCTCTCCCTTGCTGGAGGTATCGTGAAAGAGTGGATGTGTCTTAGCCGCTATGACTCACCCGATATGTTGAACTGACATCACCTATATTTTACATCAGCTTAGCATGCTGCTGAAGCGCTGGCAAGCATTAGCTTCTGCTGACTCTCCTGTGGGAATGGTGACCTCGGGCAGAAAGGCGAGGTAGAAATCTGCGTATAATAACCACTATCTTCTGTCAGCCAGAGCCTTCTTCCCTCTTCATCTTAAAGTTAGGCAAGACTGTTGAGTCATCTCAACCACTTACTGCTGCCTGAAGGAGATCTCACTTGTACTTGTGTGGTTCCACACCCTTCTTCCTTGCTTTGTTGCTCCTGGATTTTACTAGGTAGCCTTGCAAAAAATCTTGGAGGGTTGGTGGGGAGGAAGTGCGTGGGCCTGGGCTGAGTTGAATGGGTTCATAGAAGGATCTGTTGGATGCAGAGCTAAGTATTACATGGTCAGGAGAAAAGCGGGAGGAAGGGTGAGTGGGGAGGAAGAGGAACCTCTCCCTTTTGGTGCCATGGAGCTGCTGGAGTGGGTCAAGCAGCCTCATAACTTCATCCTTCATACTGATTTTATGGTATCCCTGAAGTCATTTGATACCAGTCTTTATGGTTTCCCTGCTGACTACTAAGTAACTGTCAGTGAATTAAAAAACCACTCTTCAACGAGGATGACGGAATTGGGAAGGCAGGTCTTAGACAAATCTGGTTTCGAGTTGTGTCAGAAAGAATCAGAAAAATATTCGAGGTGAATGCCAATTTTTGAAATACTAGGTGTTCCTTTTCACGCGGCTTCCTTCGGTCTCTTCTTATCTGAGAAGTTCAGCCTTGACTCAGTTCCAAGGTGGCTTTTTAATACACATAAGGTTCTTGAGCTGTCAAACTTCACTGTCTTTATTCAGGTCCTGAGAAATTTTTGAACAGAGGAAAAGAAATGTGATAGAATGTATTTCAGAAACAAATAAAATGGAGAGAACGAGAGCAGAAAACTACTTAAAAGGCACCTTTCAAACACATTATAATACATCAGAGTGGAACTTGAGTCAGTCACTGTAAAGATTTTGACCCCCTGTTTGTCTCGAGGCTTTCACCGATCCTGTTCCTTTTGTTTATTTTCTCCATGTAAAATGCATTTAGGTCGTCAAATATCTACGCCCGCAAAACAATAGCAGACTCTGAAAGAGTACCCAGCAGAGACCTGCTTGGGTCCTGCTATGTCAGGCAGAATAAAGGTTGCAAATTTGAGCTTTTTTTAATGCCGCTAAGGTTTGCATCATCATTTCACAGTAGGGACCGTGCTTGTATAAGCAATTGTATTGTCTACGGCTTTGGGTACACAGATGGCTACTTTAATATAGATGCAGTGCGTCTAATGTTTGGGTCTTAAAATAACTTAGAGCTGATTTAAGGCAGAGTAGGTGACCTAAATTTACCTAAGTTTTTGCTGAGGGATACTGCAAGTTAGGACTGGAGGTGCAGAGTTTTGTATGTTTTGGGGACCTGACTTTCCTAGGGACTTGGAAGAACAGGATTGAGATGTCTAACCCAAAGATCTGGGTTGTTTCCACTGACAGCTCCGGAATCACTTAAATTAGCTGCTTCATCCCAGGCAGTAAGATTTATTTAGAGCCAGATTTATTTAGACCCATGTGCTGGAGTCCATTTCTCTCATGAATATGGAGGGAGCGAAGTGTTGCAACACTTTGAAAAGAGGCCAACACGTCATAGGGTGTCATCGCTCTGGCGGTTTGAAAAACCAAGTAATGCTTGAATATTACACTTTTCCATTCACAGCTGATGAACAAGATACTTCAGCAAGAAGCTGCTTCTCGGAGAATGATCTGTTCGGTTATGAGACACAAGGGAGCTAAGGTCACCCTTCAGAAGTGTCCTCTAGCACCTAGGTCTCCTTACATCTGGTCTGTGTTTGAGGTTAAACCGCACAGTCCCAGTAAGAAAAGGGGCTGAGCAAAACAGTCATTTTAGATAGAAACCTTACGAGCTGTATGGTTCGAACTTCCTTTAAAAAGGATGGGGAGTCATTCTGTGCAAAGCACAGGTGATGGACAGTTTTCTGAACAAATGGCATGAGCTTAGCTCTCTTGATGCCTTAAGCTATTTGGCTTTGCTTGATTCAAAAATCTGCCTGACCTTAATTTGATTCAACTTAATTTGATTCAAAAATCTGCCTGACCTTAATTCAAAAATCTGCCCGACTTCTGAGTGCATGCACTCTTATTTCAATTTGCAGCAAAGCGGAAGCTCTTAAACGTGTATATGGGGATGGGCTTGAAGTAGTTGGATAGACGCTACCTTAGTAACTCCCTTAATGCTAGTATTTCTGTTTTGTCCCTGCTTCTTCTGTACATAATTTTCAGGCCTGTATCGGTTTTAGGGCAATAGTATTCTTAAGATGTTAGTGCAGTGCTGAGCAAGGTGTGGATCTAACTGTAGTATCCTGGACTCTAGACATGACCTCCTGATACACCTAGCCTACGTTTTCCTCTTTTGGTCAGGCTTGCTACACCCTTAACATCTTCTTGTCTATTTTCTACTCTTGTCTGATTCTGATACTTATTTTATTTTACTTTTTAGGAAAAAAGCATATGTTATTAGCTGTCAAAAGGCAATTTCTGCTTCTGGTGACCTGGGCTTTACTGCTTGTGGCTTTGGAGACTTTCTAGATCTTAGTGCCAGATTGCTTATGCTGTTTTTCTGTTGATTGCCAATAGCTCTGTTTTATTAAGATATTAGCAACAGCTAACCTGAAGAAGTTGTCAGAAGTCACTTTTTCCCTCTAGCTACCTAAACACCTAGGAGTTTGGGTTTTTTATTACCTGTCCATGTTGAGGTTTTTAAAGAGCTCATTCCTTGTTCAGTAGTTTGTGTGTGGCTGGGTTTTTACTTTGTCTCTTGATTCCTGTCAAATTTATAGCAAATATTAAACAAATCATTATGAAGTAAATTAAGCATCCTTGTGAACTGTGTTCTTGTTTTCATCTGGTGAACACAAGGGAATAGAAGAGTTGATTTTTCTTTAATTCCCCCACCCCGGCCTGTTTCGTCTTTAGCCTTGTCAAAATTGGCAATTGAAGTGCCACGGAGACCACCTGGGACTGGTGATGTGAATGCTCGTCGTTACGATGGAACTTACCACTTCACATGACTCGGTCATCTAAAGTCTCCAAATGAAAGTTGCCACCAGCCCAAGCTACGCTCTAAATAAGAGTATGTTTTAAAGGTATTCCACGCTGGAAATAACCCACGTAATCAATTTTTTCCATAATTCCACCAGTAGTTCTCCAGATAATTTTGTTCTCCTCCCTTCACCCATGGATTTCTAAAGCTTCTTGTTGGATTCGTTTGCAAATATTGGTCATCATCATCAATCGGTCCCGAAGCCTGGGCTGTTGGACGTATAGCTGAACTGTTAAAAGAGCCCGCATGCCTAAGCCACATAGAGCAATTATCGAAGACACTAATGTCTTTGTTTTTCCTAGGTGACTTTTAGGAGAGTGCAAGCTGGATGTAAATAATTTTCCAATTACGAAAGGAGTCTGCCCATGTGTCACATGGGGTTTTGTGGGGTGATAAATGCTCCTGCTTCTTGACACTTGCAGCCATTTAAGAAAATAAAACACAAAAATGTGGCTGCCAAAGTATTTTGCCCAATAGAATCCTCTCAGACTTACAAAATGTGGCTAGACAATAGTCCTGGTGTTCTGTTATATTAATTATGAGGCATCCATCTTCGTACGCGGCCGTAACTGCCTTCAGGGTAATTAAAATTTTATTAAAGAAACTAGGAGGAGTAAAGGGAATATTTTATTTGGAGCTGGGGCAGCCCTGAGTCTTCAGGATGCTACAGGAGACGTGAAGCTGGCTGGCTCAGTGTGATATCACACAAACTGTACGTCCTCCTTTATTTATTTTTTATTTATTCTAATTTGGAGTGTCAAAAGCCAGGGAATGCAATTGCAATGCAAAACAAAGGTGCCTGGAAATAACTGCTTCATGGTTTCTCAAAGAAAATGCCTCCATCCATGTTCTGAAATGATTGTGTTCCTCAGAAAAGAGAAATTGTTTTTCCAGAGCCAACTTAAGACTAAAATTTTTGAGGCCGTGGAGTGGGTGATATTGCTTAAGGTGGGCACAGCACCGATAGATAGGCACAGGATTTTCTGGCCTTTGGGAAGTTTTTATATCCTAACCTAGAAAAAAAAGATATGTAAGTCTCCCCTACTAGGACTATTTTAGGGAGGAGTTGGTATTGGGAAAGAGGTGTGGTTTTATAGAGTACACTGTTGAAAAATTGGAACCAGGAGTGCTATCTCCGACAGGTTTTTCTTTCTTTCTTCCTTTAGTGCAATTCTCCAAATTGCAGTCTAATGCCCTTCCCGAGGCTCTGCTGAGATGTGAACACTTCTGGGCTGCTCTGCTTTTCTGAGGTCTGCAGAGAAAGCTGCTTTTACTGATTCTTGGATGTAAGGAAGAAATTCTTCACCGTGAGGGTGGTGAGGCACTGGAGCAGGTTGCCCAGAGAAGCTGTGCTGTGGATGCTCCATCCCTGGAAGGGCAACAAAGCTGGGGCAGGGTCTGGAGCACAGGGCTGGTGGGGAGCGGCTGAGGGAGCTGGGGGTGTTCAGCCTGGAGAAGAGGAGGCTGAGGGGAGACCTGATCGCTCTCTACAACTGCCTGAAAGGAGGGGGCAGGGAGGGGGGTGTTGGTCTCTTCTCCCAAGTAGTTAGCGATAGGACGAGAGGAAATGGGCTCAAGCTGCACCAGGGGAGGTTTAGGTTGGATATTAGGAAAAATTTCTTTACGGAAAGGGTGGTCAAGCATTGGAACAGGCTGGCCAGAGAGGTGGTGGAGTCCCCATCCCCGGAAGCGTTCAAAAAACGGGCAGAGGTGGCATTTTGGGACATGGTTTAGTCTAGTCTACCCTTAATTGGTTTAGTGTGGACTGGGTAATGGTAGGTTAATGGTCGGACTGGATGATCTTAAAGGTCTTTTCCAACCTAAACAATTCTATGATTCTATGAAATGTTCAAGGCCAGGTTGGACGGGGCTCTGAGCAACCTGATCTGGTGGAAGATGTCCCTGCCCACAGCAGGGGGATTGGACTAGATGATTTTTAAAGGCTCTTTCAACCCAAGCCATTACCCAAGCGTTCTTCTGGCCCGAGCCTTCGCACAAGTGTAGGGAACAGTCGCTTAAAGCAGCAGTTGACACCCCCAAAATGGCCGTTCGCAACAACCTGGCAATGAGGCGTGTGTTTGTGGTGCTGTCAGGAGATGATGAAATCTGTGGAGCATGAGCTTCCAGCAGACTGGATATGCTTATTAGAAAAGTGAAATTTCAGAGAAGATATACTGATCTTATATTTTTAGATTATAAAATCCAAGTAGAACAAAGTCGTGCCCTATATTTCAGTCCTTTTGAGCCTAGAGATTTCTTTTCTTGTTTTACTGTCCCAGCTGATGACTTGACAAAATGCTGTCCTTTGCATTCCTGAGATGTTAGACTTTGACAAACTTGAAGAGAAAATGGAGGGGAAAAAACCTTCCAGACTCTCATTTTAGCAGATTTTTGTGCTTACGCAAACATGTAGAGAAATGGATCTTGTCTGTAGGTATATCAGCTTCATCTATGGCTCTTTTTTGTCAGATACTGACTTCAGAAAAATATTTTTCTGAGGTTTGTAGCTTTGTTATAGCAACATCTTTGGTCTCGACTCTGACGGTTCAATCGGTATTTCCAATATAAGCACCAACTTCAGAAGCCTGTAAGTGTGCCATAAATGTTCTCTCCATGCTAAGGGAGTAATTTTTAGAAGAAAGAATTACGCATCTCTTCTTCTAAAAGGTTTCTGTTCAATATACAGTTGCTATTTTACACACTCAATATATGCGTGCCTTACAGATGCCGTTATTAGAGCCTGTAGCTGAAGCTCTCATTAAAATTAGTTTTACAAAAACCGGTACGTAAGTAGGTAGCTGTATGCTAGGGAAAAAACCCAAAACTGTCTTCAAAGAGTGTCATTATGGAGCACGCAATACCTGCACGCTTAAACAAAAACAAACCTAAAAAAGCACGAAGCTTTTGAACCAAATTCTTCCTTCAAATAGAGCTAGGAAAGCTTTCATTCACTCAGCTTAAAAAGATGAGTTGCAAATGGAAGATCTGGCCCAAAACTGTGGCTTGGTCTTGCCAGTTGTGGGCCCACGCAGGCAGGGTCAAACACTTACAGTCATAAAGAATATAGCACAGCAGTCTGTTGAGCACCTTTTCCATTTTAAAGGAGAAACCTCTATTTAAATATGTACTAATCCTTTTTTTTTTTTAATGGTCTTTTGCCACTTTTTTTTTTTTTGGTAAGAGATACGTTGAAAGCATAAAGCAGTAACCAAAACCTTTAGGCACACACAATGGAGTGAGAAGTCAAGCTGGAGAGAGGATGTGAATGAAGACAGAAAGGCCAACGCTGACTTTGAGTTTAATTTTAATTTGTTTCTATCTGCCCTTGTAGTAGCTGATTCTCTTTTAAGTATATCTAATGGTGATGAGCTGGGTGTTTCTCAAACGTTTGTTTCTCTTCCATGTCTTTCCGAGAACCTCTTTGCTTCTGTGAAAGGTTTGTGTCCTGGAATGGTGAAAATACACAAAAAGGACTGAACCTTGTCGGTCTTTAACTATAGAGTTATTTAACTGTAGAAGAATTATTCATATCAACTGCTTTAAGAAATCTCAGCTATACAATTGAAGTGATTGTATTGTGAGCCTTGAAAGGGTGTTGCTGGAAGGTTTTGAGTGTTGGCGCTTTCTAATAAATGTCAAACAATTGCTGAAAAGCTCCAG
Source organism: Pelecanus crispus (assembly GCF_030463565.1). Taxonomy (NCBI): domain Eukaryota; kingdom Metazoa; phylum Chordata; class Aves; order Pelecaniformes; family Pelecanidae; genus Pelecanus; species Pelecanus crispus. Next base: position 1,476,988 of record NC_134643.1, read on the forward strand.
GACTCGGTAATTTATGTTCTGCAGCACCTGTATTTAGGTTTGAGAGATAAGGGGAAGAAGAGCTTAAGCTCTGCCTTTGTATTCTAAGAAAAGCACGTGTTCTGAGAAACCTTTAAATAAACTAAATAATCCTTAAATACTCTTGCGCACCGGCACAGTGGCCGACGCTTAACAATTCTTGGAAACTGTTTAAAGAATTAATGTCACAGTTAACTGCCCCCTGAAGCCATGATTACATGTGTACATCCAGGTGAGTGAAAAGCACTTTTATGAAAATACCTCCTGTTCCCGTGTGCAGCAGAGATACCGTTTCAGTGGAGTTCTGAACCAAAATACGTTTCTTCTTGAGATGGACCCTCTTGCTTCTTTAAAAAGTCCAGATCCTTATTGTATCAGCTGCTTGATGACTCCTGTTGCCTAAAAATGAGTGATGAAATTTCTGTAATAGTTCTCTTTCTTCCCATTTGTGATGCATTTTGGCCATGCTGGCGCTGTGCCGCAGGCTGAACGTCCTGTTGCACTTTTTCCTTCTGCTTGTGCAATAGCAGAGGAAACTTAAGGTTCTGGAAGATGGTGATGGGCAGTACCGCTGGAAGAGCCTTCAAGAAGAGTTTTCGTTTTGATGGGTTGGGGTATTTTGATGAGGTTTTTTTTATGTTTGAATGACTGCAATTTCTTACTCTTATTTGCCAAACCAACTTGCATAAGATAGCTGCTGCAACAGGGGTGAAAGAGGTGATGCTTCTTCATGAGAACAGTGAGAAGGTTTGAAAAATTGTTTGAAAAATTCCAGAAGTTTGGTGTTCTAGTAAGTGTTACCCCTCAGGGAGGCTGGCAAAGAATGAGGAATGAGACGAGGTGTACAGAAATTCAGAGGCGTTCATTAGATGATGACAGGGTAATCTTGGTTGGGTCCTCTCCAACATACCTTCTTATCTTTACATGGAAAATTTGCCTTTTGTGTTTGTCTCTACAAGGCATTATAATGTAGCGCCGGGAGAGGTGATTTTTCGATGTTGTCCAAACCTCATCCAAATACCTCTGGTAACTGGCATTTTTTCCCATTTATTGGACTTATTAGCAGAGCAGGGCATGTTTCTGCACGGTAGCACGTTCTGCATTGGATTCATATGTAATGGTATTTGCACCTTAGAGGGAGGATGAGCAGTGATGTTGCAGGATTTTTTTTTTTTCTTTTCTGTCAGCATGCACGCTTCTATAAATCTTTGCCTTTGAAAATTACAGAGACTGTCATAATACGTAGCTACCCGTATGTAATAAACCTTATAATTTTTGTCTGCATTTATAACTGATGTGTGTAATAGGAAACCGAAATCGTAATTTTTTCTCTCCCCATTGCCCACAGAAGCTGGCAAACTCCACTCACTGAAAATGTATGTGCTTTTGGGGTGGTTGGTTCAAGGGCTAGTTTTAGCTGTTGCTAAATGACCTTTTGCTGCCTCTGAGAGAGAAAATCGGCATCTCTGGTGTGTTGAGCAAACATCCAGCGTCTGCTGAAGCACTTGATGTTTCTCCTAAAAACTGCTGCTACCCCTAAACACCAACAGCCTCATTCCTGGGGGTCTTGTCCAAATGCCTCTCCTGGGCTTTTTCACGTGTAAAGAAGGTAGAAAACCATAGCAGGTAAAGAGGGAGTACTCTAGGTAGGAAAACCCTTTTCGTTATCTCTTTATTTTCCAGTGGTTCTCATGTTGTCCCATGGAGGCTCATTTAGAGCCGAGCATCACTCCAGAGCTCGCTTGAACTATTGGAGGGAGAAGATTGTGCAGGATCTTACTACTGATTGAGACCATATATTTTTATTTGAGGAAAAGCTGCTACAGAAAACAAGGTATTATCCTGTATTAGCTCCCTGCCAGAAGACATTATTTATCACTGGAAATGTGATGACTTTGCAGTTCTTTTTAAATAGGCCATGTTCACCGAAGACTGTTTTGTAAATGTTTCGCACCGGTATGATAAATAGAAGGATGATGAATAGGAGCTTAGAGCATGGAGGCTGCATTAGCTGTGTAAGCTGCGTTTGTGTTGGCACTTCAGCAGCGCTACCCTTTCAGAAGGCTCCCTGATGTTGTGGTAAATTCTTTGGAAAAATAATAGCAGAATAAGCCCTGGTATAGATATACACCCAGCGTTCCTAACGCAGCAAGACCCCGGGCTTCGGTAATTCTTGCTCTCATTGCTATCAGCCGACAGGTTTTATCTGGACATGAAACCTCACCCCTAGGAAGTTCCAGCTGATGTGGAATGCTACAGCACAACTGTGCAGAAATGCAGTCTGCTGTGAGAGCACTGAGTATGCTTATCAGCTCTCTATAAAACATCAAATCGGATTTAGGGTCTCGATCTTTTTCTTCAAGGCACTCCCCAGCCTGGTGCCAGGATCTCTAAAGTTCTGCCTGAAATTCTCCAAGGAATGCTTGATGAGTTTTGGTGCCGTCAAATCCTTTTATTGGTGTCATGGTTTGGCCCCAGCCAGCAACTCAGTACCACGCAGCCGCTCGCTCACTGCCCCTGCCCCGATGGGATGGGGGAGAGAATCGGAGAAGTAAGAGTGAGAAACACTCCTGGGTTGAGATAAGAACAGTTTAATAATTGAAATAAAATAAAGTAAAATAATAATAACAACAATATAATAATAATAGTAATAATAATATACAAAGCAAGTGATGCACAATGCAATTGCTCACCACCTGCCGACCGATACCCAGACAGTTCCCGAGCAGCGATCGCTGCTCCCCGGCCAACCCCCCGCAGTTTCTATACTGAGCATGACGTCATATGGTATGGAATAGCCCTTTGGTCAGTTGGGATCAACTCTTCTGGCTGTGCCCCCTCCCAGTTTCTTGTGCACCTGGCAGAGCATGGGAAGCTGAAAAGTCCTTGACTAGCATAAGCAGCACTGAGCAACAACTAAACCATCAGCGTGTTATCAGCATTCTTCTCCTACTAAATCTAAAACACAGCACTGTGCCTGCTCCTAGGAAGAAAATTAACTCTATCCCAGCCGAAACCAGGACAATTGGAAAGGATGGCTTTTTTTGTGGGGGAGACTCTTGTTGGGTATCTGACTTCACACTATTCCCTGTGCATCGCTGTTAAAACCCCACTCCTGCACATACACAGCAGCATCTGAATTACAGAACCGCTCTATAAAACAATGATGGTGCCAAAGGCGAGATTCATTTCTTTGGGAAGAAGATGAAAACAAACTTGACAGACGTTCAGAGAAATCGAACTAACGTTATTGGCAAGCGCATAACTATAGTGATAAACACGCTGTCAGATTCTGTGCATAGTATGTTAATTACTCATTTAAGGCTTGATGATTTGCAGACCTTTGCTGCTCAGAGTCTGTGCTTGATATTCCCAAATTTCTGAACATGTAGAACATCATGAGAGCAGGCCTTTGGGGGAGAGCCATGGGGTTCTCCTCTCGTTGCACATGGGTGGGTAGATTTTTAACACTTGTACCCTTGAGTGACTGAGCAAAAATCTTAACGCTTTGTAGTCTTGTAAGCTTGAGGGGTTTTTGTTTAAAGATTTGTGGTGCTACAGTGCCATGAATCCTTCTTCCTCCAGTGTCCATTTGTGGTGTTTGATGTGGTGTTTGGGTTGCCGTTGGGTTGGGTTGACCTTCCAACATGGTCGTCCTCTGTTTCCACTGCAGTCGTCTATTAGTTTCTTCCAAGAAACAGCCTTTCTTGCTCAAGCAGTCGAGAGGGAGAGCTTTGGGGCGCTTGCCCTGATGGCATTCCCTGTTTTCTCTGTTGTATTAAGAATAATACTGTTAAATTTGATATCTGTGCAGCCAGTCTTACACCAGTGTAGCAAGGAACCAACTATTAATAAGTTGCTGTTTTGAATGTAGATGACTTTTGTGGGAACTGAAGCCGATCAAGAGTAATAATCAGAAATGCGTACCCACAGGAGAAATGCATGAAAATCCTGTGGCGACGCAGGCTATCAGTTGTGTTTTGGTGAACAAAGTGATGCTACAGTGATGACTTTCAACCTTTGCAAACCCCTCATCGTGAGACTACCTGATTACAGAACTTGCTTTCCCTCGGTGCCCTGTGGAGACTTGGGTTAAAACCACTGCTTTATGATAACTTCAGATGACTTTGCAAATACTGTTTCACAAAAGAAACTTCTTTAAATGTCTTCCTCTGAAGCCAGTTTGGTACTAACTTTTCTGAAGTTAACACTGGTGATCGGACTATTTCAGCTGCCACATGCAAACATATTGAGCACTTTCCTTTCTAGGTCTTATTTGGCATTGAAGATGCTGGTGAAGTAAATAAATGGGAGTAGAGCAGTGAAGAGTAATGAGTTGGGGATGATGTAATCTCATTAACTGCAATACTTTCTGTCCTACTGATGACTGTCAGGGTATTGGGAAGAGAAGAATCCAAGAATTTGATAGCTGAGTTGATACCAGCTATGCCTGAGAATGAAAAAAACCTGCCATTAAGTTAATTTTGTTGTCTTGACCTTTATCTCCTCCCGCAAATTAATTGGAAAGCTGAATGTAAAGCTGGTGTCGTAACCTGCTGCCCAGGCAGATAGGTGCCTTTAAAACAAGCTCCAGCTTTCCTTTTCGCTAGGAGAAGGCTGAGAAATCAACTTTTTGCTTTGGCTCCCATTCCTTTATCCGAGGATTGTTTTGTTTGGTTTTTAAATGTGTTTATTTAAATTAGTCGTGATGAAAATACAGTTGGTGCTTTTGCATTTCGTGGGGATGACTTTAAGCAAGTTCTTCTTGAGGGAAATGGGTCGCTTGGTATTACTTAACTCACCCCGTGGATTTCTTAACAGCTTTGGCAGTCGTACCAGAATGAGGATGTGTATTAATGTAAACCACTCTAATTGAGGCTTGCTTTACAGCGATTGGATTAAAAAGGTGTTAGATTTCACCTCCTCATCCAAGTATTGGCTTGCTTACCGTCGCGTGGATGCAGTGGCAGAACCTTCCGAGCACCGAGGTGCGGAGTCCCTGCAATAAATATAACTGCTGGGCACGCTCTTCAGCATGGCGGTACAGACCACAGTCTCTCTGAAATAGTGCTTTGTGTATTCTGATGCCTCAGCCATAAAACTTGCCCTTTGCTATAAAATAGTTTAATATTTTTAAAAGCATTTGTTTTTTGTTTTTTTTTTTTTTTTTATGTGGCAACAAAGAGAATCTTCAAAAGGATAATTGAGCTGAAACCAGCACAGTGAGATCAGTATCTACAAACATGAGTAAATGGCTTTAGGAAGTATTTGCTTATTCATTAACTTTGGAATCTGCTTGTGATACTTAGCAGTGTTCCTTCTGACGGCCGACAAAAAACATCATTGGGAGGCTTAGCCCACAGTGGACTTGCTCTTCTGCACCTTGCCGTGTGCCCTGAATTCAGTTAAAATTAACAAAAGGGAAAAACGTGAAATTGAAGAAATTTTTCATGTCTGGTGTAGCAAACATCTGACATCTGCCAAAAATCAAAATGTGAAGTGTCATTGAAGCAAGTTTTGCCAAGCGTTTTAGTGCTTTTTCCTTGTCTGAAGAACCAGCTGAAGTATAAAAGCAAGGTACAAAAAGAAGGTTCTTCATGAACACTTTAAAGAATTGTTCAGGTTTTGGAAAGATGGCATGTCTACTAAGTGCAGTGGCTTGGCCAATAAAACCAGCTTCAAAACGTGTTAGAACTTTTCTGCACTTAAGCCACCTTTTACTAAGGTAGAACATGTTTTAAAGTGCATTAGCTGTTCCTGAGGATGCATTTGGGGGTGTTCTTGTTCTCGTTAATGGTAACCACGTGGGGAGTTAGTCTGGAGTGGGTGATCCCGAACACTCCCATGAGCAGACAGATCGAGTCCTTGGAGAATTTTTAGTGGTTTCTGATGTGTTGCGTGGTTAAAGTCTAGCAGAAGAGCTAGCAAAGCTTCGCGAGGATTGTGTACCTCTGGCTGGAGAGCATCGCATTCACAGTCATGAAGTGAAAAAGAAATAAGGACTGTTGATAACATTTCTTGACCATGAGTGAGATACCATTTTTTCTGCAGTTGGTACTCGGTGAGTGCTTAGCTTATTGAATAAAAACTCCTTTTTCATTGCCTTCGCAGAAGGCGCTACCAGAAACATCACGTTTTCTGTTGATTTAGCTCTTTGAGTCAGTGGAGATCAGAGGAGCATCAGTGCCGGTGGAAGCAAGCAATGGCCATACCCACCGGGCCAGAGGTAAGGAGAAGGCTCTCGCCCACGTTTGGCTTGAGGTGAATTTAGCTAATTGAACCTCTCCCAGGCTGCGGTTCCACATCTACTGAAAGGCTGGCCACCGAGCTGGAGACCTGTCCACCCGGCAGCATGCTCTGGCCGCCTCCTTCATGATCCCTGTTCAGGTAATTATGGACTCAGGAAAATAGCTCAGGTGTTTTTTTTAGGGACGAAGCGGTTTCCTTGGTGCAGTCCCTTCTCCGAAGGATAGCACTGATGCCAGGGTCAGGCTGTGGCTGCCCCTCGCTGCAGCAGTCTCCACTCAAACCATGGAACGGCATCTCCAGCTTTCTCGGCGAGGTGGCCATTACCTGCTGCGTGGCAGGCTGCAACCCGCTGGGCTTGTGGAGGAAAATAGGGTGGCAGCTGCAGAGCTGAGCCTCTGCTCGGACTGTAAAACCTTAGAATCATAGAATCGTTTAGGTTGGAAAAGACCTTTAAGATCACCCAGTCCAACCATTAACCTACACTGCCAAGTCCACACTAAACCAATCAAGGGTAGACTAGACTAAACCATGTCCCGAGGTGCCACATCTACCCATTTTTTGAACGCTTCCAGGGATGGTGACTCCACCACCTCTCTGGGCAGCCTGTTCCAATGCTTGACCACCCTTTCCGTAAAGAAATTTCTCCTAATTTCCAACCTAAACCTTCCATGGCGCAGCTTAAGCCCATTTCCTCTCGTCCTATCGCTAACTACTTGGGAGAAGAGACCAACACCCACCTCACTACACCCTCCTGTCAGGCAGTTGTAGAGAGCGATCAGGTCTCCCCTCAGCCTCCTCTTCTCCAGGCTGAACACCCCCAGTTCCCTCAGCCGCTCCTCATAAGGCCTGTGCTCCAGACCCTTCACCATGATCACCTTGTGATCATCCATTGGGTATCTTCTAAATGTTGTCCATATCTAATTCTTTAAATAAGCTTGAGAATAAGTTTGGTGTTTTTTAATTTCTCTGTCCTTGCTCAGTTTTGCACGGCAAAGCCCCATCGTTTGTAGTGGATCTCAGTACCTTCCTTTGCAAGCAGAATCCATTGGCTTGGGATTTCTAATACTTTAAAAAAAAAAAAAAAAGGCATTTTAATGTTTGGTTCATTGGAAACTAGGGCAAGTGTAATGCATTTATTATTGCTAGCCTATTCCAAACAAAATCTGGATTTGGGGCTTGGTCTAAATTGGGAGTGACAATGTAAATTTCTGAAACGCATTTTAAACTGTTGAATATTTTGGTTGCACAAAATGCATTATTATGGATAAAGCTGTGCCCATTAGCTTTAGTAACTTTTGTCTCAAGGCCAGCACTCCCAGACTTTCATTGTTTCTTTTATTCTTTTTACAGCCAAACTATTATAGCTGTGATCTTGGATAACAGGGGTTTTTTTCCTACCGAAAGCTTGGAGAAAATGCTGATTAGCAGAAAAGGACTTAACAGCGTAGTTGATAGGAGACTGAAATAAGGAGGTGATTTGCTTTTCATCCTGTGTCTTGTAATGAATGTGCCGTCTTTTAGCATTCATGGAGTTTTTGAATACTGGAGGAGAAGAGGAAAACACTGCCTTTGGCATTTCCTTTAATTTTCATTTTTTGAAAGCCCTTAAGAAGAGACAATGGTACTCATATGAAGATAGAACTTGAGAGATTGGAAAAGAACATTTGGGTTAAGGAGTAATTTTTTTTTTTTTTTTTAAATCAGTCTTGCACAGATGCTTTATTTCTTGGAGACTTCTTTTGTAATGGGTTGGGTTTTAATGACGCACGTACAAATTCTTTACTGAAAACTGACATTTGCGCCTATTCGTGTTGCAACAAGTGGTGTTGTCTCTTGGATCTCGCATCAATATAAAGCTTGTGAGCAAGATCTACCGAAGTAAAAGGTTTTAATGCGTTAAGAAAGTGCCGAAGATCAATATTTGACCAACATATATAGCAGAGTTTAACTTTTCTTCCAACATATAATCAGCTTGGCTGCTTCTTCCATCGTAAGATGCCCTCGATCCTGGACACTGATGGAGAGGGTTGGTTTCACAGAGGTAAGAAGCTGCACTAACCCAAGTTTGAAGGGAACAATATCACTCAAAGCGCTTCCTGACCCTTTGGGGCAGTTGGACAGATTCACCGGCTGGCACGCAAATCCGGCGAAGATTTAAAATCTAATTTGAAGTGCCTGGATATTATTTGCATTGCTCTTCAAGTGCACAATTAAACACGCTTAACCCTTTGCAGAGTCAGGGTGTTCCGTGTACTGTAGCTCGCATTCATCTTTCCTCCTCTTCTTTCCACTAAAAATACATACGTTTACACTTCAGTGCAGTTAGCCTTTCCTCATTTGTGTGTAAATGTTGGGAACAAAAACTTGCTTTGCCTTTTAATGGGACTTACATCCTATTTGCAGATTTTTTTTTTTTTTTTCCCCCTCCCAACCCATTTGGAACAGTAGGGGCTAGCCAGGCTGTAATTCTTTTGAGACACTGCGACTATTTTTGAGGTGCGTTATTTAGCTGATACGCGTACAAATAAATTGTAAAGCATCGTGTTGTCAGGCAGCTGAGATCTACCAGCATCATAGCAATGCAGACAACAAATGGAGTGTTAATGCTGCGAGCAAGCCGGATTTGATAATGCTGAGATGACGGAGGAATTTGTGCAACACAGGATGGTGTGGACTGAGGTTGCCTAAAATGAAGGTGATGGAAAGGACCACGGGGCTCAGCGCCTGCATCTGCGGGAGGCTGCGGACTTGCTGAGCCAGCAGAACCGTTCCAGTTCGTTCATATACAACAATTAAGAGCTGCTTTTTGTTATCGCTCAAGACATTATCTGGATTATTGTGCTAAACTGTTAGTGTTTTTGTGTTGGAAGATACATAGGCAGTGGTTGATGAAGCTTATCAAAGGAAAAAAAAAATATATGAGAGTAGCAGTGACTGATCTGTAAAGGACTGGATCACTGTGTGTGCTAGGTGATGACTTTACAGGATCTGTGTCTTGGCTAGATGATGATTAAAAGGAAGCCCAGACGCAGAGAAAGGACAAAGAGGATTTGTACAGTGAAAATTAAATCTTTGAAGTCTAGCTGGAAGTAAGGGGTTAAATGGGGTGGAGGAAATTAGGCTGCAGATGAACAGCGTCCTGTAGCGAGAATACGGGATTGTGAAAAGTCGCATGGAGATGTCAATCCTTTCCCTTTTTTTTTTAGTTGAGTAAAGACAAATTAGGGGGAAGTGAGCTGTTGAAGAGAGCATCCGGATAACAGGTGACCTCTGGGCTGGGTAAGAGGTGACTTTCTTCTTACAGTCTAAATGGCCATGCCTGTTTTGCCTACTAGTAAAAATTCTGGATATAAAACTTCTTTTCCAACTTCTTGGTCCAAGTAAGAAATTGTTCTTCATCAAGGTGAAAAAGATGAGTATTAACTCATTTCCTAGATGAAGCAGAAGACTCTTTTGTTTCCTCTTTCCCCCTTTCTGAAAGATTTCAAAAGGCATTTTGGACCCAATCCAGGTCTGAAGTGTGACCTCCAGAGATTGCTTTCTGTAGGGCTCTGGAGAAACGGGCATCATTTGCTCCGGGGGGGAACGGTGAGCTGCCCCGGGTTGGACTGCGGGCTGGGCATGCAGAGGGAACGCTGCCCTCGGCGAAGCTTTCTTTTCACAGACTGCTTTAGCTGATAGTTGGGATGCAGCGGCGTGGGACGCTCGGGTGGAGGTCAGTGGTAAAAAGCCCCTCAAATAGTGTTTTTCCAAAGAAATTTGGAGCAGCAATAAATGAAGCGTGGCTCTAGAAGAGGGAACGTGTCTTGGTTAATGAGAAACCATTCAGAGAAGCTCAGTTGTCACAACCAGCTTTTGCTATTCCATGTATGTACATGTGTAGAGAGTTTTGGGGTCTAGATTATAGCCCATTCATATGATTTGAGTGCCTTAGACAAATTATAAATGCATTTTAAAAATATTTTTGTGTTTCATTAAAAGATTTGGCCATTTTTTTTTGTCCTTCTCAATATAGAAGTAGCATTTTTACATTGTGGTGGATCCTAAAGACTTAATATGAACATTGTGTTGGGTATAAACGTGGAAGACATGACTTAAAGGGTGTCCCAGGACATATCCAAAGCCTGGTCTCTTCTCTGGGCTAACAAGAAAGTGGAGCCTTTGCAACAAGCCTTACCAACTTGGTTTTGAAAGTGAATTGCAAAGGTCTTGCTGCAGCCCCAGTCGAGTAAACAAGAGCTCAGGAGTGGAGCGTAATTAAGGGCTATTGCTCAGAGATTTAATTAGGGAGGTTACTCTGTTGAAATCCAGAGCTGAACTGCCTACATCCCGGGTTCCTCTCCAGAGCAAGTGCTGTTGGAAAAGTCACGAACAATGGGGGTGGGAAAAGCAGTTTGAGCTGCTTTTTAAGGAAACTCTTGAGGCCTGCTGATTAGATCTTTATTAAATGGGGGGGGGGGGGGGGAGTCACTGTAGTACTTTTTTTTTTTAAAGTTAGATAAAATCTGGAAATACCTTTTGTAGCTTGCCTTTATTCACAGCTCTTAAATAATAAATTAGTGCTGCTATTGTTGAACAGCTGGTTATTACTATTCCTTTGCTCCAAAGATTAGGACACCACCTCCTTTTTAAATTTTTTTGGGGGGTGCTGTTTAAGCTGCTTTTTGACTCCGTGCAAATCCAGAAGAGGGATAGGGTGCGTTGTTCCCTGTGAGGTAGGTCCACTCTGTGGTTTTTAACAGGTAACCTGTTTCAAATGCTGAAGTCCCTTCCAAAAACACAGCTGTAAGCTCTAGAGTTCCTTTGACAGAGTAAACATTATAGCCCCAGCTCCTGAAAGTACAGACTAATGCAACTTCATGGCAACGCCTGGTAGAAACCATGGAAGTGAAACGCAGCTCGGCTGATGGGATCTGCGCGCACAAAATGCTTGGAGATGGCAAGCTCTGCCCTCTTTGGCTGCCGCCGTCCCGGGGCAGTGGGCAGAGGATTGCAACCTGCTGCCTTGTGCTATCAGAATCACAGAATCGTTGAGGTTGGAAAAGACCCTTAACATCATCGAGTCCAACCATTAACCTAACACTGCCATGTCCACCACTAAACCATGTCCTAAGCGCCACGTCTACATTATCTCTTAATTATCTCCAGGGCTGAGGACTCAACCACTTCCCTGGGCAGCCTGTTCCAGTGCTTGACGACCCTTTCTGTGAAGAAATTTTTCCTAATATCCAATAAGCCTATACTTGGGCTAAGTGCCTGCGTTGGGTGAGTGGTAGATGGCACAATACTCGGGGAAAACTTGAGGGACTTCTCAGCATGCCACCACGGCCATCTGGGCATTTATTCCCTAATTTTCCTTTCCCTTCCGTGCTCTCTTAGCCTGTATCCCATTCACCCGTGTCTGTAAAGCACATTGTGCAGTATTGTCTTTGCCACAGCTCATAGACTCAGAATATTTCAAGTTGGAAGGGACCCATAAGGATCATCGAGTCCAACTCCCTGCTCCTCTCTCGCACAGCATAGTGCTGTGCAAACCCAGGTCGACTGTTTCTGTTTCAGAGTGAGGTTTTGTACAGGTTAGCTGCATCGCTAATGCTTTCATCCCACCGGCATGTACAGAAAATAAGTTAGGTGTCGTTTCTGCCTCCCCTCCTTTCCTCTGCCCAGGGCAGCTGGCTGTCTTGCAAGCCTGCCTTTGCGTGGTCGTGACATGGTATATTCTAGCAGACGCTTCATGCGATTCTTGCTGCTATAATGAGTGGCTTCAAGTGAAATGTCAGGCTTTTTATTTTCTCTTGGCTTCAGCTTCTCGATGGTTTTAATCTAAAGGCCTTCTAATTTATCTCATTTGTTGTTGGCCTTGGCACCTACCAGCTGCTTTGTTTCTGTAAACAATACATTATTGTTTTTTAATGTATATGTAATTTTTAAAAGAATGAGCATGAGTGCAAGCTTGACCTTGAACACAGTTCAGACCAGTGTTTTGGGGGCAAATCTTTAATCTGGCTCGGTCCAGTTTATATTGAAAACCTAATCCCAAATTTTGAAAGCAGTCCTTATAAAAGGCCCGTATATCTTTGCAAATGGAAACGCTGCAAAGTGGCGTTAGCTCAAAGTCACACACTTGGCTTTTATCATGTGCCATAATACCGGTGAAATTGGGTGGATTCTTTTTATTTTGTTTGCTCGATTTGAGCTCTTCGACAACCCTTGACATACAGAAGGTTGGCTTCCCTATCTGCCCGTATCAAATGAAATTCCCCTAAGAGTGAGTTCAAAAAACCTGGCAGTGTTTATACGAAGTATACCCAAAATAGCCTGCCGTAACTCCCGCTAGGAAGACCTCTACGCCGTGCAGACACTGGCATCCCTGACAGAATTTGTCGATATATCCCGGCCTCTCACCCTGGATGCGGGACAAATGCCTTGCTCGCACTTTCCATTCTCCAGCAGAATGCTGTGAGACCTGACTTAATTAAACCTCTGGCTTTGAGGTACTGGCTCTGCGGATCTGAAGGGAATTACGTCTACCTTCCTATTTATGGTATGTCTTACTGTGGTTAACCAGACGGGGATCTGTATCTTTCGTGATGTCTCTATTCGCCGTGAACTGCGTGTAAATTTAGCTTCTAATATTGCATAAGCAGAACCGCTTTCGGGTAGGGCTCGCGATTTCCCAGGTGATTTGAACTGGTAGAGGCATGGCTGTCTCTTCCAGTGCTTAGGGTGCATCATCTGAGATCTCCGATGTAATCTTGACTGAGCTCAAATATCTCATTATATCATTCTTGCCGCAAATCTTCCAGATCTTGATGCGAATCTTAGTGCACGGCTGAGTTCCTGCAAGCAATGCGCTGCGCCGGACTGATGGATCCGTGCGTGCTGGGATGCTTCTGCTCTTCCCTGCTCGAGATGGAAGAACATTTAGAGGGCCATGAGCTGCATTTAAGTCAGACTTCACCTAAGACATTACGTAGGGATATTATTTGTGTAATACCGTTGCCTCGTTGTGTGTATTACAAATAGTTCAGCAGCCTTTTTTTAAACTTGAAGACCTCGAATCAGTCTGCAAGTCTCTTTATCTCAAGTGTGAACATTAGTCGAGCTAATAAATGTCAGATGCATTCTCTTCTGTCATGGAAATTATAGACAGAAACTTGCTGAGATTCCAAATGGTTCAGCTATTAACCTTTTTGTGCAGAGGCAGCTGAAGGCAGTCTTGATTACCTCTCTTCCCACATTCTCCATTAGCTTGGGCTTTTCACTAGGCTTTCCCTTTTTTTTTTTTTTTTTTAAGCCCACCCACATTTGATTCTTCAGACTTTTTCTTCCATTATCTCAGTAGGTTACATTTAAATGCGTGGATGGTCTTTGTTAGAACTGGTGTTACTTAGAAATTTTGGTCTTTTAAATTGCTCCTTTCAGTTTTCCTTCTGCCATACTCATTAAATCCCATTTCCAAGCAAGCTCTTATGACTGCTGCTAAACATGGTGACGGATCTGAAGTTCAGCTACAGTGAGACTAGTTGCATCACCTCTTGTAAAGGGCTCGGGTTCTCTGATGAGCCCTGCAAACTCCCAAAGACTTCAGCTTTGCACTTTCTTGGAAATTATGATGTTGTTGCAGCTTTACGGATGGGGAAGCTGAAACGTGGGGAACAGAGTGGCTTGGCCAGGGTCCTGGAGGAAGTTTAGCTGCCCATTAAAACCAGAGACAGATTATCAAAATAGATTTATTGGTAGTGCGCCATGCAGCCATCTCTCACGCATCTTAAACAGATTTTTTTTTTTTTCCTAAGAAATATGAAAAATGTACCAGGTTGTATGGAAGAAAACAAGGCAGAACCCCAACTGATGGGAAAATCCGTTATGGTTATAAAAGGGAAGCTCTAAAACCGCTAGAAGCAATAGGAGAAAAGTACACCCTCTGCCCCCCAAAAATGTAAGGGAAGAAAAAGGAAAGAGATTTTGTTCAATGACGTGATCTTTTAAACTTTGAAGTGGTGGTGGGGGAAGTATTCTAGAGGGAATTATTTTTGAACCCAGATTTGGGAGAGAGGAAAAAAAAAACCCTCAAGTACCACCAGACCAGTTGTGCGTTTGTACTGGGAGAAAAGGGGCTTGGGAAGGGAAGGTGTGTGACAGGAGCTAGGGAGAATCGAGGAGATCATCCTGAGCACCATCAGGTTTGTATTTTAACGTTGTTAAGGGTAACACGCCCTGTTAGAAAACAAAGATTGTCATACTCAGCATCCAGTGTTTAATGATCAGGAAAGCTATAAAGGGGGTATCGAGTGTTTATTTTATTTTTTTTTTTTTATCCCTCGACAGCTGTAACAAAGTATTCTGGCACAACCAGTTATAAATGCATTCATAACTAATATAACCGAGAGATGCTTCTGACTGATTAGCGCTTGAGAAAACGTCGTTTTGCATGCAGATGAGGAACGTTTCTGAAGCTTTTCATGTTCGGTACGTGGATTGTGAAAGGCTTCTTACCCTCCTCCTCAGGCAGGGTTTTGCTGGAGGAAGGTGCAGACAGATTGCTTGCCGCAACTGTTGCGGTTTATTAAACTGCCGAACTGTACGTTTTCTACAGCCGCGTATTTTGTTCCCTGATGTGTGTTTAAGATATCCCTTTAGGTATGATCCTGAAGTCCTGAAGGAGCTGCTCTTTTTATACTTCGAGGTGATACCCGGTTCTGCCCTCCCACTGGTGTCCAAGCAGCTGTAGCTCTGCAGCACCCCAAGAAAAGGCAATGCAAGAAGATGAGGTGATGCATTTGGAGTTTTTCCTTAAGCAGATCACCCGCTTCCGTGCACACGTGCAAGTCGTGGTGAGGGAACTGAGGCTTGGGACACGCGAAGCGTGGAAGGAGCAAGCTGCGTCGCTTGTTTTCCTACAGGCTCGGTAACGATAGGAGAACCAAGGCAGTCGCCAAGCCAGTGGTTGAGTGCACCCTCTTGTCGTCCCTTCCTCTGCAAAATCGCAACGTTGATCACGAGCAGATCCTTTGAGATACTCCATTGATCCTACTGAGCCGCCCGTTTACAACACCCATTGTGTTGGGTTGACGGTTGACCTGATGATCTTAGAGGTCCTTTCCAACCTTAATGATTCTGTTCTAGTTTTACTTTCATTAAAAAAATCATCCAGCCACCAAGCCAGGAAACATGAAATGAATTATGACTCTCCCCTTAACTGGTTTAGCGGTGGACTTGGTAGTGTTACGTTAATGGTTGGACTTGCTGATCTTAAGGGTCTTTTCCAACCTAAATGATTCTATGATTTAATCAATGATAACACTCTAAATTCTAAAAGCCTTAAAATTATGTAGGTTTTGGAATTGTATGCTTATATAAAATACCCACTTTTTTTAAAAAAAAGGATGAGAATCTAGACAGTTTTGGCCAGATAAAGTAGCAGCTGTGTACAGATTTTTTAGATAGATATTCCAGTTAATAGCCCCTTCTCAAGCGGAATATGACTAATGCTGCGACTCTTGCCGTGCATGTTAATTTGCTGTGTTCATGTGTGCTGTTCCCCCATCCACTGCTTTTTATGAAGACTGCAAACTCCATCAGTGACTGAAATGGTCTCCCCAAACCGCTCAGGGTCTCATCCGTCATCCAGGGACGTAGATGTTTCCTTCTGACCTTGCTGGCATATGTCAGAATGAACTAGTTCAGCAATAACCTACTACGGAAATCACTTTAGCTCGTTTTGTCTAAATCAGATTAGGTATACCCAAAAAAAATTCACTGGCCAGACTGGAGGGGCTGCTAACTTTTGCTGGGGTGGTTATTAGTAAGTGGCTAGAGGTGGTAGCATCGGTGCTTCTAGCTGTAGTCAGAAGAGCGCGCATCCCCAAATCTGCCAAAAATTGTGGGGTTTAACATCTTTTCCATAAAGCCGAGGAAATTGTGCATAAATTAAGCATGTGTTACAATGAAAAACATGTAAACGAAGGGATGCATTTAGCCCTTACCAGTAATTTTTTGGTTAAGAACTGATATGTGTAGCACCTCCTTGATTTTTGCAGTGATATCTTTCATAGTTATCTAAGTACATAAGGGGGACAGTTTCACCGAGGAAAGCAGACGGAAGGAAACCAGATTGGAGGGGACCACAGGATTAGGGAAAGCTCTGGAAAAGGACACAAAGTGGTTCTCCTGAAAAGCACCGTGCGCAGAATGAACGAAGCTTTGCTTGTTATTTATCCCTTAAATTATTACATGCTTTTAGTTTTAAGTGGGCATGAAAGCTGAAAATAGTTTCTGATTTGAATATGTTCGAAATACTTTGGGTCTCGGCATTAATCTTTGAATATTGCTCTGTTGCAGGTGTGGGAACAGCATGTACCACCCAGCATAAAACCTTTGGTTTGTCACATCGCGTATCCCCTTTCAGCTGCGGTCCCCCGTGCATGCAACCGACTGTACAGTATTTTTTTTTTTCCTGCATGGAGCACTAGGGGAATTATCTACAAGAGCCAGAAGGGATCTACTGATTTTTCCAAGCGTGTAATGTAGCTGTCCCGTGTTGACGTATGGAAATGGATACTCAGGGTCACACAGCCACGTACCCGCTGTACTCGACTGCACGCTGTGATGTGCAGCGAGATCTCAATCTGACTGACACTGCGGGGAGCTAAAATAATACCAGCAGCGGTGGTGTCGATACCAGAATTTCCCTTGCAATCCCCGATTCAGTCATCACTGTCTATGTAACATCTAAATTACAAGCGCTATCAGGAGCCATCTTCGTGCAATACGCTGCTCGGACAAACAAATCCATGGGCTTTTTGTTTTTCACTTGAGAGTTTGCAGGCTCTTGGTGCTCTGAAGAAGATGACTACGAAAAAGCAGACGTATTATCCATTTTGTATATACAGCGTAGCCATTGACCGAACGTAGACGGTTTGAACTTGAATCACAGAACGGTTTGGGTTGGAAGAGACCTTTAGAGCTCATCCAGCCCAACCCCTGCAGTGAGCAGGGACAGCTTTAACCAGATCAGGGTGCTCAGAGCCCCGTCCAACCTGGTCTTGAACGTTTCCAGGGATGGGGCATCTATCACCTCTCTGGGCAACCTGTGCCTGTGTCTCACCACCCTCACAGTAAAGAATTTTGTCCCTGTATCTAGTCTAAATCTCCACTCTTTTAGTTTAAAACCATGACCCGTTGTCCTATCGCTACAGGCCCTACTAAAAAAGTCTGTCCCCATCGTCCTCGTAAGCCCCCATTAAGTGCTGAAAGGAGTGCTATATAGCGCTTTTCTTACTTGCCTTGAAATAATGTTGGGGATTATGCAAATGGAGGGAAAAAAAAGCATAAAAACCACTTTAAAATGGAAAGTGGCTGTCAAAGGTCTTGTGCTTGCGGTCGTGATATTGCGATAAGCGATCCGTGGAGGAGCGCTCCTGCTAGCGTTTTCAATTAGAGGCTGAGCTGTAAGTTTGCGTCCTGGCCTAAAAATTGGGACGGCTGATGGTTCATTGATGCTGAAGGGTTGGGAAACACTGGTGCAGTAAAGGATTGTATTTTTCTAATGATTAAGCCGCTCATGCAGCGTATTCAGGAAAATGGTTTTGAATCAGCGGTTCATTAAAAACCAATGCTTAGCACCTAGCGTTTTTCAGAAGCAATCCTTGATACAGAACTCAAAGCGATCAGCGTCACGCGTTACTAAATCTGCCTTAAAGCAGTTAAATGTTAATATGTGTAAAACTCTGCCAGCTTGCAGCCTGCAACGTGCTCCCCTCTTTCTCCCGAGAGTCGGCGACTCCGATGGCTGTTACGGGCAAAACCTCGCCTCGCCAGGACCCCGCCGCACGTGCTTTTGCTCCTTGGAAAACCGCGTGACGCGAGGCTCCCGGTTGCGGCAGCGAGGAGGACTTTTGTCGTCCTGCGTGGGAGGAAGGGAAGGCGGTGATAACTCCTCCGCTCAGCTCCCTGTCAGCGTGCGTAGCCTTTACTCGAGTAATAACGGAGACGGGAGAACAGAGTGAGGAAATCCATCGCAGTTTGGATAGGAACACGCGCTCTGGCTTTTCTTACGTGCGTTGTGCTGCTGCTAGGTAGCGCAGCTCCAGCAAACCTGCAATAGCTGCGTTTTTAACCAGAAATCCCGTGCATTGGTTCATTTCCCGATCAAAATAATTGGAGTGAAAACTCTTTAACACCGAAACAACTCCTCAAATTACTACTTTCACGTCTTCCTTGACCTGCCAGCCTCCTGACGAGGGTTTGGGCGGTGATTGTGGTCTCCGTGACCCGTTCGCAGAGCCCTTGCGTTTGGAGAGAATGCAAACAACTGAGAGAGGGGAGAGAAGGCACGCGGAGGACAGGAGTAGGCTTGCTTGCTTCAGGATTTGATTTTCTTTTTTTTTTTTTTTTTTTTCTGCTTCTGATCTTGCTGAATCATGGTGGCCAGTGATGTAATCTCTGGAGTTTGTTTAAAAAGAAAAAAAGAAAAATACTATCTTCCAAACCAACCTGTGAAATAATCTCTATCGCTTATCTGGAGCAGCACAAGCTTTCCTGATGAGGAATATTCTCTCCTGTGCTGTTTCAACATTATAGACCGTAATTTCCCCTGCAGACTGGAAAGCTTCTGTCCTCGTGTTATAATTGTAAACTTCCATTTTAGTGCGATTTTTAGTTTCATTTCAGTTTGATTTTTGTGAGGAAGAAGTTATAAGGCACGCTTTGTGCTTGGTAAGTGAAGTTGTTTCCATTTTTGGTTACAATTTTTTTTCTTCCCCTGTGGAATGTGAAGCAAATGGGCAAATTACTTTGGGTTTGGGTTGGGTTTGATTTTTTTTTTTCTTTTTTTTCATCTAAATTTGTGTGTGAATTCATCTGTGTGACAGCACAGCGCTGGCTTACTCAGATCCCAATACTTCTCCCATCACTGGAGGTGGGAAGATTTGTGTGTTGTAAATCTCAGTTTGGTTTCCAAGACAATGTTTGCTAATTCACCTTCACCTCAGGACTTACTAATGGTGTGTGCTTACTACTCGGTTGCATTTAATTAAGCCGTTTTAAGTTTTTCGGCACCCCCACCTGCCAGCCTTGTCCCCCCGTTGTCCAGTTTAGTTTGTTAAAGCAAGCATGGTGATCCTGAAGAAACACCCTCCATATTGCTAAAACAATAGGAGAATTTTAAGACAAGTTTTAAGGGTTTAAGACTTTCTTACTATGTTAATAAGAAGGTTACTGAGTGTTTATAAGTAATTGCAAGGAGCACATGATAGATTCTCTGTCCCTTGCATCCGTTCCTGGGATGTGTTTTAATGGCTCCTTTTAGTAAAGAAATACCCCAGAAGTAGAAAAAGGGGAAAAACACTTTTTAAATTGATTCATTACAAAATGCAAAAGCAACAGAGTCCGTACCGAGATTTCTTTGTCCCATTTTTGGAGATGCTTGGGCTCTCTTAGCTGAGAGAGGTAAGGGGCAGGGTTGGGTTCCTAATTTAATTCTCCTTCCTAAAAGAATGCCGCACCTCTCCTTCCTAAAAGAATATACCTTCATGAAGGACATGAGTGAACTTGGATTTCCAAGGGGAAGTGTCCATGCGTGTCTCTGTTAATCAAAGGTGCAAGTTAAGCAAAGAAAATTAAGACCTCATCTGGAATACGGTGTCCAGCTCTGGGGCCCTCAGCACCAGAAGGACACGGAGCTGTTGGAGCGGGGCCAGAGGAGGCCACAAAAATGATCCGAGGGCTGGAGCACCTCTGCTATGAGGCCAGGCTGGGGGAGTTGGGGTTGTCCAGCCTGGAGAAGAGAAGGCTGCGGGGAGACCTTATTGCAGCCTTTCAGTACTTAAAGGGGGCCTATAGGAAAGATGGGGAGAATCTTTTTAGCAAGGCCTGTTGTGACAAGACAAGGAGTAATGGTTTTAAACTAAAGGAGGGTAGATTTAGACTGGCTATAAGGAAGAATTTTTTTACAATGAGGGTGGTGAGACACCAGCACAGGTTGCCCAAAGAGGTGGTAGATGCCCCATCCCTGAAAACATCCCAGGTCAGGTTGGACGGGGCTCTGAGCAGCCTGATCTGGTTAAAGCTGTCCCTGTCACTGCAGGGGCTGGGCTGGGTGGGCTCTAAAGGGCCCTTCCAACCCAAAGCATTCTGTGATTCTATGATTCTAAAATGGATCAAGTGCTTGAAACCCTTAATAGGTTTAGTGGTGGACTTGGTAGTGTTAGGTTAATGGTTGGACTGGATGATCTTAAAGGTCTTTTCCAACCTCAACGATTTGATGGTTCTATTCTATGATTCTATAAACGTGTGACGAGGCATCTGGGTGAGGGTAGGATTTCTTGCAGCCCTGCGAAGCAAGATGCTCCTTGCGTCCTGTGGAGCAAGAAAGAGCTATGCTAATCATCGCTGCCTGCACGCAAATGCGCGCCGTCGGCGTGGTTTGATGCCGGCTTTTCTTGCGTATTACGTTGTCCCTGCGTTTTATGGTGAAAGCCCGGTGATGCCGATCACGGCTCGTGCCGTGCCACAGCTAAACACGACCGATGGGTGGCCTGCGGTAACAAGCGTGCATATGTTTGGTACAAGGTGGTGCTCACCTGGAGGGATTATTGCCACGTTAAACCAAGAGAGTGAAGGTTAAATGGCTTAAAAATGTCGTTAGAGCTCCCTTAAGCCAATTATTGCTTCTGTGTTATTCTGCGTGGTGGTGGTAGCACTTGAAAAATGCAAGGCAGCGTATGCGGTGCGTGAAGACTGAATATCCTGCTGGGTCATTCAAGATTTATCGTGCTGACATCTCGTCTTCTGCAGGAGTATCCCCTTACACGGTCTATAATATATACTGTTTATGGTTTATTCATTTTTGTAAGGGCAATATTAGTGTTTGAGCTCTGCGATCTCATCTTCTTGTCACTCTGGAAATGAGTCCTTGCTTATAAGTCAGCGGCAGCCTCAACGTACAGAGCATCTGCAGGCGATGTGCCGTTTACTCGTGCGCAGTCAGAAACCGCACGTGTCCTTCTTTGGGTGAAAACCATTTTTGAACAAGCTGCGAGTGAGTTTTGCATTACGGCAGCCAGGGCGGGCAGGAGTCATCCTGCTGCTGCTTCAGCGTGAATCTATAGTAAACTGATATTACTGTCTCTGAGGTTATATAGGGCCAAAGCCTCGCGTGTTCTTGGGACCTGTTGTTGCGGTGGGTGTTTCCTAATTTGCTCGTGAAATGCCTCTGGGACCTAATATTTATTTAAAAAAAAAAAAAAAAAAAAAGGAGGGGGAGATGATGAGCTTTGACAACATGGCTTATTCTTATAAAAAAGCCTTTCTGAATGACACCGTAGCTTTAAACACGCTTATGAAGCTTCTGGAGGCAACTTGTTTCTGCCGCGGAGGCGATGGTTCTTGTTTTTGCTAAAATGAGTCCCTGGCAATTCCCTGGAAGGGATTCGTTTCCTGGGAGCAATGCTGTCGTTGAGGACAAGCAGTACTTCATAAGTTGTCTTCTGTCTTTACAAAAAGCAAACCCAATCCAGCCTGAGAAAGCCAAGCCACGTGTTGGGACAGCGTGCACTGATTTAATTTGCAGTGGGATGCAAATTAGAGCCGTGCTATAATAACAGCAATTAGGCGGGTATGTATGGGGAGAGGGCAGCAGAGAAGGCATGACGGGGGGCTGCTGGCAGAAGGGTGGCTACGAAGAGAAATCTGTAATTTCTCATTAAATCTGAGTGATACAAGGGCACATTGGCTTTGTTAACGAGAAGACTGAACTGGGGTTTTGTCATGGAAGGGTAAAAACATCAATGGAGTTGACACTTTTTTTAATATGTATATATATAAAAATCAATTTATCCTTCTCCAAATATTGATGAAGGAAGGTTTCTTCATTGGGTTTTGATGCTTCCTTTAGAGTTCTGAATCAGTACACAGTGAATTTCCTATCTTTCAAATGCCTGTCACCTCCGTGTATCCCATTCCCAAGTGTGGGAGTAAATGCTAAGCCCACGTACGAAATAATAAAGCATTTGCCTTTTAAACTGTCAGAGTGTTCTGGTTTGAGGGAGAGAAATTGTTAGTAATCCCTCATTAGTCTAATTTTAAGTATCGCACATGTATTTGAACGTTCTTCTTGATCTTTTAATACACACGTAGAATGCCTAATTGATTTACCGGCACTTCTGATTTCTGTTGTTCTTATAACGCTGGATTTATTCCTCTCGTTTGAGCTTTCCGTAGTCCTCGTTGCACGGGTGCTCGGAGCTCCCCTTTGCTCCTGCTGGGGTGACGGCTCCGCAAGAACGCTAACAGGGCTCTTGACTACCCAGTTTTGGATAACGGCTCCTTCAAAATTCAAAGTATAAAGAACACCGTCGTTTTCCATTTGAGTCCAGTTAGATTTTGTTACAATAACTTGCTAAGCGTGGGTTGCGATGTGTTTTGCAGAGTAAAGGGACAGGAGATTGCAGCAGAGGTGAATCTCTGCTGCGTTTGCATCCCAGAATTCGAGAGCCTCAGGTAGAGCAAACGGGATAGAAAATTGCTATAAACTCGATAGAAATGTGCTGCTGTTTCTGTTATCCAGAGCAATGCAGTTATTTTAAAAAGAAGAGTGCAAATCTGGTTATTAAAATAATTCACCTGCTATCAAAGTCGTATTTTTGATACAGTCAATGAAACTGTATTTTGACTGGATTTGGATTTGGACGTCGTGGCATCGTTGCTGGGTTCGTGACCGCTTTGGGCAAAGACAGAGGGAAGCCGAATAAAACATTTCTGACCTTGAGAAGTCTGGTGATCCCATGTCAGCCCTTGGAACCGGGAGGTTGTTATGAAAAATTAATGTTTAACAGCAGGGTAGGATTTTTCAATGGCTTTCTGTGGATCGAGGCACCAAGGCGCGTTTAACAAAAATATTCGCTAACAGCTATTGTTCCCCTGGGACTGGTCGTGGCCAACACGCGTCGCTCTCTGCGTTGCACTGGATGCTAAATGATTAAAATGCGTAAATTAACGGATGTTAATAGCGCTTGTCAAACTTGATTTCACTGAGGCCTGATTAACCTGGAGAAAGCACAAAGGAGTAAGCTAGGTTTTTTAATTTACAGTAGCTGTTTCCCTCCTTCTCGGAGCACATTTATTCCGTACCAAGTGGGGTTTGTTTTATTTTTTCCCCCAATAACTTGGCAATAATAAAGTGAGTTGATATTTCAGATTCATACCGTGCTCTGTTCTTTACAGCTTCCTCTTAGGTAACCTTCAGGCTCGTCCGAAAGCTCGGTAGCAAGGTAATGTCGTTAGGATTGGTCTGCAGAAGGTGAAATACAAATAATGACTCGTGTGGCAAACTCCTGTAATGGAATATTTTGTCCTTAATGGCAAAAAGACATTCCCCATGCAGAAGATGACTACCTAGGTTGGACGATAATTTTGCTTCCAGTGCAGGAAGGTTAAGATCACTTGAATTATATTGTAATTTCTGCAAGCTAAGAAGGCACCGAGTGACTGTCATGTTAGGAGCAGCCAGGGATTTCTATAAGTCACAAGGAAGGAGATGATGAGTCCAATCCTTAAATAAAATTGTTTAAAATACTAAAATAAACATGAAACGGCTTAAAAATTGTGGCTAGATTTCAGAGCAGTCCCGTCATTGTTACGTTTTCAGTCTGCACCCCTAGAATTGTGTGCA
The DNA here is from genome assembly GCF_030463565.1 of Pelecanus crispus. NCBI lineage: Eukaryota > Metazoa > Chordata > Aves > Pelecaniformes > Pelecanidae > Pelecanus > Pelecanus crispus. The sequence goes on from NC_134643.1 coordinate 1,500,929, forward strand.
AACCCAGATCTTATTGCTCTCTACAACTACCCGAAAGGAGGTTGTAGCAAGGTGGGTGTTGGTCTCTTCTCCCACGGAGTTAGCGATAGGACAAGAGGAAATGGGCTCAAGCTGCGCCAGGGGAGGTTTAGGTTGGATATTAGGAAAAATTTCTTTACGGAAAGGGTGGTCAAGCATGGGAACAGGCTGCCCAGAGAGGTGGTGGAGTCCCCATCCCTGGAGGGGTTCAAAAAACGGGCAGAGGTGGCACTTGGGGACATGGTTCAGTCCAGTCTACCCTTGATTGGTTTAGAGTGGACTTGGTAGTGTAGGTTAATGGTTGGACTGGATGATCTTAAAGGTCTTTTCCAACCTAAATGATTCTATGATTCTATCTTTTTAAGTTTTGATGCAGGGTACAGCACTTGCAGACCACAGCTACGGATGGGCGGAGGGGAAGGGAAGTGTATTTTGTCAATCAGGGTCACTCTCAAAATGGTCACCGTGGGCAAGAAAACTGGTGAGACCTACGAATGAATGCTGTGACAAAGCTTGAATTAAAACCTTAAAGAATACAGAATACAAACTGGGGTGGAATGGAGAATGGCTTGTCTTTTGTTTATGGTATCGATAACATGCTTTCTGCAAATATCTTTATTTCTGATAGCAGCAGTTAACCCACGGTGCATCCCAGGAGGCTTGCAGGGTGTTCAGATGCTGAAGAAGTTCCCTTATGCCGAGAGGATGATTTTGTTGAGGTTACTGAGAAGGCTCAGTAGGAACTTGATGACAAGGTATGCTTACAGGGAGACCGTTCAGACCAAACTAAAGCCAGGCAAAACCAAAATCTAGTGCTTTATAGGGCAAAATTTTCAATAGGATTAGCCTTCAGGGGAAGCAGTCAAGGGAATTGCCTGAGGAAGCCGTGCGTTAGCCAAACGCAGGTTTATAGACTTGGCTTAGGTGTGCTAAACGGAGGTCAGGCTTGGTGGTCCGTTGGTTTTAATACCCGTTAAATATGTCAGACAGTGGTGGCGTGTGGACTCGTTGAGCGTAAATGGGTCGAGATTGTTCGAATTCAGTCCATGTGCTATGACCATGGGAAAGCAAAGACCCAACGTCAGCTGGGGATTGCTCTCTTGGCTGACCGCTATAATCACCATGTGATGAGGGACCCTTAACGGCCTGTTAATAAGGGTTAGGAAAGGCTCTTAAACTGGGGTGGGATCTGGACATTCAGTGGAGTAAAACTCGTGAGCGTCTTGCCTGGAAAAAGTGCCCGCGGCTCTGCTCTCAAGAAAGCACCGACCTGCAGAGGCTAAGCGAGGACACGGGGATAAACCCTTGTAATTTTGGGTAGATTTCAGATAAGCATTTGTTTTTATTTGCCGCAAACTTGAATTAAACAGTTAATGAGGTGTGTGTCTCTGCAAATTTATTAGCAAAACAGCAATATTATATGAGCAAACATGTTTCTTCCCCTACTCCGGCCGTTGCTGATCGTGCTCTTGGATCTCCTGCAGTTCGGTTGCTTTCTGCCCTGGGGAGGACGTGCGGGATGAGCTGGTGCTTAGAGAAAAGCTGCGTTTGTGTACATGAATCTTTAATCTCTGATTTGAAGGCTTTTTCTCTTCTGTTTGAGACGCTGTAACTTTCTTCCCATGGGAAAATGGAAAATCAGGGAGAGGTGGCCTGTCATTACGTATTCAAGGGGCTCTGTTTCTGATTACACTAAGGTCCACTGATTAAAGCTTTGCTCATTAACTTCATTTTCCCTAGCCGGCTGACAGCTGAGCGGCTCACGCGAGGCGAGGAGCGGCGTTTCCAGCACCGCTTGGGCGCGTTGGCAGTTCCCCCAGAAGCCCTGCCGCCGTGGGTACCGCGCGTGGGAGGTGGGATTGCTCGGGGATGCTGAAAGCCGGCGTGAGTCTGCAGTCAGACAACCTCGTCAGTCTGCTGCCATCGTCTCGCTGCTGGCGGGGACGGGTTCCTCTGGGTGACGTTTCTGTGTGTATTGCTGATTTACTCGGTGAGATGGGCTTCGTTTTGTATCGAGCCGTTGACACACGGAGACAGGAATAAATAAGGCTTGCTAACCTCATGGCTCCTAGCATGCGAGCAGGGAAGCTTTTGCATCTCAAATGCCCAAGTTCTGGGTTCGGTGTTGGATCAGGGCATGGTTTTCTTATCAGCTTGGGGTCTTTTCTCAGCACTCAGATTTTGAGACGTTCCCCCTGAGCTTATCGACTGCATACACGTTCATTTTTTTTTCCCCAAATGTGGAGCTCGCCATTTCTGAACGTAATCACTCATTCACCTCTTCCTCATTAGTACTGTGGCGGTCAGGTAAGGCAGAGATATTTAGAGAGCCCAAGAGTCTTGATTTTTAATTTAGTTTTATATTTTGTTTCTTAACCTTCCTTTCCCCACCACACATCAAAGCCTGAAGAAAATTTCCAGATCTCTCCCAGGTTTACACCTCTAATTCTTGTCTAAATGATACAGTGCTGTGGCTCTGTCAACCTGAAACACAGACTGCAGAAAGCTTAAAAAGCTGTGATGGCCAGCGTTGAGGAAGCACGGATGAGCTGTCATCTGTCTGTCGCTATTTCGGATCACCTGACGGAAGGACCTTCTTTACACCGTTATTAAGACTCTCCTGCTAGAAGATATTTTAATGGGACCTAACGCAGCGGGAAAGTGCCGTACGTTGTCCTTCCACCTCCTTCCACGAGGCGCTACCGAGCTTGTATCTGGCTGTTACTATGTCCCCAAAATACTGTGGGTTCTTGGCTTTCTATTCTTATTTACCGCTCTCACCAGCAGAGTCATGGTCATTTTGGCTTGACCATCCCACGTAGGAGGCTTTCTGAGTAGAAACTGTCTTCTAGTTGGATTTTAAGCACAGGAATCAAGCTTAGATTAAAGCTTTCAAACTAATTTTCGTTTCTCTCTGTGGCAAAATACCAAATTTGACGTCCTGGTTTCATGAAGTCACTCTCACGATGGGCAGAACTGGAAGTGGTCTGCATCCCTTTTAACTTAAAAACCATGCATGTACACTGCAGACGTATTGATTAAAGAACCATTAGTGTCATGCCGTTAAGTGCATAAGAGATTACAGTAAAAAATGGGTAAGTTGGCCGTATGGGTGGCTCCACTAAGCCTTTGTTTGGCTCTTAAAAGGATCCGTGTTTTGACAGGTTGGTAATCAGACTTCTGCCTCCACAAATAAACTGCAGATTGATCTCTGCAGGCCATTGAACTCCGAAAGACGAGGGGCTGTGAAAGAAATTAGACGTACATCTAATTACTGAAGAGCTTGACTTCAAGTATAAAATAATGACCACCGTGCTTTAAAAAGCAAAACCAAACTTTTTTAATTTGTCTAAAACTGCTCTCAGAAGCAAGTAGGAGCATGAGAGATTACAAGGTACTGGTATTAAATGTTTGGGTTTTTTTTATATATAAATATACACACACACACACAATGGCTGCTGATATATGTATATAAAATATATATAATATATATCATGGCTGCTGCTAAAGGCGTAATATTTTGGTTGTATCTGAAGCCTGTAAAATAAAGATAATCCCAATGCAGAGTGCGTCGCAGTAGTCAGGAGTGGAGCAGATGTGAACCTTACTGCAGATTCCATCCCTGTTTTTAATGGAGGAGAATTAAAGTGCAAATGTTTGCGTATAACAGAGTAGGAGGCTGGTGACAAACAAAATGATTCAGCTGACATCCACTGGATAAAACATTAAGAGAGCAGAAATTATTTGGCATAGTTGCAAAGAACTGGTCAGTCTGTCTGGGGTGGTGTATATGAAATACTGGTTTAGACTTGCAAGTGAACAGATATGATAGGGCTTTTTTTTTTTATTTTTTCTTTTCTTTTTTTTTTTCCCTCTGACCGATCATGTTTGTGGTGGGGTGGTTTGTGCAGGACGTGGGGTGGGTTCACTATGGCGTAATCTTGTATCAAAGGAGTCAATTTGGTTAATTAAAGCAGGTGCTAACTTGCAGTGGTGTTGCCTTTCTTACTTTCCAGTCCCGCTTCTCTTCTTGCCTCTTCTCCAAATGTAATCGTTCAGGGGGTTTTGGCCACTGTTCAAAGTCATGTAAAATTTGCAACTTTTGAATATCATCAAATCATTGAATCATCGAATCGTTTAGGTTGGCAAAGACCTTTAAGATCATCCAGTCCAACCATTGACCCAACACTGCCAAGTCCACCACTAAACCAGTTAAGGAGAGAGTCATAATTTCATCTTGCCTGGCTTGGTGGCTGCATTATTCTTTAATGAAAATAAAACTAGGAATCATTAAGGTTGGGAAGGATCTCTAAGATCATCAGTCCAACCGTCACCCCAACACCCCCATGCCCACTAAACCATGTCCCCCAGTGCCACCTCTGCCCGTTTGTTGAACCCCCCCAGGGCTGGGGACTCCCCCACCTCTCTGGGCAGCCTGTTCCAATGCTTGACCACTCTTTCCATGAAGAAATTTTTCCTAATATCCAACCTAAACCTCCCCTGGCACAGCTTGAGGCCGTTTCCTCTGGTTGTACTGAATGTAGATGAGATGGCTTAATTGCCATAAACCTGCGTAATATGAGAGTATAAAGAATAGTAAAAAAGCCCAATATTTAGTGAAGATGCAGATGCACACCCACATTAGAAATCAACCCCATTCAGTTCCTGCTTTCCAGTTAATGAGCTGGGACTGTTCGGCTCCTCCAGCCAGGCTCGTCTCCTGGTTAATATTCACCTCCTGGTTAATATTCATATCCCCGAGGAGATGATCGGCTGCGTTCCTGAACGACCCCGGTAGTTCTAGGCTTGACAGCCTTGCCGGGAAGGCAGGCTCTGCATTTTTGGGATATTTTCTGTAGGCATTTATTTCTCTAGAAGAGCTCTTCATTTTGCTGCAACCCAGTCTGGGTGACTTCTCGCTTCCCAGTATTTTCCACATTGAAAATTTTATATTGAGTTAGTTTTCCTTTCAGGCTTTTTCTAACACCTGAGAAGTCCCCAAGCATCTCATGTCTGTTGATAACGCTCTGAGCACATCTATTCCCTTAGCCTGTTTCCCCTGGGAGACAAAGCTGCTGTTACTTTTGTGCAGAGAGGAGATAGTTGGGTAAACGGCGGGGACTGTGTAACAGGATCATACAGGTTGGTGGGCCTGCACATGAATGTAAGCTCCAGTTCAGAGCTTCAGCTCCAAAAATATTTCTGTAGATGGATAAACTTTAATTTCCAAATGCATGCCACTGACAAGGTAGCAAAGTTAAAAAGTTAATAAAACTGGAAATTTAAGCACAGTGAAATAGAAATTATTCTTTATAGTATATCATCATCTTAAAAAAAAAAAAAAAAAAGAATTCAGGGTCTTGACCTGTGGGAGTGTTCCAGTGGATCCAGTACAGGTAGGTCATAGAATCGTAGAAGAGAATCATAGAATGGTTTGGGTTGGAAGGGACCTTAAAGATCACCTAGTTCCAACCCCCTGCCATGCGCAGGGACATCTTCCACCAGATCAGGGTGCTCAGAGCCCCGTCCAACCTGGCCTTGAACATTTCCGGGGATGGGGCATCCACAGCTTCTCTGGGCAACCTGCTCCAGTGCCTCACCTCCCTCATGGTGAAGAATTTCTTCCTAATACCTAATCTAAATCTACCCTCTTTTAGTTTAGAACCATTACCCCTTGTCCTATTGCTACAGGCCCTACTAAAAAGTCTGTCCCCATCTTTCCTGTAGGTCCACTTCAGGTACCGGAAGGTTGCAATAAGGTCTCCCCGCAGCCTTCTCTTCTCCAGGCTGAACAACCCCAACTCTCTCAGCCTGGCCTCGTAGCAGAGGTGCTCCAGCCCTCGGATCATTTTGGTGGCCCTCTTCTGGACCCGCTCCAACAGGTCCATGTCCTTCTTGTGCTGAGGGCTCCAGAGCTGGAGGCAGGGCTGCAGGTGAGGTCTCACCAGAGCAGAGCAGAGGGGCAGAATCCCCTCCCTCGAGCTGCTGGCCGTGCTTCTTGTTACGCAGCCCAGGATACGGCTGGCTTTCTGGCTTTTGGTTTGCTTCTGACCAACATTAACCATTTGACCATTTGAAGGCTGATTCAGTAGGTTCAAAGGTCTGTCTCTGCACAGAGTCCTGAGCTGTGGTTACGCATCCGTCCTCTCCGTGCTGCCTCTCCCAGCCAAGCAACCGATATCTGTCCGTCCTCATGCAACACGACGGACGTGGACGTATCGTGAAAACACGGAGCGGTTTGCAGACGGATGGGAGGGGATGGGATGCACCTATCACTTGGGGTTTCCAAAGTACCAGGCACATACAGACTGGAATTGTTTGGTGTCTCTGTTTCCAAATGATGTCGTCGCCTTCAGAAATGTGTAAATTGCTTTTCTCTTTGGACTTCCTCATTAATCTTCTTCCTGCTCATGCCACAACAAGCCCTTTGCCATCCATGCACTGGAATGAAACTGGCTGTCAAAGACCGCACTGATACAAGTGCCCTTTCTTTCTCCTGGTTTACAGCAAATTAAAAAAAGTTATTTTTGTTATTTGTGGGTTTGTGATGTTGGCTTTCCTACAGGCGCAGAGCTCCCATGCAGAAGACAGCCGATTATCCCCTTTTTTGATACAGTTCCTATCTTCCTGGTATGCAGCAGCTGGTTTTTTTCAGCTACAGAAGACTGAATTCTCAGTTAAGCGACAGGTTTTGCTGCTCAGGTGTTGGGAGAAGAGGACATCCAAACCTAACTTTCTTGTGTGGATTAGGATTTTTTGTACTTGCCTCCCTGGAAGAAAAATAAATGTGAAATGTGTAGTTAATTTTTGGGGGAGGTAGACTTATGCTCAACTTTTCAGCGCCAGAAACCATTCTTACCTTAGGGAAATTCAACATTTTGCTCTTTTTCGTATTTTCTGATATACCTGGGAAGGAGCAGTTTTATGTGTTTTAAAAATAAAAGCAAAACAAGGAGTGGCCTGTAAAACCGCCGGGTCTGTGCCCTTACATGGGACCATACAGATCTGTCACCTCTTTGCTTGTGGCCTCTTGACAACCTCTTCTGTCTCCTGGAAGGTCAGTTCCTTGAGTCGCTGCCAACTTGGAAACACATCGAAAGTTTTTGTCTTCTCTCAAGACCGCTACTACTCTGGAAAGTCTCCTGTTGGTTTTTTGTGTAATACCGGGAGTCTTCCAGTAGAAATACGACTTGTATTTGGTGCTTTTCCTGCGAGAGAGCACAAATGCCGTTGTGGGCTTGGATCTGACCCAGGTTTGTCTTGCTCTAATAGGAAGCGTGGCCGTCTTTTTGAGAAATGTAGATGCAGGATGGCCTCTGCATTTGTGTGTGTTGAGTCTCATCATCTTGCTTTGAGCTTCACTTTGCCTGTTAAAGAAGCCAGTGAATCATAGAATCGTTGAGGTTGGAAAAGCCCTTTAAGATCATCCAGTCCAACCATTAATCTAACATTACCAAGTCCACACTAAACCAATCAAGGGCAGACTAGACTGAACCATGTCCCAAAGTGCCACCTCTGCCCGTTTTTTGAACCCCTCCAGGGATGGGGACTCTCCCACCTCTCTGGGCAGCCTGTTCCAGTGCTTGACCACTCTTTCCGTGAAGAAATTTCCCCCAATATCCAACCTAAACCTCCCCTGGCGCAGCTTGAGCCCATTTCCTCTTGTCCTATCACTAACTACTTGGGAGAAGAGCCCCCCCCCCAAAAAAAAAGCTGGTGCTCCACAGCGTAACCCATGGAATCATAGAATCATAGAATCATAGAATCATCTAGGTTGGAAAAGACCTTTAAGATCATCCAGTCCAACCATTAACCTACACTACCAAGCCCACTCTAGACTAATCAAGGGTAGACCAGACTAAACCATATCCCGAAGTGCCACATCTACCCGTTTTTTAAACGCCTCCAGGGATGGTGACTCCACCACCTCTCTGGGCAGCCTGTTCCAATGCCTGACCACCCTTTCCGTAAAGAAATTTTTCCTAATTTCCAGTCTAAACCTCCCCTGGCGCAGCTTAAGCCCATTTCCTCTTGTCCTATCGCTAGCTACTTGGGAGAAGAGACCAACACCCACCTCACTACACCCTCCTGTCAGGTAGTTGTAGAGAGCGATAAGGTCTCCCCTCAGCCTCCTCTTCTCCAGGCTAAACAACCCCAGTTCCCTCAGCCGCTCCTCATAAGACTTGTTCTCCAGACCCTTCACCAGCCTTGTTGCCCGTCTCTGAACACGCTCCAGCACCTCAATGTCTTTCTTGTAGTGAGGGGCCCAAAACTGGACACAGTATTCCAGGTGCGGCCTCACCAGCGCCGAGTACAGGGGCACAATCACCTCCCTGCTCCTGCTGGCCACACTATTCCTGACACAAGCCAGGATGCTGTTGGCCTTCTTGGCCACCTGGGCACACTGCTGGCTCATGTTCAGCCGGCTATCTACTAACACCCCCAGGTCCTTTTCGGCCAGGCAGTGGAAGAGCTGTGTTCTCCAAGTTCAGCCCTTTCTAATTCAAACTCCAACTCATATGATTGCTTGCTTTTAATTCTTAATGGCAGAATCCATTTTTAGTTCACAGAAACTTTCCAGCTATTGAAGACCTTACCCTTTGCTTTTTATTTGATCGAGAGACCTCTGCGCAGTCAGGCTCATAGGAGTTGGTGAATATTTGCCTGCACGTGAACGTGTGCTAAGAGGAGGCCTCTTTCTCCTTGAAGGTCCACCCGGTTTACACAATGCAGATATTTTATTCTTCAGGGAGTGCTTAGAACACGTTTCAATTCTGTTAATGAGAAAATAAGTTATTTAAACTGTTCCTGGCATATCTATTACGTTTCCTGGACTCTGAAAATGGGACACATTCAAGCTGGCTGCCTGGCATGACCACGCTGCTGGTGAATGGAGAGACATTTCAGGCTGTTCCTCAAGGATAGGTGCTTGTCCCTGTCTGCTCCAGCTAGCTTGTCTTTTACTCGTAGTATTGGAGAGATGATATTTTGGAATTATATATAGCAGGGGTGATGCTGTAGTTCAAGAATGGCAGGAATTCATATGGTGCTGCCTTGCCTTCTGCTTGATACCCGCAGTCTGCTTGAACTGGGTCATGGTTTTGGATGCAGAAGTCTCCATGTCCCTGGAGTATTTGAAGCCCTGTGGGAAAAGCAATTTTTTTAAAAAGAAATTTCCTCTGATGATAAAATCTAGAAGCAGGATCTGTAAACAGCCTGATTTTGAAGCAGATTTGCATTCAAGTACTATTAGCTATGCTTCTGGGTACTCCTTGTTTAAAAAGGAATAGAAAAAAAGGAGAGCATAAATTAATTTACCAATTGTTATTTAGCCTCAGCACCTTCGACATGCTCATTTGACTTCTAGTGTCACGCAGTCGACGATCTTCCCGGTCAAGAGTGCTTTCGAACTACGTTTTATCTTGAGTAAACTCATCCCCCTGGTTGCACGGAGCTTCAATGCTTGCTTCACTGATTGACCTGGAGCTCCTGCCTGAGCTGGAAGTTCAAGTCCCTATGATTTCACAGGAATGTAGAGATTAATACCTGCTCTTGTGCTTTCCAAAAACCGATGATGATGAAGAACTCGCTTGGAGAAGTTTACAGCTGGCGGACGAGCGGGCAATGACCGGAGGAGAAGCAGCGAAGCAGACACGCAGATGGGTTTCCTCTGAGCAGCACAGCAGAGAGGGCTTCAAAGGAGGCTTAGATGTGAAGAGGGTGGGCACCTCCTGAACGTGCCCAGGCAGGTCGTACCGTGCGCGGGGTCCGCCGGCAACGCGGCGGAGGTGGCTGTGTAAGCTGATTGTAGGGCTGGTTATGGCAGCGTGGAGAGACGCTGCCGGGGTTGCGATCAGTGGCAGCGCTGACGCAGTGGTCGTCCTCTTCGGTGCAAGAGGGAGGAGGCCGCTCGCAGTTCTGCAGCGGCCGAGGCGCTTGCTCAGGCCTTTAGGAGCAGGTTTTAGGAACAGTTGCCTAGGAAGGGAGGTGACGTTAACAGATTTATTAACAAATTTTTAGCTGTTAAATAATTCGTGTCTCCTGAAGCCCATGTGCAAGCTAACATCTTTTTTAGATATAAACATGATACCTAGACAGCTATACTTAAATTTATACACACGATACCTACACCATTATAACTAAAATACGATACCAGGAGCTACGCCTGCCTGTGAAGACGGTCCTTGCTGTAAAGCCCAGCCTTTAGTTTCTGCAAACACTTTAACTAAGCCGAGTTGATGGTTCAGATAGTCAACAGCATTATAAATACTGAAGAATTGGGCTGCCTGGAAGGCAAAGGGTGAAACACAGCTGACAGAGTGGAATAAGTTAGCAATAGAATGATTTCCCAGTAAGTATTTGTAATAGCTGAGCAGGGTGAAGAGCTGACGTGAGCAGATTTTATAGGTGTCACAGAAAAGCCTAAAGGAAAGAGCCTTCCAAATCTAATTTTGCTTTTTTTTTTTTTTTCCCATTTCCCCTATGGGGAAGAGGATTACTTGTCTATATATTTTAGAAACATCATATCTACCAGAAAAACAAGGGAACAGAGCAGTAAGGTGGTACAGTCCGGCAGTGCTGGTTTACACTGCCCATATCTTGCAGCATCTTGTATGCTTGCCCCCGGGGCCAGGTGGTGACCTGTCTGCCTTAAAAATAACAAGTATCTTTCTATCTGTTGTTGTTGTCCTGAGCTGGAACCATTCCCTGGTCTGCTGTACCTGCACAGCTGCAAGGATGACTAAAAAAATGTTCAAGAAACCACTGCTCGAGTCTTTGAAGAGCTCGATGCCTCCCTGCTGCAAGATACTCAGTCCGTGGTCTTAACAGTCTGGGCTGCAGTAATATTCACGGTAAACTGATATTATGTAAAACTGGAAAGTTCTGCAGAAATTATATAACTCCTATAAAGATCGTTCTGACGTAGACTTGGCAGGAAGTTTTAAAAAGGCGGAATTTGTAAATCACTTGGGAAAACATCGCTTTGAAAACCAGGAACGGAGAACAGAGGCAGCCCGGCGTTAGCCAGGTGATGCTGCGCTGGCAACTCCCGGTTGGTTGGGTTATGCCACGAAGGGTGCGATCGGAATTTAAGAGAATTGGAATTTGAGAGCAATTTCAGAACAAGAAGTTAGTGGGGTTTCAGTCCACCTGATAGCAAAAACCTTGCCGGAATAGCGAGGGAAGGGGTCGTGCCCTGCCTGTAGGCATGTCCCAGATGAGCTGTGCATAAAACCATTGATGGGGATGCGCAGGTTCGTGGTAGCGTCAGCTCAGGGACAGCAGGACACCGCACGAGGACTCCTCCTCATCTCACCTTTTACAAAGGCAAAGGCTAGTAATCTCTTGCCACTCTGCATTAGTTCCCCGAGCAGCTGATGATGCTTGCAGGTCGGAAGAAGTTTCTACAAACACCTAAACATAAAGCTGGGCAGTCCTCAAAGCCCCTCAATTTTCTACCATTTTTCTTCATAGGTCAAAGCTTAAACTTTGGGATTTTTTCCACAGGCTCTCGCTCCCCCTCGTGTCTGCGCGTGGCTTTTGCAGCCTGTCATCTTGTATTAATTTCTCATTACCTTGTTCTTCTAACAGCCGAGCACGCTTTCAAGGGCCGGCTTGTTTTCATGCTTCTGCTGCAACAACTCTCAAGCAAGTAATGAAATTGTACCCAACTTTTCAGCAGAAATGGCAAGCCACGTATTTCTGCGTGTTCGAGCAGTGATTGCTAATTCTTGTTCTCCAGTCAGGGCTTTAGTCCTGTTTAGCTTTCGGTAACTGAAAGCTGTATATTCACTGAGCTTTGAACTGATTCTTTTCTCTGCTATGAAACATATTACTAAGCAAAAGTGTCCTTGGCTCATTTGACCCGGTGACCAATTCATCTCCCTGCTGAAGTAGCTTTTTAAAAGCTTTTTCTCATTGTTAGCACTTTTTCTGGAGCTCGGTACTTAGCACAGTGCAGCTTTCTGAGCAGCTCAGTGCTGGATTTTTGTTTTTTGGGTTTGTGGGGTTTTTTTGTTTGTTTTGTTATAATAAACATTGATTTGAGTCATGGATGTTAAAAACGGCCATCCACGGGCAGCTAAGCATAGGGTAGCACCAGACAGGATTTGTTTCAATGTGTTTTCACTGTGTCTTCACCTCGAGCGAAAGGATCATGTTAGAGAAGAAAACAGATGCTTGCTTACTCATTCTGGGCTACAGCTTCATTTCATCTCAAAAATAATTTTAAGTAGTAGCAGGCAAGAATACATTACCCGCTTTTTCTAGGTTTCTTTCGCTAAAATCAGGTTGTAGGGCCCAGCATGAGAAGTGATGGGAACACAGCACTTGTTCTTTGCAGACAAATGTGTTGTTGGAATTCCTGGTTCAAGTTAAAGGTTTTGCATTGCATGCATTTTCAAGGAGAAATGCAACATCTGGGTCTTTAATATATTTGAACCTTTTGTTAGTAAGCAGGGTTGGATCAAACTGCACAGAATGGTTGAGGCTGGAAGGGACCTCAGGGGATCACAAGTCCAACCCACCGTGCTCAAGCAGGGCCACCTAGAGCAGGTTGGCCAGGACCACGTCCAGTCCGGTGTTGGATATCTCCAAGGATGGCGCCTCCACAACCTCTCTGGGCAGCCTGTGCAGGGCATGACCTCCCTCCCAGTAAAGAAGGATTTTTTTGTGGTTAAAATGTAGTTCTTGTATTTCAGTTTGTGCAAAAAATTTCTTTACAGAAGGGGTTGTCAAGCATTGGAACAGGCTGCCCAGGGAAGCAGTTGAGTCCCCATCCCTGGAGGTATTTAAAAGACGTGTAGACGTGGCGCTTAGGGTCATGGTTTAGTGGTGGGCTTGGCAGTGTTGGGTTTATGGTTGGACTTGGTGTTCTGAGAGGTCTTTTCCAACCTAAATGATTCTGTGATGCCTCTTGTCCATTTGGTGGTCACCACCAAGAAGAGCCTGGCTTCCGTCAGGTGTTTGTACACACTGGTCAGGTCCCCCTGAGCCATTTCATCTCCAGGCTGAGCAGTCCCAGTTCTTGGCCTCTCCTCGTGTGACCAATGCTCCACTCTCTTAACCATCGCCATGTATGGGCTCACTCCAATATGTCCCCATCTCTCTTGTCCTGGGAAGCCCGGCACTGAACCCTGCACACCAGTGATGAGCAGAGGGGCAGGACCACCTGCCTTTCCCACTGGCAATGCTCTGCCCACCGCAGCCCACCACACTGGTGGCCACCTTTGCCTCGAGGGCACATTGCTGCTGCCCGTGGTCAGTGTGATGTCTGTAGGACCTTCTCTGCAGAGCTCCTTTCCAGCCTGGTTGGCTGCCAGGATGTACTGGTGTATGGGGTTATCCGTCCCCAGGAGCAGAAATTGGCATTTCCCTTGGCTGAACTTCATGACGGTCATCTCTGCACGTTTCTCCAAGCTGTCCAGGTGGATCAGCCTCTCCTCCCACTTGTCACCGGCTGACTTGGTGAGGGTGCGCTCTGCCCCGTCGCCCAGCTCATCGGTGAAGATGTGCAACAGTTCTGGCCCCAGTGTGGGCCCCGGGGCACACTGCTGGTGACGGGCCTCCAGCTGGATGTGGTGCCACCAGCCACAACCTTCTGGGCCAGTTCAGCCAGCTGTCAGTCCGCCTCGCTGTCTGCTTACCTAACGTCTACGCAAGACTTGTGTATGCAAGCATATACGCCAGCGTATGCAACGACTTCTAAATATTACCTGCCTTTACAATTCCTTTACTCATCAGTGCCATCGCTAATTTGTTGAAAGGAAGGGTTAATTGTCAGTGTTTCTTGTTTTAAGGTATTTTGAAGGCTGAAAGATGTGTTGGAGCAAATAACTGGGAATGTTAGGTCTGTGGTGTCAGTAAGTCAATAGATGTCAGGGCTTACACCAAAGACGTGGGTAGTCAACAAGACTGAGCTTCTGCCGTGTCTTTCACCTGGGGAGCCTGAAACTGCGAATTCTGAGTGATTCTTACGTTAGCTTGGAAAAAGGTGACTCAAACAGGCTAAACTATTTGTCCCTTGGGTCTACAGCAGCCGGGCTGCATATATTTTTGCAGCTTACTGTGCCAGTGCAGTATTTTTTGTGAGGTTTTGTGTTGCCTGTCCTTTTTAAGCCAAATTCTGTACATAGATGGTTAGTTCTGTCTTTCAAATGACCCAAACCCCCTGCATTTAACAGCAAAACTGAAGCTGGCTCACCTATGACACAAGCAACGTATGAGATGGTTTTGAGGTTAATTTTACAGCAATGTGAGCCCCATTGATTATAGAATCATAGAATGGTTTGGGATGGAAGGGACTGTTAAAGGTCATCTAGTCCAGTGCCCCAGCAATGAGCAGGGACAGCTTCAACCCGATCAGGGTGCTCAGAGCCCCGTCCAACCTGGCCTTGAATGTTTCCAGGGATGGGGCCTCCACCACCTCTCTGGGCAACCTGTTCCGGTGCTTGACCACCCTCATTGTAAAAAATGTCTTCCTTATATCCAAACCTACCTTCTTTTAGTTTAAAACCATGACCCCTTGTCCTGTTGCTCCAGGGAGCATCTGTAAGGCTGCCCATGACTGTGGGTTGCAGAGCAGGCTCTGAAGGTCACTGGGGCTAATGGTGGCAGCACCTTTTTTTGTTTTAAGGAACACTGTAAGAGTAGGTGGACGGCATCCGATGGTGAACCTCAAAAAGAAGTTGGGGCAGGCATAATTATTGCTGGTACGGGGTTTGCTTTCAAGCCATGAAGGTGGTGGAGCAGGCTGGGGGATGTTTTGCGCTGGCGCAGGGATGCCCAGCGTGCAGGGACAGCTAGTGCTCTGGGAAGCACTTTGCTGGCTATACGGGAATATATGTTCTGTGCAAAACCCGTACGTCTGGTGCCTGGTGGTGTGTTGGGTCTGGTGGGAACGTCTGAGATGTCTGCCCAAAGAAAGACCGCTGTGCACTGCCATTTCTCCTGCTGCAAGAGGGGACATTACCGTTACCAGCCTCCGCAGCTGGCTCAATTGCTGCTCAGGGGAGTGCCTAAATAAAGAGGTTTTTTTCTGGCCCAAGTTAAGCTTAATGTTGCTTGGAGATGGGAATATCCAAGCCCCGTCCCTGGAAGATGCCCCATCCCTGGAAGTGTTCAAGGCCAGGTTGGACGGGGCTTTGAGCACCCCGGTCTCTTGGAAGACGTCCCTGCCCATGGCAGAGGGGTTGGAACTAGATGATCTTTAAGGTCCCTTCCAAACCATTCTATGATTCTATGAATATAATGACCTGAAGGCTTGAAGGCAGCACGGAACAGAAACTTCTTTCAATCTGGAAGGGTGAGCTTGCCAACAGTGTGAAAATATTGCTCAAAAAACTAACAAACTTTTCACAGTTTCTGCTAATTGACTTAGGTGGTGATGCAGACAAAACGTATCTGCTCGACTTGGGTTGTGCGTGGTGTTTGCACAGAAGGTTTGAGTTACGCCTCTTCAACTTGTTTTCACCCGTAGCCTCCTGCCACCCTGTCTTAGCCAGAAACAGCAAACTCCAAAATTTCCGGCATTTAAATTGTTCACCTGGTGAGAGAACAGAGCAAGGAAGGGAACCTGAGAACGTCTCCTGTCCATCTAGGCGTGCCGGCAGCCTAACGGGATGTGTCTACTGGTGGTGTGCAAGCTGGTGGCTCACAAGCCAACTTCCTTGCCCGGCTGCCAGAATAGGAGGAAGTCAGTGAAGGGAGGTTTGTGTCAGCTATTACCCCAAATAAAATGCTTTGCTTGAAGGAAAAGTAAAACAAGGAAATGTTTGTGCGGGCTGATGAGCTGCCAGACCTTCTCGGCACAGAAGGGGGATTTCCTTGAGCATCTCCAGCGAGATGCTGCCAGCCCTACCTTCGCTTTGCCCTGTTCACTTTGTGGGTGGAAATGTACTGATAAGATACCAAAGCGGGTTCAGAAAACAGTCGCAGATGGCTCGTTAATTCCTGAGGTGGAATCCTTTGTTATTTTGAGTGAACCAGAGAGGTTTCAGTTAAGTTAATTGATTACTCTACCCTTAATTGATTACCCTTAACTGGCTTAGTGGTGGACTTGGCTGTGTTAGGTTAATGGTTGGACTGGATGATCTTAAAGGTCTTTTCCAACCTAAACGATTCGATGATTCTATGATTCTGTGATTCTAAGTTGAAACCTCAACTCAAGTCTTCAGCACTGCACAGTTGCAAGATTTTGTTTGTATCCCTGGTCCGGGCTGTTATGGAGCTGCCAGCCGTGGAAACGTGCCTTTGCAAGAGCGGGAGATCCCTTCGCAATCGCTCTGTCTACAAAATCTTCATTTCTGTCCTCTTCCCCTTCTGCAGAGCAAGGGCTGAGTGTGCTCAGCAGAGGGAGCTGCAGCCCCGCCAGCCTGCTCCAGCCCTCCTTTTCCCTGAGACTGGGCTAAAAGCAAATAATTTAAAAATACTTACCTGGTTCTGCGCACGGCCACGGGATTATGAAGTTCATTTCTAATTATATTGAATTTGAAGCTGAAAGCCGTTCAGCATTAGAGGTGTCCGTGTGCTGTTTTCTTTGAAGTTGCAGGAACTTTTGATGGTGCCAAGTGTAGTCCTCGTTGCAGGAGACCTATCCTTCTAAATATAGGTGTGCCTCTTTCACCTTGCTGCAGTATCGATCGGCGTATTGGCATTTTGGTGACGCAGGGCTAGGGGCATAGGCAGGCGACGGATGGACGTCTCCTCCGTGCCACGGCGAGGTTGCTCTCGTTTGCTCTCAGCTCAGACGTCGAGCAGAGCTGGGGTTGGCGTGAAATCACGGCTGCAAAAATGGGCTGGATCTGAGCGCTTCACCCGGCGCGGGATTTTGAACAGAAATGAGGAGCCGAGCTGCCCGTCTCGCCCGTGAACGCTTGGCTAACGAGGCTGGTTCATAACGAAGACCTCAGCTGGGAGAAGATCCAGCCACCGAAGCCCGTGGTGAGCTCAAGAGCGGGGAGCTTGGCTGGTGCATCCCGCTGTGCATCCCTCTGCATCCCCTCTGCCAAATAAATGTGAGCGTGGAGCGTTTCACCTATGGAGAAGTGGGACAGTAATGCCAGCGTCTCTGCTTTCCACGTGCCCGAATGGATGGTGAGTTATTTAGCTTGTTATTTTAATGAACAACCAGCCAGCTGATTGCTGCTTAATTTCTGGAGGGAGCTTCACATCTCGCTCCTCCGCGTCGGGATACGATGGCGTTTAGCCAGAATGAGGGTCGTTAAAGTCCGATATTAATGAGGACCGCTAGACATCCTCCCTTGCCGGCGCAGCATCGTTCTTCGGTGTGAGCTGCCTAATTGAAAGTGGTCAAGCGACGGAGGGAATGGTCCCCCGTGGGCCACCCCGTCTTGTAGATGTGTAATATTAAGGACTCGTAGCAATTTGGGACCAGCGGGGAGGAGAAGTGGGAGAAACTTTGCAGTGTGTTCCGTGAGACTTTGAATTTCATCAGGATCAGCATAGCAAATACTGTCTTTTTGGCTACTTTAATTTTTACCGTCAATTTAGATTCTGTTGTTGAAATAAAACCTCTAATACTTTAAGACACCCTTCGGGGCAGTGTACACTGCTCAGCTTCATTTTGATGCCTAAAGAGGTTAGAATAGCTACCAGCAAATATTAAAATACACTTTTCTCTGCTTTGCTTCTCTGGTGGAAAGAATTCCCAAAGCAATCGAAAATATAATGACGTTGCTCCAAAAAGCAGGCAGCGCTTGGAAGACAGAAGGTTGCGTGTCTGGAGGTTGGCTTCTCGTGTGCCCCGAGGGTCTGTGCAGTGTCTTTTGGCCCAAAAATGTTCACCATACTTCAGAAGCGCTGAAATTCTGTAGCGATATTTGTTATATCTTCCGAGGTTTCTGCTCGTATCTTCCATTTCTATTTTTGAAGTCATCCCTCTTGGTAGTTCTAAAAATACTTTGATGGCTGTAATAAAAAGCTGGAATTCTCGTACTCCTGTAAAGGTATTCTTGCTGCTTTGATCGTTATCTGCAAATAAGAGTCCGTGCATGGTGATTTGATTCAAACTTCATTATTCCCCTTTAATGTCTAACGTTATGTACCCCCCACTATCACTTTCTTAAGCTTTTTGGATTTTATTTTTGTAAAATTACAGTTTATCGTTCTGCTTCTCACTCATTTTTATAGACTGCAATTCTTTCAGCTTTCACCCAAGTTATGTCATATATACATATATATCTCAACAGTGAGGAAATTAATTTTGCATTTAAGGGTTAGCAGTGATAAACTTTGCACAATACACAACTTTGTTTATTGTTTCAAATGTGGATTTTTTTCGTACTAATTGTGAAAGTGTGGAGTTCTGCTTCAAAACAACCAACAAACCTCTCCCTATGGATCTATCCCCCTCTGTAATTTTCACCTTTATGAATTCGATGCCCCTGGGATTGGGACCAGATGACAAAAACTTATTTAAATAGACCTTTTTTTCTTATGGCCGGAGCAATTTCCTTTTGCAGCACGGATGTGTGATTTTATAGATGGTTTAAAGCTGCTGTGGCATCAAACTCCATCTACAAAGGGCTTAGGGTTATGTCCTCCAGCAATGTTTTTAATCAGGATTTTAACTTGACTGATTTGCATTTTATGTGGTTTCTCAGGACAACGTGGGAGTGAACGACCACATTTCAAGTAATAATTAGCCTAAGCTTTAAAATGCTCATTATCTTTAAGGTCATTATTTCAAGCAGTCTTTTATGTCTTGATGTTCTTACCAAGGTCCTACATTTACTACAGCACACCTCTTGTTATTAACCAAATAGCCAAATTTTGAAAAATGTATTATTAGTGAATAATAATAATAATAATCCCTTCTGCATTGCTTCTCAGAAGAGCAGGTTAAAATACGAGTTCTCCCATATTCTGTGACTCTTACAGTTGGGAGGAGATCTGCAGCAGGTCAATTTTGGTTTTGCAGAACTGCGTCTGAGCTGTGATGGAGATTCGGAGTTTTGCAGACCTGAGCGACAACACAAGCTGAAGTCATTTAATCTGCTGCGAGCCAAATTAGGGATCACAGTATTTCCCCTACTGGGTAAAAACCCTCAATTTTTCAAGTAATCTACAACTTGGATTTAATATTGACACTTAACGCCTTTCTACCCACAGTAGTCAGGGAAAAACTTCTGTGTGCAGTTGTGGGACATGAATTTCTCATTCCTACGAGGATGGGATCAAAAGAAGGGGAAATTCTGACTTTTCAAAGTTTTCTGAAATTCTGCAGCCAGTGAGCGCATGAGGCAGAAACGCTGTTTTGACTTGGTGTCTCTCTTCTTTATGAAGGTTTCAGCGATTTCAGGTTGTATGATTGAGTGATGGTTTAGATAATCTCTCATTGGATAGTCTTTAATAATAACCTTTAGAGAATTAACAGGAGAGGCTTTCGCTGTAATGGTCGACAGTTTTTCTAGGGAAAGCCTGTGCTCCTGGCTTGTGTCGTAGCATCGAGCATATGAAGGAGCTGTAAGACCACGTGGGATGCTGGCTGAGTTATAAGTGCACTTACTGCTAGAGATGGCTCGTGATGGCTCAGTAGGTGTTTTCCGTCTCTGATTTCTGAGATCCTACATTTTTTTAAATTATAAAACACAAGTACCCCTTCGTTGCAAGTCAAAGTGATACGGAAATAACCGTTTCCTCTTTTGCCTGCCTTGTCACGGGACTGTGACCAACAGAGCCAGGGGTGGACCGAGGGATCTGTTTTACAGCTGGGGGAGAAGGTTTCTCTCTTCCTTGTCCTCCGCATTGTCCCCACTGGACCTGCCTGGTTTAGGTGTTTGTTATTTTCTTTTTTTCGAGATTTCTCCTCCCTGTTCCCACCAGTTACAGCAGCAGGGATGGCCGCGCTCATTCTTGTCATGCCTTGGATGTTGGTGCTGCTGTTTGCTACCGTGGAAGCGCGCTCTATGTCAGTAAGCGCTAAGACGTTGAAAGAGCTTCTTTTAATGTCATCTCCAGGTTTTCCACCTGCAGCTTTACTGCTGTGGGCCATAGAGGATTATTTTTTTAAAAAGAAGTAAACTAAGAGCAAGTCTCTTAAAATGAGAGCAATGGCTTGCTATATGTGGACTGTGATTTGGTCCTCACTAGCAATTGTCTTGGAGGTCTGGGGACCAAAATCGGTCTCAGTCCTAGTAAAATATAATAAATTGAGATGTTTGGGGCCATGGTCTGATGTTTGCGCTGTACACAGCCCAATGCTGAACGTGAGTTAGAAATACACTGGGCTGAGAGTTTGCAGAGCACAGCGGATCCTCCGCTGGTGGGTGGTCTACAAGAATCATTGGCTTGGGTTTCTAACATGCTTGGAAACCGCTTTGGCTCAGGCGGGTGACTCTTCATTCCCATCCTTTCTGTCCCAAGTCCTGTGTGCCCAGGTGGCCAAGAAGGCCAACAGCATCCTGGCTTGTGTCAGGAATGCTGTGGCCAGCAGGAGCAGGGAGGTGATTGTCCCCCCGTGCTCGGCGCTGGTGAGGCCGCACCTGGAATGCTGTGTCCAGTTTTGGGCCCCTCAGCACAAGAAGGACATTGAGGTGCTGGAGCGTGTCCAGAGCTGGGGACTGGGAGCTGGGGCAGGGTCTGGAGCACAGGGCTGGTGGGGAGCGGCTGAGGGAGCTGGGGGTGTTCAGCCTGGAGAAGAGGAGGCTGAGGGGGAGACCTGATCGCTCTGCAGCTCCTGGCAGGAGGGGGCAGGGAGCGGGGTCGGGCTCTTCTCCCAAGGAACAGCGATGGGACGAGAGGAGATGGGCTCAAGCTGTACCAGGGGAGGTTTAGATTGGATATTAGGAGAAATTTCTTCATGGCAAGAGTGGCCAAGCATTGGAACAGGCTGCCCAGAGAGGTGGGGGAGTCACCATCCCTGGAGGGGTTCAAACAACGGGCAGAGGTGGCACTGGGGGCCATGGTTTAGTGGGCATGGGGGTGTTGGGGTGACGGTTGGGCTGATGACCTTAGAGATCCTTCCCAACCTCAGTGATTGTATTCTAGTTTTACTTTCATTAAAAAATAATCCAGCCACCAAGCCAGGACAGATGAAATTAATTATGACTCTCCCCTTTAATTAGTTTAGCGGTGGACTTGGTAGTGTAGGTTAATGGTTGGACTGGATGATCTGAAAGGTCTTTTCCAACCTAAACAATTCGATGATTCTGTTCTATGATTCTGTAGGTAAAATCAGCCTTAACCTGCACATTCTTAAGCTGTTTATTCAGAAGGAAGATGCCAAAGGGTTAAACATGTGTGTTAATCCCAGAGTTGGTCTCCGTGTGACCTTTTGGCTGGAGAACTGGAATCTTAAACACTTTGAGCTGCTGTTAAAGTTTTGGCTCAGTGAGCAGCATTGTCAGGATTACATATTAGTTTAAGGCATGCGAAAGTATGGAATAAATGGGTTTGGACAGTCCGTTTCTTGAAGCAGTATGGTCTAGGCTCAGGAGGTGGATTAGGAGAACAGAAGCTGCCTGAAACGTTGAAGCTGAGGGTTGCAGGTCATTTCAAGCGTGGAGTGAGCTCACATCGTGGTGGAGGGGAAGGAAGGCATCACTGGTAGCGCGGAAGAGGAGCAGGTCTCTTCTCGGGTGCCTTTCAGATGCCAACACCTGGTGCCTACCTACACATCTCCTGTTTCGCGGGGGAAAGTGGAGCAGGAGATGAAGTATCTGGCTTGGCAGGTTGAGCGCTGGAGGAAGCCCGCTTTTCCTTCATGAACAGGGATGAGAGGGCAGGAGGAGGAGGTTTGGTCTGGGAGCTGCAAGCCCTGGGTTCTGGTGGAACATCGGAATGGTCATGTCGGTCCCCTCCGTTCTAGTCACAGCTGCAAAATTATTTCTCTTGCAATTTTTGCCCTTCTTTAAAAAAAAAAAAAAAAATTCATTTTATCACTTGGCGTCATAGATGGATGAGAAGTTTTTTTCCACTGGGAAAAGACTTTCCAGGCAGTTTGCCACATGAATAACCAAGTAGTGGCAGCTCTTGAAGACCACAAGCTTGACCTGCTGTTTCATACGTGAATAGATGGATTTTAATTAGCTCCATAACTTCCTTTTTATTTCCCAAGTTCGTTGCAGGTGGATTTGCAAGCTGTTAGCAATGCCGGAGAGCTTGTGCATCTTAGTCGCACAGAAAGATGTTGTTTTCTCCCTTTGTTCCTTTAAACAAACAAAAAAAATCCACGGCTAAGAATAAATTTAAGACGCTAGCACTACAAAAACGCTGCGCTCACAAAATTTAAAAGTTCAGAGAATTTTGAAGGCTGGTTCCTCTTGCACATTGCAGAAGGGGTGGGGATTTCATAGCTGTTACAGTATTTTAAGGTTTCATTGAGCAATTTTTAAAAAGAGTAGAAAATGTTACAAGCCTACGGCATGGCTAAACTTAACGCAGAGGGAGGCTGCAGTAAGGTTGGTCTCCAACCATGATTAAAAAGTAGATGTTAATCATGCATGGTTTATTAAATTATAGAATCCTTCAGATTTCTCTAGGATTGAACATGGTTCTCCCTGGTTTTATTTGAAGATTGAGCCCAATTACGACTGATATACAACTTCCAGAAGATACCTGAGCTGTGGACTGGAGGGGCAAGAACTAACTTTATTTTTAGCATTTTTATAGAATAGAGGTTCTTAATTTTAGTGTCTTAGACTCAGTTTTTACTGAAAAAAGCGCCCCCCCCCCCCCCAAAAAAAAAAATGGTATTTGATTTAAGTATCTTGATGTGATAACCTACTGGAAAAAGTAGTTTGTGCTTTGGTGGTGTGAGCTTCATACCCCTTTTCCAGGCTTTTCTTAGTTTACACTGAGCAAAAGTAGCATCTCCCTTAGGATTTTGCGTGAAAAGGATCATCAGTAATGTTAAAAATTACAAACTTACCTTGAAAACACATCTTTGGCTTTAGTATCAGTTGAGGCAAATGGTGCCAATCCCAGTCTCATATTTCCTGACATATTTCCATATTGGGAATAATCCATATTTCCATTTTCCAATTACTTTACAGATCCAATAAAGTTGGGAATTCTGGGGTTTTTTTCCCTTCACGGAGCAGGTGTTGCTTTCATATAGCCCAGGAATTTTTAGTTTTTTAGTGGATTCCTGGAAATCTGCTATGGAGATGTAAAATGCCATCGTGGCTCATGCCTGTTTGCAGAAACGCCTTGGAGGAGCACTTGCAAGCAACGTTTCCCTGGCAGCATTTTACCCATCGTGCTGTACCATCCACTGGACAACAGCGACAACTGTTGAGGAGCAATACTATATCAAATCAACGCAATATTATATCAGATCAGTGGTAAATTATTTCTAAAGCACGTGTATATAATAATACACAGAGCTGGGGGGAGCTTTTTTTTCATATTTAGTTAGAATTGGTGTTGAGGTCAATTGGCGATGCCCCGTCGCTTCCCAACTGTCTCTTCTTTGGAAGCAAATGTTGAGGTTCTTGATGGGAATTGTCTTGGGTACATTGTCAGGGACAAAACTCTTTGGATAGTGCCAACTACTACATAAAAATAAAATAAAAAAAAACCGCTGCCCTGCATTGGGTCTGCTCGGTGACTGGTAGCAAAGCATCGCGTTCCCCAAACCTTGCTGCTGGACAAGCATCCCTCTGGGGTTATCCACAGCGTTTTTCCTGCTTCAGTAGGTACCTGCAAGATCGGAAGACTAGACATAAGGAAGAAATTCTTCACTGTGAGTGTGGTGAGACACTGGCACAGGTTGCCCAGAGAGGTGGTAGATGCCCCCTCGCTGGAAACATTGAAGGCCAAGTTGGACGGGGCTCTGAGCAGCCTGATCTGGTTGAAGATGTCCCTGCTCATGGCAGGGTGTTGGGCTGGATGACCTTGAAAGGTCCCTTCCAACCCAAAGCATTCTATGATTTGATGATTCTAAGAGGAACGGTCCGACGTGGGAATAGCAGGATGTGTGTTGGAATCTGAACCCTTCCAAGGACAGACTCTGCACTTGCTGCCGTGGGGGACGGAGCGGGGACCGGCATAATTAAAAACCACTTTGCCATCTAACAAATGCCTTCGTTGTTTTAGTTGCTCATTAGTTAATTTTCTTCTAATGAGGCTCTGTTAACGTAATCATCTGACATTGGGGAAAAAGAAAGTAGGGGGGAGAACCCAAGTTAAAAAGAGCCTAATTAGCAAGTTAATTATAGCGAGCAGGGAAATGTTCTGGTTATATAAATAAGCTATTGTTATGCACACACAAGCCAGGCCACGTTAAAAACTGCCGCTAACCGTCTAGAGGTCAGGCAAACGCTGTAATTCAACATAAAACAGAAGTAGGGCTTGTTCGGCGGGATGCCTCATTAAGTCTTGGGGACCTTTCCTGCCAAAAAAAAAAGGGAGTCTGAAAATCCGAGCGGTTCCCCTTCCCTCCCTTCCTTCCTCCCTCCCTCTGCCTCCACCCCGCAGCTGAAACCAGAGCGGGCAGGATCGGGATCGGCGGGGCTGGGAGGTATAAATGGGGGGGCAGCCCTTGCCCCCGTGGGAAGACGGTGCGGAAGGGCTGTCGGTGATGCCGTCATGCCGAACAAGAAGAAATACAACGTGAACGGAGATTCGGGGATTAAAGCCCAGGTGAGGGCAGTCTTTAGTACCGTAATATCATTTTTCTATTTAAAAATACATTTGTTTTTCTCTACCCCCTTTTTTTTTCCCTCCTTTCCTTGCTCTTCCCCCCAGTCACTTCTTTCTGGAGCTGACTGCATCCCCTGCTTAGGGAAAATCCCAGTCTCCGGAAGACTTCTCTTCATTTTCTCTTGGGAGCAGGAGGTTTGAAACGGTGAAGTGCTGAGCCAAACACGTTGCTCTGGGGTTGTTCTTCGGAGCACTGATGGGTTTGCGAGCAGGGAGATTGCCCAGGAAAACCTCGGCCAGCGAGACTTTTTTGCTTGGTGAAGTAGCGTAGAGCGGCTCTTCATGGAGGAACCCCTGGGTCAACCTGAGACTTAGCTTATTTGAAATGTAATGAGCATGTACCTACGTTTAGAAGTCATTAACCCCTTGTGCCTTTGGAGGTGAGGTTTTTCAGCTTGATTTTTTTTTTTTTTCCTGCTGAAGGTTGAAAGCAGCAGCGCTTGTGTAGTTGCAGAGCAGGTTGGACTCCTAAATCCAAGCACCTGCAGCTCTCAAAGGCTTCATGATCTCTCCTTTGAGCTTTAGCCTGTGCAAAGTTGGCTGCTACCTTCAGAGGCGTTTTGGTTTGAGCTGAACGCGTTCAACCTGGAACCAAATCACTGTTCTCATCCCCGTCTTGAATGCCCCCATCTTTCCAGCCAGGCTGGAACATGGCGCGTCGTGCCATCAGTCGCCTTGTGCCGTTCAGTAGGGATTTAAACCAGAGTTTTGGTCTGGGTAAGCAGGGTCTGGTTTTCTCCTGGATTGAGTGTGCGTTGCTGAAATCTCAACTCTAAAATGAAGATGTGTTGTGGAAACTGGTTAAGGGTATATTCATGCCGGCACTTTGTACCCTTCACATGTCCATGCAATACAAAATTTAGCACTGGATGAAGGTGATGTCTCAAATAAATCAAATTCGAGCATCCATTTCTGCCTGCTCTCTCTGTCGTTCGAAGGATAAAGTCAAAAGGCGTTGGTGAAGGGTCAATGCTAGCTAAAAGCAGACCTGAGCCTTGACCTGGCAGACGCTCCTTCCCGATGTTCTCCTCTTCTGATGCCTCCTTCCACCTCTTGCCAGTCTGTGCCATGCTCAGCTAAAGCGAAACCCAGCCTGTGGCAGCGTTTAAGGGGTTTAAGCCCTTGAAGGGGTTTAGGGCAGTGTTTATTATAAAGTCCAGTTCTAATTCTGCCTAATTTGTTTCATGACTTATTTTGCTTTTCGGCATGGTCTTGCATATTGATGTGGAGGTACTTCAGGAGCTCTGAATGCAATTATCAATATTACCGTGTCACTTGAAATAGTTGCATTGCATGTCCTTGAAGAGATGATGTGGAAAAGGAAAACGTTAACTATAATACAAATTATTCACTTTTTGTTAGCCTTCCAGCATATCTCACTTTGCTGAGAGCATCGTTTCGCACAAATAACCTGATGCTTTGATGAAGCTGCGCAGCTGTCGAGGGATTTGTTTTAAATGAAAAAAAAAAAAAGAAGTTATTTCGGGCCAACAGCTTCTTAGAAAAGGAATTAAAAAAAAATGGTGTGTGTGCAAAGACCCTGTCCCACCGGGATCAGAGGTGTTAATCTGCAACACAACTCGACTGTAATATGAGTTTGACGTGGGTTTTTTTCCTCCCCTGTGTGTTTCCTGATCTGGTGTTGTTCTGTTGTTTGGTTTAAGATTAGCAGGGGAAAAAAAAAAAAAAAAAAGAGCTTCCAGGTGCTGCTGCAAATCCTCTCCCGGGTCCTTTCCCCCCTCCCCTGGGCTGTCCCTGGGCCAGCTCAGACTTGGCTTCACAGGGGACTCTGAATTAGCCGCCTGAGACCCCTTTTTCCTTCACTTATTGGCCCAAAAAGCCGGGTACCAGCTCTAGAGCATCACCAGCCCATCTCAAGTGCTCCTACTTTAAAGCATTGAGCTTGAATTTGAGTTCCCAAAACAGGATCAAATTTTTTATGGTTAGGTGACTTCTTTAAACAAAACTAACTTCTCAAAATACC
Organism: Pelecanus crispus; assembly: GCF_030463565.1. Taxonomy (NCBI): domain Eukaryota; kingdom Metazoa; phylum Chordata; class Aves; order Pelecaniformes; family Pelecanidae; genus Pelecanus; species Pelecanus crispus. Next base: position 1,527,597 of record NC_134643.1, read on the forward strand.
CCAAGGAGTTAGTTAATAGACTCAATTAATGGCTTTCAGTATTTTGGAGATGGAAATATTTAACCCTGTTGCACCAGATTGAGTCAGTTTGTGCCCATAGCAAAGTCCAAGGAAATTTGCAATTGGAATTCACTTTTCCGATTTCACTGAGATTTAGCACGAATCCTGAAAATGGTGGGAGCATCGGTGGTTGGCTTAAAAAACAAGCACTGCAAGTTAAAATATTTCCTAAAACAATAACCCTGTTCTCCTGAATGCTTAAATATGGCCCAGTAGCCACGTATAGAGAGAATTAAAAGGGATGTTTTGCTGCCGGTGTAGTTTTGAGACGCGCCGCATCCCTTGGGCAAGGCAGGTGCGCTCTGAGCAGTTTTGACATCTGTTGCAATGTGTCTGATGCTCGTGGAGCCCTTTGGGGTCACCAGCGGAAAGTTGGTGCTGATGTGAGCGGAGAAGCGTTAAGACAAGTTCAACCCGAGGTGCACGTCAACGGGGCATGGAAGGCTCGAGTTTCTACTGTAAAATCACTAATAATCATCTGTAAGAGCAGATGTTTGGTTTATGTGAATACCTGGACTTGGGCAGTTTATAATAAGGAAATGCTGATTATTTGGCCTTCTTGCTGTTCTTTTCAGCCAAGGGCAGGAGTAAAACGAAGCTCGGAGAAAGAGGTTCTCCTCCTCCAAGCGATGCATTGGCCAGGGAAGGCGTGAAGCCGCTGGCAGGAGCCTGTTCTGTAAATACCAATGTTAAGTGTCATTTTCCCCTTAAAAAGGCCTCGATAAAGTGACAGTTCTTCACTTATCTCTTCTGTCCTCTGCATGCTTTGGAGCAGATCAGCTTTGCTGACTTAAAATAAGTATTTATCTCTCGGCTTGGCAGTTATCGTGGGCAGGGCTGAGCCTGGTTGTGCTCGGCTGCTCTCAAACCCGCTGCTGGGGCTCTTGGGGCTTCACAGATGTTCCTGGGGAGTCTTAAAATCTTCATTCCTTGGTGATGATTGAAATGGAAACGGGCTCGATTCTTCATCTCGGGTTGAGCGGGTTGCTATTTGTCATCCACAACAATTTGTTGCAATGAGAGGAGCTCCATTCAAAAAGAGGGCAGATGCAAAATGCCACAAAATATTGGTGTTACATCCATCGCTGCGGTATTATTGTAGGCCTTGCTGGTAAATGATAGTCTGTTCCTCCTCTCCAACTTGGATAATTACATTTTGCCAGTCTGCACACGGCTTCGTTTGCATGCCTTATCCTTCATTTCTTGATTTGTTGTATAAAGTTGTGTACTCTTGAATGCAGTACTCTTAAATACTTGTGTTCTCCAGGCGTCCATGCTCCCAACAGTTACAACAGCCTTGAGTGATGTATCTAATCTCAAGTGTTTCTTAATATAGAGTGCAGCTGGAAGCGGTATTCGTTGCTTGAAGTGTTTTTATTTTTGCCTTTTGTATTTCATACGGCAAACAGGGAGCATCCCATTCTGGTCACCACAATAAACGTTGCGAGATAGGTCAGTGTCCACACGAGCTCTGCAAATGTTGGGTAGCCCTAATGGGGCTTCTCTTGCGACGAATAACCCTTATCGTTAGCGTTTTGGAAAAATAAGTTTGTGTGCAATGGGGACAGAAGCTTTCTAATTTGTATGGTTAAAAGAGGAGCTTCAAGGTGTTTGAAAGACAAGTGTGTTGATGCTGCGTCTGGTGGAGGGTCTGAAATTAAACCAAGTAGGCGGTTTAGCGTACCCTGTCCCCAATTAAATAATAGGAATTGCGATTCAGCCTGTAACTGAGATGGTGTTGGTGTCTGCTTGAGGCTTTGGGTTCTTGGGATTAATCTTCTGTATCAGGCTGTTGGGTTTTTACATCTGACTTAACTATTCATTTCTTTTAACAGATCCAGTTTGCTGACCAAAAGCAAGAATTCAACAAGCGCCCTACGAAGATCGGCCGCCGTTCGCTTTCCCGCTCCATCTCGCAGTCCTCGACAGATAGCTACAGCTCAGGTGCGTGCCATCAGCTGCAGTTACAGCATTGCTGCAGACCGCAGGGCTTGTCCTGCATTTTGCTGAAGCATCTCCCAGATCTGCTGTGTAGTCGGTAGTGTCGGAGGGAAGGCATGAAAAGAGGGTTGCTGCTTTTTTTCTCATCTTCATGTATAGTTGGATAGAAAATTAAGCTACTCTGATCCTCATAACCCTCATGTGCAGTTGCTGCTGGCTTTCCTCCTGTCTTCCTTTTCCTTCCAGGCTCAGCAAAACAGGTCATCCTTGGCAGGTCACAGCATATTTGAGGAGAATCTGGGTAGATATCTGGTAGTTTGGAGCATCAGAGACCACAAGAACTCAAAGGTGCATCCTGCCCTTTCCCTCTCAGCTAGATACCTTGTGTATAACAAGAAATAATTCTGGTTTGGGCTGGATGACATGCTGTGAGCTACGTTTGGTTTTTGGTTGCAGAGTTTGCTGGCCGTGGACAAGTCCCATCCTGCACGCTGAAAGCCTGTGGCTGAAAATCAAATCTGAAGGTAGTCCACCCACATCTGCTTGTATGAGGGTGCTTTTGGCCGTATCCCACCTGCAGCTTCCAGCTGCGTGTCTGCTGTTGAAGGAAGCAGGACAGAGCCCGTGGGCTCACACAGGGCTGTCCACGCCGTCCAGTTGTGTGCATGGATGGCTGTGAGCCGAGCTCTGCTGCGCCGGCTAGCCCCAGCACTGGAGACCCGTCCCTCACCTCTTTTATTTCCCGGCATAGCTGACAGCTATGGCTGAAGTTGATGCCCATCTGAAGTCCTAGTGGGTCTTGACTGTTGAAGCTGTAGGGAACGTCCCTGTTCTTGTGCCCGTCCTGTCATGGTTCGTGCTGGGAGCAAACAGGATAGAACCTTCCATGTATGATGAACGTGAGCAGATCTATATGAAGTGGCTTTGTGGCAGTAGTGCATTGCCCATATCAGAGATCATTGCCTGTGTGCAATTGTAAAACACGCTAGATGAGGACCTACAAGCTTTTCATGTTTTTTAACAACCCAGGTTTAGAAGAGCAAAGGTAACTGGTGCAAAAGTCGTTGTTGTCCGGTCCTCTCTTCTCCTGGCAGAGGCAGGTGCCCATTTCCAGAAGATGCAACTGCTGGAGGTTGTGATCTGATCCCGCGTACGCGAGATGTGAAAGCCACGCACGGTCCGATGCCTTCATCCTCGTTCCTATGGAACGAGCAACTGTTCCTTGTCTCCTTTCCTGGCTCTCGTGTTGCTTTTTGCACACTTGGAGAAACCTCCAGAGCCTCCTCCAGAAGCTTGGAGGAACTACCCCCAAGGCTGGGGACAACCTGGGTGACCCATCACCCCTGCAGTGGCTGTGTTCCTACACCAAGGGCTTTTAGGAGAACTTGAGGAACAACGCCTGCCATGTCCTCTCCAGAGAGACATCAGCCCGGGCTCTGTTTGCACTTTGTAAGCCACCTGGGTTATGTTTGTAACGTTACCACCTTGGTAGCGCGTTTTAAGCTGGCATTAAGTATTAGACTTCTCTAATACAGGCCTGTGATTAATATAACATTTGTACAGGTTTTACAACTCCATCCAATATCTAATCAGCAGGGTATATTTTATGACTGTAATTTTTAAAGACTAATAGGCTGATTAGCCTGGCTGATGTCATCATGTTTGCTCCCCATTCACAGCTGAAAGAACTTGGAGCAACTTTGGGGAATTCTGCTCCGCCGCTTGCACTTAGCATCTCCTGCTAAAGCATCAGCAGTTGCAATTGATTCGCTTGTGAAAGTATTATATTTCCCTCCTAATGAAAGGCTGACAGTCAAGATGGAAGACTTCTGTTCTCAGGATGGTGGCAGGATGGGTAGATATATCCCATTGGTACCTCTCAGCGTGGATCTTTGTCATTCTCCTTTTAGGGCTGAGCAGTAGCACAGTCTAAAGAACCCATTAAGCCCTTCTGGGATGGGAAAAGGCTGGAAAAGAAGCAGCATGAGGAGCAAAGAGATGATAATGGAGGGGAAGAATCATAGAATCATTGAATCATTTAGGTTCGAAAAGACCTTTAAGATCATCGAGTCCAACCGTTAACCTAACACTGCCAGGTCCACCACTAAACCACGGCCCTAAGCGCCACGTCTACACGTCTTTTAAATACCTCCAGGGATGGGGACTCCACCACCTCTCTGGGCAGCCTGTTCCAATGCTTGACAACCCTTTCCATGAAGAAATTTCTCCTAATATCCAATCTAAACCTCCCCTGGTACAGCTTGAGCCCATTTCCTCTTGTCCTATCACTTGTTCCTTGGGAGAAGAGACCAACACCCACCTCACTACACCCTCCTGTCAGGTAGTTGTAGAGAGCGATCAGGTCTCCCCTCAGCCTCCTCTTCTCCAGGCTGAACACCCCCAGCTCCCTCAGCCGCTCCCCACCAGCCCTGTGCTCCAGACCCTTCCCCAGCTCCGTTGCCCTTCTCTGGACACGCAAGAGCTGTGTGGAGGTCCCAAGGTTTGGAGGTGGTGGGCATGAGTGAAGAAGTGAGAGAAACTCAAGTGACTCTTCCCCGAGATGTGCTTGGTGGGAAGGCAGTTGTCCCAGCATCTCTGCCCAAAATGTTGAAGAAGTGCCGGTGCCATTTTAATGATGCAAGAGAGGCCTGGGTGTGGAAACAGCATCTCTGCAAACAGCCAGTGGTTTCTTGCCCTTCCTGCCCATCAAAACTGGAAAAGCTCTATCAAAATCATCAGCTGGTCTCCAACATACGTACAGTCTGTGAAGCTGCAGTGTGGAGCCGCGTACTCTGAGATGGCATCACTAACTGGGCTTTGCTAGAAGCAATAATGGGAAAAATGGGGGTGGTGAGGCACTTGCACAGGTTGCCCAGAGAGGTGGTAGATGCTTCATCCCTGGAAACGTTGAAGGCCAGGTTGGACGGGGCTCTGAGCAACCTGATCGAGGTGAAGATGTCCCTGCTCATTGCTGGGGGGTTGGGCTAGATGACCTTTAAAGGTCTCTTCCAACCCAAACCACTCTATGATTCTATGAAAAACCAGAAGAGATGCCGTTGAACACGTTAGCTTTATCACTTGGTTGCTGTAAAGTATGAAGAATGAAAATACTAACGATCCGTGCTGATCTGACACTTCAAATTAGAAGTAAAAGTCTCTTATCTCATTACCCTTGCCATAAGCCGCCCGTTTTCTGTAGTTGTTCCACGTCATTTAAAACGAGTAATTTTTCTCAACAGGGTAATTAATTGTTTTCTGCGCCGTTTGGGAGTGGTTTATACGCCCAAGGACGCGCCGTGGTGTTTAACAGCATCTGCTATTGCAAACCAGGGAAAGGCACTGACCTGACAGCTCATCTTCGGAGTCGAGGGGACGTTTTGGTGTTGCGCTCGGCAAATCGTTTAAATTTTGGTAACTGTTCTTTCCCTTTCTGCAAACCTCAGATAACTCTTATCTGCTCAAACAAAGATTTTTGGGGGATCAGCTGGTTTATATCAGCCCAGCGCTTTGAATACTAAAGCGCTCAGCGTGGTGTATTATGCACCGCGTACACGTTATGTGGGCGCTGAAATGAGATTAGAACAGTAATATCTTTAATTAAAGGCGATTGACTTCATCCTCATGGTGTTTCATAACTTTCAAAAGGTTGTGCAGAAGAGAAACAAGATTTGTCTTTTTAGCTGGGCTGTAGCAGGGGCGGGTTGCCCCTTTTTTGCCCGTACCTATGCAAATACTACAGATCTAAAATATTAGCAAAGCTAAACTTTGCTCAGTTTAGGCTCTAACATGGTCTTTGCTGGGGTAGGACATGGGCTGCAGGTGTCTCCTTTTCTCCCCAACATTTTTCCACTGGACAACAGTGCCTGAGACCTGCTGCTGGTTTCATGTCATTCTCTTTGAAATAATACAGTTTATATTAAAATGCTGCGTGGCTCTACGGAACGCCAACCCCGGTTATGAAGCTTTCATTAATCAACTTCTGGGTGATTTGATATGATATTTTGGAGACTGTCTATCCCATCAGTTAATTGGATATTTCTGGATTACAGGTGCTAGGAATCCTTTTCTTTCTGTACTCGTTTTTCAGTTTACAGGAAAGCAAGGGCAAAATTTACTATTATATGTTAGTACGCTATTCTACTACACTAGCAATATTAGTTTAATTACCATAGTGCTATATGCACTGTTATATATTATGCATACGTAATAGTAAAAACCACCTGCATATGAAAATTTGGCTACCATCTAGGCGGGGTTTTTTTGTTTAAAAAAAATTAGTTTTCAGCCCCCAGAACCAAGATCGATGGTTTTAATGAAACCTCTGCACAGATTAGCTGTCTTCAAGGAAATAATCCTCCTTGAACTAATTAATCCTTCTGGAGTCCTTGATATACAAGAGCTTGGTATTATATAAGGTGCTCTTTTGTTATTAAGCCAGGCTCCCGGTCCTTCAAGAGCTACTGTGGGATTGTGAACGCAAACTCAGAAATACATTGCCGTCAGCGTGTTGTTTGCAGGGTTGGACTTGCCTTTCGCGCCCTGCTGAGGATGGAGCCTTTGCAGAGAAATTTCAGCAATGCATAATTCTCCTCTGTAAGCGGATTAAGACCTGAGCGGGTCTTGGGGAGCCTGGCACATCGACAGCGGCAGCGCTAAGCTTTTTTTCCTTGGGATCATTCAAGCTCGCTTCATGCGAGCCAGAAGAGAAAGTAATCAGCTTGCTGGGTGCTGCAGGAAAGACAAACCCATGGCCGTGCTGGGGGGGGAAGGGTTTAACTCCTTGGTTTGGGTTTTCTGGTGTGAAAATGTTAACAGAGCTATCAAAATGCTGGGGAGAGGGGTGGTTTGCCTTTACTCCAAGTCTGCTGAAGGGGCTGGCGGTATCAATCTTCACTTGAGGTCTGGATGCCGCTGGAAAGCTGCGGCTCTTTGGTAGCATTGGTGGGTGGTGATGAGACCATGGGTTCAACCATGCCGTTCTTCCTATGACACTGTGTAAGAAGCACTCACCCTTCGTGCTACCAAATTCCTTTGGCACAGAACTGGGGTAGAAGGTTGGGAATCTGTACTGACTGTTGGCTAGAACAACTCCCTTGGGTGTTTGGTGTAGATCATTGCTTCTCAGAGACTGTGCTGGGAGAGAAGCTAGCTCACGCGTGCAGCAACACATCACCCAAAGCCAGTAGCTGTTGAGTTTGACTATGTAACATTTCCTGGGTAAAGATTTAACCAATTCTTTTCTGGTGTCGTGAAAGAAAGAGAGCTCATCATTCTATGTCATGCCTTCACACACGCACATCATTTGCTAGCGATGCATAGTATTGGCCAGCTCCCCCGAGGCTGTCATGGATGGTGCTGTTCTACAGAGGTGGTCCTCTTCCGCTGTAACAAATAATCTGATGCCAGGTCTTGCGTTCATTTCAGAAGTACAACATGATCTGGAGAGTAAAGACTTCAAGAAAACTTCAGGGCAATTTCGAGAGGAATGGGGGATGACCATGTGGATGAGGCTTTTGAGTTGGCTCCCAAGGTGTGGCTCCTGCCTGAGAGGAGGAGAAGGAGGAGGTGGTGGTAGTGGTGATGGTGGTGCTGAGGAGCCCAGCTGGACCAAGAGCCCTGTGCTCCAGGTGCTTTGTCTCTGGAAAGGGAAGAGTGACGCTTTCTAGTTCGTCTCCAAGCCTTACGTGTTGCTTTGACTGCTGATGCCAGTCCTAGAAGATGAAAGAGGTCTGATCTCCCACATGGGGGCATATTCCAGAGGAAAACATGGCACAAATAGTCTCTTCAGCTGATCCTGATAAACTGGAAGCAGAAGTGGTGGCTAATTCATGGCGGCTCAAGTTGAAAATGGACTCTACATGTGATTTTAGTAATCAAAATAAATGGGAAGGAGGATTTCTAACTCCATGAAGGGGTCTTCAGTAGATCTCCATGTATCTGCTATAGACTAGTTGCCCAACGAAAAGTTTGGAGGGCATTGATAGGAGAGGAAGACAGTTATTGACAGCAGCTGTTATTAATTCTGTGTTCACGTGCACATCCATGCCCGGTACTCATATATTGTCTCAAACAAGAAGCATAATCTGATTCTGTAAGACCATATGTTTGCTATCCCCGTAGGCTCCTTACTACAGAAAGAAGTGGTACCATCTTTCTTTCTCTTCTCTTATCAAAAAAGCAAGAGGGAGGAGGGGTTAAAGAAGATCCAGAAAGGCAAAATATTAAATACATCTCCAAGTGTTTGTTATTTATAATAGAAAAGAAGGGGAAAATTCAAGGGCTGGGTTGAGCTGTTTGCAGATGTACAGAGATGTTGGTTGGAAGGAACCACCAAAGTCATCTTGTCCCCCTGCCCACTCAGAGCAGGACATTGCCAGCACAGGATCAGGTGAGCCATGACTCTGACCAATTCCTGAAGTCCTCCAAGGATGGAGATCCACCACTTCTCCAGGCAACCTGTGCCAATGTTGCATTATCCTCCCGATGAAGAAGTTTCTTCCTACCATCCCATGTGAGCCTCCCAAGCAGCAACTTGCGGCCATTGCCTTTATTGAGGAACGTTGAAATTGAGCAAATCCAAGGGCTGGGAATACCACCATAACTGAATAAATAATTAACTAGCAATGCTTCGCCATGCCATTGTTTAAAATGAAATTGGGTCTTGTATCTATCCTGTCTTAAATTACAACTCTTAGTGTTCTGGAAGTAGTGAAAACATTAATAGGCATTTTTGTTGGCCATTTTAGAGCTGTAAAGGCTTAACATTTGGGAAGAGAGATGGGAGAAGGCCACAGAGGAGCTGCAAAGCGTGCGGAGATGAGCCCATGGGGGGCCCCGGGCAGTTCTCGAGCTGATTCCCTCCGGTGTGGTGTTGCAGTAGAGGTAGATGACAGTGAGGAGGTCATTGCAGGTGAAAGTTGACTGTGGGGAAAAGGTCGTTGTGAGGAGAAGAGGAGATCCCCCTGAGGACGGAGGGAGTTGGCACGTGCACATGGAGAAGCACATCCACATTCAGCAGATCATCTGCACCCTTCCACTGCAGGTGGTTTGGCTTTAGGGAATATTTTGTTCTGTCTCTGACCTCCTTTTCTTCCTCCAGCTGCCTCCTACACAGACAGCTCTGATGATGAGACCTCCCCCCGAGACAAGCAGCAGAAGAACTCCAAAGGCAGCAGTGATTTCTGTGTGAAAAACATAAAGCAGGCAGAATTTGGGCGCCGAGAAATTGAAATTGCTGAACAAGGTAAATGGGGCATGTTCCTCAAGCTCCGCATTGCCCTAGGCTGTCTTGTGGGGTTCTTCCTTCCCCCAAATCCTCTACTTGCGAGCTTCAGTATATCGGTGATTTCTTGACACCATTCCTGTTAGAGATGGGAAAACTTTTATGGGATTTTGTGGGATGGAAAGGAGTTACAGGTTATGCCACGTAGCTCCAACCAACCAGCTACCGAAGGACTACCCTATAGTCAAATGCATTTTGTTAAAATCAGTAAAAAAGATTAAATCCATCAATCAGACAACTTTGTTTTAGCATGAAAATCCGTAGCAAAGGTAATGCAGTGTTTAGGTAGTTGGAGGGATATTGGAGAGGCTGATCAGAGCAACGACTCCCAAGTCCTCCTCAGCCTGAAGCAGATTTTCCCTCAGCCTCACCTGGGTTTTGCAGGTAGAAATTTGAAAATGTGGTGACATCCTAAATAGTAGGAAAAGACCTCAGAGGGTTATTGGGTCCTTTTCAGCTGTGCCATGACTTATTTGATCCTTGCTCTCAAGGGGTTTTGCCTTTTTTGAAGCTGCCACGGCTGTACAAATTCATAAGGCTACCAGATGGAAGGGCAAGAAGCAATGCTGGCTCTTTCTTCTGTGCTCACCCCTCTTTCCATCGCATTACGGACTTCTTTTTTGTTTTGCCTTTCAGAAATGCCTGCGCTGATGGCTTTGAGGAAGAGAGCTCAGGGAGAGAAGCCACTGGCTGGGGCCAAGATCGTGGGCTGCACGCACATTACAGCGCAGACAGCTGTAAGACCCCGTCGATAAACTCTAGACAGGGATTTTTCACTGCTTAGCCTCTAAAATAGACCCCGAGCGGTCTATCTATAAATATATATACCCACACGCATATATATGCTGCATATATAATATACTTTGAAGTTCTTATTTACTTCATCCATTTTAAACTGTAAAAAAAAAAAAGTAATTGCAAAATTGTTTTCTGTGCGACTCTCTAACAACCCTGATGCTGCTTAAAACCAACTTCAAATACCCCCAAGAAGCTGTCCCATAAATAGCAAATAAAAATCCCAGTTCTATCTTGCTCTTTGCATTGCTCTTTCTGATTTTTTTCTTTAAATCCAGGTCCTAATGGAGACCCTTGGCGCGCTGGGTGCGCAGTGCCGATGGGCTGCGTGCAACATCTACTCTACTCTTAATGAAGTGGCTGCTGCCCTTGCCGAGAGTGGTAGGAAACTTCACCCTCTTTGTTCTTTCTGGTTTTAAAAAGATTTCTTACTGTCCCATCATATTTAGCTCATTTATCATCTCTGATAGTTTTTTCATTCGTTCTCTTCAATTTAGAATAAACCTATAGGAGGTAAACAGCACCAGATCAATTCCTTCCATTGGTCTGAAAATCTTAGAATGATTTTTCTCTGGAGTATAGAAGCATGCAGTACAACTGATGACGATGCACATTATTAGGCATCAGGGCTATGTGAACCTGAAAGTTATTTTGCTAAAAGAAACTAAGCTAAATTTTATCTCAGTTCTATAAATTTGAGTCATAGCTTTGGCTAAAAGGGTTGAAGAGAGGATTATGGGGGGAAGTAATTCACAAAACAGAAGCTGTCCATGTTGCTGCTCACCTGGGAGATTCCTTAATTCAAATCCTGTTTTACCTGGGTAGGGCCAGGGATTTTACCATGAGAGCTGGGAGACCTAGAAGACAAATCCACCAGCTTGCCTGTTACCTGGTCTTGCTCACTGAAGCCAAGTAGTAATTGCTTATGAGTCAGAATACATTCAAGTAAATTTGTGGCTAACATGCCTAACAGGAAGGTAGGACATCTAACTCGCAGCAAAAGTTTGATCTTGCAAATAAATGTTATTGTTGAGAGCATGTTGCCCCCTTGTCTGGTGGCTAGAGCTTTTTCTTGGGCAAAAGGAAGAAATTAGGAAGGCTAAAGCTGACTCCTATGTGTTGCCTTCAGTGTGTGTCTTCAATGTATATCTCTGAAGCTTCTTCTAGAAGGTAGATGTTGAAAAATCAGACTGCAAGCAAGACTGCAGTGGTGTCGGGAGCCTGGTTCATCACACATGGACGTAGGGAGAGCTGATCCCCAAGGGATTTGCTAAGGCTGTGTTAGCACCCGTCTCCCTCTCTGTGCCAGGGTTCCCTGTCTTCGCCTGGAAGGGAGAATCCGAAGACGACTTCTGGTGGTGCATCGATCGCTGCGTCAACGTTGAAGGATGGCAGCCCAACATGGTGAGATGGGGCTGACTGTAAAATGCTCGGCGTGTGTTGAAGCATGGGTAGCTCCCATCTAGCGAGAAGGAAGAGGGTTGAGTGCTGGTCTGTGTTTTCCTCCTGAATTTAGATCTAACTTAGCAGTTAAGGCTTGGTGCTGGCACAGCACTTACCTTCAAAGTGCTTTACAATTAACTACGCAATGCGGGAAGACCTGCAGTCTCACAGGTGTAAAGTCAGGGAGAAGGTGGGTTAACTGACTTTTGCGTGGCTATCCACAGATATCAGTCATGCCTACTGAGCAAAGTTTTAACAGTTTTCTAAATAAGCACGGCTGCGTTAGTGCAAATTTTATAGCGTGCTTAGTTTGCTTCCAGAGTAGCTTGCTACAGTTTACACCAACCTGATTTAATCTAGCCAGTAAAAAACAGAGTCAAAATCAGTGTGTTCTGAAAAGGGGTTGCATCCATTTTACCATATTTGATTAAATTCACAGCTTTGGGTGATGTGATTTTTCTTATCTAGGCAAGGCTTCTGTTGCAGAACAAAAATTAGATTTTAGGTGATGTCCTTCCTGTACAAACACAAAACCTCAGGTAGCCCAACTCCGTACTTTGCTGGTTTATTCTGCCCTTGTTTCTAGGGAAAACACAGAGCCCTGAACTAGGTGAGTGGAATAATTTACAGCTGTCAAATGTGCTCTTTTCGTCATGCTTCCTGACAGATTTTGAGCCCTGGAGCTTATGATCTAAATTAGAAAAAAGTAATCGAATGTGGAAGACAGGCATGTATCTGTATTGTTTGTTTGCCAATATCAGCTTGTTTGAGGTGTTTTTTTTGTCCCTTCCAGTCTACACCTGCTCACTTCCTCGCCGTCACCTTTAAAAAAAATTGTGAATGTCAAAAAATCCACCCCCAAGCTATGAGTCTTGAGTCTAGACATGAGAGCAGCTTTTCTCTTCTTTCTGAGGAATAATTTCCCATCGAAAGTGTCAGTAATTGAAGAAGTCAACGTACCAGAATATGCATATTATGCTTTCCTAGGATCTCTTCAGACTTCTTGATTCTGCAACGTGTCTCTATCCGTCAGTGTATTTTCAGACTTGCTTCTGGAGCACAGAAATAATTGCTAGGGAGCACCAAATGCCTCGGATCTAGCAGCTCCCAAAGATTTGCATGCCAGATTTTGGAGGTCCACGTTTTTCGAGACAAGAAATAGGACGCTGGACACTGGGTGAAGAATAGGCATGGAAAGGGTCTTCTTCATATGATTATTTCAGAAGAGATGAACTGGCAAACTTGGGTGAAGAAAGACAAAATCAGCCTCTCCAGTCCTTCCAGTGCCAGGGCTGAAGCGAGACGGACCTACTCTGCTCCCTGTGCTGATGGCACCTTTTCAGAGCAAGCATCGTATTTCTCTCTTCCATTCTCAAGACTGAGAATTTCCCCCAATATCCTGAATCAGAGAGACACCCCTAGGTTGTAGGACTGAGCCTGAGCTGCTGGTTTCTAACCCGCTCCTCCTGGCAGCCCATCACCTTTGTATAAATCCAAGTCTAACCTCTTTTCACAGAATCACAGAGCAGTTTGGGTTGGAAAGGACCTTAAAGGTCATCTAGTCCAACCCCCCTGCCGTGGGAGGGACACCTTCCACCAGATCAGGTTGCTCAGAGCCCCGTCTAACCTGGCCTTGAACATTTCCAGGGATGGGGCATCCACAACTTGTCTGGGAAACGTGCTCCAGTGTCTCATCACCCTCACAGTAAAGAATTGTCTCTTGTCTTCTCTTCCCATCAACGAAATACCAGCGGTACCTTTCAGCATCGTTGATGATTATTAGTGGTCGTGCAGTGCTTTGAAGATGTTCTGTGCAGTGCTACATGCCACGGTGTGATCAAATGGGAAATTCTCTCTCTGTGAAAAGTATTTTAGTAACGTGCCTATCTCTGTCCAGCATGAAATAATCAGTTTGGACTATTACAAAGTGTGGAGTAATTCTGAGCATAAGTATCCAACTTGTACTTGTTGATCCATCCAACTTTTACTTGTTGGTCCGAGATGGAAGTAGCATGGAAATGCATCTCCATTTCCAGGCTTCTGCATCTTTAAGCTCAAGAAAGAGAAGTGCAATCTCTATTTCTACTTAAGAGAAAGCAAAATGGGTCAAAGAAGTTCAGCAGCTTGCTGTGAGCCACGCTGACTTCATATCAGGGCTTGAGATACACCCCAAGAGTCCTGTTTTGCATTGCTTCGCTGGCCCTCACCGGTCCCGTGTCCAGGTAGGCATTGCAAGGCGTGATGGAGCTGACTTTGTATGTCCCATGCAAATAAATAGGGATGTCTTACAGTCCAGAAATCTGAATATTCAATGTTTGGGCTTCTGTGTGGCCCTACTCCATGGGAACAGTTAGCCACGAATACTGAGAGACTCCAAAAAAAAAGCATTGGGTTTTCTGATGGGAATAGCAGACCTTTAGAGGAGTGCTCTGTCTGGACAGGAATGACTCAGAGGGTTTTTTTCTGAAAAAATACTGAATCTCCAGGGCTGAGGATTTGGTTTCCTTTGCAGCATAAAGTGATCTAGGGCCACGCTGCCACCGGGGCATTTCGATGCCACCCCTGACCATGCCTTCCTGCCACCTCCTTGTGTTTTCACCAGTCATTTTCTGTAGTGCGTTATTTTCAATCACGTCGTTGAGCTTTTCATCGTAGCTAATTTTAATCAGCTTGTTCTTGGCAAGATCAGCCCCACAGCATCGGCTGTTGCCCCAAGAGAGTTGGAAGGGGGATAAGGTGAGACATTCAGTGGCAGAGGGATCTTAGACGGGTTCAAAATGGCACCTTGAGACACCAGTTTCTTTCATGGAAGAGCCAGAGATTTTCTGCTGGAGAAAAAATGAAATGGGAGGACTGAGGGAGTGAGAAGTCACGGCCCTTCTGTGCAGACAGCAATGTGAAATTGGTTACTTGGAGAGAAAAGCACTGAGAGAGGAACACCTACCGAGGGGATACGGATACACCAAATCAGTCAAAAATCATAAAAATTCAGGGTGAGTACTGCTGTGGAGGAGCAGGACTAGCTATCTCCTGGTGCTTGAGTCAGAGGATGGTCCCATCTCCAAAGAGAGAAATGTGATAGGAAGACCTTTTTTTACAGTCGCGACCACTCCAGCATACTCTGCTCCAAGATGAAAGTGCCAAAATCAAGAGGGAGGTTGATGAACCACAGCCGGGAGCATTGGTTTGCAGATCGTGCCTCTCGGTGGGCGTCAGGCAGCAGCACCGGGAGGCAGAGCAAGGCGCACTTCTATAACGGCTGATTTTCTGTACGAAAAACTCTTTGCATGTCAAAGAAAGGCTTTATTTCCCAGAAGGAAAAAAAATCTGCCTGGGAAGAATTCCAGTGAAGGCAGATAACTTGTGTAAAGCTGAGAAAACTGCAGGGATATGGGGCCCGTACCACGGGTTTTGCTGTTGGCCGTTTGGAGCTGCTACACAGAGGTGACCTTCCATCAAAAACTAGTTCCTCCATTGATTTGGTCTGCGTTTTTTTTTTCATCTCCTGCCCTCCTAGGAAAGAGGAAACTGCCAACCCCCAGAATTCTCTCTTAGAAAGAGGATTATGTGCCCTATTAAATGGGGATTAATGAAATGAAGATGTCCTGGGAGCCAGGCTGCTGAATTCCTACCTCAGCTGGCCCAGGAGAGCTTCTCAGCCCATTTAACCCTTACCTGCCTCTGCTTCCCAGCCTGTGAACAGGCGGTGGATCTGGGGCTTCCCTGGAGACTCCAAAGAGTCAGGTCTGCGTGGAAGACACGTGCTCTGCTCTGGCAGGACACCGTGTGTTTTCCAGACGTTCGTGGAGGAGCAGCTGCTACCCACAGCATTCGTCTTCAGTGGGAAATCATGCAATGTAGAGAGAAAAAGTTTGTGATAGCACGTAGCATTTCCAAACAACTCTTTGCCCACGGATGTCGGAGTGGTGGCTCCGTGCAGCCACCACGTTGTGTCATGACGAAGCTCAGGAATGTCATCTTTGTGCCTGCAATGGGGCTTCTGCCACAGGGGCATGGTGGGAGCATTAATTTTTCCTGGGTGGCTGCCGATGCTGGTGGGAGAGCTGCAGACGCGTGTGGCAGAGGGTCCCTGCCGGGCTCCACCGCCAGCCGATGAGCAGAGATGCTTCTGCCCAGGTTTGACATTTGCATTTTAGGACACCTGCACACCACACCAGTAGATCAATAAGGGCTGGCTTGGCAGTCAGAAGTCTTGAACGTTGGTGTAGGGAACATGCAAAGAGGAGGAGGAGGAAGAGGAGGATGCAGTCAGAAGCCTTTGATGTTGGTCTAGGAAACATGCAAAGAGGATGATGATGATGCAGTCAGAAGCCTTTGACGTTGGTGTAGGGAGTATTCAAAGAGGAAGAGGAGGATGATGATGATGGTGATGATGCAGTCAGAAGCCTTTGATGTTGGTGTAAGAAATATGCAAAGACAATGATGGTGATGGTGCAGTCAGAAGCCTTTGATGTTGGTGTAAGGAATATGCAAAGACAGTGATGATGATGGTGATGCAGTCAGAAGTCTTTGACGCTGATGTAGGGAACATGCAAAGAAGAGGAGGATGATGATAACACGGGGCAATGTGCTCTCAGCCAGCCCAGCTAGCACAGGTCCTTGGCACTTCACCTGCCACTCGGTGAAATCTGCTCCCTGTTTTTTCTTGAGTCTGAGTCTAATGGGGGTTGTCACACTTCCCACCTTGCTTGGGCACTGCTTGGGCCACCTGAGGCCACCAGCGTGGCAGGAGGACTCGGGAAATGCATGTGTTCGGGTGTTTTTTCTTTTCCCGTATCTTTTCTTCTTTTCTTCTTTATGGTACTCCAGCGGGTCCCTCTTTGAAGCGTTTAGAGCTCAGCACCCTCCTTGGGTATGGCTGTGTGTTGAGATGTAGGAGGGGATGAGCCAAAGTGGTTGGGGCTGGGGCCATGTTCATTACAAGGAAAGTGTGTATACTGTCCTGGTTTCAGCTGGGATAGAGTTAATTTTCTTCCTAGGAGCAGGCACAGTGCTGTGTTTTGGATTTAGTATGGGAAGAATGTTGATAACACGCTGATGGTTTAGTTGGTGCTGAGTACTGCTTATGCCAGTCAAGGACTCTTCAGCTTCCCATGCTCTGCCAGGGGCACAAGAAACTGGGAGGGGGCACAGCCGGAATAGTTGATCCAAACTGCCCAAAGGGCTATTCCATACCATATGGCGTCATGCTCAGTATAGAAACTGGGGGGGTTGGCCAGGGAGCAGCGATCGCTGCTCAGGAGCTGTCTGGGTATCGGTCAGCGGGTGGTGAGCAATTGCATTGTGCATCACTTGCTTTGGATATTGTTATTATTATTATCATTATTATACTATTATTATCATTACTATTTTACTTTATTTCAGTTATTAAACTGTTCTTATCTCACCCCAGGAGTGTTTCTCACTCTCACTCCTCCGATTCTCTCCCCCATCCCATCGGGGCAGGGGCAGTGAGCGAGCGGCTGCGTGGTGCTGAGCTGCTGGCTGGGGCTACACCACGACAGACACAATGAGACTCCTAATAAATCTCACTAGCAGTGAGATTTGCTGTAATTATCAGAGATTCTGTACTTACAGAGGTAAAAAGCCTTGGCTTAAAGTCTTTGATTATCCTGGTGACACTATAGCACATCACAAAAATACCTGAATAACATCAACCCCTGCAAAGGTGTATCTGGATGTACATGTTAGACTTTTAGCGGTGTTACGACTTTCATGTCCAAAGCCATTACCAGGTATTTCCATATGCTGGATGATTGTAACACCAGCAGAGAACAGATAAGCTCTTAGACATCGATTTTCACTGCAATTTTTAGATTTCTGTGACCAAATTGTTTTCATGTCTGTCCTTTCCGAAGCACTTTTTCAAAGGGCACCTTGACTTGCTTATTGTTAATGTTTTTATTAAAGCAGTAAGTCTCTGGCTTTCTCCACCGCCCTGAAATGTGTCATTAGGAGGAACTGGGTGGCTCAGGAGACTCATGATCTGATAAAGAAGAGTTTTGTACTTCTGAGTTGGAGGTTCAAAGCCAGATGAAACGGGCAGAGACCCGAAGCTGTTGTCTAAAAAAGGTTCAGTGTTTTTAATATGCAGTGGTTTATGATGCAGTTACATTATAATTGGCATTAGTGGCTCTGCACCCTCCTCCTTCTCCATCCTCCTCCTTCTCCATCCTCCTCCATTAGCAGTCATAATAGAAAAGCTGATGACTCTGATGGCTTTTCCATCTGTGCTTCTGGAAGACAGGGAGAGAGGAGCTTCCACAGCAATTTTCCGTGTTTCCCCTGGTCTCATTATCAACATGAAGGTCTGCCGTGTTTGTCTGACCTTTTGCCTTTCCAGCACATTATCAGTGCTCTGAGTAGTCAAGCAGAGTAGTCTCACCTAAGCTGCCATCATGTGGTATTTGAGATGCCAAAACATGGGCTTGATTAGGAATGATTTGAGCGTGTGATTTATCCTTTGTACCTTTTTGGGGTCAGCGGGCCTTCTGGATCTTCAGAGTGGTGACTTTGTGGTTATTTTTTACAGATCTTGGATGACGGAGGTGATCTCACTCATTGGATTTATAAGAAATATCCCAACATGTTTAAGAAGATCAAGGGGATAGTAGAGGAGAGCGTGACTGGTGTCCACAGGTAACGGGACAGGCTGGACTGTGAGCATGGAGACGTTTGGCCAAAAGCATCTTCTGTCTCAGGGCAGTGGTAGCAAAAGTTCCTCAAGCTGTAAGATGCCACAGACACAGCTGAATGTTGAGCCTCCTAATACGTGATCTGTGGTTTTTCTTCAGCATGGGCTTGGCTTTCCCATAAGAACTGTTTTAAATTTCTCATATAGCGAAAGCAATAGACTTGGAACTACTGCTCTGAATTTCAGACGAGGAGTAGAAGCACCTACTGACCATTGCGCGGCTGGAAAAAGCACACAAGGTCTTGTTTTTCCAGCTGGGAAATAGGGGCAATGGTTATCTCACCTCATTTTGCAGGTGAAAAAAGGAAGGGATGAGGGATGTTGCACAAGAAGGGGTGGGCTTTGGAGAAAGTCAAAAGCGTAGTCCTAAACTAAATCTATAGGAAGAAGTGAGATTTGGGAAGAGGAAATGAGTCTCTAGTTGGGGTGGGAGTCCAGAAAGGAAGAACCACAGAGATGCAGCCGTATGACCGAGTGACATCCATCAGGCTGCAGCAGAAGCCAAATTGTGATGGGAGAGGTGGCTCCGGGTTAGGAAGGTATCAGAGGTGCTTTTCCAGTGGCATTAATCATATCAGAGGTGACAGAAAATAGGGGACTGAGGAGAAGAGCAGCAGACTCTGCTTTTTTCTTTATTTTTGCAGGGAGAAAGGCTTGGCTGCAGCTCCTGGAGCTGGCTGAGAGTTTGGCCAGAGGTGCAGGCAGCCTTCGAAACAGGGAAACGAAATATTTGAAACAAGGAAGCGACCGATTCAGGTTTGCAGCCAGTGGGGTCAAGAAAAGGACCTGATAATGTTTTTAGCATCAGGAATCGTTCCCCGTTTGGGCAAAAGAGACGTGCAAAACCAAAGCAATGTCAAAAATTGTTCCCCTCAGTCTCATGCCAGGAGCGAGGTTGTTTTCTGAGGTTGGTGGATGCGTGCGTGCGGGGAACGTGTGCCCCTTCGCTCCAGGGGACAGACAGCGTGGGGACTGAGGCTTCCCAGATGGCAAAGTGAGACCGGGAAGGAACCTGAAGGTGGTCTGTGGAGACTGACCAAGGGAGCAGGTTCTCCTTCCCAAGGTCTGGAGCAGGGAGAGGATTTTCAGATTCTCTTCGTAGCCATATTGTAGCGTTTAGATTCCTTTTCAGTGGTTTCGCTGCTGCCAGTTCAGTCTGCTCTCAGAAGTAGGAGGCCAGGTTGGTGTCTTCCCCACCCTGGTTGCTTCTTGTCCTACATCTTGGTGATGACACTCCGACTGCTGTTCAAATGGATGTTTTGTTGCAGGTGTTGATCGCAGCAGCTTCACATTGCTGTCAGTGTTACCCTTCTGTGGCCATTTCTATTTGCCTTGAGCTGTAAGAGCTTGAGAAATTACAGGAGCTCTCAGCTTACGTTATCTGAAGCAGGATTTGGGGGTTTTGTCCTTTTGAGGACATCAGAGGATGGTCGTAATATCGACAGTTATGAGGCACGTGGAGTCTAGAGCACATTCTGATCTCTGCTATTTGACGTTTTTATGAAATGCCTCTTGCCAACCTGGTAGCTCTTGAGTAGGGGAGGGAAATGGGTGCAAACTTCTGTGGAAGGAAGAGCGCTATTTCTCCTCCTGAAATGAGGAGCTCCTATTAAGAGGTTATCTTTGACCCTCCAGATGGGTACTGCTTACTCCAGCAAAACAAGACCTCAAGAGCACACAGCAGTAGAGTACAGGGAAATATTTTTCCATTGATCATCTGTTTCTTCCTGTATTCATAACAGGCTGTACCAATTGTCCAAAGCGGGGAAGCTCTGCGTCCCAGCCATGAATGTCAACGACTCGGTCACAAAGCAGAAGTTTGACAACCTGTACTGCTGCAGAGAGTCCATCCTGGACGGGTACGTACATGTCCACCCAAACAGGGCCGTGTCCCTTGCTTGTGTTGGACCCACAGGAAACTGGGTCCGTGGGTCTGTCCTACCTGCCGCTTTAGATCATTTTAGATCAGTTGATGTGTCAGAGGAGAACAAAGACCATTTATTACCTCTGGTCCATCCTATTTGTATGGGAATCTGCAAGGATTTTGGGACAGCAGCTATGTCTCTACGGGTCAGAAGGTCTTAAGACTTATTTGTACAATGGTATGTAAAGCTCTACAAATATATTCACACCAGAAAAAAAACATTGAATTTTGTGTTTGTAGGATAATGATCTTGCAGCAAAGATGTTAGCATCTCTAGAAGTCTGGATTCAATATTTTTAACCCAGCTACCTGTATGGATGGAGCACATCACTTAAATTCTGCCTCTGCTCCTCTTTTTGTGGAAAGCACATCTTCTCTTTTCCCAGAGTGTCTGGAAGACACATCAAATATTTTCTTAGCAATAGTGATATAAGACACTTCCCAGTGCCCTTCAAGGAAGCTCACCGAGTCTTTGTGCTCTCAGGATGATGTTGCCTTTCCATGTGTGTAGGTGACTCGCATGCATTTTCCCTTCTCGGTGAGCATGACTGCAGCTGTGTCCAAGCCCTGCAGCTTCTCGTACTTCAGAAGTTCTCACATGGGGCTACAACACAATACTCCTTCCCATCCCTCTTACCTTTGTGGCATCAGGATAAAACCCATCTGTGTCTGTTGCGTGTGTATGAGTCAACCAGCTGCTTCATCACAACATTTTTTGCCTTTCTAGTTTCCCTTTTTTATCCTCCCCTGTGAATATGCAATAAACCGAAAGAAAGAAAATAGAAGAGGTTGTGGTAGACCAAGACTTTATCCCATAACAGTTGCGTGTCCAAAGTGTAGGCTTGAGTCTGAGGATTAAACCCTGTTCTCCAGCTGAGCATAAATAAATAGGTGCAGAAGGTGGGAATGACGGGGTGATGAATGCTTTATCCACCTCTCCCCACCGGGTCCTGCAGGATTGACAGCCACATGCCATACAAGCAAGCAGAAGAGCTTCCCTCTGTGCTGCCTCCCCCCAAAAATCCCAGCAGGCAGACCGTGGGACTGGGAGCAGCTCTGCAGCATCCTGATGGTGCTGTACTTTTTAGGATCAGACGGGAATCAGTCGCTGACGGATACGTGGGCACCGGGAACATGATGTATCTTCTGAGATTGTTGGTCTTGAGATGCAGTGCAAAATACTTGAAGTTGTGATCTAGAGAGAGTGTAAATCTCAGTGGTTTTTTTTTTTTTCCTCTCTCCCTCTCTGTTTTTTCTTTATTTTGATGGAATTGGGTGTCCCTGTCCCCACCACCTCCACCAGCAGATTTTGTCAAAGCCAAGTGAGACTAGGACAACTTTTATTCTTACAGTTCAGATGCTGACATATTGCATCTGGTAGTGGTCCCAGTAGACAAGTAAGCACAGAAGCAAGGACAAATTTGACTTTCTAGACTGGCATTGATGCTGATGAGACAAATACCAGAGGAAGGATTGCCTGCTCTGTGCCAGGTAGCTGTGGTGTGGAGGAGGAACCCTCCATGGAGAAGACAGCCTGCTTCAAGAGAAAAGACTTTTTTCAGGTTGATAACTTGGTATGGCTTGAAGTTTAAACAAGCCTTGAGATCTGCAGTTCTCGGTTCCTTGCCGACGTAGAAATGTCACCTTCTGTTTAATCAAAGTCCATCTGGCAGTGCTATTGGTGTTCAGCTGTGCAATCTGGTAGCACCAGAGGTTCTCAGAGACCCAGTGTAGGCTTCCCTGTTGATGTCGGATTCTACTCTAACATCTTTCTCCCAAATCTTTGTGGGCTACATAGTAGAGTGCCTCATTCGTCGCCTCGGCTTTGAGGTGGTCTTCCTAGTAGAGGTCATCTTGACCGGGAGAAGTAAAGAAGATTCATGTTTGTAAAACCTGTGTGCCCAAATACAGGGGCATGAAGGGGATCTTTAAAATGTGTGCAAGTGCCATATGAGTTAGTGAACCGCCAAGTACGCTTCCCTGGGTGATCCGCTGCACATGCAGTTTCTTCCCCACATTTCCATCACACGTTGTTCTAAAAGACTAAATTTTGGGCTTCTTGTCAAGTCAGCGGTGATGGTATCTGGCTCTTCCATGCCAAGATGTTTTATTACAGAACCTGACACTGCAAACAGCCAGTGTTTTTTTGTCCTTCCTGCCTATCAAAACTGGAAAAGTTCTGTCAAAATCATCAGCTGGTCTCCAACATACGTACAATCTGTGAAGCTGCAGTGTGGAGCCGTGTACTCCAAGATGCAATGTGTCGCTAACTGGGCTTTGCTAGAAGCAATAATGGGAAAAATGGGGGTGGTGAAGCACTGGCACAGGTTGCCCAGAGAGGTGGTAGATGCCCCATCCCTGGAAACGTTGAAGGCCAGGTTGGACGAGGCTCTGAGCAACCTGATCGAGGTGAAGATGTCCCTGCTTATTGCTGGGGCGTTGGACTAGATGACCTCTAAAGGTCCCTTCCAACCCAAACCATTCTGTGATTCTATGAAAACATCTTGACAAAGTAATTCTTCTAATTAAGTAGCCGTTCTTTATTATGGCTGTGCCTCTGCTCTGTGGTCACAGGGTTCAAGATGCACAAGGCGGCCTCTGTCACGGGGGTCAGCTGCCCGGTGAAGAGTTGCCCCCAGATTTTGAGTGTCTGAGGACATGACTTGAAGCTCCGTGTTCCATGTGTAGCAGATGCTGGCAGTGGCTAAGAAACGCTGAAATCTTTAAAATCTTCTTTATCCTGTTGTCTTCAATTGTGATGGATGATGGACCTCATGGGTAGGCAAGTTGGGATTTGAGTTAAGTCTGGCCCAAGCATCTAAAACTGGGCCAAGGGAAATCTGAGCAGAGGTGCAATTAAATCTGCTGTGGTTTTTATCTAAATTCTTTTGGAAATGTAAGGGAATTTCACCTTCCCTGCACTGCTAACCTATTTACTTGTGTGCTAAAAATAGCCTGTAATCTAGGACACTCATAGGGAGAAACCAGAAGGAAACTGAGTGGAAAGGAGAGCTTTACTTGTGGAAAGCACTGGGATTCTGGCAATAAATTACCACTTTCGTGCTTCTTCTGTAGTTATTTCTGTTGGGTATTTTGACTTGAAAAAAATTAAGAAAAAATATTTTTTTAAAAGATTTCTGGAGTACCAAACCAAAGGGATCCAACAACAACAAAAACCACAAAAAAAGGGATCCAAACCCCAAATCCTTCCTCTTTGTTGCATTTCACAGGTAGCACCCACACTTACCAAAGGAAAAAGTCAGGTTTTAGGTGCCTTTTGGGTCCTCTCTGCACCCAGAATTGCTGTGTGTCCTCAGAGATCCAGGATACAACCATGGTTTTTAGGAGGAGCAAACTGAAAAGGACCGCCGTCTTTCACAGCATCGTCAGTGGAACATCATAGAATCATAGAATGGTTTGGGTTGGAAGGGACCTTAAAGATCATCTCGTCCAGCCCCCTGCCATGCGCAGGGACATCTTCCACCAGATCAGGGTGCTCACAGCCCCGTCCAACCTGACCTGGGATGTTTCCAGGGATGGGGCATCCACAGCTTCTCTGGGCAACCTGCTCCAGTGTCTCACCACCCTCATAGTGAAGAATTTCTTCCTGATATCTAATCTAAATCTCCCCTCTTTTAGTTTAAAGCCATTACCCCTCGTCCTATCACTACATGCCCTTGTAAAAAGTCCCTCTCCAGCTTTCTTGTAGGCCCCCTTCATGTACTGGAAGGCCACAATACATTAAGAAAAAATTTATTTTTTCTTCTCTTCTCCAGGCTGAACAACCCCAACTCTCTCATCCTGTAAGAACAGACCTTACTGCTGTTCTTTAATTTTTTTTTTTTCTTTTTCCTTAGCCTTAAAAGGACAACAGACATGATGTTTGGAGGAAAGCAAGTAGTGGTTTGCGGCTACGGGGAGGTAAGGGGTTCGTATTTTACACGCGGGTTCTGCTTGTAGAATCAGCACGTCCTTTGCATGGCTTTATCCGATGGGGCTTTTCTGTCCTCGTGGCTTTTCTCTGCATCTGCAGGTTATCTTCAAACCTGGCGGGTTTGCCAAAACTGAAGATTTTCTTGATTTCCACTATATTTCTTTAGTATTAAACAGATACCAAACCTGAATCTTGAAAGACATGAGTATTCTGAATATCTTTAATATTTGAATATTGACATATCCAGATAGTAATATATCATATATTAATATTATATTTTATATTTATATTACATATTATATTCTTTTGAATATAACATTAAAATACTGGGTTCTGCAGATGTACTGTGCAGCCACAGCGTTGCATGCTGAAGCGTGGTCGAGAAAGATAAGTTAATCTTGACTTACCCCTGTGCTTTCACCCCCAAACGGAGGAATCCTCTCTCGAGGCGAGACTGGGATATTCACCCTTCGGCAGTTCTTGTTGGGACCAGTTAACACCAGTTACAGCGGGCTGTGCTGTGGGTGCTGTAGTGGGACTGGGTTTTATTTTCCAAAGAGCTGAAATGGGACAATTTTCTCACGTGTGATCGCATTTTTTGGGAACCTTTGGTCATTTAACCGTTCTCCTGAAATCCCCCTGCGAGCTGTACCGTGTGCGCTGTGTTAAAGCTTGTTAACCCTTGGAGATTAAACCGTTAAGCTTCCTAAATAGAGTAAAGGTTACAAGAGACTCCTAAACTTTCCCTGAGATAAGTGTAATCTCTCGTTATCGTGGTGCTTTCTAGATACCAGGGTGTTTTGGGGGGAAAAAGAACTCCCTGGGACCAAAATCAACAGCACTTTTATATTTTTTTTTAGTGCCTCTCTTAGCTAAGCTGGGCCTGACTCAGGTCCTAGATTACTCCAAATCCAGGAATTTCACGCACCCAACAATTGAATATACGCAACCGGCGTTGCTAAGAGGGTTGCAAGGGCTCCTGGGGCTGCAGAGGAGACGCCTGGAGTTGTACGTTCCCTATAAGCTTCCCACAGCCGTATTGATGCTCGGCGTCTCCCGAGCTCTCGGCATCTCACTCTTCCTCTGTGCTCTTCTCCCTCCCCAGGTTGGAAAGGGTTGCTGTGCTGCTTTGAAGGCCATGGGCTCCATAGTGTACGTGACAGAGATCGATCCGATCTGTGCCCTCCAGGCCTGGTAAGCAGTCGCACCGAGCCCGGCTTCTTCTTTAGGCTTTTTTTTTTTTCCCCCCCCAGGAAAACCATGGCCAGAAACCACTCGGCAGTGGTCCCTTGCGAGAGGGATGCTGGTGAGGGCTTCGTGGCTTCTCTGCACCCTCGGAGGGACCCACAGCTCTCTCCTACGGCCAGAAAAGGGTCCCTGCACTAAAGCATCGCCCAGTTTATCTGTATCCCACGTGCCAGCTCATGTAATCATAACCACAGTGGCCAAGAGTTTAACGATATGGCTTGAAATAAGAGTTTAATGACGTGGTTTGAAAGGATGTTGGGAGTGAACTGCGACCTTTGGAGTGCAAACTCGGGCTTTAGTGTGCTGTGCACACACCTCACCCGAGGGATATTTTGGTTGCTGTGATCACTCGCCCCTCACAAACCTCTCCTCACTAATGCCGGTACCCTGACGCAGGGCTGAAAGCACACGGCTGTCCCCTCGCACGGGCACGTTGCAATTATACCCGACCTCGTTTCCTCCAAGTAAAGGTTGTTTTGGTGCAGAGATGCTGCTTCTGCATCCCAAGGTGCGAGATGGGATGTGACTACGAAAGCAGAGTCCCAAAAACACCCGGAGCCTTATTAAACCTGCAGCCTCTTCCTAACAGCAAGCTTTCAAAGGGCTATCGCGGTGAGAACACTAATGAGCCCTCCTTAATTAGCAGAGCTGATCGACTTTCAGTTTGCTTTGCAACCTTCACAAGCGGCACATCCAGCACGCTCATCCTTAATTGTGAATTTGGTCGTTTGCAGCAACTCCTTCCCTGACTCTGCACAAGGCAGCACCGTGCAGCCCTTGTCGTGAGGAGTTTGCAGTGGGGGGGGGGGGAACCAGCAAATGGGACATACAGCAGAAAAAAATTACTTTTTTTTTATAGTAACTACAATTTTGCAGCTTGTAAGAGTCACAGAAATAAGTTCTCAGGAGGACTGTCAAAAAATCCTGCCCTTGTTATCCAATGTGCTGAATACACCTTGCTCGGTGAAGTCAGGAAAGACTTGCTGAGTGCTCAGCACTCCTAAGGATCGTGTAGGTGCCTAAATATGGATTGCAAGGTTAATGATAGACATCTGTGGGCTTGGGGTGTTTGGGTTTTTTTTTTTTAGATGATCTAAATCCATATCAGAAAGGATTCTGCAGCAGGAGGGCGTATCTGCGTCTTCTGGATGTACTGTGCAGGAGTAGCAGCTTTAAAAAAGCCGTCTCGATTGAAAATTGAGATTTGCAGATGCGGAGGCCCTGACAGAAAATGTGAAACCCCCAAAATCTCTTTTTACTTCTCCCCACAACAGTCCCAAATCCTCCAGGTTGCCTCCAGAAACCCTCCTGATGGCTTGGGGTGCGTGGCCCTTCGCACGCTGCCTTGCTGTTTTTCCAGTCTGGCATTAGAAAGTTAAAATGAATATCTGAGAATCACTTGATGGGGTTTTTTTTCTATTTTTGGCATGTTTTTGCTGCTTCTCAGACTACTTTTTTCCTCCCTCTCCTCTTAGCATGGATGGATTCCGGCTCGTGAAACTCAATGAAGTCATCAGACAAGTTGACATCGTCATCACCTGCACAGGTACGCGGTCCCAGAGGCAGGACGGGTCGTCAGGGATGCACATCCCATAATGTGGTCCATCTTTTTCCAAAGGAAAAGGCAAAAAGGTGGGGAAAGTAAACATGGGTATTGATTACGGATATTGCCCTCTGGCAGGCAACAAGAACGTGGTGACCAGGGAACACCTGGATCGGATGAAGAACAGCTGCATCGTCTGCAACATGGGGCACTCCAACACCGAGATCGACGTGGTGAGCGCAGGGACGTGCGTCGGGAGCAGGGACGGCACGGGGTGGGGTGAAGGTGCTTTCGGGACCTTTCGGCAGCCCTGTCCGACCCGTGCTGCTTTAGCAAGCAGCTGGGAGGAGGTAAAATAATCCATCGCTCCCCGTGGCTCAGCAGACACTGTCAGATACGGCGGCGTCATTCCTGCGATCCCAAAGGATGCCAGCGAGCCGGACAAATTGCTCCGGCTTCCAGCGTAGTGTCTGGTATTCACCAGCGTCATTCCTTCCCCTAGAGAGTCAGTGAATGACCCTCTCCAGCCCAGTCCCTCTCCTTTTGTGTTATTATACCATTAAGACCCAGCCAAGAGTTCAGCTTGGTGCAACACGGCACCCTCAACCCCGCTGCGCTTTACCGAACGGCGCTGAAATCTGCTCATCTGTGCTTAGAGATGAGCAGAAAAGGAGAGGAGTCTTGTCTGAAGGTCAGTGGAGAATTTCTCGGCCAAACCCGTGGGTTTAAAGCCATTTTCTGTGCTGGAAAGAAGTGACCGCAGCCATATCACAGTTTAGTTGGTGACCGTGAATCCTCTTCAGCCAGAAGAGCTTGAAGAAGAGTTGTTGCTGGAGCTTTGATGTATTGTAATCATAAAAATAGTTCCAGGTTATGATTCATAAAGGTTTCATTGGTCTGGGACTGCGACCAGACCCAAAGGAAACTATAAGCCCAGGACAATGTCGGCGAGTTGCTTCCTCTTTTCATTCCTATTACGTAGCTTCTGGGTTTTGATCTTTTGTCAGTGCTTTAACTATTTTAACGCTGTGTTTCAGGCAAGCCTGCGTACACCCGAGCTGACCTGGGAGAGGGTGAGGTCCCAGGTGGACCATGTCATCTGGCCAGACGGGAAGAGAATAGTCCTTCTGGCGGAGGTGAGTTGCAGGCAAAGGAGCAGGAATTGCAACCTGTTCTCTGCTGGCGGAGGAAGAAAACAAGGGCTGGATGAGCAGTGGAGCCCGAAGCATGTCCAGAAATCACCTCCTTGGGCCTCAGCAGCTCAATAGTCCCTCTGGTTGAAAGGCTTGGGTGTGTAACCCTGGTTTGGCCCGTGAGTTACTGGAACGCAGAAAAGCTCCTGTGGTATTCTTTATCCCACTCCAGGGTATCTCCCACAGGGTATTTTATCAGATTTTTTTTCACTTCTAAATCGTTTTACTGAGTTATCAGGGCAACCAGTAGCTTGGGATTCACATACGTGTGGTAAATGGTGTTTCCTCCCAGAAGGGACGCATTTCACTGGTGGTTCTCGTACCTTCTGTGGGGTTGTGAACCGGTTTTGGTGCCGTCTTGAGATAACAACCAGTTTTTGCTTCCCAGGGCCGCCTGCTGAACCTGAGCTGCTCCACCGTCCCCACCTTTGTCTTGTCCATCACTGCCACCACGCAGGCGAGTAGGGTTTGGGCTGAGCCGAAAGCAGCGTCTGGCTCCATAGCGGGCAGCAGTTACTTACCTAAGCCTCTTCTCCATCTAGGCTTTGGCTTTGATAGAGCTGTACAATGCTCCCGAAGGCCGCTACAAGCAAGACGTGTACTTGCTGCCTAAGAAAATGGGTAAAGAAGTACTCGTTTCCTTCTCTTTTTTTTGGTTTTGAGATTGAACAGATGGGAGGTTTTGCTGTGCTGGGCTGAGGACGGCAGGGCATCGCAGCCTCCTGGGCTCTCTTGCTTGCTTCCCTGCCAACCTCAGGGTCTTCCAGCAAGTTCTTCCCACTGGGTCTGGGCTCTTCGCTAAATTGGACCTGTTGTTTCTCCGTCCCACCTGGGGAAAACAGGCTGACGCTCTTGGCTGACCTCAGGCGTCCATCTGCACTGATGCAGGGGGTTTTCACGTAGGGCTTCTGCCAGCAGAGCTGCCTTCGTTGGCCGCGAAGAAACGTCGTCCCTGACCAACAGCTCTGCCAGCAGAACCCCCTCCTGAGGACACAAGCTATACTGACCACGCTTTTGCTGCAAAACTGGACTTCTTTGTCTTAATTGTGTTTTTTGAGACCAGGTGCAGCTTGTCCCTAGCTTGGGCGTTAGGTGTCACCTACCAGAAATGTCCAGTGGCTCCTGCATCAGGAGAGCATCCAAGCTTGCCCAAGGGTACGGCGTAACACAGCAGCAGACCCGGGAGTCCTGCTAGAAGGGTATTTCAGAGAAAGGTTTGGTTTTCCCCTCTAACTCAAAACAGATGAGAGCCTCGGTTTTCCCCATTCAGTGTGAAAAGCAGTCCTGCAATTTAGCAGCAAAGGCGTGAGGAGTGATGCCCTTCCCAGCTGGGCCTTTAGGGACCTGGTGCGCAGCAGGAGGGGACTCGTTGCCTTCCCCTTCCCCTGCTAACGAGGCTTGAAATCGTTTCAGATGAGTACGTGGCAAGCCTTCACCTCCCAACGTTCGATGCCCACCTGACAGAACTAACGGATGAACAAGCAAAATACCTGGGGCTGAATAAGAACGGACCTTTCAAACCAAACTACTACAGGTGCTGCTCCTCAACCTCTCTCTTCCATGCCATGAGTGTGGGGTACACGTGCGGAGGGGGACGGGGTTTCATCCCACTGCTCCCCTGAGAAGATATCACGGGCTTTTTGATAATTCCCATCGCCATGTAGAAGGTGGTCTGGCCAGGAAGGGGATGGCGTGGTTGGAGCCGTGACGCAGAGCGCTTGGCAGGACACAAGCCCTTTGTATCTGGCAGCAGCTGTCACCCAGACGTGGCAAATGGCAGAGCGATGCCATCTGGCCAACTCGGATGACAGCTTTATTTTTAAAGTTTGACGAAGGATGAGATGGCGCAGAGCAGCGTTCGCCCCTCGCGCTGGGGACTGCTCGG
The DNA here is from genome assembly GCF_030463565.1 of Pelecanus crispus. Classification (NCBI taxonomy): domain Eukaryota; kingdom Metazoa; phylum Chordata; class Aves; order Pelecaniformes; family Pelecanidae; genus Pelecanus; species Pelecanus crispus. The sequence goes on from NC_134643.1 coordinate 1,557,560, forward strand.
GCGGGCTCGGCTCGATGGCTTTCTTCCCCCAGCACGGGCTGTGCTGATCCCCCCAAAATAATAATAATTTTCAATATGAGCCCCTGGATTGGTTCCCTTTCCAGGCTCATGTTTGTAGCCAACACTGCAACGCATTTTTTACCGTGAAAATGAAATGGCTTTGCACAAACACAGATCAGGGCGGGGGTTGAAGCCTCAATCCTTTTCTTGCAGGAAAAGGCATTGTCTTGGCGCGCAGGTCTTCAGCGCTCACCTGAGAGCAACGCCGCACCAAAATGCTCCAGTTTGGGGGTTCAGTGGGGTTTTTCCAGATCCTGAGCTTTTTTGTTCTTGCCCCATTCTACATGCAAGATTTTATTTCTTCTGGTTCAATTTTCTTTGCCCCGTTTCGGTGTCTGGCTGTAGTCCCGACCTTGCAGGGAGTGTGTTTGTCCCAAGCGCAGAGAAGTCAGGATAAGTAGAAGGTCACGGCAAATTCTCTGCAAATTCCCTGGCTCAAACATCCCCCACGCACCGTGGGCTGGAGATGTACTCGGACAGCTTTGGCTTGGTGTCCTGCGGGAATTTAAGCCTCCAGATACAAAAGGCAAAGATTCAAGTTTTCCAAAGTTCCTTATTTTGATGTGGAGGTGCGTAGGACGGGAGGTGAGAGGAGATCTCCAGGTGCACATAGCCTCTTTTTTTGGATATAACAGGCAATTAGACTTCATCCCTGTGCAGTTCAACAGCTTGTTTCGTTAAAGCACGCACTTCCTTACATGTAGCTTTGTTTGCGATATGAATTATCTGCTTTTAGTTCCCAGTCTAACAGGAGCCTTCCGGATAAATTCAGCCAGTTTGAGCCAGGCTTTGGTGTTTAAGGCGTTTGCTCTTGCACCTTCAGTGCATCCTCCCCGGTTTCTGAGCCAACGTTGCTGCAAACCAGCAAGGCTCAGTCCCTGAATCAATCGGGCGCTGTTGAATTTTCCCCTTCCCGTACTCAAAGCGAGAGGCAGCATTCAAGCAGCGAGGGCAGGCAGCTAAATATAATGTGGTATTTGTGGGGGAGGAGATGAGGACTGGGCCCCTTTCAAAATAATTTCTTCTCTTGGTGTCTACCCCTCCCAAAATACACCTTGTTGATGCTGGGGGAGCTTCGCATCTCTTCCCCAGCAGCTCGCCAAAACCTTGTTTTCTCTTCTTTTCCCCAGATATTAAGTTCCTGCTGCTGTATCCCAGAGAATCGCGAGGAACAAGAACCCAAGTTTTTTCTCGACTACTGTACAGGATGAAACAGCGCAAGCTTTCTAAGTTAGAGCCGGGCTTGCTCACATAGTAGACAGTGTGTTTAGGTTATTTATTTATTAAATTAGAATACTGTACATGCGGCCTCTGCCACTGGTGTTCGTACTGCCGCTGGACTGGGAGACGGTGGATTCCTTTCCGTTTGTTTCATTTTTCTCTTTGGGTTGTTCTTTTTCGGGGCTGGGAAGATGGGGGGAGGCGAGGAAGAAGCTGGTGGAATCGAATCGCTGCGATGTACTTGGAATAGGCCGTTATCACCGTTCATCCGACACGCACGACGGGAGCCGTGGGATCCAGCTTCGAGGTTCGCACGTTGCTTTTGGTTTCCTTCGCATCCCAGCGCTTCTTCCAGCGGAGCAGGATCCCGGCAGCCGTGAGAGCCGGCCGGAGGGCGGCCGGGTTTGTATTTCTCATGCCATTTGACAACGCAGCTAAAAAACCTCGTTTGCTCCAGGCGCTGCCGACCAGCCGGGTGCCGCCTTGGCAGCGAAGCGGTAAATCTCGCCGGTGCTTGCTGGAGAAACCTCTCGTAATTCTGCCGAACTGCCCGAGGGACAGTTCTGCCGGCAAGTCGGTGAACTTCGCCTTAGCACTGCTGAAAGCTGTAACGAAGGGTCCGGTCGTTAGCGTCAGCCTGGGCTAGCGCGCGGTAGGAGCCGGGAGGGCAGAGCGGTGCCCGCTCGGAGGCAGACCCTCACGGACGTGGTGGTGGTGGGGTAGGACCCACCACCGCTCCCTTCTTCGCAGCTCCGCGGTATTTTCCTGCTGCTTACGTTACGAGTGCCAACCTCCTACGGTTCAACCAAAGTCATGTTCCCGGTGGGGCGACGGGGCAGCCTTGCCTGCCCGCGCTGGTGGAAGAGCCTCGCGACCTCGCCGACAAAATGCTGCTCACGTGTCGGGGAGCTCTTCCAAACCCAAGCGGAGCTCGTCGGCCATCCCGGCTGGGAGGACCCGTGTCCACGCGAGGTCTTTCTCCAACTGAATTTCAGTCCTCGTTAGAAATCTTTGGAGTTTTATTTTCTAGTAATATTTGTATGATGAAATCTGGAAATCCCCTTTGAGTGTGAGAGACATACGCCAGAGTAATCCCCACCCCCATTTTGTGCACGGGGAAGAGTTTAGCATCACTAAAAGCCTTCAATCACCTCAAATCTTGATGCATCAGAGCCGATGGAGAACAAATTTGCCATAGTTACTTGTTTTAGCCCAGGATGTCCCCGCCTGAACGCTGCGGACAGCACGGCACGCTGACCAAGGTGACTTTCCAAGTCTCCATGTCTCATCGGAGTCACTTTTATGGTTCACATGGAGAACATGATCCTTCTAAAGTAAAATTGCCCGACCCCGTGAGCTCAAAAGCCTTTATCCTGTGGTTGCTGCTTTGGTGCCCGAGTCCCTCATCAGCTACAGATTCTTGTTTTGTCCTCGCAGACTTCTTTGCCGTCATGAAAAAAACTCTTTTGTGGCAGCTCGTTCATGCACAAGAAAGGAAAAACTGTGGAATTACGATCTCGGTGGCCAAGTACTTCTCGCGGCTCTTGAGGCCGAGGTCTGAAGTCAGCTTGACCCCAAGCTGCTCGTCTTTGGAGCAAACATTCTCGTATGCTTGCTTATTCCAAGTTTCTCTTTGAGATTTCTCAAAGCCTAGAAGTAAGGCTTTGAGAAGACCTTGAGAAGACCTTGAGGAGATGTTAGGCCTTTGAGAAGACCTTAAGACTTTGAGAAGACTTTGAAGAGACCTTGAGGAGACCTTGAGGAGACCTTAGGCCTTGGAGAAGACTCTGAGAAGACCTTAAGCCTTTGAGAAGACTTTATCGTAGACTGATCACTAACCACAAACTCAAAATAATCTCTACTCACTCATGAATTTTATCCAGATCCTGAGATTTTTGGGGAAGACTCCCCTGAACTATTTGAAACGTCACGTTCGGGTCTTTCCCCGCGCTGGATTACCCTGGTCTGCATCAGCCGATGGACCCCAGAGTTTCTGTTGTTCTCTGCAGATGTGCAGCGTGAAATCCTGCTCTTGGTCGAGGTGAAACGCGGTTGCGGGGTCACATTGAGCAAAGCAGCTTTTGGAAAATAGGTGTCCCAACCGCAGCTACTTCTGCCCCGGGAAAATCCCTCTCCATCCGCATGACCCTTCGGTACAGCTCACGCAGTCGCTTACCTCCCCGTGTCCGTCGCTCGTGCAGCATACGGTGGTGCTGTCCTCATCCGTGAATTCCTTCGTGCCGATTTTTTAAGCCCGTTTTATCTTCCAGGTAGATAGGAGGGGAAAAAAAAAAAAAAAAAAAAAAAAATCCCAACTGGCTTTTCCCACCTCGATTTTTAAAGCTCTTCTCCATGTCGTTCTGCTTCTTCTGTAAGCTTTTTTGCTTGCTTGGCTTTTTCCTAATCAATCTGGAATCATATTCTGTAATCATCTCTAAATTAAACGTGTAATGGGTTGGGTTGTTTTTTTTTTTTTTTAATGTAACACATTTTTAAAGAATTAGGAAAAAGGAGATTTAGGTAACACCAGCAAAATTGTATAAGGAAATTAATTCTGTTCTGAACTTTAGAAAGAATAAGACAAAACCTGTCATCAGCCTGCAGCAAGGAAACGAAAACTTTGCAAACGTAACATTTTCAAAAGGATGTTTTAAATATTAATGTCTGAGTGATTGTATTAGATCAGCAATAAAGACTCTGTAATCTCAAAACACAAATAAAACATTGGAAAACTTGGCTTCTCCGGAGAGTCTTTCGGGTCTGGCAGGAGCAGATGGGGAATTTTTTGGGCTGGGGAGGGGGGTACAACGAGGGGGTGAGGGATGGCGATGCCCTGGGGTGGGGATGGGGAGGTTGTCCCCAAACCCGGTGCCGTGCTGTAACCGCTGCCGTATAAAACCCGGCCGGGAAAGCTGCTCCGGCAGCCGCGCGTCCTTGGGGCAGCCGGGGCTGTTTGGGCTCTTGTCCTTGGGGAAAGCGGTCTGAGCGGTGCCGGAAAAAATCCCGTTATCTCTTCTGCTCCCGATCCGTCACCTCCCTGCTGCAGAACTGGGAACGCTGCCGGGGTGGCGGAGGGAAATGCCAACCTCAAGACTTTGTTCTTCCAGCGGCTGGGGAAGGATGTGGACACGAGCGGCAGCAGGAGGGAGCGTCCAGCACCTCTCCGGCCGGGTGCCTGCGTGGTCGCCCCTAAAAACAACCATCCCCCCCATATTGGGTGGAGAGGGAGAGAGGAGAGGAGCGGGGAGGGGAAATCCCGATCTCTCCCAGCCCCAAAATTGTGGTACCGAGGGTTTGGACAACCCCAGTCCACGGGTGACACTGGGGGGCTGCCTCGGGGATGGGGACCATTGGCCCCCGCCTGCAGTGGGGCAGCTGCAGCCCCCCCAGGTGCCAGCAGGACCCAGCACCCCGTTACCCGCATGGCCACCCCCCCCCGCACCCCCGTTAGCCCCATGGGCTCCCTACAGCCACCAGCTCCCCCCTGCCCCGTTCCCCCAACCCATCTGCCCTAGGGACACCCCATAGCCCGCCCTCCAGCACCCCAGGGACACCCCATAACACCACCCCCAAGCACCCCCAGGGACACCCCAAACCCCCCCCCCAAGCATTTCCTGCTCCCAGCACCCCAGGGCACCCACCCCATAAGCCCTCCCCCCCCCCCCCCCCCAGCATTTCTTGCTCCCAGTACCCCAAGGGACACCACATAACCCCCCCAGCACCCCCAGAGACACCCCATAACCCCCCCAGGACCCCCAGAGGCACCCCATAACCCCCCCCAAGCATTTCTTGCTCCCAGCACCCCCAGGGACTCCCCATAATGCCCCCACAGGGACACCCCAGTTGCCAGCAGCCCCAGGGACACCCCATAACCCCCCCCCAATCATTTCTGGCTCCCAGCACCCCCAGGAGCACCCCATAACCCCCTCCTCAAGCATTTATCGCTCCCAGCAGCCCCAGGGACACCCCATAACCCCCCCAGCACCCCCAGGGACACCCCATAACCCCCCCAGCAGCCCCAGGGACACCCCAGTTGCCAGCACCCCCAGGGACACCCCAACCCCCCCCCAATCATTTCTTGCTCCCAGAACCCCCAGGGACTCCCCCATAACCCCCCAGCACCCCCAGGGACACCCCAACCCCCTCCAATCATTTCTTGCTCCCAGCACCCCCAGGGACACCCCATAACCTCCCCCCCCCCAGGGACACCCCAGTTGCCAGCACCCCCAGGGACACCCCAACCCCCCCAATCATTTCTTGCTCCCAGCACCCCCAGGGACACCCCATAACCCCCCCAGCACCCCCAGGGACACCCCAACCCCCCCAATCATTTCTCGCTCCCAGCACCCCCAGGGACACCCCAACCCCCCCAGCACCCCCAGGGACACCCCAACCCCCCCAATCATTTCTTGCTCCCAGCACCCCCAGGGACACCCCATAACCCCCCCAGCACCCCCAGGGACACCCCAACCCCCCCAATCATTTCTCGCTCCCAGCACCCCCAGGGACACCCCAACCCCCCCAGCACCCCCAGAGACACCCCAACCCCCCCCAATCATTTCTTGCTCCCAGCAGCCCCCAGGGACTCCCCCATAACCCTGCCAGCACCCCCAGGGGCGCCCCATAACCCCCCCAGCACCCCCAGGGACACCCCAACCCCCCCAATCATTTCTCGCTCCCAGTACCCCCAGGGACACCCCATAAGCCCCCCAGCACCCCCAGGGGCACCCCAACCCCCCCAACCCTGTCACCTCCAGGCCCACCCCCGTCCCACCCCCCAGCTCCCCCCCCAGGGCACCCATACCCCACGCCCCTGCACCCCCCAAACCCCCCGGCACCCCCTGGGTTACCCCCCCCGCCCGCCCCCCACAACACCTCCGCCCCCCCCCCCGGGCCGCCCCGAGGCCCCTCTGGCCACGCCCCCCGCCCAATGGCAGGGCGGAGGTGTGTCCTCCGTCCCCGCCCCTGGGCGCGGGCAGCCAATGGGCGCGGCGGGGGCGGGGCCGGGGCGGGGCGCGGGGCCCGGCCCACACGTGCTCGGCGGCGCCGCGGCGGGGCGCAGCGCATGGAGGCGGCGGGCGGCGCGGCCCCGGCCCCGGGCAGGGCTCGGCCGGCCCAGCCCCAGCCCCAGCCCCAGCCCCAGCCCCAGCCCCAGGCCCAGCCCCAGCCCCAGGCCCAGCCCCAGGCCCAGCCCAAGAGCCGGGAGCTCTTCAGGAGCCAGCGGAAGGAGTCCGAGGTAAGGGCGAGGGGCGGCAGTGCCACCCCCCCCCCCCCCCCGGGGCTCCTTCTGGTGGCTGCTCGGGGCAGGGGGGGGTCCCCCAGATGGGGTGGAGGGGTCCCTGACCCGGGGGTTGGGGGATCCAGCACTGGGGGTTTGGGGGTTCCATGCCCTGGAGGTCGGGGGGGGGTCCCAGCCCCAGGGGTTTGGGGTCCCAGCCCCGGAGGTGGGGGGGTCACTGCCCCGGGGGTTTGGGGTCCCAGCCCCAGAGGTGGGGGGGTCACTGCCCCGGGGGTTTGGGGTCCCAGCCCCGGAGGTGGGGGGGTCACTGCCCCGGGGGTTTGGGGTCCCAGCCCCAGAGGTGGGGGGGTCACTGCTCCAGGGGTTTGGGGTCCCAGTCCCGGAGGTGGGGGGGGTCCCTGCCCCAGGGGTTTGGGGTCCCAGCCCCAGAGGTGGGGGGGGGGGTCCCTGCTCCGGGGGTTGGGGGTCCCTGCCCCGGGGGTGGGGGTTCCCTGTCTCGGGGGTTGGGGGTCCCAGCCCCAAGGATTTGGGATCTCTGCTCCAGCAGTGAGGGGTCCCTGCTCCAGAGGTTGGGGGCTCCCAGCCCCAAGGGTTTGGGGTCCCAGCCCCGGAGGTGGGGGGGTCCCTGCTCCGGGGGTTGGGGGTCTCTGCCCCGGGGGTTTGGGGTCCCTGCCCCAAGGGTTTGGGGTTCCTGCCCTGGAGGTGAGGGGTCCCTGCCCCAGGGGTTTGGGGTCCTTGCACCAGGGGCAGGGGGTCCTGCGGGGCTGCGGTTGGTGGGTGCCCAATCCGGGCTTGTAGGGGGGTATAGGTTGCCCCACCCCGCCCCCACCTGGGGTTTTGTGGGGTCCCGTGGAGCTGAGGGGTGCCCACTCCAGAGTGGAGGTCCCCAGGGAAGCTTCTCCCTGCACTGGCACCCCTCCCTCCCACTCCCAGAGCTGCAGCTGGCTTTTGGGGTCCCAGCTCAGCCCTGGGCTCCCCCACACCCTCGGGGCACCCACTCACCCCCCACTCACCAGGGTCTGGGGGCCGCAGTCCCCTCTGCCACCCTTCACCCCTCCCGCCCAAATAACGTGACCACTAAACCCGCCTTGGGTTGCATCGCCGCCGCTGCTCTGCCCTGTCCGGCTTCGTGGGTGCCAGGCTGGGAAAGCAGGACTGGGCTCGGGTCCCCAGGATCCAGCCCAGGACTGATGTTCCCGGCCACCGAGGGACCCCCGTCAGCAGAGGATGGGAAAAACCTCGCTTCCCTGCCAAGGGGCTGCGGGTCGAGGGGCTCCCTGGGGACGGCTGACCCAAAAAAGGTCCCTCCTCCCCAGGGGACGGTGCTCGAGTTGTGGCCCCTGAGCCCTGCCCATGAATTTGGGGTTTGCTTTTCTCCTCTGGCTCGGCCTCGCAAAGCCGATTAGCGCTGCACGCGCTTCGCCGAATTCCTCCTCGGCTTTAGCTCCCCGAACTGCCCCACCAGCTTGGCTGCAAAAATTGGGCGAGAAACCAGCGTTTCTGAGCAAGTCGGGCTCAGCCCGCAGCCACGCATCCTCTGGGGTCATCAATATTAATCACGACGATGCACATCGGTTCCAGCGCGCCTGCCGAGAAGAGATGCCAGCACGCGGAATGAGAAATTATGTTAATTTAGTTGATTATCCATTCATGTGTTCCCTCCCCGGGGCATGGCGGCGCGATGCTGGCGTTGGGTCGGCTCCTGCGGCCGCCCGCTCCCTGCCCTGCCGTAATCCTCCGGCAAAGTTTCATGCTCCAGTTCCTTATCCGCAGAGGAGGAGGAGGTGGGGGGGTGATCCACAACCCTACGGGCTTCCAAAGTGCAAAGCCCAGCCCCAAAAGCTGTCGGATGTGGGATGCTAAGGACAGAGCACTGGGGGGGATTTGCATCCTCCTGGGCTTCAAACCAGCCCCAGGCTTTGTTTTTAAGCACACATGGAGCTCTGAAATGCATCAAATTTTCACCAGCGCTTTGGGTCCTGCCTCTGCTTTCCCTGGGACTTGAGGAATGCTATTTTTTTTACCCTCGCCTCCCAAATTTGCACTGTATTTTAAGTAGCCTCATGCGGACATCCCGCTCGCGCCCTGGAGACCCACGTCAAGATCATCTGCGGACAAGTCGCTGCTCCGGCAGCTGGAGGCGCTTTAATGCAAAGGCTGGGAGTGCTGGCAGCCGTCCTGCCTCCCGAAATATCCGTGGGGATGCGCCAACCCCCCCGCCCCCCTAATCCTAACCTGCTCTCCGCAGGGCTCCGTGGATTGCCCCAACCTGGAGTTCGAATACGGGGATGCCGACGGCCACGGCACCGAGTTAGCAGGTGAAGCGGCGTTTGGGTGCTGCGTTGCTATTAATAGGTGCTCGCCGGGGGAAAAAAAAAAAATCACTCGGGGAGTTGGGCGAGCAGGATGGGGGATGGATATGCAGTGGTATCATCCTTGCGGTAATAGAGCAAGAGGGTTTTATTAATAGAGAGCCACTCGCTCCCCAGGGATGAGCAAAAGCGACGCGTGGGGGCACAGGGATTACCCCGCGCTCCGAATTATCCAGGACACGATGACAGGCGTGCAGGGGTGGGAGGACAGGCAGCATGCCCGGTGGCACAGCCCAGGCTGGGAAGTGTCACCCTTCATCGTGGGTGTCACGATGGGTCAAGCCCTTGTCCCGTATCTTCTGACTCCGGCTGCTTCTGCCCTGTAACCCTCGGGGTCCCGAGCGTATCTCGAGCAGCAAAGGGGTTATTTTTAGCTGTGTGCGTCTTAGCTGCACAAGCTGGTCTGGCTAAAGCGCATTTTTTTCCTCGAGGGATCCTTCCTCCTCCCTTGCAGGACTGTTTCAGTCCCCCATGGTGCTGCTCAGCATCGTAGGACCTATAGGAATTACATAGGAACAGGGCAGAATTATATAGGAACAGGCACAACATCGTGTCCCTCCAAGTCCAGCCCCTATTTGCAGGTCCCAAAATATCTGAGCTGCTGAGTGTGAAATCAGCGCAGGTCTTGCCCGGGTGCTCCTGCGGTCCCTCCCTTTGCAAAACTGGCTTAACTGGGACAGAAAATTGCTGCCCCCCCCAAAAAAAAAAAAAAAATTGCAAAAAGCAGCTCGAGCACTGTCGCTGTGGGCAGGAGCATGAGAACAGCCCAGCCCGGACACGGGGATGAAAATTATGAATTTGGTAGCATTGGGTGGCTCCAAGATGCCCCTTGGAGCTGCAGAAGAGCTCAGGGATAAGTTTGGGTCTCTGCCCCATCTCTCCTCGGGTGCATAGGGATGCTTCAGAGTCCCACAAGGAATTTGGTGATGATGAGGAGGAGAGTAGAACTCCTCCGGGTCCCTGCTGACCCTTTTCTCCATCAGAGCTGTACAGCTACACCGAGGAGCCCGAGCTCAGCACCAACAGGAGATGCTTCGAGGAGGATTTTCACGCTCAAGGTACCAGCTCTGGGCTCAGCACCCCGGGGCTGGGGGCAGCCCCGTTGGGCGAGAGCAGGACCCCCTGGGAGGCACCCGGCTGGTTGTTGTGTCCCCTTTCCAGTGCAGGGCAGGAGATGGCTGGAGCTGGACGGGGCTCAGCAGAAGGCCTACGTCATGCGCTTGCTGGATGGGCTGGAGGTGGTCAACAGGGACAAGCGGCTCAAAGTAGCACGGGCCATCCTCTACCTGGCACAGGGTAAGGACCACATCCCCCGTGTCTGGATGTGGCCGCGTATCCGCTGTCTGGCTTCGGTGTGGGGTCTTGGGAGAAGCCTTCTCTTGGGGTTGTGCCAGGTCGGTGCAGTGAAGCTCCTTCCCGGCATGGTCCCATGTGCTCCAGGGGTTCAAAGGCAGCTCCCCGCTAATCGGGGCCTCCCTTTGGGTCTCTCCAGGTGTCTTTGGAGACTGCGATAACGAAGGCGATGTCCTGCACTGGTCTCGGCACAACAGCTTCCTCCTGTACCAGCTGGGAACCTTCACCGCCTTCCTGGAGCTTCTCAACATGGAGATTGAGTGAGAGTACCCGCACTGCCCTCGCCCTCCTCAGCCTCCTTGTCCTCTTCTTCATCTTATTCTTTCTCCTTGCCCTCCTCACCCTCCTCTTCTTCACCTTCTTTCTCCCCATCCTCCTCGCCCTCCTCTTCCATCCTTCTTACCCTCCTCCTCTTCATCTTCTTTCTCCCCATCCTCCTCGCCCTCTTCTTCCATCCTCCTCACCCTCCTCTTCGTCATCTTCTTTCTCCCAATCCTCCTTGCCCTCCTCTTTCATCCTCCTCGCCCTCTTCTTCATCTTCTTTCTCCCCATCCTCCTTGCCCTCCTCTTCTTCATCTTCTTTCTCCCCATCCTTCTCGCCCTCTTCTTTCTCCTTCCTCCTCCTCCTCACTGAGGACCAGGGAGGTGCCACAGCCACAGCACGTCCCCCAGCGCGGTGTTTCCACTGCTGTAGACGTAGGCTGGGGGTTGGGGTGAGGAGCAGCCTGTGCCCGGTGGCTGGCACTGAGCTCGTCCCCTTCCCCGCAGCAACAGCCAGGCCTGCAGCAGCGCCCTGAGGAAGCCAGCCATCTCGCTGGCCGACAGCACAGAGCTCAGGTAACCCCCTCAGCCCCCCACTAGCACGTTGGGTGAAGGCTGTGGGGCAGCCTCTGGGGACAAAGTGGCCTTTGGCTGGCAGCGTCACCTGCCTATCCTGGCAGGGTGCTGCTCAGTGTCATGTACCTGATGGTGGAGAACATCCGTGTGGAGCAGGAGGCAGATCCCCCCGGGTGGAAAACCTGCCGGGAGACCTTCAGGATGGAGCTGAGTGAGCCATAAGTTCACTGTGTCCTAAGAAGGTCCCTTTGTCGTGCTGGACCGGCGGGGAGACCTCAGGGATGGGGGAATCTGCTCTGAACCTGCTCCTGCTCCCTCTCTTCACCAGGTTTCCCCGTGCACACTGAAGAGCCGTTTGCTCTTCTGCTCTTCACGATGGTGACCAAGTTCTGCAGTGGCCATGCTCCACACTTCCCCATGAAGAAGGTCCTGCTTCTGCTCTGGAAGGTGCTTCTGGTGGGTGCAAAACCATTCCTTTTTCCAGAAACCTGTCATTTTGGGAATAGTGCAGCCTGGATGTTCCCCACTATTCAATCCAACCATAACGAGGTTATTTAGGATGGCACAGGAAGCTGACACAAGGCAAGCAGTTTCTTCTGGGATGAGGGTAGGCTGAGCCACGCAGAGGACATGGGGTGGGTGAGAAGTCTGGAGAACCAACCGGTGACGTGGTGTCTTCATCCTCAACTCTCCAGTTTGATGGCCTCAAACTGCTGCTCCCCTGGAAGCCCAGAAGAGCCATGCAATCCAGGTGGGATGTCTGCTCCCCACCTTCTCACCTCTCTTGTTGGTCCCTAGTTCACGCTGGGTGGATTTGAAGCCCTGCAGGCGATGAAGGTGAGGAAGCGGGAGGAGCTGGGGCTGCCGCCCTTGCCAGAGGACAGCATCCAGGTGATGCGCAGCATGCGCGCCGCTTCGCCTCCCACCTGCTCCATCGAGCTCATGGAGCAGCAGCAGCAGAAGCGTGGTCACCGCAGCCGGAGGGTAAGTGTGGGCACATCCTCCTGGCGCACGGCCCAGGATGCTTTTCCAGTGGGGACCGTCATCCGTTCAAGGAGCCAGCCTATGCTCGGGAGCGTGTTTCCCTTTCCTCCCGAGTACTCCTGTGTTTTCCAGTTTCATAGAATCATGGAATGGTTTGGGTTGGAAGGGACCTTTAGAGCTCATCCAGCCCAACCCCCTGCAGTGAGCAGGGACAGCTTTAACCAGATCAGGCTGCTCAGAGCCCCATCCAACCTGGCCTGGGATGTTTTCAGGAATGGGGCATCTACCACTTCTTTGGGCAACCTGTGCTGGTGTCTCACCACCCTCATTGTAAAAAAATTCTTCCTTATATCCAGTCTAAATCTACCCTCCTTTAGTTTAAAACCATTACTCCTTGTCCTGTCACAACAGGCCTTGCTAAAAAGATTGTCCCCATCCTTCCTATAGGCCCCCTTTAAGTACTGATGGGGGTACCCCAGGGTATGGGGTATCTACAGCCTCTTGGGCAACCTGTGCCAGTGTCTCACCACCCTCATTGTGAAAAATTTCTTCTATCTAGTCTGAATCTACCCTCTTCTTAAAACCATTACCCATTGTCCTGTCACAACAGGCCCTACTAAAAAGTCTGTCCCCATCTTTCTTACAAGCCCCCTTTAAGCACTGAAAGGCCACAATAAGGTCTCCCCGCAGCCTTCTCTTCTCCAGGCTGGACAACCCCAACTCTCTCAGCCTGGCCTCACAGGAGAGGTGCTCCAGCTCTCGGATCATTTTTGTGGCCTCCTCTGGACCTGCTCCAACAGGTCCATGTCCTTCTGGTGCTGAGGACTCCAGAGCTGGAGACAGGGCTGCAGGTGGGGTCTCACCAGAACAGAGGAGAGGGGGAGCATCCCCTCCCTCGATCTGCTGGCCACGCTTCTTGTTACACAGCCCAGGATATGGTTGGCTTTCTGGGCTGTGAGTGCACATTGCCGGCTCATGTCCAGCTTTTCATCCACCAATTTCAGTTGCGGCAGATCAGTCCTGTGATGCATTTGATCCGGAGGAAGCAAGAGGACATCCTGACCCTATGGCAATGGGCTGATAAGCATTGAGGAGCAAACTGCTCACAGCAAGCTCGTCTTTTTTTAGCTCCACTCTTGGAGTTTCTGTGTTATGGTCTGAGGATGAAAATGGCCTCTTTTGCTAGGGGAGAGATGTCAGATGGTAGCTCCAAAAGTTAAGATGGAAAATAAGGTCACACCTCCTAGAGCAGCAAGGCTAGAGGTACAGAGGGGGTTATTCCTTGTCCAGGCTTTGGTGGCAACAGCTAGGAGGGAAATCCTCACCTGATGAACATCTGGGAGCTTGATCCTTCCAGGGTGAAGAGGTCTGGTGCCAGCAGCTGGGAGGGAAATAAAATCCACGGAGTGACTTGAATTTCTCCTTCCCCTTCTGCTGCAGCCCCTGGTGAAGCAAGACAGTTTGGATATCTACAACGAGAGAGACCCCTTCAAGAACGACGAAGCAGGAGTCGATGAAGAGGAGAACGATGATGTGGACAGCGGGATCGAGGGGGAACTGGACCTGATGGAGCGGGACGCGATTATCCCTGTGATACCTGCTCAGCGCCCGCCTATCGAAAGGGTGTCGTTCCCCAAAGGGCTCCCCTGGGCCCCCAAAGTCAGGTAAAACCATCTGGTGTCATTGCCATCCTCCCCAGTCCTAACTGTCCTGGAGTTCATTGCAGGCTGAACATCAGTCCATGGCAAGTTTGTTGGCCTCTGGAACTCCCTTTTTTTGTCTCAGTTGGTCCTTTCTGGACTGAGTTTAGCTGAGCTCTTCCCCAGGCTTTACAAACCAAGTGTGGCCAAGCTTGGCCAATCCCAAGTGGCAATCCCATTTTGGACATCCCAGGTTGTACTGGGAAGGAGGCTTGTGCTGGAGCACTGTGGGAGCAGGGTCAGCTTTCCAAACCGGCACCAATGGACTTCGGTAGGGCAAGGTCCTAGACTAAATCATTTTGCGAACTGGTTAATGACATTGCCTCTTGTTTGTTGAGTGGGACTCTCGTGTTGCCAGATGAAGCCTTCTTGAGTGGCCTTAACTCTAAGGTGAAAAATTGGAGAAAAACATCTGAGGATAAAGAAGCTGGTGCTTTCCCTTCCTAAGACCAGTGCTGCTACACATGATGCAGGGAAGCGTTAGGAAAAGAGGGTGAAAACCTCTGCCCCTTTCCTTCTAATCCATGTGAGGTTTTTTGCTGTTGATCCGAAGCCTGGATTTAATCCAGTGCCTTTAACACACAGGAGCAAATACATCTTTTTGATGTGGGAGCAGTGACAGGGTTAAGTGTGTCTATGCAGAGCACTCCTCGCAGGGACACGGCAAGAACTGGTTTCCCACCTGTGTTTCCGCACACGCAGTGCCGTGGTACTCCACATAATGTTCTCAGCTTCGAAATCAAATGACCATTGTTGTTCTTGGCTGGTGCCTGGAAACCCAGCTGGGTTTCTTTCTGCCTGTGAGAGCCTTGGCTCACGGTTCATGTCCTACTTGTAGTGTTGAGACCCTGACGAGTTCTCATGAAAGATGCCCAAGGTGGACAAGATGTCAGCTTGCTCTCTTGGAGCAGCACGTGCTCCGCCACACTGTGGAGACAACATTTGTTTGCTCAAAGCAAGCAGATGCTAATTGAAGATGCATGTGCTAGGAGCGCAGAAGGTGGATAAAAAGGTGCTGGTCGCAGAGAACTCCTCTCCATTTATTTGCACGCTCCCATGGAGCTGCACAGCAAATACAAATGGTTTTGGTTCACATTGCTCCCAACCAACAAAAGCAATGGTGCCTCTAGCCCGCTGCTATTAAGACCTCTAGAAATCAGTCCTAGAAAGCTCAAAGGTTCTTGCTGGTCCCATGCTGCTGTCCTTTCTGAGCAATGTAGGCTGTGATCTGGTATATGTCTATTTTCCAACTTTCTCCTTGTTTTTGTTTCTCTGCCGCTCCATCAGACAGAAAGACATCGAGCATTTCCTGGAAGCAAGCAGGAACAAATTCATCGGGTTCACACTGGGACAGTGAGTGTTACGTGTGTAGGTCCAACACAGTCTGTCTCATAGCTCCCATCAGTGCAATTTAACTGGTGGGAGGTGCCCACCGAGCTTAGGTCTTCTCAACTCAACCAGCCTAAGGTGTGCTCGGGACAATGCGGCACAGCGCTGGATTTCTCTGGGGCTGCAGCAGCACATTCAGTGTTATAAAAACATGTTCTTGGAGATTGTGGTCTCCAAGGACCTCTTTCTATTAAAAATCAGACCTAGCCCAGAATACGTGACCCCTGGCCCAAGCCAGAGACTGGTTTGATGCAGGAGGGAGTTGGGACAATCTGGTATCCACAACGAATTACCCAGTTTGTGAATAAATCAAGCTGCAGGTGCAGAGTCATCCTGGCATGGGCCGAGCAGGGTGTGTTTGTTTTTAGGTGCAGTGCTGGGCTCAAGCTGGCTCCATGCAGAGACACCTGATTTCACCCCAGTTCTTCACCCCAACATCACCCCTCTCTTGTGCAGGCTTTGCTGGGGATGAGGTGGGAGGGTGGGCAGCTCATGCCAACACCTCTCCCAATTCCTGACCCATCTGGGATGTGTTCAGTAGATTCAGTAGACTACAGGCTCCTTCTTTTACCTTGTATGACATAGAAGTGTTAAACCCAGATCTTCTTCCCAGCCTTGTACTCACCTTCTTTCATCCCCAACAGAGACACCGAAACCCTGATAGGGCTACCACGGCCCATCCATGAAAGCGTGAAGACACTGAAGCAGGTAAGATGGTGGCTCCATGCACAGCACTTGGATGAAGCAGCCCAGAAAGCCTTGCTGAGTGGCAGTGAGCTTGTCTAACCTCATCCCTTGCCATTTTTACTCCCTGGCACTCAGCAGATGCTCTGAGGTGGGATCAGACCCATGGGGATCTCATGGAAGTGGGGAAATCATTGACCAAGATCACCAGGGCCACAGGGAGATTGCAGGGCATCAAGTTCCATGCACACAAACTTTGTGATACAGCACTCATAACGAGTTTCAAGTTCCTCAGATGTATGCTCTCAGTCCACAGTAAATGTTTCACGTTAATTTAGTCTTCTGCTCCTCTTCAGCTGATGTACAGCAACGTGTTTGGTCTGAGCTCTTGCTCTCTGCGCCTTGGGAAGTCAATCTGATGAATCTAGTCAAGGTCTGAACAGCTTAATGGGGGGCTGGATATCCACTACTTGCAGCGTGGATCCTCACATCTAACCTCTGGCTGAAACACAGTTACTGGAGGGAGTAAGAGAGTCCCTTCTTAGTTGTCGCAGGAAAAGCTTCTGGAGCTTCTTGCAGGAATTGGGGCAAAAAATGCAAAACTGAGTCCTCACTGCAATTCCAAGTAGATTGTCCAGCACTTGGACTTTCCCTTTATCCAAGGTATAACATTGCTGCATCCTGGTGAGCATTTGCCACGTTGTGCTTTGTGGTGACAGACTTCCAGGGTTGGTTTTGGATATACATGCCCAGACCTGTGCTGTTCCCATGGGGAAGCATGGCCAGCCTTGGGTCCTGCAGTGCTCCACGTGGAGTGAGACACCTCCAGAGGTCAACTGACCCTATCTAAGGTCTGGATTGCCTTTTGGAGGTGATTGTCTCTCTCCATTTACTTACAGAGAGATCCTAGAAGGAGTAGGTGGAAGTAATCAAAGGCATGATGTGTGAGGGGCTTCAGGGACAGAGGGATGTCCTACACAAAGATGAGTTCTCCATGTATCTGCTGTGACCTATACACCTAACTCGGATATTACTGAAATTGGCAAATGTCATCACTGACCGTGTTTCATCCCTCAGTTGTGATATTGCTCTGCCTCTGTCTGTGTATTTTGCCAGCACAAGTACATTTCCATCTCAGACATCCAGATCAAAAATGAAGAGGAGCTGGAGAAGTGCCCCATGTCTCTGGTAAGAAGTTGCTGCTCCCCATCACTAGATAGATGTGTGGAAGATTTCCAAGGTGTCATAGAAATCCATACATTCTCCGTGATCCTTAGGACACACCTTGGATGCTCTTTTTTCTAGAAGTCCATATCTTGATCAAATGTAGCAGTGGAGAAAGGCCTGGAGCTTCCTGCAGTCAGCATGCAGTTATGTCCATCATTAAGTCCTCAAGCTGGGTTTTTTGGAGGTGACTGATACATCTCAAGTGTGTGGACTGGAAATACTTAACTTTCCCTTGTTTCTAATGTTTCACTGTGCTAGGGGGAAGAGGAAGTCCAAGAAACCCCTTGTGAGATCTTGTATCGAGCAATGTTGTACAATCTCCCCCAGTATATGGTAAGACCGTGTTTCTTAAAAGTAAAGAAGAGCTTTTGAGTGAGGAATGGTGCCAATCTGTGAGCTGCACAGCTCAGCACAGGGCTTCTGGGGCGTGTTCAGGACACAAATGCTGAGATTCTGGTGGGAATCCAGAGCAGAGTATGGTGGAAAGTACAGTCTAAGAGGAGGGATTCAGAGGATCAAGGGGTGTAGATACCCAGGGACACAGTCAAATGGTTGGAGACAGGTCACTGGTTGGAAAATAGGATGTGTGTGGAGGATTAGGAACAAAGTCCTCCACATTGGTGGGAGCTCAAAACTGGCTCCTGTCCTCCAGACACTGAGGGGAACATGTCATCTCTTGATGACATCTCTTGAGGAACATGTCCTCGTGTCATCTCTTGAGCTGCGTGAGCTGTTGTTGCACACTGATGCGGGCACCTTCACTTCTGACCTCAAGAAGCAACCTATGGATTCACTGGTCCCTTGAGCCTTTGTCCTTCTTGCTGAGATGAACTTTCCATTACAATACCGTGCTGATCTCCAAGCGTGATGGCTTGCTGGGCCAGGAACCAAACTAAATCATCATCATGCTTTACGTGCCTCAGCAAACAAGGTGGTAATGCCTTCAGGTCTCTGCCAACCTGGCTGTGCTCTCAACAGCTATTCAAACTGTGGAGACTCTGTAGGTTATGACCTTCCTTACAGGGGCATCCATTGCAGCCTTCCCATGGCCCCAAGAGATTCCCAGAGGAATACAATGCATGTCCTGAAATTTAGCTATGTTGCCAGGTTGGTTGATCTAGTGGAAGGTATCCCTGCCCATGGCAGGGGGCTTGGAACTAGACTGATGTTTAAGATCCCTTCCAACCCAAAGATTCTGCGATTCTGTGATTCTAAGATGCTAATTGGGTCACGTGCACTCTGTCCATAGGGAGAGACAAGCACAGATTTAAATGCATTAAGCTCCGTGTCCCTTGCATTATTTTATCCATACTACTAGAGCTCAGGTGCTCATGATGCCTAAAGTTAAGGCTAAAACTTAGCTGCTGTGCTCCCCACACTTGGCCTGTCTGTCCAGGGTATAGCAGCAGAGGTCGAGCCTTGGCATAGTCAGTCCCTCATGGTGAGCGGAGCTTGGGCTGGGGAAACCCTACAGAGTTGGCTTGAAGTTGTCCAGTTTCAGCAAGTGAAGGAGAAGGAAGGAAGGAAGGAATGCCCCTTCCTGGGAGCATCCCTCCACGCCTGTCCTCCCCTGCAGATAGCTTTGCTGAAGATCCTCCTTGCTGCAGCGCCCACCTCTAAAGCCAAGACCGACTCCATCAACATCCTGGCAGACGTCTTGCCTGAAGAGATGCCGTAAGTTTTTGAGGAGGTGGCCACCAGCCATCCCAGCTTTGCCAAGAAGTCTTGGACTGAGCAAGAGAGTTGGGGTTTGCCAATAGGTTCGGGGGGGCTCCAGATTTGGGGACATCTCTTTAGATAGGTGCAAGTTGCTGATGCTACCAGGGCAGAGGGGTGAAAGTCAAGGATGTGAATGCCAGTTTTTCAGGAGCGTAACAATTCAATGCAATTGGCAGCTGCTATGCTCTGCTAGCTAAGTGACACAAATCATAAAATCATGCTAATTGACACAAATCATAAAGGTACGTGAGCATATGGTGGGTGTCCTTCATATTGCTCCCCCAGGATTGCTGGTGGAGGGCAATCAGCTTTTTTTGCCCTTTCTTAGTGCACCTTGGTGTCACCAGACAGGAGAGGATGGAAATGGGAATCCCAGAGGGAAGCAAAGGTCTCTGTTTCTGTAGAGCCTGTCCAGATGAAGAAGAACTCAACAGTCCCTTAGTCCTTCTTGCTCCCATACCCACTGTGCCTTCCTTCCCTCCAACACAGCATCACTGTTCTTCAGAGCATGAAACTGGGGATTGACGTGAACAGGCACAAAGAGATCATTGTGAAGAGCATCTCGGCTTTGCTGCTGCTGCTCCTCAAGCACTTCAAGCTCAACCACATCTACCAGGTGAGCATAGAGAAGGGGTCAGCCATTGCCAAGCTGATTGTGAAGCTGGTGTGTCCTGATAGACCCTATCCTAAAAGAACCTTTCCAGGAAGGGTTTCCATGAGGAACTGCAGATTGCTTTTCCGTAGCGATGAACCCTAGCCCCGGGCAAGGATTTGTATAGGGTTACTCAGACAGGAATAATCTGCCTGCAATATATCTCTGACTGTGTTTTGACAGGATCGTTTCCACTCATGTGGAAGGAGTTCTCAGACTTCTGGAAAAATTCACGCTGTTGGCTGATCAGGTTAAAATTTAGGAGGTATCACGAGCATGAGTGTCCCCAGCAGAAGGGGGAAGGGCATGTGGGTTAGACAAGACCCTCTTTTGCTCTGTCTCATCTCCCATGACCAGAAATAGTGCTGGGTAGGACCTCACGGGGTCAACTAATCCGGTCCTCTGTCCCTCAGCAGGATCAAGTTCTTGGGGCTCCAGTTTCAACAGAGCCTGGAGGTCTGGGTCCTAGATACAATCTGGTTTTTGTTTCGTCTGCGTGGCACCAATCGAACCGCACCCGCGTGAGGGCTTTCCTTGATTCAAAAAAGACCGAGGACTGATTTGAGCTGTGGCCTGGGCCCAGTTCTCCACCCATTCTGCAAGTCAAACAATGTTTTCTATTTTTTTTTTAATTTTAAAGGTTTCAGCATGGTACAAATCCATCTGTGTTATGAAGCCCACTGATGCTTATCTGAGGATAAATATAAATCTATATATTGGACTGGATAAAATGAAACAAACACCCCCATTTTTACAAGCCTACAATTATTCTGGGTCGCCCCATGTCCCTTCACTGATTTTTTCTCACTTCACCCCCAAAACGGCTCCTCTCATTTCTTCCTCTGTGGCAGGAGGATTCTTGCAGTCCAGTGCTAAGTCTGGAGAAAGCTGTGGGGTTCCCCCCCCCGATTCTGCTTTTGTGTCTGATTTTGGGTAAGCCATCATAATTTCTTTTGGTGCCGAAGCTGGTCTCAAGGACCACCCCAAAAACCGCTGCGGGGGCTGAGCTGATGCTTCCAGCATTGACGGAGGCAGCGGAGGGTAGCGGAGAGCGTGCCTGGTCCAGCTTCTGCTGGGGGCCCTGCGCTCGCCAGCTGCCGCATCAGTGAGGCAGCCCTGCACAGACCTGCACACCAACAGATCGTGGGGTTTTTTTGTCTCGGTTCTGTCGAGATTTGGCGTTTCTTATGCCAACAGAGAATCGCCATCAAATTATCGCAGTTCAGCAAGTTAGCGTTATCTTTGGTCCAATCCTGTATAACATACTAATTGCTGGCAGCTGCATTTCAAAGCATCTCGGATCCCTGCTAGTGGGGACTGCCGATTACTCCCTTGCAAATAAGGGCGGTGGTGTGTCGTTGGTGGCGTACCGAGTGTCGACAGCTTGTACCAGGCTGAGATGAGACGTGTAGGAACAAACTGTTTCTTTGCTCTGAAATTTGGGATGTTGATTGCAGGTTAGTGAGAGGCATGGGTAGGATAGGGTAGGATATTGCTGCTATTTGTGTCTGTCTTTTTAGAGGACAGTAGCGATTTATTGTATTACGCAGCCGTACCTACCCAGACCATTTAATGTTTAGAGGGGGAGAGAAATTAAAAGCATGTATGAAGGTAAGGGTAATTTTTTCAGTCAAAATTTGAAAAGGGACTGGGGTTAGCATGTCACAGCAATAGAAATTATTGTATTTTCTCATGTAATAGCTACATCTCCTCCTTCCCTCTTCCCCATATACTGTTTTGCCACAGATTTTTTATCTTAAAAAGCTACGCTGCAGTCATTAGGTGCAGCTATTCCTAACTACTGCCATAAAGTTTGTGTGTCCGCTCTATGGCAAATACAGTTTTCCAGCTGGTGGGAGTTGCTGTATATGATGCAAGCCTTATACAGCAGGTGTCTGCAAGGGGAAGATGGTCTGCGATGTGTCTAGAGCAAACCATCGAGACTGCTTTGCTTTTGGCTGGAAATGGGTTTCCATTCCCAGATGATGCTCCTGGTTGTTCCAGCTAACGTTGACCCATTTCACTTCTCTTCCTCAGTTTGAGTACGTGTCCCAGCATTTGGTGTTTGCCAACTGCATCCCGCTGATCCTGAAGTTCTTCAACCAAAACATCATGTCTTATATCACTGCTAAAAACAGGTACAGCCACTTCTGGGGAAGAGAGAGATGATGGAGCAGGGAGGCTTTGTGCATGAGGAACCCTAACACGTGAATATGTGGTGGGACCAAGTGACCTCTGGTCCCTAACGCGGCTTTGGGGCAGTGTGCTCTCCACTACAGAAATATGCTGGAGGGAAGCAAATCCCTTCTGCTTAATGAAGAGGGCTCATGGGGGTTTTCCAATCTCTCATTGGACTACTAAAACACACATAGACCTGTCTCCCTGTCTGACAGTAGGTTTGTTTTCATCTTTACATGGACTCCTGGAAAGCAGTCCAGTGCCACTGGGCATCTGTGGGCCACAGCTTCAAAGAGGTTAGATGGGGTACAGTCTTCTAGGTCCTTTCCACTTTTTATAGCTATAATTCAGCTTTCCTGGCTTCTTCAGGTCTTGCATAGTTGTCACTGCCTTTTACTTCTGATTTGAGAAAGACACTAGCCCCATTTTGAGTCTGTAAAGGGACTGGCTGGACTACCACAAGTCAGCATAAGAACTGAAAGAGCACAACTCTTTCACAACTCAGTAGGAGTGGGTAGGATTTCCCCGCTTGGAGGGGAGCACGGCAGGGGATGTTGCTGTCAGAACGATGAGAAGATCCTTTTTCTTGCTTTTTGATGCTCTTTTTGTTGCTCTTGAGCCACATGTGTAAGCTGGTCTGTCTCCTGCACGGTATGGTTGTGTATATGTGATGGAAATGGAAAAATAGACAGTAATATGTTAATTCTCTTGCTGATAAAAATTTTCGCTTTTGGTCCTGTGCTTTAAAGGCAGATAAGTGAGGAGGAAACATAGCTCAGGAGCACTTAGCTCCCTCCTCTGCTTTCTGATGGAGGTCTCGCAGGCAGGATATGCTCCTGTGAAATGAGGTGGGGTTTGCAGCTGGATGCGCTGATCCAGGGAGGTTCAGCTGTTGTGCCCAGCCCAGAGTACCCGTTTGTCAGATGGTGGCGAACAACGTCGGGCACTGCGCTGCAAAAAGGATCGTGGGGTTTTGCCACGTTCAGATGTATGGGGTGTTGGTCGACAGCCGGCTGAACATGAGCCAGCAGTGTGCCCAGGTGGCCAAGAAGGCCAACAGCATCCTGGCCTGTATCAGGAATAGTGTGGCCAGCAGGAGCAGGGAGGTGATTGTTCCCCTGTACTCGGCACTGGTGAGGCCACACCTGGAATAGTGTGTCCAGTTTTGGGCCCCTCAATAGAAGAAGGACATTGAGGTGCTGGAGCGTGTCCAGAGAAGGGCAGCGGAGCTGGGGAAGGGTCTGGAGCACAGGGCTGGTGGGGAGCGGCTGAGGGAGCTGGGGGTGTTCAGCCTGGAGAAGAGGAGGCTGAGGGGAGACCTGATCGCTCTCTACAACTACCTGAAAGGAGGTAGTAGTGAGGTGGGTGTTGGTCTCTTCTCCCATGTAGTTAGCGATAGGACAAGAGGAAATGGGCTTAAGCTACGCCAGGGGAGGTTTAGGTTGGAAATTAGGAAAAATTTCTTTATGGAAAGAGTGGTCAAGAATTGGAACAGGCTGCCCAGAGAGGTGGTGGAGTCCCCATGCCTGGAAGTGTTCAAAAAACGGGTAGATGTGGCACTTCGGGACATGGTTTAGTCTAGTCTACCCTTGATTGGCTTAGAGTAGACTTGGTAGTGTAGGTTAATGGTTGGACTGGATGATCTTAAAGGTCTTTTCCAACCTAAACAATTCTATGATTCTATGATTCTATGACCCGAGCCCAGTGATGCTGCAATGGGAAATACCAGAAGTGATGGCGGTACAATGAAGACTTGGGGCAAATGAGCCATGGGGCTCCTGGTGCCGAGCTGGCTCCCTCTGAGCTCTCTTGCTTGTGTCTGCACAGCACTTCCAATTTTACGGTTATGATGGGTAGGAGTGAGCAAAGAGCATCTGTCCTTGTGGTCAGACAAGCCCTTCCTGGGCCAAATGCTTTAAATGAAGCCTGGTTTAGGGGATCTCCTGACCTCGGGTCTCATCTTGGATTGGCTCTGACTCAGTGATCGTTACAAGTCAGCTTGTTGCTCAGCTGCTGAATTTAAAAACAAAAAAATGGCAAACAAGGGAACACAAGAACTGAAGCTGTGTGATAATGCATGCTCCATTTTAGATTGGTAGATGTCTCAGGGCACGGATAGCATCAGTGTGTGTGCATGTATGTATACGTACATTTTATATACATATATATACACATGCTTTTTTTTTTTTCTTTTTATTGGCTACTTTTACAAAGGCAATAGGCCTGGAGGGCTTCGAAAGACCTGATGCCCTCATTGTGAATTTTCTTGCTGGTAATCAGATGTTTCCATTTTAACCTAAGGTCTGTTTTGGGTTTGTTTGTTTTTTTTTTTTTCCTTTTTTTAAATATGCATATGAATAACTAATCTGTCATGCCTTAATGGATCCAAATCCTTCGAGTCCTTATTAATGCACTCAGGATGCACTTTGGAGCCAAGAGGAATCGACGTGCTCCATTAAGCTGAGACGCGAGGCAGCGGTGAGGCTGGGAGCCCATTTGGATGCCGTCTGTGCAGTCGGAAATGCAGGAGGGAGGCACGTCCACGTGGCACCGGCTGCGGGCTGGTTCATGCCCAACGTGGCTCACTGGAGACGGGATTGCTACCCATCCAAACTACTTGCTGCGTAAGGCAGTGCTGCCATTTGCTATTCAAACCCCAGGCACAGGGAAGAAAGATGTTACAGATTGCTGCGCATCATCACGTAGATCATCTTAAAAAGTTGCTTTCATATTTACCTGGTTCTTAACGAGTCCCTTCTTTCCTGTCTTCCACAGCATCTCCGTCCTGGATTATCCGCATTGTACAGTCTATGATTTGCCCGAGCTCACTGCAGAAAGCCTGGTAAGCAGCACAGAAAGGGTCCTTGTAACCAGTATTGCTGTATGTGAGAGGGTGAGGAAGGATTTTTGTTTTCTTTTTTTCTGTTGTCTTTTTCTGTACCCCCAACCTTTCCAAAATTAGACTTTTTTTTCTCCTCCAGACTTCAAAATTCTTCCCATTGCTGTTCTGACTCGCTGTCACCTAAGGGGAGATGGGGAGGAGGCACTGCTGGCATTGTGCACCCCATAAAAATAGTTGGGTTTAGAGTTTTCCCTTTCACTTCTCCAAACAAGAGAGATTGCTTTTAAAACAGGATTTGCCCAGAGGCCGTTGCCTCCCAGGTTTAAATTGCTCTGACCACTCGCGTTTTGTAAGATGCCAGTAGATTAAGGAATGAACCAAATTCCCTACAGAGAGGAGCCTAAGTATTATGGAGACTGGCCAGCGTGACGAGCTGTGTGAACATATGGACTACAGATGAGACATTAATGCTGGCAGGTTCATAACTGCAATAATTCAAATGCAGAGTAGGCTGGACAGGGCGCAGAGCAGGGACAAGCTTTGGGGTTAACGGGGAGGGAGATCAGAGGGAAGGGAGACCCTAAATGATGCAGGAATCATTAAGAAGTAGTCTGACCAAAACCAGTCCGGGCAGGGATGATCTCATGTTGTCTGGCTGCTAAAATCTTAAGCCTATGTTGTTTTCCTTAGCTATGTGAAGGATAAAATCATTAAAATAAAGGTTTTCCTAGTTTCTACGAGCCAAATTTGCTCACAAATCCCTCCAAGGCTGTGGTCAGCCAGGACAGCCAAACTGGTTTTATTGGATCGGTAGCCACAGCATTTCTGACGTGCCACTGCGATGCAAATTCCTGCTGTGAGTTGATTATGCCAGATCAAATTTATATAAAAACCTACTGTGGCCCATGTGCGGGCAGGTGTGGGATCATCACGCATGGCCGGTGTGCTGGCTCGGTCCTCCACTGCTGTGCCACGTGCCTTTCCTCCAGCGCTCTCCCCTTAATTGGTTCAGCGGTGGACTTGGCAGTGTTAGGTTAATGGTTGGACTGGGTGATCTTAAAGGTCTTTTCCAACCTAAATGATTTGATGATTCTTGCCTTGTTTTGGGTGCCTGCTCAGGGTGACAGCTCCTGGATGTCGCCTCCCTCTTTATCAACGGGATCAGTCCCCGGTTTTGTGCTGGTCCATGGGCTACTTGCTGAAGGCTGGCGTCCTGGCCAGGCTTGGTGCCCGTCTAGCCCTGCCAGGCTCCTGCCGACCATATCCTGGCCCAATGGGGACATCTAGCGACACGTCGCTGAGTGCTCCGATGGCTCGTGCTAATCCTTGCGCTCACGCTAAGCTTTATGGCTGTAGGAGAAGACTGAACTTTTTTAGGGAAAATATTCCCAGTTACCCTTTCCCAGTAGGGTCTGGTCCCCAGTTTGCGAGCTGTTGCATTAAACGACAGTGCCTCATCGCTCTCTCCCAGCAGACACGGATGTTAGCCTCACAGAAGACTAATTTAATTAGAAAATATGCAGAAACCAACTTGAATTTTACCATGTGTGTTCGTCTTTGGGAGGATACCCATGAATGTAAGGATTTAATAGGAATTAAACATGCCCTGGTACTTCAGAGGCATACATTTTTGCACGTATTTGTTTCTTCAGCCAACATTTTATGCATTGTTTTAGCTTTTTTTTTCCCCAATACTCCAATGCACTGATTTTAACATCCCAGCCGTAACACATTTCTTAGCAGATGTAACAGATGATTATGCTGTCAGCGGGTTGAACACGGGAGAGCGTGTGTTCCGTTTACTTCCATGGAAACCCAGGACAAGTTCAGCAGTGCTGTCTCCAGAGGAGGGACCCTTTGGCACTGGGATAACTGCTGTCCCCACATGGTGTAAATCAGGAGTGGGTGCAGTCCCGGAGAGGTAGCGGGGGCTTAGAATCATAGAATCATCGAATCATTTAGGTTGGAAAAGACCTTGAAGGTCATCCAGTCCAACCATTAACCTAACACTACCATGTCCACCACTAAACCAGTTAAGGGGAGAGTAATAATTCCATGTTTCCTGGCTTGGTGGCTGGATTATTTTTTAATGAAAGTAAAAACTAGGAATCATTAAGGTTGGAAAGGCCCTCTAAGATCATCAGCCCAACCGTCACCCCAACACCCCCATGCCCGCTAAACCATGTCCCCCAGTGCCACCTCTGCCTGTTTTTTGAACCCCTCCAGGGATGGTGACTCCCCCACCTCTCTGGGCAGCCTGTTCCAATGCTTGACCACTCTTTCCATGAAGAAATTTTGCCTATTATCCAATCTAAACCTCCTCTGGTGCAGCTTGAGCCCATTTCCTCCTGTCCTATCGCTAACTACATGGGAGAAGAGACCAACACCCACCTCACCACACCCTCCTCTCAGACAGCTGTAAAGAGCAATAAGGTCTCCCCTCAGCCTCCTCTTCTCCAGGCTGAACAACCCCAGCTCCCTCAGCCGCTTCACCCACCCTGTTGTGGGACAGCCTCTTTGACTCCTTGCTGGTCCCCATCTCCCCTCTCCTGTCACGGGGCTGTCACTCCTCTCCAGCTCCCCGTGTTTGGGGAGGGGGCTGGAGAGGACCCTGCTGCACTGTGTCATGGTGCCATGGGGAGGGTAACAGGCGATGGGGGTGAAAGGAGGACTGAAGGCTGTTTAGCCTGTTCCCTCCTTCTGTAAATCTGATAGAAAGACTCTCACTTGAAGCTATAGAGACAACGTCAGATTGGCGACAAAAATAAATCCAGCTGCCTATGAAGTGGGTGTTAATTTATTCTACTGGGGTCTTTCTGGAAAAACTACTTAGTGCTGAGGGAGCAGATTAAGACAGGGCACTGACACGAAACTGCACGGGCACTGCTCCTGAGCTGGTACCCCCAGAGCTGCACACAGTATCCGTGAGCGCCTTGGTGACATCCCGGTGACATCCTGCCTCTGCGCTCTGCTGTGCAAGCTCCGCTGTGCGCACAGGAGCCTCCAGCACAGACGTAGCCTCTACTGGCAGAAAAGTGCATTTGCTCAGAGTGGCTTTTACCAAACCCCAGAATTAAATAAGTCAGAAGGACTTTCTTGTTGGCCTCTAAAAATTATACGTACAATAGCATTTTACCAGTTTACTGAAATGATAGGTTTGGTGCTTCCTTTTAAGAACAAAGGTATTATGCTGGCGGGATTTTCTTGGGTAAATCTAGTTTCAAAGCTGGATTAGACACTCTTGACAGAAGGGGCTCTCTGGGGTCATCCCCAAACTCCTGCCGAGGATGCCCAGAACCTGGATCATGCACCAGGCTGCAGTTTTTGCCATGAGTTGTTAAGGCTGTAGCTTGCTGTAAGTGGTTTATAAATTAAGTAGCACTTGTTTCCGCTCTCATCCCCAAATAGGTTATTTGTGGGACACTTCTGCTGTGCTCAGTGCTGTTCAAACATAAAGCAAGTTACTGTAGTGGTGGAATTACTGCTCAAATGTGCTACAGGCAATATTTACACAAGCTGGAGCTGGGGGTGCTTACATTTAGCTGATATTTAAAATAATGTATCTGCTGCACTTAAGCCGGAGGGGATCTTTCTTACAGAAGAGTCTTGTCCTCCTGATAAAAATGCTGCTGTTTGTCATCCTGCGTTGTTGTGTGATTTCCTTTTATTTGTCTGTAATATGTCCTCTAAGCATGTGGTAATTTACGAATTAATTTATATAATTAACAAAAACTGGTTTCTAAGCAGTAGTGATCACTAGGCTGTAATTTGCTCTCTGACTGTAAACAACGAATACAAATCTACCACAATATATATTTCCCATGACAGAATAATGTGATTTATCTTAGCTCTTACTCTAAACCTCAATGCAAATTAAAACACTGATTACATCTGAGTCTTTCAGAACCGTTTTCCCCAGAATCTGTTGGTGTCTCAGCAGCATGATGACAACCCAAGCGAGGCAGTAGCTCCGCTGCTCACTCTCCATCGGAAATAAGACTTGTGTGGAGAGTAAAAATAAAGACTTTTTGCACAAGAATATCTCTGTAGCGGTGTTGCTGAATGCTGCCGTTAGGGTTACACTTTTCCTTCTCTGCTTTGCAGGAAGCTGGAGACAACAACCAGTTCTGCTGGAGAAATTTATTCTCCTGCATTAACTTGCTGAGGATCCTCAACAAGCTGACCAAGTGGAAACACTCAAGGACAATGGTAAGGTGATGTCCCTTCTCCCCGAGACCTGCTGTGGGCTGCCAGCGTTGCCCCTCGAGCGTGTCCCTGGCTCTACGCTGCGCGGATTCAGCCCAGCCTTCCTGCTGGGAGTTTCTCCTGGCAGTGCTGGGGTTTCTGCTGCTTCATGAGCCGCCCGTTTTAATTTCACAGATTGAGGCTTATATGCAGAAATACTTTTTTTTTTTTTTTTTGGTGAGGCCGCACCTCCAATGCTGTGCCCATTTTGGGCCCCTCACTACAAGAAAGACATTGAGGTGCTGGAGCGTGTTCAGAGAAGGGCAACGGAGCTGGGGAAGGGCCTGGAGCACAGGGCTGGTGGGGAGCGGCTGAGGGAGCTGGGGGTGTTCAGCCTGGAGAAGAGGAGGCTGAGGGGAGACCTGATCGCTCTCTACAACTACCTGAAAGGAGGGGGCAGGGAGGGGGGGTCAGTCTCTTCTCGCAAGGAACAAGCGATAGGATGAGAGGAAATGGCCTCAAGTTGCGTCAGGGGAGGTTTAGATTGGATATTAGGAAAAAATTTCTTCACAGAAAGAGTGGCCAAGCATTGGAACAGGCTGCCCAGAGAGGTGGGGGAGTCACCATCCCTGGAAGTGTTCAAAAAAACGGGCAGAGGTGTCACTGGGGACATGGTTTAGTGGGCATGGGGGTGTTGGGTTGACAGTTGGACTGATGATCTTAGAAGGCCTTTCCAACCTTAATGATTCCTAGTTTTGCTTTCATTAAAAAATAATCCAGCCATCAAGCTAGGAAAGACGAAATATTACTCTCCCCTTAACTGGTTTAGTGGTGGACTTGGTACTGTTAGGTTAATGGTTGGACTTGATGATCTTCAAGGTCTTTTCCAACCTAAATGATTCCATGATTCTTCTGCAAATAATACTTATTTCTATGACCCTCAAGCTCCCTGCAGCAAGTGTTGGTTATGTTGAACACTCCTGTTCTACCTGCTTGGGGTTTGTACCGTACGTGGCCCGGGTGTTAGTGCCCTAAGCTGCGCAGACAGTACTCGCGTTGCTTTCTTGAACACGTTGCGTTAATTTGTGTTGATTCCTTGGCAGATGCTGGTAGTCTTTAAGTCGGCCCCAATACTGAAACGAGCTCTGAAGGTGAAACAGGCCATGATGCAGCTCTATGTCCTCAAACTGTTGAAAATCCAAACCAAGTACCTGGGGCGCCAGTGGAGAAAGAGCAACATGAAAACCATGTCTGCCATTTACCAGAAGGTGCGACACCGCATGAACGATGACTGGGCTTACGGCAACGGTGAGTAGTGCCAGAGAAGCATCCTCGCTGCATGCGCTCTTGAAATCGGCACGCAGGGGGTTTGACACGTTTTGTCCTATGACCTGTTAGGATCCCATAAACTTGTTTGGGTCAGCATTGGGGATTTTTTTCAGAAGCTTTAAGGCTCTGTTCAGCACCATCAGGAGGGAACAAATTGATTGCATGAGGAAAGGTGGGAATAATCAGATCAGGATGGGACACGGTCAGCTCAGGTCTCCAAGACAAGAGTTTCCACCAAGCCCAGGCCTGCACTTTTGCATTCCCAAATCACTTTTGCCATTGAGCCATTAAGCTCTTCTGGTATCCACACCAAATCTGCGTGCTTAGGATGGCTGTGGAGTGAAAATCTCACTGATAGCTCTGCAGCTTACACCTGAGAAACAGCAGCGGTTACAACCTGGCAGTGCGGATAGTCTGAATCCTTAAGCTGAAGCACAGACTAGATGTGCTGGTCTGTGTTTAAACAGCTCTCATGTAGTCTAAATCTATTTTTTGAGGGATGTCATGAAGTTTCTGGTGTTCCTCGTGTATTAATCTGTGGGAGGCATCAGACCACATACTCTTACTCCTTTCTAAGAACACCCAGTTGCTGCAACAACTGACCCAAGCTTAGGACAAGAAGAGAAAGTATTAAAATATCTTTTTGCCTTATTAACACGGTCCTAAATTTTTGCTCTGCCTGTCTCTTCTTCTTAATGAGGATTAAGTGGAAAAATTGGGTAACGTTCCTGTTTCAAAAGAAAACAGGGCAAGAAGTAAAAGCCTAACATCTTAACATTTTTACAAGGGAGAACGACATTATAATTATGTTAGGGTGTTCAACTGTAAAAGATATAACCTATTTTTTGAAGACTTGTTATGCTTTTGATAGTCATAATACCACTATGACACTAACTTAGAAGAACCAAAAACTAGACTCGCTATTTGTAATTTCACTTCAGGGCTAGCGGAGTTCCCCCAAAACCCAAAGAGCATCAAGGCTGGAAGACTGGGGACTTCCTTTCTTTTATGGGGATTTCTATCCTGCTGCTGCCTTTCTCAGCACGCTGATTGCTCCCTGCAGGATTGAATACAGCAGCAGGACTTCCTCATGCTGCTAATGGGATACAGCTATGGGATACAGCCTGCCTTGCATGACTTAAATAGCTTGAGTGCTACATGCTCCAAAACAGCAGAAGACTACCTAGGTCACCTGCCCTGGAGCAAGGGTTTGCCATAACAGCTGAATTTACATGGCAATAGTGAGAATAATGCAATTTTAGGACAGAGGCAAAGGACAAATAGGCGCGTGTGTCCCACTTCCCCCAAAAGAGTTACTCAGCAACATAATGCAACACTCGATTGTACAGTTCACTACTTAGCAGAGGCTGCATCTTGACCTGGACAGTTTGCCAGGGAAGCACTTGGCTTTGAGACACGCTCTGGAAGGGTTTTTCCTGGCGTGTTTATTTTTATCTTTGTATATCTGGGTTGATACTCAGCTCGGACTTTTCCCTCCCTTGAGCACTGCTGAGCTTTGCCAATAAATTTACTGAACCTTTATGGAGCGAATGACTATTTCATATAGATTTAGAGCTTATAAAGACCAGCTTTCAAAATACTATTTTTTTTTTCACGTTACACTTTTATGTAATATTACATGTTTAAAATAATGTGGTTATTACAGCCAGTTATTAGATTTTCAACGTCATTCATAGTTCAATGTGTCCAAATTTTAAAAAAAACTTTGTTTTCAGTAGCTCATAATAAGCTCGCCAATTTTTAGCTATATGCATTAAGTCTCCAACTCTGCTTCAGGCATCTGCGGAGATTTTCAGTAAAAGTGATGAGGCCTTTCTGAAAAAAGGAGGAGCTTGGTAACTACAGAGAGTCCTTTAAGCACACTACAGAGCAGAAGTAATGGCATTTCTATATGAAGTTTTCTGACTCTGTTTAATTTACAAGTTATTTTAACATAGTTCATTGAAATACCTTAAATTAAAATGTATACATAATGGGAATTGATTAGGAATAATAATTAGGACTGACTAATAGTCAATTCAGGCCTGTGGTTGCTGTAAAATCTTCATCCTTTCTTTTGCCCAAACCTTATCAGAGTTATTTTTCCCACAATACTTTGGTCTTGTTTCTTCTTCAATGTAGATATCGATGCCAGACCATGGGATTTCCAGGCTGAAGAATGCACCCTGAGAGCCAACATCGAAGCCTTCAACAGCCGGAGATACGACAAACCTCAAGACTCGGAATTTGCGCCGGTGGACAACTGCCTGCAGAGCGTGTTGGGACAGCGGCTGGAGCTCCCCGAGGACTTCCACTACTCCTACGAACTCTGGCTGGAGCGGGAGGTGTTTTCCCAGCCCATTCGCTGGGAGGAGCTGCTGCACTACCAGTGAGGACGCCGTCACCTGCCCCAGTCCCACCTCAGTAAGGACTCAAGGTGCTACAGGCTGAGGAAAGGAAGATTATTTTGGACCTGGGTGTTCTTAAGCATGGCTGGAAAAAAATTACAGCCTTTCCAAAGAGACCAGGCCTCTTTGTACCTACCCAGACACGCCCGATGACACACTGCCATCTTTTTTTGAAGGTCATCCCTTTCCTGTGACTTCTTGGAGACCATAGAGTATCAACAGACCTGCACAGAGGCCACGGACCAGGTTTCAGTGTCACGCGAGCGGCTGTGTCAAGAGTGAGCTTATCTGGTCTTTACTGCAGATTGACACCAGTGTAGGAGAGCTCAGAGCCCAGGCCTGTCTCTTAGCTTGGTTCACGCATGTAAGTTTGTTGTAAGAGTATCTCAACTGTGAAAGGTTTTCATCTCTCCTGAATGCTCCACGCTGTGCCCAATTTGTTTTCATTTATTCAGTTATGGCTGGCTGATAATGTGCTTCAAATGCCCTACTGCCATGAACAAGCCGCCCTGCTTCCCTAATGAAGCTGAAAATCAGAAATATGTGGCACTGTCTGTGACAGTCTCAATCAGAGGCGACAGGTTGACTCGGCCAAAGGAGACGACGATACCTCTTGTCCCCGGGCTGGCATTGCTGCTGCTAGGATTACACATCCCAGCTTACAGAGGCTTGCTTCCACAGCTGACAATTTTTGCGTCATTCACCAAGGATAATAATCCATTCCCTTTGCACCGCTCGTTTCCTCCACCACTCCGCTCACTTACCAGTTGTATTGGAGTAAAATGATCAGTAAGCTGTGCAGTGTTTAGAGCTGTAGAGGAGGTTGACTGCCACATTTCTCCCCACCTGATTGTTTTTGAAGGATAATTACTGCAACGTTGGGTTTCCAGACAGCTTGCTTTACTGCTCTTTATCCCTTCTAACCTGGGAGGAGACAGTAAATTGCCACAAATCCCCTCCCGGCCTCCCTCACCTTCCCAGCTGCCCCTACACAACAGATACGGGGCTCTGGAAGTTGAGGGCCAGGCAAGCCGGGAGGGAGGTGAAGGGGAAGGTCCAGCCAGGGGGTTGCCGAGGGTCAGTCAGTCAACCCCACGGATTACGACTGCCCCTGTTAAGAAAAAAAGGAGGGTAATTGTGGTGGGCGATTCCCTCCTGCGGGGAACTGAGGGCCCGATCTGCCGCCTGGACCCATCCCACAGGGAAGTCTGCTGCCTCCCTGGGGCCCGGGTTAGGGACGTTACTAGGAAACTCCCCGACCTCGTGAGGCCCTCCGATTATTACCCGTTGCTGGTTGTACAGGTGGGTAGTGATGAGATTACAGAGAGAAGTCCTAAGGCAATGAAGAGGGACTTCAGGGCACTGGGGCGATTGGTTGCAGGATCGGGAGCGCAGGTAGTGTTTTCCTCAATCCCGTCAGTGGCAGCAAGGAATGCTGAAAGGACTGGGAAAACTCACCTGATTAACAGGTGGCTCAGAGGCTGGTGCCATCGGTGGAATTTTGGGTTTTTTGATCATGGGGAGGTCTACACGGCACCGGGCCTGCTGGCGGCTGATGGAGATTGGCTGTCTCCAAGGGGGAAAAGGATTCTCGCCCATGAGTTAGCGGGACTCATTGAGAAGGCTTTAAACTAGGTTTGAAGGGGGAAGGGGATATACACGGACCCGCTAGTGAGGGGCCCAGGGGCAGCACGACAACGTTGGGGGCAAAATTGATAGCCCAGCTTAAGTGCATCTACACCAATGCACGTAGCATGGGCAACAAACAGGAGGAGCTGGAAGCCCTTGTGCAGCAGGATGGCTATGACATAGTCGCCATCACGGAAATGTGGTGGGACGACTCTCATGACTGGAGTGCTGCACTGGAGGGCTATCAGCTCTTCAGAAGGGATAGGCAGGGAAGGAAAGGCGGTGGGGTGGCTCTGTATGTTAGGGAGTGTTTCGACTGCATAGAGCTCGACAGTGGTGATGACAAGGTGGAATGCTTATGGGTAAGGATGAGGGGGAAGGCCGGAAAGGCGGATGTCCTGTTGGGAGTCTGCTATAGACCACCCAACCAGGATGTAGAGGTAGATGAGGCATTCTATAAACGGCTGGCAGAAGTCCCACAATCGCTAGCCCTTGTTCTTGTGGGGGACTTCAACTTGCCGGACATCTGCTGGAAATACCACACAGCAGAGAGGCAGCAGTCTTGGAAGTTCCTAGAGTATGTGGGGGATAACTTTCTAATGCAGCTGGTAAGCGAGCCTACCAGGGGAGGTGCCCCGCTTGACCTGCTGTTTACCAACAGAGAAGGGCTTGTGGGAAATGTCGAGGTTGGAGGCCGTCTCAGGCTTAGCGACCACGACATGATAAAGTTCTCAATTTTGGGTGATGCTAAGCAGAGGGGCAGCAAAACTATTACCATGGACTTCCGGAGGGCAGACTTTGGCCTCTTCAGGACCCTGGTTGGGAAAGTCCCTTGGGAGGCGGTCCTGAAGGGCAAAGGGGTCCAGGAAGGCTGGGCCCTCTTCAAGAAGGAAGTCTTAAGGGCGCAGGAGTGGGTGTCCCCATGTGCCGTAAGACCAACCGGCGGGGAAATCGACCGGCCTGGCTGAATAGGGAGCTTTTGCGGGGACTCAGGGAAAAAAGGAGAGTCTACCACCTTTGGAAGAAGGGGCGGGCAACTCAGGAGGAGTACAGGGATCTTGTTAGGTCCTGCAGGGAGGAAATTAGAAAAGCAAAAGCCCAGCTAGAACTCAATCTGGCCAGTGCTGTAAAAGACAATAAAAAATGCTTTTATAAGTACATTAGCAATAAAAGGAGAGCCAAGGAGGATCTCCATTCTTTGCTGGATGTGGGGGGGGAACATTGTCACCGAGGACAAGGAAAAGGCTGAGGTACTTAATGCCTTCTTTGCCTCTGTGTTTAACAGCCAGACCGGTCATCCCCAGGGTACTCAGGCCCCTGAGCTAGAGGATAGGGATGGGGACCAGAATGGAGTCCACATAGTCCAGGAGGAAGCAGTTAATGACCTGCTATGCCACCTGGATGCTCACAAGTCTATGGGGCCAGATGGGATCCACCCGAGAGTACTGAGGGAGCTGGCGGAGGAGCTCGCCAAGCCACTCTCCATCATCTATCAGCAGTCCTGGTTAACAGGGGAGGTCCCTGATGACTGGAGGCTTGCCAATGTGACGCCCATCTACAAGAAGGGCCGGAAGGAGGACCCGGGGAACTACAGGCCTGTCAGCCTGACCTCGGTGCCGGGGAAGATTATGGAGAGGTTCATCTTGAGCGAACTCCACAGGCAAGTACAGGTCAACCAGGGGATCAGACCCAGCCAGCATGGGTTCACGAAAGGCAGGTCCTGCTTGACCAACCTGATCTCCTTCTATGACCTGGTGACCCGCCTGGTAGATGATGGAAAGGCTGTGGATGTCATTTACCTGGACTTTAGCAAAGCTTTTGACACCATCTCGCATAATATCCTCCTCAGGAAGCTGGCAGCTCACGGCTTGGACAGGCATACTCTTCGCTGGGTAAAGAACTGGTTGGGTGGCCGAGCCCAGAGAGTTGTGGTAAATGGTGTTAAGTCCAGTTGGCAGCCAGTCACGAGCGGTGTTCCCCAGGGCTCTGTTTTAGGGCCAGTCTTGTTCAATATCTTTATCAATGATCTGGATGAGGGGATCGAGTGTGCCCTCAGTAAGTTTGCAGACAACACCAAATTGGGTGGGAGTGTCGATCTGCTGGAGGGTAGGATGGCCCTGCAGAGGGACCTGGACAGGCTGGATCGATGGGCCGTGGCCAACTGTGTGAGGTTCAACAAGGCCAAGTGCCAGGTCCTGCACTTCGGTCACAACAACCCCATGCAACACTCCAGGCTTGGGGAGGAGTGGCTGGAAAGGTGCCTGGCCGAAAAGGATCTGGGGGTGTTGGTAGATAGCCGGCTGAACATGAGCCAGCAGTGTGCCCAGGTGGCCAAGAAGGCCAGCAGCATCCTGGCCTGTATCAGGAATGCTGTGGCCAGCAGGAGCAGGGAGGTGATTGTCCCCCTGTACTCGGCACTGGTGAGGCCGCACCTGGAATAGTGTGTCCAGTTTTGGGCCCCTCAATAAAAGAAAGACATTGAGGTGCTGGAGCGTGTTCAGAGACGGGCAACAAGGCTGGTGACGGGTCTGGAGAACAAGTCTTATGAGGAGCGGCTGAGGGAACTGGGGTTGTTTAGCCTGGAGAAGAGGAGGCTGAGGGGAGACCTTATCGCTCTCTACAACTACCTGAAAGGAGGTAGTAGTGAGGTGGGTGTTGGTCTCTTCTCCCAAGTAGCTAGCGATAGGACGAGAGGAAATGGGCTCAGGCTTTGCCAGGGGAGGTTTAGGCTGGAAATTAGGAAAAATTTCTTTACGGAAAGGGTGGTCAAGAATTGGAACAGGCTGCCCAGAGAGGTGGTGGAGTCACCATCCCTGGAAGTGTTCAAAAAACAGGTAGATGTGGCACTTTGGGATATGGTTTAGTCTAGTCTACCCTTGATTGGTTTAGGTGGGCTTGGTAGTGTAGGTTAATGGTTGGACTGGATGATCTTAAAGGTCTTTTCCAACCTAGACGATTCTATGATTCTATGATTCTATGATTTTACACAAAAATCTGTGTAAAAATTAGGTTATTTGGAGGAATGATTGTGCCAAGTCTTAAAGCAGAGAAGAAAAGTACTATAGCTAACAATTTACTGCCATCATATGAGGAAAAAAGTAGACACTGTGGTCCTTAGCTTTCAGAATGAACAGCACATTGAGCTGTAAACTTTCTATAAGGTCCCTGCAAAGGCTACACTTGGGTAAGGCTGCATTGCATGAGGGAGGCAGCTGAAGGCAGGCTGGAAACCCTTGTGCCTGGTTGGAGCTGTGGGCTGACCCGCTGAATGAATCTCAGCCCTTGGTGCCATGCAGGCTGACAGTCCCTTCTCCTCGGCCAACAGCCCTGCCTGAGGGGCCACACTGAAAAGGCAGGCTGGGCTTCACAGTACTTTCTTAAGTAAGTATTATGACAGAGCCTGCAAACCATAATCTTTCTCTACCAAGTTTTATCAGTCCAGCACAGGGAATCCTGGATCTAACCTCCCCCAGGCCATGAAACCAGGAGTTCGGCTTTTGTCGAAGAAGCATGTGTTAATATTGTGCAGGTAAGCACTTAGGCCATGCTGTTATCGATGTATCAAGCACACAAGTGATAAAACCACAAGTATTTGTTATGACAGGATTTGTGCTTATTGCTGTGGAATTAAACTGAGAATGTTTCCTTAATGTGATTTGTAAAAGGTGTTTTTCAAAGAAATAGCCTTAGTAAACCCGCTCACCTTTTTAAATATGCTTTTGTTCAAAATAAACCAGAGCAACTTTTAAAGTGCAGACATTTACTTAAGTTTTTTTCTTCCTGCACCTTAATTTAAATGCTTCCTTTGCTGTTTTTTCTTCTAAAGGCCAAAAACATCCCCACAAACCAATCCATAAACTTAACCTCTGATCCCTGCCCATCGCCACTCTCTCTCTGTTGAGGAAAGGCCTTCTGTCTGCCATACTTCGGATGTTCTGTTCTGATGTATCCATAGAAATCTAAAAAAAGAAAAACAGAATTAGGGGCTGTAGATGTCTTCGCAGTGTTTGTACTTGTTTAAAAAATAAAGTTATTTAAAAATAAATAAAGCCTCTCCAAGCAGTAAGGCATGAAAAACAGAGGGCATACAATCTATAATGGAAGCATGGTGCTGTCTTTAGGGATCCCAGAACTGGGAAAGCTCTGTAGCTCCGGACAAGTCATTTCAGCATCCGTGCTTTACCACGTTCTGAAAAATGGTACCTAGCATTTCCCTATGTTCCCCAGAGCCTACTGGTAGTACATAAACTAAAGAGTAAATAAACACAAATAAATTAACAAACCCCAAGTAGAGATGGCAGACATCTGAAGGGTCTGTTAAATATTGAAGTAGCAGAAATGCAGTATAGATACTGCTATTTTCAGCATGTACTAGGGTCCAGAGCCCAAGACTAGCTGGAAAGTGCAGGATTTGCTCTGTGATGTTTTATCTTGTATTTTCCTACCAAATGTGCAATTTCCCCCTCAGGCCAAGGTCCTGGGAATTTAGCTGTACATCTGCGTGGTATCACGTATCCTGACACAAGGGACACTTCTCCAGCACTGTTGGTTCCTTTTTTTCCTTCCTTCACATGGTGACCCCACACTGAAAGAGACTGGAGTGGGTTTTTTCTGATTAACCATATTACACCCCTCGCTTTATGATTCCTCCGGTATTCTCTGGTTTAGAGTGATTTAGAAAACAATCTAATTCCCCCACAACTAAGTGTGCATGCAAAGGAAGGACTGTCAATGCATCCAAACCCTTTTAGTCTTTAATGAACTATGGTCATGAAGGTAAGTGTTTCTCCAAGGGGACAAGGAAACGAATGAATTATTAAAGAATCAGAAACTCAGAAAAGCCCTGGGTATTTGGCTCAAAACTTCTCCCACCCCCCCAGGTGTCTCTTTCCCAAAATGTTTATGTTGAAAAAAAAAAAAAAAAAAAACACCAAACAGTACATACACAATGTACATTTTTCTACATCATATATTTAAATTGTGCTTCATATAAGGTTTCCACGGCTTTTCAGTGCCTTCTGTTTTTACTGAGGTAGAGAATAGAAATACAAATTCTTACCTGAATGTCTGTGTGTTAGAGGATGGTATAAACTGTTATCTTTGCATACTATTTATTTCCAGTACCACAAGTTATAGGTCCTAGAGATATGCCTCTGTACAGAAAGAACCTCTGTGTAAAAAAGTAACTAGGGAAAGTTACATCTTTTAACTTAAATGTTTGTATCTCATCCCAAATTTGTCACAAAGACTACTTCTAGTGAGATGCGCTGTTGTCTAGTGAGGGTATCTTCTGGAGTCAGAAAACGTGGGGTTTAGTTCACGCTGATAAAAACCGCTGGCCTCACTATAGACTGCACAGCGTTCTGCGGAGCAGCTGCGGGGCTGAAATGCCAGTTTAGCAGGAATAGAGGGAATGTCTATTTTAATAAGTTTATACCACTTACAAACAGATGCGGGTAACTCAAACAGCGTAATACTATCAAGACTTTCCCTCGAGGTGTTTGAGCAGGGTATTAACTGAGGGCCCTCTAGAAAATTGCCTTAGCAGTACTTCAGACAGTCCCAGATGCTACTTCTCTAGCAGCACTAGAAAAGACTCCATCCTCCTGTTGCACTTCTCAAGCTGCAAACAGGTAGCAGTTTAAAACTTCTTTGCTTCACAGTGAGGATTTTCTTCTCCTTAAAAAAAAAAATCTCAAAAGAGCTAGGAGGCAGCAATTACAGAATAACAATTTTGATGTATAGCAAGAAAGTTTCAGAACAAAATTTTGGATGGTTTCTGCACAGCTGAAGGAAACACATCTGTTATCTTATGCCAGACATGACTGTTGATTCCAGGAATGCTCAAGTGTTCTCAGTTTCTGTTGTAAATGCAGAGATGCAGAGGGTTGGTTTTTGGGGGTTTGTTTTTTTTTTTTTCAGCCTACAGGTGGTTGCTGAAAGTTTTGCTGTCAGTACGTCATTTGTTCAGTACCTCAGTACAGATTCTTCTATTTTTAGCCTTGTTTCCTAGGGATATAAGGCACATGCAATTACGCTATAAGTTTCTCAGTCCTCCATAAGCAACTTTCAAACTGGTTAGCTAATTTCATGCAAATATGAGTGAGGGATGAAAGGCCTCAAAGATATTAAGATCCTTTCAGAGTTGTGAAAGTTGGCAGCTAGGTAGGGAGCGACCCTATTAACTCCCCAACCGAGGCAAAGTCGGGGGGGATTCAGCCTCGATCCGTTCAGTCCGGCAGAAAGCAGCGGGCCGGTTAGCACCCATGCGACGGCTGGCGGATCTGCGTG
The DNA here is from genome assembly GCF_030463565.1 of Pelecanus crispus. Lineage (NCBI taxonomy): Eukaryota > Metazoa > Chordata > Aves > Pelecaniformes > Pelecanidae > Pelecanus > Pelecanus crispus. Next base: position 1,597,859 of record NC_134643.1, read on the forward strand.
TGCCTGGCAGATGCTGGGGCGAGTCTGCAGCTGCCTCGTGCGCTGGGGTTGGGGGAAAGAGGAACCCTGTCCTGCAGGACATGGGGAAGGCTTACGGTTGGCACTGGGAAAAGACAAGGGGAAGGCAGGCTGAGCTGTAGAGCACTGCAGGGAAAGGAAGTGAATCTGTGTGACACTGGCTTTTCATTAATTCCACAGTTTATGGAACAACTTGTTGGAAAAAAGGTATCAATTTGGTGAAGTAAGGAACGTAAGACAGTATGTTTCCCCACACACACTTCTCAGTAGTCATTTGATTCTCAATTTGGCTGTGGTCCCCTGGCTGTGCACATACATTTTCTTCTCTCTCTGTGAAAAAGACCATAACCTAATATCCCTCCTTTCTCTTATGTGAATATTTCCATAAAAATAATGATACTGAGATGTGCTGGCCTGACAGCTGCCAGAGCTAAAGCGCTCTTTATTTACCTAGTTGTAACTACAGCAGTGACTTTATGAGGCCAGGTTTATTATACTCTTAGTTTGCAGAAACTTCCCTTAATTATTTATCAAAAGCCTTGCATGTGTAAACAGTAGCTTGTTTTGTAGCCAGGTCCGAGCATCTTTACAAAATACAACAGTTGACTGCACAGGCTGATTTTTGTCTCCTCGATCTAATATTTCAGCCATGCTTGTCACTACTGTTACTTCTTTTTAGCCTCAGTAGTTAGTATAATGTGGTCTCTTGCCCATTGTTTCTGCTAAAAGTAAGGATAACAAGTATAATTCTGATTGTTTCTTTTATGCCATGTGGTTTGTTAATAAAAATTACACAAAATAATTCTTTCCCTAAACACAGTAAAAATAATTTTTTTTTTCATTATTTCTTTCATTATCCATCCCAAGACTCATTCAAAAGAGCTTTACTTAGAAAAATCTGCAGACCTTCTTTCTGAGCTACACTACCGAGCCTTTCCCCATCCTTCTCCAATTCTTTCACTTCTTTTCGCTGTCTTTTTTGGCTCCTTCTGATCAGGTACCAGGATTCCTCTGAGATTTTCCTCAGCAGCGAATGTTCCTCTGGCAGGGCTATTTTAATCTGAAATAGCTAACTGATTCAGCTGCCCATGGCCTCTTAGAGACAGCAAAGGGAGAGAAACGAGCAGCACAAGGAAGAACGGGAGATGCTTTGGTAAACTTCACCACTGAAAACAAGACTCAAACCACAGACATGCCTAGAACAACCAAAGACCAAGGCCCTGCGCCTTTTCAAATGGCAAGGAACCTCTTCACTCTACAATTCGTTTTCTATGCTGCCCTGACAAGCTTCGTCTGTGAGACAGGGTAACAGTATCCCTTGTTTTCCTTCACTGCTAAATACAAAGCAGTTCAGCTGCTCCATCATTTCGTCTGAGTAGAAGAGAGACAACATGCTCATTAGCCTCAGTGAAGCTTGATACTCCCCACTGATCAGGAAGCAATTCCCTCCGAACAGCACGTTCTCCTGCATCCCACTCATGGCAACAGAGAACAGTCACGAGAGCAAAAAGGCTGGTATTTTCTAGAGAAAACACAATATCCATGATAAGTAAAAGAATCTGAGATGTATGTTTTCGACACTGAATGTCTTATCGCTTGTTCTTGAGGATACCTAACATGTCCAGATTACAACAGAGAAGTTTTTTCCACTGGATTGAGAAAGAGGTCTGCATCGTATTCACGGTAATGGCATTCAGCTGGTCAGGCACTCAAGCACATTACTTTGGAAAGATAAAATGGTGTTTCCCATTAACTCAATCCCTTTCTGCTCAAGGCAAATAAGTCTAATGGTTTCCACTCTGTGTTTCAAAATTGCTTTTCAAAACATCCTCCTCAGCAGCATCCCGCTCTCCACCGACACCCACGCTCAGCCACGATGTCAGGTGATGACCCAGCTGATATTGTTTCCAAAGTTTCCTGGTCTCATTTCTCCATCCAGTCTGCACTCCTGGCTCAACTTTCCCTCTTGATAAAAGAGATCATCATTAGACATGTACTTCGCCAAGGTACTTCGCCTTTGCTTTCTCTATTCCTGTGCTCCTCTAGTCATTACCTGGTGCATTTTGCTGTTGCACTCATTTCTGTCATTTAGCCTTCTTTTGAAATCTAATCTACACATAGTGATAATTATTTCCCTTCAAACGTTTCCTCCTGACCACCTCCTTCCCTTCTTTCACTGATAACTTTATTTCTCTTCATGTTTTGTTGGGCTCCTGTTTTCTTTGTTGTTCTCATCTCTCCTTTTGTTCTAATTTCTGGGAGTTCTTCTGATCATGCTTCATTAAACGGCATTTTACTCTACTCAGTCACTGGTCTGGCTCATTCTCTATATCCACTTCCATTTTCATGCTGAAATACTGTCCCTACAAACATTTCCGCCACTACAGAGTTGTTCTGTCCCCCTTCAGTACCTCTACATTTGTAGCCAAATACGTTCACTCTTCTATTAGTATTTAAAAAAGCTCCTTTGCAGAATCCACATGCAGTTTCTAACCACATCACTTCACAGCGTCCAGTGCAACATCTGAATGCTTGTTAATTGTTATAATTCCGTGAGATGGAAATAACAACCTCTGTAGCTGCCAGGAAGAGCAGGAAAGATGGTTGGATATTTTTGTGAATCAGATTTACAATCCTCTACACACAGTCCCTTCCAATACTGCTTTATTTAAATGTCTGTACATAGCAGGCTATAGTATGTACAAACTTCATACCAGGGGAGAAAACAAAGGCTGGACAGCTGTTATATCCAACAGGCAAATTAAAAAGTAAAGGCATCTCTATTCCCAAAATTGCTTTTTAAAAAAAGAAATCACACGTTGGTCTTCAGTACTTACCACTGTGTTAAAATGATGAGCCTCACTGATATTTGAAACTTAATTTATAGCCTCCAGCTCCCAAAATTAAGAGAATTCTTGTTTTTGTTAAAATTAATTGTTCTGAAACAAAGCTGCCTTCCTACAGGTTCATGTCCCACTGCCCTGCGATACCGCTCTGTCCTCCCTGCTGCAATGATGGCACGTGCCCCTGCCAAACAGCCCAGTGACGGGCTGAGCTGGGCTCACATTTCCTCAGCAGAGACATTAATAGTGCCTCTCTCCCACACTCTGTGCAGCTGATGATTTTGATGAAATGTGTAGGGAATTCATGTATTCAAACCCTTACTTCTTTGTCAATATTGGTTGGAATCAGCCAACCGTCTCAGAAGTTATTGCAGAGGGGCTGATGGGCAATCCATGTGCCAGTGCAAGCCCCATTTCCTTAGGAAATCTCACTAAAATCAAAATGCCTCCAAGCTCCTACCCGTCAAGATTTGGAAGAAAAGCTTTAAAAGATGATAAAGTGCATCCTATGGGCTTACGTACCAGAGAGCATATTTAGAGAGGTTAATGTTTGAGATAAAAATAAATCCATGATCTAGGCAGACTCACTGATGTGTTGGGGTTTGGCAATAGTATAATTATGAGCTATTTTTTTCTATGAGGCGATTCAGCTCCTACTGATATTTTTCATTTGTGTTTTTTGATTTTCAGCACTTTGCAAGTGAAAGCCTGGTGCTGAGGGACGTGGAAAAGACACCCGTCTCCCATCCTTTCTCCTAAGTTTGGAAAAAAAAAGGGTATTTATGAGCATTAGTACCCTGGCTGTGAAAAAAACATTGTATCTAAAAAATCATAGAATCATAGAATAGAATCATAGAATCGTTTAGGTTGGAAAAGACCTTTAAGATCATCCAGTCCAACCATTAACCTACACTACCAAGTCTACTCTAAGCCAATCAAGGGTAGACTGGACTAAACCATGTCCCGAAGTGCCACATCTACCCGTTTTTTGAACACAAAGGTGCAGGGCACTGAAATGAACCCTTCAGCTGCCTCCTCCTCCCTCCGACCCCTCCACCTCCATCACTTCCCTTGGTCTCAGACCTCAACTTCACTTCAACCACAGCACAGGGATTTCTTGAAAACATCCGAACTCTGTTACGTGTAGTTTTCGGTGCCCGCTGTGCGAAACTGCGGCTCTCAAAGGAGCCAAAAGCAGAGGCTGTTTTTAAAAACGTTTCTGCGGTAAAGGGTCAGCGGGGGAAACACAGACACATTCCCCCGCCACGTTCACACTGCAGTATCGCAGAGGATGAAGGTGTGGGCCGCGCCTCCCCCAGCACAGGCAGGAAACCGAGGCATAACATCTCCCAAAACAAGGCTTTTTGCCCACAAAAACGTGACCAGTAACGTAACAGTCTACCGAACGCCAGTCTTTCCCATAACCTTTGAAGAAGCACAACTTCCTTCCCTCCTCCTCCCAGCTGTAAGTTGTTGTGGTACTTTTTTTTTTTTTTTTTTTCTTTTTTCCCCTCCCCATGACCTTTCGCTAGGACTTTTGGCTGAGGGTGGTGTAGGCCCCTTTGTGCTTTGTTTCTCGCCGGGTTCCCTCCGAGGGCGGGACGGCGGCGGCGACTCCCCTCAGCCCCGGAAAAAGCTTTTCCCGCCCTTTTCCTGAGGCGGCCGTTGCCACCGTCGCTGGCCGCTCCCGCCTGTTCCCGCCCTGCGCTGCGCATGCGTAGGCTGGGGGAGCCGGCGCTGGGTGCCATGGCAACGCGGCGCGGGTGGTGAAGGAGGGGAGGCCGCGCCCGGCGGCGGCGGCCGGGAGGGGAGGTTACGGCCGCGACTGCTGCCGCTACCGGTACCGGACCCGTTCAGTCCTCGGGGCCCGCCGCAGGCAGAGCGGGGGCTCGGGTGGGCTGCGCTTAAGCCTTGTGTTGTTATTTCTAGAGCGCTGTGTCTCTGCGGAACGGGCGCCCCTCACCCGCTGAGGGGGAAAGCTGTGGAGAACTCGTTGTCTTTTCACGCGGGGAGGGGTGCGGGGGAAGCTCTCCACAGCTTTGTTTCTTCAGCCCGTGTTGTGGAGCAGGGAGGTAAGGGTCTGCCTGTGCTACGCGGGGCGTCCTGCGAGCAGGGACGGGGCTTGGTGGGTGAGGTGGGCCTGGAGCAGTCCGGCAGCGCTGCCATGAAGCTCAGGGCTCGGCAAGTGCCTTTTCCAGGGCGCTGGCACCGAGCTGAGGTTCAGGCTCTCCTTTTTTTCCCTGTCTAGTCTTGCGTTGTTAGAGGAAAATCTCAAGGGCTTTGCTGAGAAGCTCAGAGTCCTGGAATCTGGCAGTTAGTAGATGACTTCACAGGTGATTCTCTGCAAAGAAATGCTTTTAGGTATGACACACCTTGACCTGTTTTTGCAAGGGCCTAACTTTAACTATTTTTTTCTTTTTCCCCTTTAAAGTTTAGGGGGGAAATGATACCAGTGTTTTGCACAGCATGTAACCCGCTGCGTGATTGTGTGTTGCAGGATCCATCTCCAGGGCTTGATGTGGAGTCCCTCCGCTCAGTAAAAGGACGTAGCCATGGTAATACAGGTTTGACTCCTCTGAAGAGTATTGATACCGCTTTTTAAGGAAATGGAGTTAATATTCAAAAGGTTCCATCCCAAGGCTGCAGGACATAAACTGACCCAAATTTACTTTGTGTGCAAGTACGCACCTGATTCTGATTTTTAGCTTTTCTTCTTGTTCTTGGCTACAGGCTGTGAAATTTTGCCCACATCCTATAAAGCCTCAAATCTTATTGCTTGGGGGTGAATGAAAGTGCTGCACAAACATGGATTTCCCAGTACGTTTGAAGAGCGTTCAGATGTCACGCTGGGCTGTAGTTCAAAAACTCACAAGAGATCAGGGTAGGAAGTCTGATCTGTGTGAATGCTGCCTCTACACACCAAAGAAGAGCTGCGCTCTGTTTGGCATCACACATCCTTTGGTTGCCTGATAAATCCGTAAGAAATCCCAGGGTTTTCAGCTGGTACACCAAGCGTTGCCTTTGGCACTGCTGTCTGTGTACGTACACATAGAATCATAGAATCATCGAATCGTTTAGGTTGGAAAAGACCCTTAAAATTATCCAGTCCAACCATTAACCTAACACTACCATGTCCACCACTAAACCAGTTAAGGGTAGAGTAGTAATTTCATGTTTCCTGGCTTGGTGGCTGGATTATTTTTAATGAAAGTAAAAACTAGGAATCATTAAGGTTGGAAAGGATCTCTAAGATCACAAGGTGTTGCTTCTGACAAAATTTGCAATGCTGTGCTGTAGCTTGTTAGGTTCCCACGCTTCAGGAACCCCTGCTCTAGGTTGTGCTCGAATGTGTGAGCTGACTGCAGCTTACCAATGCTGCATATCATGAGAGACAGGAAACAGAAGACAAGACAGTTGCTGACAATGATTGAGAACTTTTAAAACCTGGAGGTCAGAGGTATCTGCTGCAGGGGGACAGCAGGAGCAGTGAGGCTGCTCTAGACAGAAGGCATTCCCTGGTTCTCACTACAGACTTAGCAGCTTGCCCTTACCGGTAAGCACCTTTTTTTATTCTGAAACATCAGCTACAGGCCAAATTCTGACCAGGAACTTAATTTTGCTCACAACATCCACCAGTGACCCTGCTGGGAGTGTATAAACAGAGGGTGTGATTCAGGTGACTGGCTGAAAAATGTGACATAAGCATCTACTCTGTGAAGTGTGCACATTCCAGCACGTGAAGTATTCAACGCATTCTATCCAATTAAGGTCTGCAAAAAAGGCTTGTTGCCTTCTCTAATATATGCCTGAGTTCAAGTAGTTTGCAGTCTGCATGGCTGAAGGTTTAGGAAACAATCTGCCATCAGCTGCAGCTTGCACTCTCTATTTTCTGTCTTTTTTTCCTTCTGTGGATATTGGTTCTGTGTGTTTTATATAGAACTCCTGACTTTTTTTTTTTGTTTGTTTCCTTTTACCTGTACATATTCCTTCACATTGTGGTCTCAGCGGATTCCGAAGATTGTACACCTGATTGTGTTCTCATACCTCAAAGCACAGTGTTTTTCTCTTTTGCACTTAACACTACTGAGCTGTAAAGGGACTCTTTAGAATTCATACCATGAAAAATATGCTATGTATACTGCCTTCCCCTAGTTTATGCCCAGCTGATAGTTACATGTGGCCTTTCTGGCTGTATCTGTGCTAATTCTTTCTAATGAAGCACTTGGATCTGTTTAATTGCAGTGTGCAAAACTTGGCAAATAACAGAAGTAGATGGGCAGATGCATGAAATGACTCGGTGTGTACTGAAAGGGGGACAATCGTTGTAGCAAGGCCTGTTGTGACAGGACAAGGAGTAATGGATTTAAACTGAAGAAGAATAGATTTAGACTGGATATAAGGAAGACTTTTTTTTTACAATGAGGGTGGTGAAGCACTGGCACAGGTTGCCCAGAGAGGCAGTGGAGGCCCCATCCCTGGAATCATTAAAGGCCAGGTTGGACGGGGCTCTGAGCACCCTCATCTGGTTAAAGCTGTCCCCTGCTCACTTCACGGGGTTGGGCTGGATGAGCTCTAAAGGTCCCTTCCAACCCAAACCATTCTATGATTCTATGAAAGTGCTCTTGGCATTGGACCAGAGATCAAATACTTTCAGTCACTCGTGATGTGTAAATATTCCTGGTCAGCCTTTTCTCTGGGACTAGCTGTCACTCCATCCTTGACATTCCTGGGACACTACCCACCTTCTGGCTCTGTGTTGCCATCACCATTTTCCTGTCTACGCAGCGGTAATGAGAGATCCCTCCGGGTCCTTGACCCGGTTTCTGTTGCTCAATACCTGGAGGCAGCGTCTTCCACACAGACACGCTCCAGGCTTGTTGCAAGGAGTGGCCAGGATGGGTGAGAAAACAATGCAGGGGGTGAATCAGACTCTGACAAATCCCTCTCAGGGGCAAGAGGCTGGGTGTTCAGGCACCAGTGCTAATCAGCTGGAGTTAACAGGAGTATTTTTTTGGCCAGCTCTAGGGCTTCAGTGAATCTTGGCAACACCTCCTTCCTACATACAAAATGGCAGAGCTGCTGCTTAGGTTCGTGTTACCACTAACGGTAGAAGAGCAAGTGTATCACAGAGCCCTGAAAGGGCCACAGCTGTAGAAGGGAGACCTGCTTTTCTGGTTTGTGATCCAGAGTCACAAGCTGACACGCAGTAGTGGATGAACACATAACATAGGCTTAGTTTACCTTAGGACTATATCATAATGCATTCATTAAAAAAAAATCAATTGAAAAGATTGTATGATTTCCATTGCGCACAAACCTTTTTTTAGCCAGAGAGAAGCACAGGGGAACACCAATTAGCTCTGTCTGATGGTCTTAGAGATTCTTACAGCCTATAGAGCAAATATGAATTTGGTGAAAGTGTATTAACACTTGTGAGTCCATATATAAAATCACCACAAAGTACAGGAGTCTGTGGTGAGGGGCTCTGAGCTAATACTGCGAGCCGGGACTAAGATGCCATGAAACCGCTGTTCCGGGATGTCTTGGGATCCTCTACCCAGAAGCAAGACTGTAAACACGCAGGACTGAGTGTTTTTTTGTGGTCATTTTTTCTCTGCAGGCAGTTAAAAGTAGCAAACCCAAGCGTCGCAAAGGCAAAAGCTCCAAAAAGAAAGAAAAGAAGGTGGTGAAGGAAGTGGATATCCTCAGCCCATCTGCTATGCTCAACGCTTACTACATCTGCCACAACGCCCCTGCCTGCTTGGAGTTCCGGGGCTTTCCCTGGCCCGGTGCCCCCAAAAAGAAGGGGAAGAAAGGCAAGTAACTGGGTGGCCGGAAAGGCAAAGGACTCAGTGAAAACCAAGAAGAGACTTTTTTGCAGATTAGACTCGTACTGACCTCTCCAGTGGTTAGCTCAAATATTTTGCCATAATCGCTGTTGTGTCCGTACAAAGACACTCTTATTATAGCTCAAGCCTAGAGTGACAAATGGTAAGTGACACTGTGCCATTGTAATTTCAGCTGTGGCCCTTCACCCTCCGGTTCTGTGTGCAATAAAGCATTGCGTCTCAGCAGTCTGAAGGGTTTGGGGTGGGGTTTGCTTTACTTGTACCGCTGCCGTTCTTTTACAGATGGGACATGCTCCCCAGTAGTGTTGGTGTACCTCCAGCTGTTGGAAACTTGAGCTCAGAAAGTGGATACCATGATAAGATTGACGGCGTTAAATACGATTTCTATAACATCAGCTTATCTGTGTGAGAGTCACCCAGCGCTCCCTCTCTGGGTCAGCAGAGCCATGCAATGCCATTTGCGTGTCTGGGTGATTCATCCCATTCTAAGGGAAACTACATTTGGTCAGATAAGCAGTACTTGAAGCTCCCGTGACTGTACCGCCAGCTCTCCTTTGGCTGTAGGGAAAATCTGGAGATCTAGCTTAGATGTTGGCAGCGATGCTGTGTTACACAGTTAGAGGTGATGATGAACCCCCCTCCCCAACCAGGTCTTCCCTTACAGTAATTGGTCTTAGTCCAAACATCCTGGCTAGAGACCACAAGCTTTGTGTTACAGTTCAGAGTTGTTTCGCTCCGTTTCCTCCACGTGTGTTTAATGCAGCCCTCGGTAAACTGTGAAGCAGCATGTCAAGCAAAGCTGTACATCTCTCCCAGATTCCTACACTGACTGGAAGGATGCAGTAGAGTGACTGGGAGGAGTGAGGATGTGTCATGAACTGAGGCAGGCTGTGGAGAGATGGGAAGGAGTACAAAAGGGCTGGAATCTTGGAGAAAGAGTTGGGAAAAGAGAATCTGCAGTGGGCTAGAGCTACTATAAGGGGAGATATCCCAGTTCTCTGGGGTACCCGCGGGGCCATGAGCATGCAAGACTGCTCTCTACACCAAGCAGCACTGTGACGTGCGCAGGAAGTGTCACATCAGAGTTTCAGTTGGTTTCTCAGGGCTGAACATCTGCGGTGCCGATCCAGCAGAGCAGCGAGCTGGCTCTTGAGGCCGTTTCTGATTGACTTAACTGCAGGAGGAGGTGCAGCACTTTTCCGACTTCCAGGTAACTTTATGTTACAGATAACAGAACAGTCAATTATAATGGGATGGACCCAAACTGATAAGGCCTGTAAAGCCTTATGCTGTTTCTCCAGGCTTAAAATGTTCCCTCTATGAAGAGGTCTTGACCAGGTAAAATCATACTTCTGTGGCATTGCTTGTAGGCCAACTACTGTCATTATGTAGGCTACTGCACTACACTGAATCTATTACATCTACATGTCAAGAAAATCATGGTGGGTGTCCCGTCTCCTTGCTAATTAGTCTGCAGTTGGCACGTTCTGCTGAATCAGAGATGTGGTTTGCAGTACCAGTTTGTTTTATGTTGTGCATTGTCGTGTCTTCCTCGGCGTTTATGCGTGTTCTTGCTTCCCCATCACCCACCAGGAAGTCTCTGGTCACAGCATATACTTGCAACTATTTCCTCCAAGTATCAGTGTTCTAAAGCAAGAGCTCTCTTGTGACCTCTGTATTTAGCATCTCAAGCGAAACATTTAAAAAAGTAAATTTGAAAAAAAAAAAAAAAAAATCCTTCCCTTTTTGTATATTTACTACACAGCTTTAAGGGACATGTTTCCGAGCACTGAGGTAGGACTGCTTAACATCATGGGGCAGCCCCCCACCATCGCTGTCAGTTTGGGTCCCAGGGTCAGTTTGCAGGAGAAGTTAAGAGCAGTACAATCTCTTGCCAAGATGAAGAACCCAGTTTAACAGCAATTGCACTCAGAGCAGCTGTTTGGGGAAGGAACTTCCTTCTGGGCAACTTATTCTCCAGCTACCTATCGCAGCATCGTGCGCAGTTTCCTCTGAAGCAGCTGTTATCTGACTGGTGCGGGAGACAGCGTGCCACACAAGACAGGCAAGTGGTCTGATCTGATACGACCGTTACAAGTAAGCGAAGCCATTTTTACATCTGTGATAGGCTGGAGCTACAATGATTTAAAGACTCCAAAGCAAAGTTTTAGTACGCAAAAGTTACTGGAACAAATAGTGAAATAGCATTATATGTTTTCTCTTTTTAAAAAAAAAAAAAAAAAATCTGATTTCTGCATGATGCAATTGAGCACACCAGATGGTGACCAGTGAAGTGCAAAGGACAAAGACTCCGCTTTCTAGTGTATCTGAAAAGTTGCCATTCATTTCTTTGACAACAGAAGAGAAAACCCTTCCAACCATCCCTAACTGAAAAACGAAACTTCCCCCCCCCCCCCTTTTCCCCTTTTACCTCTCTCACGCCTTGATCCATCTCAATTTTGCATGTAATTCAGGCTCCCTGGTGGTTAGTAAAGACCAACAGACATCTCTAAAGGAACGTTTGGACTTTAAATGGCTCGATTCTCTATTTGAATGTGTTGCTTCAGAGTGCCGCAGGCTGTGCTGCTGACTTCTAAGGGAGAGTCTTTGGCTCAAGTGGACGTGACTTTACAGGGAGTCTCCGCTGCTGCGGGATGCCACTTGCAGATATTTCCGTTTTATCACAACCTGTAAGAGTTTGATTCTAGGATGGGCGTTTCTGCCTGCTGGGGTGCAGACCTTATAAGCTGAGTTTGTGATGAATAAAGCTTGTTCTGCTCAGATTCGCGAAGAATCTTTTGAGGGGAAACTGCAAGCTGGAGAGGCCCTTTGCTTTATGGGCACAGTGCAAGGGAACTTCGCGGCGTTATGTGCGTCATCTCTTGCAGGGAGTTACATTTTTCTAGCATTAGGGCTTCCTTCGTTTTGCTGTTACCGAGCAGTCGTGCACAGCGTGCCACTTTGGGTATGTGAGGTTAACGTTTCCTGTAGGAAGTTGTATACCAAAGCGCCGCTGTTAAAAATACACTGGGTGTTGTTGTGCGCGTTGTTGTGGGTGGGGTGGAGTGGTGGGGAGGGGAGAGTCACAAGACTGTTATGTGATGTGAGTGATGGCTATATATATACAAAAAAAAGTTTAAAAAAAGATATTATTCACCACATGTGGTATTAGAATATTTCAAGCTGTATGTGAGCAGCTTCCCTTCTTTACTCTTTCCTTAAGTCAGTGTTTCTGTATTGCCTAGTATCTCCTAGCACATTATTTTCACACTAAGAAAAGCACTGTGGATCTTTAGGATACATAAGAAAGGTTTGAGAAGTGGCATGTATCCTTTTGTCTCATTTTAAGAAATGCCCTGGCTGTTATTTCCCATCTTCAGGTGAGGACATCTGGGGAGTCTTTTGCTCATAAATGGTACCTCCATAATGAAGAGGTTACTATGGTGAATTTTTAAAGAAAAACTTTAATCCAAAAGGCATATTACATGGCACTAAATAGTGTCAGCAGAAGTAAATAAAACAAAGTTTTCAGTAGGTTAACTCCTGTCTCATTTGCTCATTTGTCACTGTCTCGGTTCCCCACTGCCACTTCAGATGTCCTCCAGGACCAAAGAGAATCCAATTTTACTGTCTTTTTTTATAAGCCTCTCTCTTTCAAGCTTCCTGTTTATGATAAAAAAAGGCACAAGTCATTTTTTTTTTTCCCTCTCTTTTGCTAGTAAGTGTCATACAAAAGACCAGAAGCAGCAAAAGATTAGAACTTACAGAAACAGTTGTTCTCTGAGAAGTGCTGTCTAGGTACCATGACACCTGCCAGTATTGATGTCTTCGATTTCAAATACTGGCATGATTTTTCTTACATCCTAGTGCCCTTATCCTCTATGTAATTATCCAGTTACTGGTAGTTTTCTGGAGGTATTTGGTGAATTCAGGAGTCCTGCTTCTTGCAGATGCTTTTGATGTCTCCTTAGAGGAAGCTTACAGTGCCTTCCCACCCCGACAGCCTCAGACCATAGGTTAGTCATAATAGAATCCTGGGGAGAAAACACCTTTTTCCTTGACTTTTTTTGGTTTAGGCTGCACATAATTTTGTTAAAGGTAAGAAATATTTAGTTCTTTTAAAATAAAAGATAGTCCTTTAAGTCTGTAGTGTTCCTTCTAGGTTATTGCTATATGGCTTCAGGAGAAATAACCAAAGCGATTTCTTTTATTTACTGTTAAGGTCTGACACATTCAAAACTAAGCTGAAGTAAACTGAGTGTGAAATCTTTTTTATGCAAAAGACTGCTTTAGTATCAGCATTTCTCCCAATTGTCTTCTAGCTGTAATTGGCACTAAAAGAGAGAAATGTTTAAGAAAAATGAGGAAAGTATTTAATGCAACACATGGTTACAACGGCTGCCTTGGAATGGCTGTGATTATATGCCATGAAGGCATATTTCCTTTTTTTTTCCTTCCAAGTTTGCTCTTGGGTGGAAATGCTTGAACCAAATGCTTTAAAAGTTCACCTGCAATTACTGCTGAATGTTAGAATATTTTTAATAGCTGAAATTGCAAGTGATAGGCCAAGTGCTCCTACAATCTAAAAGGAGGCCCTTTTTTAATGTTAGCAGGTAGACCGGAGTGCACGGGTTATATGAAGAAAGCAAAAATGCTTAATGCCGTTTAGTGCAAGTTGAAAATTACATTTAACTTCAGAAAATCTTTGTCTGTCTCAGGGTGATTCAGATAGGTCATACATCTCTTGGGGGCACTTTTCCCACATCATTTAATAGGAAGAGCCTGTTCTGTGAAGTACGAAGATAACCAGCCTGAGCGAAGAGTTCTCCATGCATACTGAGATGTTAAAGCAGAAGCTACAAAGCTGATGTTTGAATTACAAGTTGTATTGGTGAAGCAATTAGTTACAATAATTTTTCTTGAGTTTTCTCAGTGGTGATATGGTCAACACACTTGAAAGAGACTTTAAACATGGGTCGTCTCACCTGGCTGTGCATGTGTCTATAGCATAGCTATCTCTGCCTGAGCTAGTCATACTGGGATCTCCTTATAGCTAAAAAGGAGATGGGAAGCAGGCATGTGAGGCATGACCACTACTGGACCAAAAAGTCTGATGTTTCTTTTTCACATTTATGGCAAACTGCTCATTCGTTAACAGTATTTTGTTCCTGGAAAAATTAATTTACTATCTATGACTTTTTTGACCTCTCTTGGTCTGAAAAAAATGTTTGTGGAATAAATCTGCCCCCAAATCCTCATCCGATCTGACGGATGTACTACCGCAATACATGATGTAGCACTTTGCGTGTTGAATACACAGTTACAACTACTTGGATTGCTCATTGCATAGCAGGAATGATCTGGCTCCCTTCTTGTTTACACAAAATGTTGTCTGTGATAGCTTCTATGGGTTTCTTTTCATGGCATTTTCATATAAATGTTATGTAGGTTGATCAGCCTTCTTGAAACCATAATATGTTTCTGTATGGGGAGAATTTCTGTTCTGTGACATTTGCTTTTGATGATTCTGGGAGCTTCCCATCCTTGACTTAATGTATCCTTCACTACGGGTGGTTGTGGAGGAGCAAGTGGGAATGCTTTGCGTGTATAAGATGGACTTTTTGTCATCAGAGAAGGGGAAGGGCCTGTTGAGGATATCTATTTCATGTCTGTACAGTTTGATTGGGTTGTAAGCAGATTTTGTCAAGCCCAGATTTTGCCAAGCAGAAGTGGAGGCTGGATCACAAGTGGTGTAGATGAATGATGTCATGGTCCTAGTTTTCTTAATTTGACCTTTCTATGGAAAGTGAATTGTCTTGCAACATCAATTGCTTCATAAGAGAGCTTCACAAGGAGAGTTATGGTTGGTTTAAAGCTTCTGACATGACTTGCAATCTGTTTATTGGCAACAACCCAATGCTTGAAGAAATGAAAGGAAGAAAATGCCAACCCTTGTGAAATCACTGCTTTTTCTAATACTACTGATAGTATTGCCTCCTCTAGTGATCTCAATTTTGTAATCTCACCTTGTGCTTCGATTCTTCAAGGTAAGTAATGTTTCCTTTATTATTTAAAGCTGAAGCGCACAGACCTAGTGAAACAGGCATCTTCTGCTGGGGTATTTCGGAGTTTCTAAGCAGGACACTCTTTGTCTTATTCCAGTAATAACTGTTGAGCTTGCCATGGCTGAAATGGTGTCCTTGAAAGCAAGAGTCCTTCTTCTGTCACCTGTTGTTTTGGTTCCTGAGATACTTTATCCAGGAAGCCTGGCACCTTCTGAAAATAGATATAATATTTTGGGCGTACCTGATAATTATAGCTTGCCCTTTGGGAACCGTCCAAGAAGTAGCTCTGTCTTCTTAGAAGTGTACATGTTTTTATCGATTCCTCATCCTTTTCCATTGTCTTGCGTGTGTGGCTTGCATACTTTCTGTTGCCGTCACCAGAAAGCAGATAGCAGAATAGGAAACATTTCAAGCTCTTAACACTGGCAGTTGATACTTCGGTTTTCTTGTGCAGAACCACGGTTAGGGTCTGTTGCAATGCTTTGGCAGGTCTTAAAAGTTCTTCACAACCGGGCATTGCAAGCTTACTTGGAAGAGGACATCAGTTTTAATAGTTTGTGAGATTTCAGACTGGTGACCTCCTGGGGGTGTCTCTGGTGAGCTTCACAGTGTCTCTTGAAATGTCCCAGGGTTGTTCAGCTCTCAGGCAGCTCCAGGACTGTTCCCATGCCTACACGTGGCAGAGCTGTGCTAGTTCCGACCTTATCGGTAGTCATAACCCATAGTTCATGACTGTCTTTACAATAATTTTTCATGACGTAAGGATTGTTATGTCTCCCTTCTCTTAAAATTCCTTCCTTTCAGCTCTTTAGGGTAAGAAAGCACACTACTTTCAGCCTTTCGTTCCTATGTTACATTTTTTAAACCTGTTATTCTTGTTGTTTTCCTCCATGCTTCACAATGCTACTGCTTCATCAGCACAAGGTGACAATTAACACCTCCGACGTGCAGTTTCTTTTCTCACATGTTGCTACACGAGAGTCATAAAATTGAGGCTCCTGGAATTAATCTCCCCTAAATCTAAATGTCTGCATCAATGCCTGGACTAGTTGTCTAGATTCTTTAGTTCATATAGTAAGAGTTCAGGATGCGATTCTCTGATTAAATGTATGCAGAGGCTTAAAAGCAGCTCAGGGTGTCTTGTTTAGGTACAGGAACCCACATCTAGTGAGATCTATCCCACTCTCTGTGATATATGTAATATTTTACTGAAAAAAAACAAATGCAAGTTTAGTGTGGGTCCAGAAATGTAAGTTCTTCACAAAGTGATGAATCCAGGGACACCAAACGGCCATAGCTGGGGACCCTAAGGAATTTGGGCTAAAGGCCATAAAAATGAGTATAAAAAAACTTGAAAACTTCTGTGACTCTGGTGTCTTGGATGATGAGGGTAAAACTGCGTGAGATATTATCTCTGCCTAATCTTCTGTTAAAAGGAAACCACCCAGCCTGCGCTTTTTGGGTATCCCTGTTCAGGCAACAAACACACTTCCCGACTTCAGCTCGGTGGTGTCTGAGACGCGGAGGAGTGGAGTAGAGCTAGACAGTTCCTCGGAGGGGAAGCGCAGTCGTCTTGAGCTTATCACTCCTGCACAGTTGTAAACTCAGCCCTGCTCACTCTCACTAATAATAGCCAAGTGTAATTGTGTTCAGATGGCTAGCCCAGCCAGGGGAAAATCGCCTTGCCTGTTATGCAGTTTAGGCGAAATTGCCTTGAGTAATGAAGAAAAGCAAATCATAAATATCCAACTCGGTGTAATCAGTCTTCAGTGACTGCTTGGGGAATTTATTTCCCTAAGAAAAGCAGATTGGACCTGAACAAGGACCTCACAATGAGCAGATTCGCAGCCCTGTACAAAAGGCGTTGCAACAGCACGTTAGTTGGAAGCACTGTATGCTACAGTCTGCGTTAGGAAGACGGCAGCTGGTCTAAGGAGGTGTCACCCGGGGGCTGGGCTTGCAGGCTCGCCGGAGCAGTGCTGGCCACAGCCAACCCTGCCAGCTTTGTCCCGCAATCGAGGACTGGGATTGTCAGGTGCTCCAGCAGCAGTGCAGTGCTGGTACAGGACAAGCCTCAGCACGGAAATTAGATACTCGAGTCAGGCTACCCCTGTCGTAAGAAACGATTTTAAAAAAAAAAAAAAAAAAAAAAATTCATCAGTGTGTTTGGAAATAAGTAAGCTTCAGGCAAAACATGGGGATAGGAGAGGAAAGCCTTCCTGCCAACAAGTTCCCAGCTCATTTCTTCCTTTTTTAGTCTCATCTTTGTCTCCCCGTTAACTGTTTTTGCTGTAAAATCTACTGTAGTTTGGTGCTTAGCTGCAAGGAACATTGCAACGGGCACTGAAAAGCTATACATAATAGCCTAAGTGGGCTCTTACGTGCCATTCTCTCTCTGTAGTTGTTAGTTACTGCTGTTTCACAGAGATGAGAAAATGGCACTCATCCAGCACTCCGTCTTTTATTTCTAAATACTCTGGGTACTGGCAGAATAGAAACAATTAATCACCAGTTATGAGAAGCAGCGAAGAGGCCGGCTGCTGCAGGGCAAGCCCAAAATCCAGACAGCTTTTAGTTACTGGTTGCTGCAGAAGAGGAACAAGGAAAGCTGCTGTCCCCAAGACACGTCATGTTATCACTGGTGTTGCTGCACATTCAGACCCCATTTTTTTCTATAATCATATGCCAAAACAAGGGTCTCGGCCGCAATCTTGGGTATCTTCTAGATCTTCACACCATGCAACCTTTCTCCCTGCTGACGAGAGACAAGAGGTCTCCAGAGCCCGTAGCACAGATCCCCTTTCTGCTGTAACCCTGCCTGCTCCTAAGGGAAATTGTTTGAGGCTTGAGGCTGTCCCAGAGCACTGCTGGTCCAGGCAAGTATCCAAAGCAGAACTTCAAAAATAGGCAGCAGAGCCCTAAAATCATTTATTACGGTCCAAGAAAAAAAAAAATCTTGAAATTAACTGTTGACTGTTTGCTTTCCATACTAGGGTTTTTCACTGGTGCAATTATGAGTGTGCGCCGGCTCTGCGTGGTGATGCCAAAGAGCTATAAAAAAGGGTAAGCTCTGCAGTTAGCATTACGATATCATAGCCCAGCGAGGCCATACTGGAGACTCTGGTCTTGAGATGGCTCTCGTGGTGCTGAGCCTGAAATAGAGAAAAATGCTCTGGACGTGTCTTTTTCACAGAGCTACTGGCAATCTGGGAAAGAGCCTGAATATATTAAATAAGAAGCCGCCTGGAGAACTGGAATTATACGGGAAAAATGCCTCCTTCTCTCTCTAATACCTGGCAAAGCTAATCACATTATCTTCAGCCTCTTCACTCTGTCCCACATTGCACTGTAACACTGGATAACTTTAGATGCTTCTCATACTCTGTGCAGAAAAACGGCAATGTCAGTGTTTGCAGAACTTGACCAAACTGTATTTGAACAGAAGGAGTGAAAATAAGCTGAAAATAGCTGAGGAGTGTCCACAAAGGTGGAGAACTAGGTGTAAGGATCTAAATTGAAGACAGGGGATATTCAGATGAAAAAGCAGAAATCTGTATTTGCAGAGCCCTGACAGGCTCTGGGGGATGCTGCAGGAAGCCACTATCCTACCAGTAGTGGCTCTCCAGAACGATTACACCTGTGTAGACTATGACAGAGCTTTTCATCACAGGAATACTCCCAAAACTCAGACTCAGCTTTGGTCTAATGTGGCTCCAGAGAAGCTGTGGCAGCCAGAGCCCAGTCAAGGCTACTTATAGCAAACTCACCACGCTATCAACATTCTCCCTAGAGTAATGAAAACCAGCCCAGCTCTTTATGAGCTGTGCAAATCTGGTTTATTACACATTACCAAACAATTACTGTTGCAAAGACTCACATTAAAGGAAAGCAATGGATGCAATTTTTTTAATCTGAAAAAGAGGGAGAGAAGGAAAAGGCCAACCAGCTGTGTCTGTAGTCTTCCCCTTCAGTCTGCTGAAATTTTTAAACGCGAATGTTTAAAAACAGCAGTTAGTTCTGCTAAATCATCAGGGTGTTTTGTTTACAGCATAGTGGGTTAATCATTACTTTTCTCTCCTACGGGCTTAAGATAAGAATAAAAACTTGGTATGAAAGAAAAAAGACCCATCCACTTTTTCTCACCCGATGACACAAGACGCCAAGGGGCTGGGATTCCACCTCGTCCATCGCTTGTAAGCACAGGCAGCCAAAAAGTGCCACCAGGCAGCAGATGTTTTAACTCCGAGGCAGCTAGGCCATTTTGCGGCAAGCGGACCCTGAAGAGAATTGCTGCCAGGAACGTGTCTTCTGCTGCACGACCACGTGCAGCTCCTTCATCTCCAGTATGCCAGAGATCAGCCTTCCCATATAAACCCCGGAAGGTAACAGATTGTTTGTTGTAATGGCTGTTGTCATAAAATAAGCAAGAGTTGGTGTGTTCAGGAAGTCCCAAAACTACACCTGTGTCCCTGGAACACTTTTTGGAGAAATCTCCCTCCTGCCCACATTGGATTAGCTGACAGGAGCGATGTTTTAGATTGACCTGGTCTATGAGATGTGCTAAATACACCAGCAAGGGCATGTCTCTCATCCCCTTATGAAAACGTAATCTCTGTTTGTGGTCCCTAAACGTCAATAGTACTTTTTCACACTTGCAAACGTTCTGGTTGTAACGCAGCCATGCTCCCACGGAAGAAAAGTCTTCACTGGAGCCAGGGCTCTTCACCTAGGGCTCTTATTTGTGCATGGACCCTACCGGGGCACCTGAAAACATACAAAATCTGTGACCCAAGGCTGATGGCACTTTCAGGGCAGACGTGTCCGAGGCTGTTTGCCAAAGCCCAAAAGCCACTTACACTGCTGGTAATAACTCATCCATTTTACAAAGCAGCACCAGCTAATTGACCCAGGCACTCCCATTCCCCTTACGCTTTCCTGTGCATCTTTTCCTAGGCCATCCTTCCTTGTTACTCATCTGTTTTCTTGTTCTGTCCCAGAAGTCACCAACCAAAGACAAGGTAATCTGCTAAAACAGCCTGTACATAGTCTTCTGACCTCTCTCCCCCACAGCCTCGCAGCACCTGAGCCGAGGCATCCAGCTGGTAACTCAGTAACATTGTCCTCACATCATCCCTTCCACATTTTCTCTTCCCAGACCCAGGATGTGGGCAGGTAAATCTTTCCAGGCCTGCCCTGTCACCAGAGCTCCCTTTCCCCACTGTGCATCATTGTTCCTCCCATCTTTCCCTGAATGCTGGATATGGCATGTCCTAACCAGCCCCTGGCATTCCCATGGGTGTGCAAGCCAGGCTCCCTACCCTTCTGCTGGCCAAATGTACATTTGTACTTGCAATTAGTCTTTTCCCAACCCTTTTCATGTAGGATTATGGGTCTATGACACAGCACAGTTTGGATCTCCATGAGAACCTGGGGAGACATGCTGATGTTCAGTTTTTCAAAGGGAAAGAGTTAGTTTGTTCATACTGGGAGATGTTGCTTCTCTGGAGGACCTTTCTGGTACATCCCAAATGAATGTCCATGCTGTTCCCTGTCGAGAGGTTCTGGTCCTGTGTGCACTCTTCACATAACTAAGAGCACTTTGAGAGGGGTGGAAAAAAAAATGAGCACGTGTGCCAGCCACAGTCCCAGCACATTCAACAGCCATTGACTCATAAATGTGCACTTTCACGAGCTGATGGTTTGCTCTGCCCATTCCAAACCAATTAGCAACCTGTGGCCTTGAAAATATGCACCTGGATGGGACCCCGAGACGTCATGTCACCTATCCTTCTCCCTGGGGCAGGAGCAACTCTACCTACAGCATTCCTCAGCGGTATTTTGTCTAACCTGTTCTTAAAAGCTCCAATGAGGGAGACTCCAGAGCGTCCCAAAGCTCTTCGAGTACTATCACATCCTACCATTATGAAATTCTCTTGGTAGCTCATCTAAATCTACCTTCCTGTGATGTACCTAGAAGTGACCTTCCTCCTCTGGAGATTCTGGGTCACTGTGGGTTATACCAGGCCTGCCGGGTGGCACAGTCCCAGGTTTCAGTGCTCGTGGCCCTGCTCCAAAACTCCTGATTAGCACAAGGGAATTCCACTGCTGTTACAGTCCACATCAGCTGCCTCCACACGTCTGCCTGCGTTGGCAGGGCACTCCCCTGTCTTCGCGGAGCAGCAAGCCCCAGCCAAAACACCTTCACAGCTCTGCAGCAAAAGTTACATTCATCTTAGCAAACTGGCATTAAGTCATCATTTGGCCCGGATCCATGTTTCGTACCTATGGGAGGCCAACAACAGAAATCCAAAGCATCCAAAACTCAGAGTGACTGAGTCTACAGGCTAAGATGACATTCATGCGAAAAGCAGAGGTGTTATTTTCCCCACAACGTGCTGTGAAAGCATGCACGTGGTAGCAAAGATCTCCCAAAAATGCAGGGGCACTGCGGAAGCGACAACTGGAGTATGACTCTGCAGAGCGGGCAGTCGATCCCGAGCTGACCTGACGTGCATGCCAATTGCCTCGGATGGCTCTGCAGACGAGGCACACCGGTGAGCATTTGTTTTCCATATCGTGCTTTCCATATTCTTCCATCTTCAGATGGGTACAGTACGGTCATCACTTCCTGCCCTAAGAAGTCATCTACTATTGCTTTATTCTATTTGTAAACAGAAAAAATTGGTGGCCATGTTTCATCCCACCTATCAATCAGATGAAGTTATTTCTGTAGTTGCCTGACTATCAGTAAATTTGCAGAGTGCTGTGAGCTGCCAGGCATGTAGGATGCATCCCCTTTTACAGGGACTCGTACGGCATGCTTCAAGGGAACTTGTAAAATCCCAGTAGTGGATATTAGCTTAATGACAAAAATTTTATCATTTTTAGTACAATGACGTACCCGTGGAAGAGGTTTCTACTAGGCACAGATGGTAGGCTGAGGTCCTGAAATTAAACAAATTACATACGTTTTACACCAACAAAAATAAAATAATGATTACTCCAGTATAAAAGTCTACTGAATTTTTGACCCGCCAGATCTTTAGCACAGAGTGCACAATAAATACGTAAGATCCTTAATGAAGGAATACTACTGAAAATATTTTGCTTCCCAGGCTGCTCTTAACCAGCTTCTCTTAACTCTTCTCCTAGTACCTCTTCTCATTGTATTTTCCATGTCATCCTTTAGGTGTGGGGAAAACATCTTAAATTTGACACCTTCAGTGCATTAGACGTCAAGTCCCACCTTACGACTCCCTCCTCCAAAACACAGATGTATACCCATTTTTATTATTTCCCTTGTCTCCTTTTCCCTCTGTGTTTTAAATCCTCCTTTATATTTCAGGCTCCTACTGAAACCCCAGGCTGCTTGGGGACAGGGGCAGCCTTCGAACGTGAGCACCTTCCCCCAGAACAAGGCCACGATCGTAATAGATGTCTCTGAGCCCTAATATGGTAACACAAGAAATCATTAGCTTCCATATACCGGGAAAGGTAATTAGTGGGTCTAAAGCTCAGTCCAGTTCATCGATAGCACCGGGCAGTAGTGAAAACGAGAGGCTTTGCGGAGTATGCTCGTGTTCAGGGCGGAAAGCAGGCGGTCAGGCTGCTAACAATCTTATCGCCGTTTTCTTATGTGCAGAAGGGACACCCATCCCCTTGGCGCGAGACCAAGCTGCGTTTCGGAGGAGCTCCAGCGTGGGAGCCACAGCTGCTTCGAGCCGGCGGCCCTCGCTGGGCGCGGGCAAAGATTTACAGCTACAAACAGATGGCCTCTCGCACAGCCCGCCGGCCTTCCGATGTGTTATTTTGATCTCTTTTTTTTTTTTTTTTTTTTTTTTAAAAACCCAGATTAGCTCAGCAATATGGTTTCTCCTACCCCAAAAACCACCAGGGCGGTACGTGGTGGTGTGGGGGCAGGAAAGCCATGGCCCAACAGCAGGCTGGGATGGTTTTAAACAGGCTTTTTCCACGGAAAAACACAACTGAGATCGCAGCCCGCTCGGTTGAGGTGCCAGGTCCAGCGCAGCCCAGGCTGGGTCCCCCCGCCCGGCCCGCCATCTCCTCAGGGTTCGCCCGCCATCGCCTCAGGGCTCTCCCGCCGTCTCCTCAGGGCTCTCCCGCCTGCCGCCCGCAGCCCCTTCGCACCTCCTGGCTGAGGGGGGGAACGGCTGCGACCTCCCCAAGATGGCGCCGGCACCCCCCTCGCCCCCTCCGCGCCCCCAGCTCCCCGCAGGGGTCGGGGGGGGGGGGGGAAAGAGGCACCGCGACCTCCCCAACATGGCGCCGCCGGCCGCCCAGCTCCCCGCCGCCGCCACCTCCTCCCTCGCCCCTCCGCCGCCCCGACCTCCCGCACATGGCGCCGCCGCCTCCCGCCCGGCGCGGCCCTCGCCCTCCTCATCATGGCGGCGGCGCCGGGCTATGACGCCATACGTCCTCCTCCCCCCCCTCTCTCCCTCTCCCCCCCGGCCTCCTCCCGCCGCCGCCGCCGCCGCCGGTCCCCGCCTCTCCCGCTCGCCATTGCGGCGGCTCAGGGCGAGCCGCGCCGCGTCCCCGCTCGCCTCCCTCCCCGGCCGCCGCCCGGCAGAGGCTCCACGGCGCAGGCCCGCCGCAGCGCAGCCGCTCTGAGGTGAGTGTCCTACCGCGCAATCTCCCAGCTCCTCCAGCCCGGCGCAGCCGCAGCAACGCGGGGGCCCCCGCCGGCCGCCCAGGCACCCCCGGCTCCGGCGCCCGCGCCTCCCCTCAGCGCCGCCGCGGGGCCGCCTAGGCCGCGCTAGGCCCCGCTGAGGGCGGAGAGGGGGGGAAGCGCGGCCCCGTGGCGGGCCGTGGGCCGCTCCCGCCCGGCCGCCGGAGCCCGGCGTTGGGGTGGGGGGGGTGGGGGGCGGCGGGGCGGCGGCTGCGGGGCCTGCGGGGCGCCCGGGGCCTCGCCCGGCTGCGGCCCGGGGGGACCGGGCGGGGGGGGGGGGTGCAGCGGCGGGGACGGGGGCGGCGGGAGGGAAGGGAAGGGAAGGGAGGGGAGGGGAGGGGAGGGGAGGGGAGGGCGGGCGGGTGCGGGCCGGCCCCGGGCCCACGCGTCTGGCCGAGGCGGGTGTTGCAGGCTGCGGGAGCAGGTTGCTCCGGCCCCGGTGCGAACCCGTCCCGCTCCGGGGAGGGAAGTTGGGTCGCGGCTGCAGCCATTTGCGGGGCTTTTCTGCTTCTTCCTTTTATCCCCCCCCCCCCCCCCCATTTATTTATTTATTAATTAATTTATTTTCCTGACTGCAAATGGATGCCTTGTGGCAGCGTCCTGGGCCGGCGCTGCCCTTTTCTATATGCGTTGGGGAGCGGGGCTGCTGCTGGGAGGGCAGCGAGTTGAAATGCTGTTAATCACGCAAGCAAAATTCCCCCCCTTCCTTGTCTAATATGCCCAAAAGGGGGGTATAAGTCGTGTCTCTTTGTTCTTGGGTTATACAACATCTGGCTCAGGAGAGACCTGGTTTGTGAATGAGGTGGTCAGGACCTTGTTAATGTAAATAATAATTACAAGGCAGAAATATTTGGCTCAGAAGTCTTCGTATGTGTGGGGTTGCTAAGCCTTAGCTTTCTTGCAGCTACAGATAATTTTCGTAGCGTGGGGAGATGTTTTCTGCGCACCTCTTCAAGATTTGGATCTCTGCTTTATGGTTTTTCTCCTCCACTGGAACAGCCTTCGTTACTTCCAGAATTCAGGATTTTTATCTTGGGAAGGGCATTGCAGTTACCATTTTTGTCTCTGATGCGTTAGCCTTGCTACTGTCCAGGCGCGGTTTTCGACCCTCTTTCTGTGTCCCGGGCAGCGTGAGAGTGTTTTCAGTGTTGTGACGGCTGTGTGTAGTCGTTATTTTTTCGTTGGTGACATCATGGCAACTTGTGTTCATGCTTACTTTAGCAGTAGTGTTACCTTGTCTTCTGATTCATCTGCATCACAGTTGCTCATTTTTAAAACCTGTTATATTGAACTTTGAATGCCCTAATGTTCGGGAAATGTATGTGAGAGAAATTGTTCATCTTTTTAATTTAGATTTTCATGCCTGTGGTAAAACTGGGAGCAAAAATTTTTTTTTCATTGACGGGGGAAAGAGGAAGTGTATGACAAAGATGGTAACTTTGGAAAGGTCAAGATTATATTAACTCTTTTTTCGGGGTTTTAGTCTTGTCCGTCGTGGATAAGTGTTATAGTGTAGTGTTTAATTAAATCTCATATGCTCATGTAATTTTCTACATGTGTTTACTATTTTATAGAGTACCGCAGTTGTGTTTTATTGTATTTTACTGTATCGCAGTTGTTTTTCAGAAGTCTCATGTCATTTATGTATGGGCTTTACGATGAACAAGGCATGGGCTCTTACGCATGTGCCATAAATACAGCAAGCTGGGGAACCCTCTGCCTCTTCCAGTGTGTGTTTTATACTGGTCTTACAATTTCACGTACCGCAATAGCATCTGCGTTTTACAAAGTGTGTGGCCTGATGTGTGTTCGCGTTACATAGGTGGAATGAAGCACAGGTCTTGTAAAGCGTCGTTTGTTGGCAGCCTGGATAGAGCCAGTGTTCGCGTGTGTGTGGGCAGTATGATTTTTGGCGTGGAGCAGTGAAAGCGCTGCCTTTCTGTTGAATCAAAATTTTTCTATGGACCCCATTAACTCGCAGCGTTTCGCTTCGTACCTTCTGTGCTACACGGGTGCTCCTTTGGAGGTAACTTGGCCTGGCTGTGCTCTGTGTAACAAGCGTGTAAGTTATCCTGACACAAGTTTATGTTGTGGATATGGACCGTGCCATGCCAACTGTGCTGCTCGGTGTGCTAGAACAAGAAATACCCTCACCCCAGAAGTAAATGACCTGTCCTGGCAAAAACCAGCTATACCAGCAAGAGCCCTTAGCGTGTGCTGTGTTAGCCGGAGGTTGCCCTTCTCTATAGCTCCGTCGGGAAAATGCGTGGCATAAACTTGTTCATAGAGGATTAAGCTACAGTGAGCGACGGCCGCTTTGGTTCTGAGTGAGGTTGGCCACGCAGGGGTTTTACGCACCATAATATTGCACTTCAATTAATTTTCTCAACTTTCCTGGACAAAAGCCCCATGACTGGTCGGCTGCACAGATGTCACCTTTCAGACTGCAGGTATTTTGGCTTGAGGACTACTTCAAGTGTTGGAATTTCATAATTTTTCTGTTGCTCAGGAGCCTGAATCATCTTTTCTTAGACTTAAACCAGCCAGTTTTACTTCTGGCAAGCTCAAGCCTGGAAGATTTCAGCCTCGTAAGTGAAAATAAAGAACCACAAATGACTGCAGGAGCCCAGGCTGGGAGCACTGGAGCTGCCTTTATTGTAAATCTTGCTTCTAGGCTACATAATCTCAAACTTCTGCTGCCATGTGCATGTACATGCTCTGGGAATATTTCCATTACTGCTTCCACCTACTCTTCATTTACCAACTGAAGGAGATTTCCATGCAGCTTCTCAGTCTCTTGCAGGCTTTGGGAATTATTATTTTTTTGCCTTACCCTCCTCTGATCTGCAAAAGTATCCTCTAGGAAGGAAGCAGAGTGCAGTGACTCTGCCATGCCCCTGTATCCCTTTTACCAAAAAAATTCAATACAGACTTTTATACGTAAGAATGTTGCGTGCTGTCGGTAGAAATCAGCTTCTGTGGATGATTTTCAGTGCAAGAAGTACTGTAAAATTTAGCCTCAGACTTTATCTTTCTTATGCTGCTTCTGAAGTAGATCCGTAGGAAAAAAATGTAGTTAAGATTTTTTTTTTTTTTTATTACTGATTACCCAGTGCTTGAGTTATTTAATAAAATAATTTTAAAATTCACCCCTTGGTCTTTTTAAATAACTTACACTGCATGGTGGGGATGTTACTTTTACTATCTAGTAGTTACAGTAGTAGAAAGCTGGAAAATGGTGCTGAGGTGGCACTTGAAGCAGATACTTGTTGTGACTCATGCGGCTCTCCTCTAATGAACTTCATTAGCTCTTTGATACATAGTCATTTGTTAAGCATGCTTGTCTAAAATTAGGACTGGCTACAGCCAGTTGTAAATCAAAATTAAGGATAAAAGTTTCCACTTATTCCAGTTCAGTTTTCGCACCAGATTCAGAGCTCTCTTGCTGTTTTTTGTGCTCTTCCGGATCTTCAGTAAGGCTCATCCTGCGGAAAGTCTCGTGAACCGCTGAAGACCCTCCATGTGAAGGAGTCAAGTGGCATGTAGTCTCTAGCATGGTCTCTTGGCGCTCGGGCAATGTTTTTCTGTGTTTAAAGGTAATCCAGCCTCTTACGGCTTTGAATGCAGTTGTTTGTTAGAGGATCAGTTTAATAGTTTCTCGCATTCCCACTGTTGAATGCAGATACGCGCCCTTGCCCCGATCTGTTTGTCACTTGCTTTAGTGAGTGAATTTGTGTGTCAGCTATTGTGAATCTCTTCATCAGCTCGTTTTGCATGTGAATCTGAACCAGGTAAATATATCCTAGCAAACCCTCTGTTTTTCAACTATTGCAAACCGTAAGATGCTGAACATTACTAGCATCCTCTCTTTTCTTCCACCTGAAACTTAAGCTTCCACCAGAAACTCTCGCTGCTATCCAAAGTAAAGGCTGTACTATTAGCAGCGGAGCGTGGAGAAAGGTTTGAAGGTCCAGAGTTGTGCAGGCTGCCAGGCCTTTGTACTGTGGGTGGCAGGAACCTCTTGCCTGTCCAGGCTAAACCTGGACCATCCAGGCACTGTCCTGCTTTGGGGAGAATTCAGGTCTATTCTGTATCCGCTGCAGCAATTGCAGTGAGGTTCAATAGTTGCGGTGTTTTGCCGATTCCGGCCTTGTTGCCTTGTCCCCAAAACTGGTGGGGTTGAACCAGTTGCCAGTCAGAAAGGCCCATTGGGAAGGTTGGCTGGAGTCGTTCCCCCCTGTGCAACGGCACCGCTCGCTGGGAAACATCAAAGCCGGTTATCCTTTCGGGAATAGTGCAGTTTATAACTAGGAGCAGACCTTGTGCTCTCATCAGGAGTGTTAGTAAGGGGAGACCTGGGAGAGGATGGCTGAGTAATGAAGGCTGTACATCATCTTTGTTTTGGAGATTGCCTGATGCCTTTGGCTTTATGGGAAGGACTTCTGTCTGAGGCTGGTCTGGTTTTGTTGTGGATGAGTTGCCTGCCAAACTCCAAGGAGGAGTCCCTTCTATTGACAGATAGAAAATGGGGAGGCGGAGGCTATATTTGGTGGAGCATGTAGGAGAGTGATAGGCGTCCTGATGCGCATTGACGTTTTGATGTCAATGAAATACTGTGGTTTTGTTTCTTTTTTTCCTGCTGTAAGAAAGATGTAGCTGTACAAAGACTCTTAGGACGCTTTGGATGGAAGGTGTATTCCATCCAAGCATTGGCTCTATAGGATTGAGTAAGTCCAGCATCTCCTTTTCTTCCTGTTTTTCATCCTTTCTTAGAGACCGTACTGCTTTCTGTGAGTTACGAAGCATCTTTTTGTGCTGGAGGGCGAAAGCACATGTCTCCTCAGTACGGAGCGTGGTGAGGTACATTCTGTTCTTGGGCCGGGCTCCGAGCCTCTGCTTCCTCGCTCGCATCATTTTTGTTGGGTGTTGATTACTTTCTGCCTCTGTGAGGCTGCGTGTAAGGCAGATGCGTGAATTATTGTATCTGTTTGCTCTGTGTGCTGTCTGTATTGCCTATAAATAATAAATGGATTGCTCAGATGGTGCAGACTGGTAGCGACTTGGAGGGTAACTCAACTTTTTCAGTACTGTTACAAAATTTCATCTGACTTCAAATACATAAGCAGAAAAACATGAAAGTATATTTTCATTTATAGAGCATGCTTCTTGCTTGTAACCAGTGTGATCAGGAAATGCAATCCAAAAGAAACTGAGTCCCTCCCACGGTTTATTACATAACCATCTAATTAAAGTAATCAAATGGGGATGACTTTGAGGCTTGGAAAACTTCCCCATAGTCTGGGTCAAAAATACTTGCAAGACCACACCCCCGGAGTCTCCAAGCTTTATTTACCTTGCAGCATCCTCTATAGAGGAGTGGTGCGTAAATGAATTCTTTTCCCCATAAGTTTATTTTTGGTGTCAGTCATTAGAGTCTCCTGCTGCTGCATCTGCAGCCGCTTTCTTGGGCACAAAGAAAATCCTTTAACTCCTGGTTTCCCTCTTGAAGGAGAAGGGACTTCAAATGGTGCTGCTCCCTTTCTTCCCTGGAAGGAGCTAGCTGATTCAAAGCTCTTCTTGTAGTTGCTTTGGGTTGCAAGTTGTTTTTTCAGGCTTATTCTGCATCATGAGTGTTTGTGGTGATTGGCAGGTAAAGCGGTAAATTTGGTCTCTTGCTCAAGAAGGAAATGGTGTCTGTTGCTGTGATAGCTGTAATACTTAAACCCTGATAACGAGAAGCATATGTAGATGGCGGTGGTGGTGAAGAAATGTGAGACATCTAAAGTACAAAATGTAGCAGCAAACAAAAATCCGTGGTCCATTTTCAGTGTACAATCATGCATTTTCAAATGCATGGTTGTGCGTTGCAGGAACTCTGAAAACTTTGAATTCCCACGGGATTTGCATATTGTGCTGTGTATTCAAAGCAGGAAGAGCCCCACTTGGGCGCTGACTTAAGGTGGGTCAATCTTGGATGTTCTCCGCGTGCGTGGGAAGTTTGAGATTCTGGTGTGGCAGTACTCCTGTAAGCCCTACTGACCCACGCCCCTTCCCAAACTAAGACAGAAGGAAATAACTGCTTAGGAAGAAGAGTCTTAGCGGATGTACTCGTGTGTGGGATTGTTACAACCCTGCTTCAAATGGCTCGGGTCTTGAGTGTTCAGTTCTGCCTGTGTGGAAGACAGCTGAGTACTAGACGCTTGGAGAGCGCGGTGGCCTGCTGAACAGGCTCTTTGTCGATACTAGAGGGAAAAACGTTTGAACCAGCATTTAAATCCAGCGTGCAGGTACTTAAGACTTAAATAACTCGCAGACAGGTGGCTTTGATCTAGTTGGGCTGTAGATGAACTTTTTCCCAGAAAACACAAATCTTAATCCTGCACAATATGTAGCTGCAAATGTAACATGCACTGGATTTTCTCGCATACCTGGTGCTTCGTTTACAGAGGTGACACTTTCCCTTTTTAGGGTCTTTGCTCATCAGTTTCCAGTGGTTTTCCTGAGGAGTTTTTCCTCCTCATCCACAGTCTTTTGCGGGGCAGGCGAGCAGACGTGTTCTTGAACCACAGGAAACCGTTGGGAGGCAACCTGTCCTTTCTCTTTTCCCAGTTCCAGATGCTAAGGGGAGGCGGTATCCCATATTTTACTGGCACTGAACCGAGCCTCAGTGTACTCTGTCACCTCAGATGCCCTAATGGGCACTGCAGGGTAACCTGAGATGCCTTTTTTTCCATGAGCCTGGAGGTGAATCCCCGAATTCTTCCTGGTCTGTGAATGTGAATGCAGATAACGGTAGTTAAGGTAGTTGACATCAGAGGCTGTCTGCAGACCTGTGAATGCACAACCCCTCCTCTTAAACAGCTGTAGGAAAAAAAAACAAACCAAACTTGGGTAGGATAAGATCTTGAAAACAAATGCTATCGTAGTGTATAAAATGCCTATAGGATTTAATTTTTTTTTTTTTACAATATTAATTTTTTTTTTTTTTTCAGACAGAATGGCCTGGGTTCCTGATCTTTTATTTTGCTTGTAACATAGAGGGCTTCAGTATGTGTTGCAAGATCAGAGGGTAAATGAATTGAAAGGGTGACAGTATAAAACTGCAAGAGGAGGTGGGTTTTTTTTTTGTTTGTTTGGTTGGTTGGTTTTTTTGTGGTCTGGGACAACTCGTCACTGCTTAGTCCATTGCCTGTGCCCTTCTGCGCACGCAGGTTGAATACCTGTACCCTTCCTCATCCAGCTAAGGTGGCACCACCCCTCCTAAAACCAGCTACAGTCATACTGGCGTAACTCATTCTGCGTTTAGGATCAACCAGACCCTATTAAGCATCTCCCTGAAGACTGCATCATGAGCAGAACCATCAACAAGGGGTGGGCCAGGCTTGCCATTTTAGGGTGGAAGTTAGATAATTAAATGTGGTTAGGGCCATGTCATCTGCCTTTGCCATATGCTAATCTGGTTGAATTAATGCGATGTGAGGACCAAGTCCTGAAGGTGATTCATCGCGCCGAGGTTGAAGATGGCGGACCTCGTCCGTGCTGGACGTTATGGTTAACGTGGTACTTCACACCTCCGAGCCTCGGTCTAGCTGAGGCCGTGGTGTGTCACATCGCCACCCTCTCGCTCGAATCCCTCGGTAAAACACGCTTCCATTGTGTTTTTCTGTGGTAGTCCAGCATAACCACTAATCCTCTCTCTCCATAAAAGAGGATTAGAACCGGGAACATTTGCACCTTAATGCAGCCGGGTAGGGCTGCGCTCCGTCTTTTAGGCAGTAATCCTGTTGGGGCGAGGGCTGTGCCGTTGTGCGGTGCCAGGAATGCTGTCGGCGATCAGCAATGGCAGCTCTCTCGGCAGTTGCGCTTATTGGGTTAGTAATTCTTAAAAGACCACTTTGTGTGTTAGTTTAAAAAGCTGTACGACTAGAGATGACTAACTCGCTTCACACTGTTAAAATGACTTCTGGGCTATGCCCAGAAAGTAAAATAATTTGAAACTGGGATTTCTGTGTGGTTCTTTAAATAAAATGAAAGAATGTGTAAGCTGACAAAGTATTATCTTTGAGAATGCCATTTATCATACGTTATGTTTCCTAGACTCATGTCAGACTACACATCCCACAAAAAATTTTAGGGAAGAAGGTTCTGCCCCAGGTGTTACTGGTAAGGGGGAGTCATCTCCGTGTATCGCACCCCAGATGCTTAACGTGAAGCCTGCAGAGCCTGGGGGGAAGCACGGGAATGCTAAATGAAATTCCACCTCGTGGTTTACAATTTTATGGTCTAGTTTGACTTCCAGTTTTGGATTACACTCGCCGGCTGACATGGGCCGGGATGTGGTGGTATGCCCTTCCTATGGGTTTCTGAACGCTGAACGTGTGCTAGCTTTTTTCTTGGTGTCTTCATGGGGAGGACTGATTCCACTGTAGTACTTTTTTTTTTTTTTTTTTTTTTTTAAACTTCTGTGAATTGCTTAAAATCTGGGGGGGGGGGGGGGAGAAAGTGGAGTCTAAAAAAGTAGAGTCCTTCTGCATGTACGTGCTGTGCTTTCCCTGTGAACTACTGTTGCTCTGGTTGAGGCAAAAAACCGAAGAGGAACTGCTTTAGCAGCCAGTCCAGCCCAGTTCAGCTGCTGGGGTAATTTAAAAGTGTTTTGGTGTTTTGTTTGGGTTTTTGTTTCCCCTCCGGAGAGCTTCATGCTCTCTCCGAAGTTCTCCTTCTGCTCCCAGCTGGCCCAGGCAGGAGGGAGACCCAGCATCTGCTCCAGCTCTCCTTGCGCAGCTGGGTGGAGAGCTGCCGTGAAATCCTCCCCACGCTCACTGTCACCTTTGTGCTGAAGCCTGAGAAAAGTCTTCAAGTAGAAACCACCTCATCCTTACGTTCAGCCCAGAGCTCCCTGCCGGCGTTTGGTGCTAAATACGTGAAGTTAAGCTGCGAGAAAGACCCGTTGCCAGTTGTATCATACATTGTGAAATGAATGTCCTATCACATCGCCAAATGGTGGCTTTCAGCAGCAACTTCAGTGGCAGACAGGAGTTTGTATGCCTAATAAATTTGTGTAAAATCCTCTTTGTTTCTTTTCCAGATTTTCTGTGTGTGAAGTTTTTCTTGCAGTGTGATGTTTTCGCTCTTTTATGTGAGATGCTGATAAAAAGAGCACGTTCATAGAAGGGGGTTTGGTTTTGTTTTCTAGAATCAATTTTATTTTAGGTCTTTTCATGCTGAGGCTGGTAGCATAGGGACTTTTTTTCCATCCTAATTAAAAGGATCATTATACTAATATTGTGCCACAGGAGGACGCTGTGGAACGAGAGCTGGTTTCTGTAGTTCCTCTTAGTGCTTGAGTTGCCGCGTCTCTGCTGACGTGAGGCGACTGTCCACGTGCCGCTGTGAACTGGCATGGAAGATGATGTTCACTTTGATCTTGATAGGAGAGGTGTAAACTAGCGTGTCTTATCTTGCCTTGTTGCTGCTGACATGAGGCAATGTCTCAAGTCCTGGAAAGTCGGTCCCAGCTAAAACCTCGCACAGCTTCCAGAGTGACACAAGCTTTACCAGAAAAAAGCCATTTTTTATTGGATTGAGGTGTAGGCCAGCAAATTCTCTCCATGAGCAAGGGAAGACTTTTTCCACAGCCATGGAAAAATAGGATTTTTGGATTTAAATGTGCTCTTTAAATGAGTTGTCGTAGTAATTAAGATATTAATCAATCTTGTCCCTGAGGAATGGCGTTGTTTCCTTATCAAACCCGCAGCGGTAATTCCCTCTAGGCACAATTTTATACAAGAATGGTATCAAATTTATCCTGAGGGCGAATTAACGAATATTTAACCAGTGAGAGACGCCAATGCAATGTGATGAGTGGACATCACAGAAAGAGCTGTCGGGAGTCTGAAACCTACTGCTAGGGAGAGCGTGAACATCCTCTTTCTTTTCTCCCCATGGAGGAAAGACCAGGAGAAGGTCTGCATCTTGCTCGTTGGTACGTAGCTCAGCCGAGTGGTGGGAGATGCGGGCTTTCTGGTGTGCTTTCGGTTGCAAGCTGCGCTCGCGGAAGCCGGCGCAGTTGTGATCGGCTGGTGTAGACCTCCTGCCATCTCAGACTTCACCTGGAAGTGGTTTCTTAACCGGCATCGTCAGGAAATGCTGCGAGCGAGCTCTGTGCCCCTCCGAGTCAGGCCTGGCTGGGAGGCGGACACGATTTGGCATCAAGGTCCCAGGTAGAGGAGGAACGCAACCAGGACAGCACCAAGCCAAGACTGGCCGTCTCTCCTCTGTTAGAGGTTGTCCTCTGTCCTCCCCTCAACTGGAGCTTGGCAGCTCCTCTTAATTCAGACCATCTCAGGAGCTATCAAAACCGGACCGTTTCTGGCTATTGTGCAAGTCTCGCAAGACTAACGAGGTTTGATGAACACCAGTGATTTTAGTCATGGCTCCTCGTGAAAAATCATGGTATATGATCTCTTGGTTTGTGTTGCCATTGTTTCTGAATGAGGTTAGTTCTTCATGGTTAGTATAACCATTGAAATCTGCTGATGAGAAAACAACTGTATCAGGATGTACGTACTTGCTTTAAAAAAAATGGGTAGAGGGCTCTGTGCCAGACTAGCAAAAAGCAATACCGGACAATTTCAAAGGTATAATTACACTCAAACAGGATTTGATTGTATTAGTAAATGGCAAATGATTAATTTCTCACTGCATCAGTTTTCACTTATGAATTATTCCAGGCTGTCTTTGCAGGGAATTTGGAATTTATCTAGATGTACAGCCGGATGTTTGAAATAGCTTTTTAAATAAAACATTCTTATGTACTAAGTGTATAGGAAATGCTTTTTAATCTGATTGAATACACGAAGTATGAAGCCTAGTTAACTGGAAAAACTCCTTCACATCACGTTGGCCCAGATCATCAAAGGTATTTTAGATTCCTCCCTCTCGTGAGATGACAGCGGTGCCGATGGTCGCTGTGGCAGGCAGCAGATGAGCTGTTGCAGCTGCAAACAGTCGGTAGTTCTTAAATCGGGGTGGTGTGGTCTACCTTACCCACTACAGCGTAAACCGCGGGCTCTTAGGCGAGGGGAAGGCGGCTCGGCGGGGCACGCGCTTTGCATGTGTGAAGCCCTGCGTGCCATCGCCAGCATCTTTGCAATCAGCGCTGGGAAACTCCGCTCCTGCCTCGATGCGATGGCCGAGGGATGGAGACAAGCACGGGGGTGATGCTGAGCATCGTCCTTATCTCCTCGCAGCATCGTTGAAGCAGCAGCATTTAGTGAGTAAGCACCATGGCTCCCCTCTGAGCTAGGGGAAGGGGAAAAGCAACCTGAGCAGCAAATGGCTAAAACCTGATGCTAGAGGCCCGTTTCCTAGCAGAGGTGCTGGTCTGCGCGGCTGAACGGCACTGGAGAGCTGCGAGAAGGGGCTTAGCAGGTGGCGACTGACGGCTGCAGCAGCCACCCCGCAGCCCACGGAGCTGCTGCACGAGAATTAACACACCCGGATCACAGGAGCCCCGTTGATTAACTCTCTGCAATCGCCTCCGAGAACAAAAGCGCCAGTGTGATGTCGGCTGTTTAATGCAAAGCAAACGACTTATTTACAGCGAAGGCTTGAATCCATTGGGGGCATATTAAACTCCAGATGCTTGTCAACTTTACAAAAAGGGTGGAAGAAAGGGAGGAGGTGTTGCACGTTTTCTGGAAAAAACTTGGCTCGCCAAGCGTGGAGCACCATTTCATTGAAGTTAAAACCATGAGGAGGGTGACCAGCTTGAATGATGAACCAGTTTAGGGTTTTTTTTCCTTTTTTTTTTTTTTTTTTTTTTACTTTTTACACTGGTCTCGAGACTGGTGTGTGGTGCCACAAAGTACCACCTGCCAAGTTCCTACATGGAGTAGGGTTGTCGATAAGGAATCGGTACTGATTGCGGTGCAGGGTTCAAGCAGAAAATGGGCTATGAAAGAAAGAAACAGGAGTGTTTCCATTCCTTTGAAACAAATTAGGAAATGAGCCAGAGGGATTATTCTTAGGAGTGGATATCTAGAATTGGCCCTCTCAAATAAGTCCCCTAAATTAATTAATTAAAAAAAAATACAGAAAATTTAAGAAAAAAGAATTAAAAAAAAACCTCAGGAACATCTGATGTCCCCTGAGCCAACTGAGCAATCACAACATTGGCTTGTCTCTTTCTCCTTTCTGCTTTACGCCGAATACAAGGCATGGCTTTGGGGAAAAGGCTGTTATATGCACTCCTCTACAAGAGAGTGTTTGCAGCCTGTGAGTCTTCATGAGCACCCTGCTCTTTGTGTTTTGGTGGGTCCATCGCTAGCTACAGGCTGTTTTGTACCTTTTTAAATACCCTGTCCATGCTGTGGAGAGCCGTGCCTCTGTGGACACCAGCCTAGACCTCTGCACGCACCTTTGTAGGTTTAGGTATCGACCCTATGAGGAGGATGAGGAGAAGCTTGATGTAGGCTGCCTGGCTTTTTTCAGACACGAGCTGATGCAAGCTTATTGCCCCTTTTTTCAGTAGTTACTCTGGCTTCCCATAGCATCTGGTTTGTTCCTATATCGTCTAAATTTAAGATCTTTTCAGCAATTCAAGGCCAGTTCGTTAGAGGACACTAGGTGGGTCATGTAATGCAGCCTTTCTCCTGAACCTCATCGCTGGGAAGAGAAGAGGGTCAATGACCCGACCAGCCTGAAGTGAGTACAGTACCTCAAGCTGGAAAGGTCAGCGTGTCTAATAAACTAATTGCTGGCTGATTGATAATATGGATTCTGAAAAAGTATGTGTGTCTGTTAGTCTTCTGTTTTTCCTCTTGTGTAATTTCTAAATCCTTGCTTATATCACTGTAGAAGGCGGAGCTGCTGCTTGAGCTCAGGGCATCCGTCAAGGTTAGTTCCCCTGCGCAGCAGTGCCGTGCAGCTGGCTGGGATGGGATTTCATTATTCCGCGCTGAGCAGGCTGCGTGCGAGTTGGCCTATCCCTTTGCTCTTGGTGATTTGCTAATTCTTGCGTTTTAGTTACAAAATGTCATACTTATTTTTATGTGGCTGCTATTACAGAATACAGGTGAACTCTTCCCTTATGGTGTTCTACCCATAGTGACTCGCCCTTGATCTGAAAATATGAGGCCTGAATTCTGACAACCAGGATTATTTGCAAAGAAAATACAGAACTCTTCATTTGATGAAGAAGCAAGTTTTGTAAGAGACAACCTGCGCTTTTTTACAGCGACCTCTTGGGCTGTATGGAGTTGGCTTATGGAAGAGAGGTTTGCTCATCGAGTGAGCTCTGAAATGCCCAAGAAGGAAGGTCTGGTTGCAAAACTTGAACATGAGAACTTCATATTGGGTGTTTTAGATGTTGATGAGGCTGTTAGCTGTTCCCACCCCGTTTCAGAATGGTAGAATCGTAGAATCAAAGTGTGGTTTGGGTTGGGAGGGACCTTTGAAGACCATCTAGTCCAACCTCCCTGCCATGGACAGAGACATCTTGCACTAGATCAGGTTGCTCAAAGCCCCGTCCGACTTGGCCTTGTATACTTCCAGTGATGGGGCATCCATAGCTCCTCTGGGCAGCCTGTCCCAGTGTCTCACCACCCTCATCATAAAGAATTTCTTCCTTATGTCCGATCTAAATCTACCCTCTTTCCATTTAAAACCTGTGCCCCTGCATTCCCCGAGCTCCCTTTCGTGCAGCGGCTGTTCTCTCAGGAGGGGTCTGAGCACACATGGCAGGAGCGAGCTGGGCATGTGCGGGAGAGCGCAGAGCAGGTCTCTGTCAAAAATATTCTGGGTCTCAGCCCTTCTCTGTTAGTCTTCATTCAATAATCCATATTTGGCATCCTTTTGAAAATTATTTAAACCACCAAAGAAGTTAGACCCAGCAGTTCTTTTATTTATTGTTAATCTGAACAGGGTTTCAGACAAATTAGGCGTTGTGTTGGGTGAGTTAGTAAAAATGGCCGCAGAATTTAAAATGCTGGCAGATAAATGAGATGCTCATCTCTAAGTTAAGACTGTCTCAGCGAGCAGTGTCTTGTGCTTCTACAGCATCTGAAGTAAAACTGCTTCAGCGGTCTAAAAGGATAAAAATAAGTCCAGGCCCTGTCTGTGTAAGAGTTTTTCCAGTCATGCTGGTGTACCTCATCATTTTTTCTGGTGTGGACATTTTATTTTTGGCTCTGTTTAAAGCACCCATGAGGCAACGTTAAACTAGATGGCAGTGGTAGAGGACAATTTCTACAGTAGGATTATCCCCGTGGTTTTACATCGGTCAAGTTATATCTCTTTACGTTCACACCACAGATTACGCTGAGCAGACGAAACCTTCATTTTAATCCATGTGGTTTTAAATTTAATATAGAATTTATGGGGTTTTATGTTCAGTTTCTGTTGTTTTCTGCTGGTTTAAATGGTACAGCTTCTACTATTTTGGATTGCTTTGTTCCTCCTGCGTCTGGTATTCTTCCAGCGATGGTGTCAACAGCCATTGATCATAGTTGACAGTACATCAAAGGAACCTCTGACACAGTCATGAAGCAACTGTACAGTCTGATGAGAGGGACTTTATCCTCATATATTTTTTAAGCACTTTAAATGACTTTAAAAATACTTCTGGCTGTCACCCAAGGCTTCTGGACTAAGCTACAACTACCAGGAAATGTCTTTGCAGGCATCATCATATCATTAGGGTTTCCTTACACCTGAAACTGTTCTGGTTTCTGAAGGGAAACAGGAATAAACTTTCCTTTTCTGGAATGATGAATGCTCATCTCTAAAATTAATCAAGAACAACTTTCCTTTCATCCCCTGTGCCTGAATCCCTATTCAAATCCAAGCGTGGACCCTTTGGATGCATAATAGAGATGCTTTGCTGCTGAGGCAACAGCAGTAGCAACAGGTTGGTAATCACCAGCAGAAACTGCCAGGCAGGGTGTTTGCCCACAAAGCCTGACTTGTGTCAGGAATCCTTTGGGAATAATTTGAATATGTAGAATCATTGAATCATTTAGGTTGGAAAAGACCTTTAAGATCATCCAGTCCAACCATTAACCTAACACTGCCAAGTCCACCACTAAACCAGTTAAGGGCAGAGTCATAATTAATTTCATGTTTCCTGGCTTGGTGGCTGGATCATTTTTTAATGAAAGTAAAAACTAGGAATCATTAAGGTTGGAAAGGACCTCTAAGATCATCAGTGCAACCATCAACCCAACACCACCATGCCCACTAAACCATGTCCCAGAGTGCCACGTTG
Organism: Pelecanus crispus; assembly: GCF_030463565.1. Lineage (NCBI taxonomy): Eukaryota > Metazoa > Chordata > Aves > Pelecaniformes > Pelecanidae > Pelecanus > Pelecanus crispus. Next base: position 1,636,585 of record NC_134643.1, read on the forward strand.
ACATGTTTTTTGAACACAAAATGAATAAGTACCCAAGGTTTCAACACTCAAAGATAAGGCTTTGTGCCTTTCAGTATATGATTCTGGAGACGTTTGGAAATTTTCTGGGAGGAAAATATGCAGGTATGAAAATAGTGCAGAAGTTGGAAAATAAAAAAAACTGTATTGAATGAAGCTAAGTATCAGGTTAAACTAGAATTAATCCAAGTTACAACTTGGAAATGAATTACTAGAGCTTGTGTTGTTGTGTGCACAGTTGGGCAGGCTGCACCGTTTACTGAAGAGCTGTAGTAGTTTATTGCCTTTTTTTCCAGCTTCTACCACTTTTATACAGGCAGGAAAGGTTAAGAGTGAGGAAGTCTTAATAGGGCCACCGAGGAAGGAAGTGTCCTTCATATGTTGCGGCATGTACCTCGAACTCCTTTGGAAGGGAGGCAGTGGCGGGAGGAAAGAATTTGTAGTAAATTAATGGTTATTAGACCTTGTTTGAATCAAATGGACTTCATCTTTAAATAAACATGATGACTTGCTGTTGATTATCCCAGTCATTGCTTATAGCAAACTGTTTCCAAAAATGCCAAAATTCAACCAGGTGCTGTGCACTGAAGCAGGATGTGTGCCCGTAAAAACTAGATCAAATGCATGTGTGTTTAAATTTGCATAGTTGCCCATGAGGAGTATTGATGTTGCTTACCCAGCTGTCCACTTGCTGACTCAGAAATGCGTAGCTTTGGTCTACTACCAATTTTATTTATAAAAACCCATCATTTTTAGTGGCATTGAGTGTAGACTGCCCTGTGATTCAAGCAGGTTTCCTTCCGAAGGAAACAGTATCTGAAGCATCCGTTGTCTTGCAGTCTTGTCTCCTGATGAGCTACAAGGTTACTACGCTTTGTCAATTATATTCACATCATATTTTTCTGTGGATAAATAATTTTTTTTATTTTAATGGAAAGTACTTAAAGTTGTATTGCTCCATTGAGAAAAGCAACAATATACCCTTTCAGAAAAAGCACGGTGGCTTGGGAAAACCTGGCCTGCTGAGCTATTTCGTTAAGGTTTTGCCTGAAATCGGTGTTTGGTGTCGTCCCCCCCACCCCCCCACCCCATTTTTCTATGGTGATGGCAAAATAAGTTGCTTAGGAGATTAGGGCTGATTTTTTTTTTTTTTTTTTACCAGAAATTTTCAGTTTGCTTCAATGTACCTCAGCATCTGAGTCCCTTCCTGGCGGTATTTGAATTGCTGCTGATTTTGGATGGTTCTAATATTACAATCTGGGTTGTAAACAGGGTCAGACAACAGCAACATCTAACTCTAGCAGCCTTTTAGGGAGGATTGTGAGTTTGAAGGTGACTTGGCTTTAGCCATAACCTCAGTAGGTTCGTAACAGTCTCACAACAGTGCTTCTGCTGTCCCACAGGCTTGAGTTCCTCTAGCGCACGCCTGGATAGAAGACAGAAGTTTGGGAACATCTGTTTGTGGTCCAGAATTAATTTAGTTTCCCGTCCATACCATTTAGGACCTTTTAGGGGATCTCTTAGTGTTTCATGGACAGGAAACTCACTTTCTTGAGGCAATAATGTTAGTGGGAATGTAAATATAGGAGATGTGCCTCTTCCCCAGCCATCCCAGATTCTAGTGCCATGGTTATTGTAGTATCTGGGCAGCTTCCAGTACTGGACCTGTATCCTGATCCTTGTTTCTTTGTTTTAGCCACTAGACCATGCTTCCCTCCATCGCACACCAGCCGGCTGCATAATTAAATGTGACCAAGTCCTTCCTCCCATCTCACTTGGGAGTACAGGTCCCTGGTTTTAACCAGACAGACTCTTCCAAACTGGGAAACTCAAACCAGTATCACCCTAACGTTTAGAATATAGCTGTGCATTAGAGCACTGTTGGCATCTCATGGATGAAAATCCACTGCCTAAATGCGTGCAGTTCCCTTCTGCTTCTGTCCCCCATGAAGATGTCAAAATTAATGGGGTTAGCTTTGATGCGCCACAGTGAAGTTGGTGTTAAGTGTGGAAATAGTAGTCTCTTAGTAGAAGCCATTCATTTTATGTGATTCTTGTTATTAGAAGCATATATAGCATTGGAGAGAAACCAGCCGTAGACAGACATGGAAAGTAAAGGGATTCTGTAACCTGGACCCTTTTCTGGTTTTTAACTACAAAGCCACGACATCTACGTTGGAAGGCAGGTTGCTGTGGCCTCCCTCTCTGGTCAGCGGAGGGAGGCTGGTACTTCCCGAGGAGCTTGGCCTCTATGCTCTGAATTGTCGGTTAACCAGACAGAGTTGAGCAGGACAAAATGGTTTGGAAATTGGTTTTGGCTTTTTGGAAAGTTTAGTAAGGCTTTGGAAAGATCCAGCTGGACGACTTTGTATTAGTAAATGAGAAACCATGCCAAAATGGCTAGGTCAGATTTGGCTTCTCAGGAAGACAAAGGCTGCTATGGTGGCTGCAGAAGGAACGAATTCATTTTGCAAATGAATACATGGAGCTAACTCATCCTAAACCCTAGGATACGATGGTTGGGAAACTTGATCCGTTGAGCAAGAGGGTGGCTGGCTGACTGCCCACAGCCATTTCAGGGATAACACAATGTTTGCAAAAGTCTTGGCTAGCTGGGCAAGTCCAGATGAGGTGATGGATTGCAACCACCCTCCGTGTGACCGAAATAGGGCAAGACCACCAAGGTTTGGTTGTTGTAATGTATGCAGTGTTGTTCTCATGGTAATGGCTGTTTTGACTTTGTACGCAACAGACTTCTTTGGCTCGTTCCAAGTCTCCTTTCAATATCTTGGTCCTGGTGTTACATCAGAAACCTCATCTCATCCCCTGTTCTGTTCAACTGTTCAACAGCGTACGTGCCTCTGGCATTTGAACGAGAAGCTGTCTGGGGAATATTTTCCCTGCATTTGAGATGCAGCTTTTATTTCCTGTAAAACCAGATGCGCTTAAGTAAAACGTGGAAAATGGGTCCTGTTTTGAGAACAGGACTCTCTAAAATAATTGCATCCCTATTTTTGGTATCTTCAAGTTGGAACTGCTTTTGGAAGAGCTGTTTTATAAATGTCCATAACATTCAGTTCACTGAGTTGCAGAAGACATTTTGAGGCATGTGGAAACAAGCCTTTAGAAACCAGCTGGTGATGGGGGGCGGGGGGGAATCTGTCATATTTCAGCTCTTTGGTCAGTAGATTTAAGGCAGAAATAAATGCATCTAAATACCAGTCACTCCCCACCTTACCTTTTCTTCCATTTGTTGTCCGGACTATGGCAACCGCTTCCTTGCTTCGGAGCTTCTGCTGCTTAAAATGCTGCTGCAAAAAATACCTCTTCCCCCACAGCTTTGGTCATGCCTTGTCCCTTCGTACTCTCTCCTGAATTCAGAGCAAGACCCTGGTCCTCTCCTTTAACCTCCTTCTGCCTCCCATCTAACCTTCTATTCCTATTTGCCCACGTGTTAGCAGCTTTGGCTGAGGTGTCCTCCGTTCTCTGTTTTTTCCATGACGCATCCCACCTTTGTAATATTCTCTCTTGCCATGTCTGCTTCTTTGTGTATGACTGTTGGTTAGTTTGGTCAAAATAACCCTCTTGACAAAGTGCTCTCTCCTGCTCTGGGTCTCAGTGTCTCATCAGTCCTGCCACGGTGTTCCATGGTTAGTTCATCAGGATGTGTTTTTTTTAATAGTCAGTAGAAGCCTGGTGATTGTTTTGCCAGGCTGAGGTTTTTGTCATGTTGATCATTTGCAAAGTGTTGCGCATTTATGGCATGATACAGCTAATAGAAGCTATTGAAAGCTTTTGAAGGACAAAGCTGTGTGTGATGGCACTGCTTGTCTGAGTTCATAGAGCGGTTACCCAGCCATGTATCTGAGACCACTCTGCAGTCTGTGTCTGTGCTCCTAGCTCTCTCCTCCTGACAAACTGAACAGGTTTCTGTGAAGAGGGTGTCAGTCAAGAGCTTTAAATTCAATGGCTACACTTATGGGGTCAGAATTGGCTGGGTATATTTTATTGTTCCCTACAGCTGGTCATCTCTTCTGCTGTTTGCTGTGAGGGTTTTGGGGGATCTATTTTTGAGGGTTGATGTCCTAATTCTTCTAATGTAGTTTGAAAATATCTCAAGGATGTGCTGTTCCTTTTCAACAAATATATGATAGACACACTGAAAATATCTGCCTACCTCCTGTCTTGTTCCTTCTGCACAGATTTATGTTCATGACGTGTGGTCCTGTGCCCTGCTGACTATGTAAGCTGCTACTTTGCTCAGTGGTTTACCACTAGATGCATTAAATAAATATGCTTTATGTAATATTTGTGCTTTGGTTGTAATGATTTTGCCTGCTTCCGGAGTCTAAACAAGTAATGCAACAAAAGTGGTCTGTAGAACGCAACTTGCTGCCAGTAAACTTCTGTACTGGCACCCTCGTTTGTGTTCTGAGCTATTGAGGTTGGAGGAGGGAGATTATGTATCGGCCTTGCACATCTTCCCTGAAAGCTAGATCTTGAAGTGGCAAACATAAGTTCCAGCTTTGATCAGACCTCTTAATATGTAGTGTGTGCGGGGCACATAATCTTGGGTCTACAAGATCCTTAAAGACCTTTCCTCCAGCAAAGATGACTGCCCTGGGTGTTATGCCATGTTGTTTGGAAGTACGGGTTTTTCAAAACTCTTAAACTTCAAGTTCCTCTTCTGGCTCCTGGTGCAGTCGTTATTTCCCTCTCATAGAAGACCACTGCCACTGGGGGAGGTAATCTCTTGTTCCCTCTTGGTCGTGGCCTGCTTGCCTATCTGGCTCAGAAACCTTTGGCTGCCCTCCCTTATGGTGCATCGTGTCAGTAACCCCTTCCCATGATTTTTGTCTCCTCTGGCAGTAGCTATTGATGGAAGAACACGGGGTGACCCAAACAGAGCACATGGCCACCATCGAGGCCCACGCAGTGGCCCAGCAGGTGCAGCAGGTCCATGTGGCCACCTACACAGAGCACAGCATGCTGAGTGCGGATGAAGACTCGCCGTCTTCGCCGGAGGACACCTCCTACGATGACTCCGACATCCTCAACTCCACGGCTGCCGACGAGGTCACCGCTCACCTGGCTGCGGCAGGTAAAGTCAGCGGGATGCTCGGCGTCGTTCGCCTAACGTAGGGTTTGTGCAGAGGTCGCAAACAGTGCTTGAGGGTGGTGGGTGATCTTGTCACCCCACGGGATGCTCTAAAAGCTTCCTTATTGCCCTGGCTTTAATAGCGCTTCTTCGCAAGGTCTGCTGGCTGGTTGAATCTTGCATCTCTTTATTTGTGTGTAATATAGAGGTACTGGGAATAAGAGATTGGTTTGTACAATAAAAAAGGTCCCTGGTAAATGCTGCCTCAAAAAACAAAACTAAAATACCGAATATGGCAAAGAGCAAGCTTATTTCAGGCCCATATAAACAACAGCAAAAATAACCCAGGAGTGCTACCCAGCCCTGCTTAGCCAGGGAGCTCCCATGCTAGGCCTCTGCCAAGGAGATGCCACAAAGGGTCCTGGGCGTATCTAGACTGGGAAAGTATTTCAGAATCACAAACTCCTTCCAGTGAAGCCCCTGCCAGATTTGCCTTGTAGTGGATCTGCCTCACTAGTAGAAAAATGCAGTGATAAATAAGCACTCATAGACTTGTCTGACTCCTTATCAGACTTTATCTGGGGAATAAAGCTCTTGATGTGCTTGACTGAACCTGTGAAGTTCCACCACCACGCTGAGCATCCCACACCCTTTGCTTGTTAATTTTCCAACCTCAGCTCCCGCAGGATGTTTTCTTTCCTCCTTCCCTTCTAGCACACAAGCTTTTCAGGCCTGGGTGGTGGTTGCAGGAGGGGCATCTCGTGGCTCTCGCCTGCCTGCGAGCCCTCCCGGTGCAGGAACTGCCCGGTGCCCCTCCAGCCCCTGGCCAGGTAGGCACGAGCCAGGAGCTGCCCCACTTCCCCAGGGCAGGCGGCTGCAGTTCGTGGCATGGGCTAGCACATCCAGCCCAAAGCTTGCCCGAGAACCCAGCGTGGCCCTTCCTTGCTTCTCCGGAGCAAATGTTTTTCCAGTCCCGCAAAAGGCAACGTTTTTATTCTTTTTTCACAAGCACAGGATCGTTGGAGCAATATGCAGCGGTGCTTGCTGCGCCTGCCGTGGGTAGTGCTCAGGTAGTTCGTTACTGATTAACAAAACCTGGCTATGTAGTATCAGCCCAGAGCTCTGTCCATTACAGCGTCCCGTCTTCCAGAGCAGCTGCCTGGAGAAAACGTATAATCAGATGCTACTTTTGTTATCATCTACCAGCTTCCACCGATGGGTAGCTTAGGATTTCCTGATCCAGCAGCTGCATCTTTGTTAAACACAAAAATACAGCGCTTTTATGACCCCTGATGTGATCTTTCACCTCTGACATATGGAGAAACTACAGACAGAGCAACTGAGTTCTGCTCAGGAGTCTAAGGCAAGTCTTGAGCCTGCATTAGAGACCAGGCCTTTTTGACTCTGACCCTGCACTCATTTCTGGAGATCACCGATAGAAACACAATCCACTGCATGTTACTTGGTTTACTTCCAATTAACTTAATGAAACTTCCCCTTACATAGATTTTGCGTCTAGAGTTTGATCACGAAAGCAGCGGCACTGCCCTGCCATGGTCCCCGCTATTCTTCAGGGGGCTGTTGCAGGACACTGCTGATGACTCTGGATTTACAATTTCTTTCACATCAGAGCTGGTTCTTAATCCCTGGGGAAAGCCTTGGACTTCTGATGCTGTGATCCAAGCAGGATTCATGGCATTGTACCCAGCCTCTTCTCCCCTGCCACCGTGATCTCCTTGACTGCAGTCAGTTATTTAAAGTCTTGGCATACCTGAGAGTTTTTCAGTGTGTTTGTAAGACAAAATAAATAATTATGTCATTGCATGGAAAACTCTGGACTGAAAGGTGTGGTTTTCACCTGGGACTGAGCTGGGACTTACCAGTCTGGGGAATGGAGCCTTTTGATACACCTCTCCGATGCTGGAGAGGAGGGATCCCGGCTGCTGGGGAGCTCAGCGGGGAATTTGGGTCACTCCAGTCCGGTGGGGAGGCCCTTGAGCTGAGCCTTTGGGACCCATCCCTGTTGGGGGGGCAATGGCGATGTCCTTTCTGGCCAGTTCCTGAGCTGTGTGCGCTGATTCACCCTTTGTGGTTTGATTTCCAGGCCCTGTGGGGATGGCAGCAGCTGCTGCCGTGGCAACGGGTAAAAAACGAAAGCGACCACATGTTTTTGAATCCAACCCGTCAATTCGCAAGAGGCAGCAGACGCGTTTGCTACGGTAAGGTCTCCTGCCTGCACTCTTGACGTCTCGGTCTGCATCCTTGATCTGTCTCCAGTGCCGTGCACGGTGAGACCGTGTGCTGTCCAGAAGTTGCTCAGCTTGGAGACTTTTTTGGACATCTTTTCTGGAATCCAAGAGCTGTGGTTTAGTTTGCAGAAATGGGTGAAATTGCAGCTCTGCTAATCTTTAATGTGATATTATGATCTCCAGGACTGACACGATTGTTCTGGTGGGATCCACCATTCTGTTTTAACCCCAGCTGGTCACAAGTTGTATCTGTCCTGGTAACATTGCCTTACAAGATATTTGTAGTGGCTTTAACAGCAGCTGGCCTGAGAATCTGGAGCTACAGCCATATCCCAGCTCTGCAGTGGCACGAAGCACTTACCTACCTAACAACAAAAGTCTTTTCTGCATTATGAAATGATCCCATGAATAAATCTAGTGTGTGTACCTGCATTTCCTTTGCCAGCAGACCCCGTTGTTTGAGCTCCACGCTGAAGGTGGAGCCAGCCTGTAGCGCACAGTGTTGGGGGAGAATAATCGAGAGGAGACATCTGCCAGAGCTGAAACGCTTTCTTTGGCTTTAGAAACTTGCTCTGTAGACACCAAACTTCTGTAGCCCTTCAGGTGTTGCATTACAGGTGCTCTGAGGCTGTCTGCCCGCCTGATGGCCACCTAGGAGCACTGGTGCTGAAGTGACTGCACAGGCTTTCCGCAAGCCTGGAGAGATCACCTGCAATTCCATCTTCAGGAAGCATTTGTAAATATTGGCTGGTACTTCTTACTAGGCTTTGGAACAAAGCAATTCTTGCTTTTTAAATCGTTTTGGATTTAATTGGGTTATCTCGCGAGAGCTGGGGTATTTGTCACCCTGTTTCTTGCTGGCTTCCTCTTACATGTACACTTAATGCACTGAAACAGCGATGGACAGAGTTTTGCCTTTTCTCCTTCTCTCCTATTCTAACTCTTGTAAAGTTGGTGAGAAATTAAGTTGGTTTCCTTATATTCTGCTTACTCAGCAGATGAGTCCCACAACACCTTTTGCACATGATCAAACTGGAACAAAGCGGAGCAGGGTTAGTGTTAAATAATATTCCCTGGGAGAGGACTCCCATTTTTTTTTATAGCTCCATTCTGTTTTTCCCTCCTTCCCCCAACTCTGCTGACCTGGCCATGTTTATTGCAATGTTTCTGAAGAGCAAATTCTTTTCTCTCTTGAAATGCGAATGATATGTTTTTAAAAAAAAACTCCTATTTAAAGGATTTCTCCTCTCTTCATGCGACTACTTCATTTTACTACCTGCAAATTACTGACAAAATGCATCATTTTTTTTCACTCTGATCAATTTGACATGTTTGTGCTTGATATTTACACCACTGTGAATCGAGTGGAAAGTTACAGTTTCTGGTTCTGGGATCTCTGCGTAGCTGGTGGTGGTGGTGGTGCTTTTTGGCAACGTGTCTGCTGCTAACAGCAGGTTCTGAAACGAGCAGGGCAGATACTAAATGGAGTGCTCAGGTTATCTGGTGGTAACGGCTGCTTCTCTCTTGCTTTATGACTTTCTGCCAACATTTCTGACACATTCTCTTGCATTGCTTAAAAGTTGAATAAGAGGTGGAAAGTATACGACGGAACATTTTCTTCCTACAGAGAGATCATTCCAAAGGGACTTGCTGATGTGGCAGGTGTCTGAATACCTGGGTTTCCTGTGCTGAGCTGTTGCAATATTTCTGGTTCTTGCCTGTCCTGTAGTTGTAGGTTGAATTCTTACAGTTCTGTTTTGAGCAGGACTTTGGTACTAGAGAATTGCAGTGCACTGTTAACAAGGCTGGATGTAAAACAACCTGTGTTTGCAGTCCTTTTTTGTTGAATCATTCAAGTTCTTTACAAGTTTTGTATTGTTAATACACTTAGAGGGTGACAGAATGGATAAGCAGACTCTTGCCGTCCTAGCTTTGCTGCTCTGGTGATTTCTCTTTACTTTTTACATCAATGGAAAAAAGGAGAGAAGGGAGAATAATTGATATTTGAGCTACTGGATGACTGCAGGGAGCGCAGCAGGCCTGCGGGAGCAGAGGAATAAGCAGTATATGTGGCTAATCTGACCAGCTGGGGCTCCATTTCTCACCTGGTTTGTGAATGGGTAGCATTAAGAAAGGGAGTTTATAACGCAAAAGGTTGTGTTTCAACAGGGCTTTCAGCTGATGCCTATTCACTCTTTTGTCTCTCAGGAAGCTCCGAGCCACGCTGGATGAGTACACCACCAGAGTAGGGCAGCAGGCCATCGTTCTGTGCATCTCGCCCTCCAAACCCAATCCCGTCTTTAAAGTATTCGGTGCTGCACCCTTGGAGAACGTGGTAGGTGTCTGTAGGAAAAGCCTTGTAATAAATTGCTCGCCTTCTCTGCAGGTTTCATTCTGCTCAAGGCAGCCTTGCAAGCCTGGTAGTGATCTGAAGGTTATGTTTAAAACCCTGGAAATGGGAGTTGAGAGCATATGGACATGAGTGTCGCACTGACGTCCTGTCTTCTCTGCATGAATGGTTGCCTAGCACATCTCACCAGGGTTGCATATCCTGGATTAAAAATCAGAGGGAGCAGGTAGTGATGACATGTTGAACTCAGCTCAGCTGTCAGTGCTTGCACCTTGTTGCAGACCAGACAGTAAACGGAGCATATCCTGACCATGATAAATCTTGCTTCACAACTTTTCTTTTAATCCCATAAATACTTCCACTTGCCAGTGTTACTTGATATTTCATCATCAGCTCTTTGATGTGGCCAAGTCTTCGGGGCCAGTGGGTATTTTTTTTCTTGCCAGCTGTGGCATTGTTTGCTCCTTCTGTTCTGCAGCACCTTGGGGAAGGTGGCTGGCCCTGCATCCTTGCCCTCGCCTCTTCTGGTGCTCCTTACCTTGTTTATCTGAGCTTAACGATTCCCCACAGGTACGCAAGTACAAGAGCATGATTCTGGAAGACCTGGAGTCCGCGCTAGCGGAGCATGCTCCTGCACCTCAGGAGGTTAACTCAGAGTTGCCACCCCTCACCATTGATGGCATTCCCGTCTCGGTGGACAAGATGACTCAGGTAAGCAGCCAGACATGGCAGAACCAGAGAGAGAGAGATTTGGCATCGTGCAGTCACATCCTGTTATTTTGCAGTGGAGCTTATGTCTACATCTCCAGGGGATGCATTTGATCTCGTCTTTCCCATGGGACTGTAACAGCTCAGATAGTAGTTAGATATGAAGCTTTGTTATTGGTGCTTATTTTCTACATGAAACAGTAGAGATGCTGGTGAGGACTCGAGCTCAGGCTGCTGGGAGCATTTCCCTTTGAGTTGTTTTTGTCACCTCCCATAAACTATGAACAGGGCAGATATTTGTTCCGCACTTTGCAGTGGTTTTTAGGCACTGAGGTCAGGAAGGTTGCTTGTGGAGTACCGTTTTGGCTTATCCCCCTTGGACATGTCTTGTGTCTCTAGTTCATTCCCTCCTGTTTTCCGCTGTGGATTGGAGCAGAGGAGAGCTTGCCGACGGTTTAACTCCAGGTCAGACCCTGAGGGAGATACTTCTGATGGAGCCAGGGAGTCATCTGCCCTAGGGATGTGGGGGACTCCCTTTGTCTCCAGGTCCAGCCCTTTGCTGACCTCGTTATTACTAGGAGAAAGTGGAGGGGACCCCCCCAGGGAAACTTCCTTGGTGCGGGAGGGATCATCTGTAGGGAAATCTCCTTCCCCTGGGGTGCAGGGCCTGAATGCAGGCGAGTGTGTTTTGCAGGAGGCACTGGATACGCTCTGATGCACCACAACAAATTTTAAATGCTGAAAGCTGGTTTCTTCAGAGGGAGTAGCAAGGTGGAAAGGTCGGAGGCTTTGGGCAACATACAAAGAGGTGCTGTAGTAGAGCAAAGATGTGCGGATTTCCTCTGTGCTCTGCAGAAAGATCACATTCTGGTCAAAACACCATTTCCATTACTTAGGTGGAATCAGACAAGCTCACACTTCCAATAAAATTTTACAAAGAAATCTACTGTGCCTTGGCTGGTTACAGATCATGTTCCTAATCCGTGACAACATAAGACAAAACTTAGTTGCTAGATTTTTAAGCCGCTGTGAAAGGTGGTATCTGCAAGAGCTGTTCACAGGCAGCTTTTGCTTTGTATCATTAACAGTTTCCCATGAAAACGGAAAGTAAAAAATGGAAACATTTTACTTTTAAAGTAAAATGAAAGACCATCGAAAGATCACAGGTACGTAGCTCTGAGTTCATTGCTATTGGCAAACAAAACGCTTGCGTTTATCTGACTTCTTTATGGCCTCGTTGTTGTAGTAATTAGGCTCAGTAATAGCAAGAGAAGTGCCTAGGACTTAAAACAAGGACAGGGAGACATCTAGGTGGAGATTTGCTCGGGCAGCGGGAGGCCATCCTAGCGCGGTGCAAGTAGTGAAGCTGGAGGTGCTCATGCCCGCAGCATGTGGGCTCTGAGGAAGGAACAAAGCAAATGAGCTGTTGCTGGTGGAGCGGTGGAAAGAAATGAGAGAGAAATGAGTGCGGATGAATGAGATCAGGATGTGAAGTGGTTGCAATCCAGTAATACATCTGAAAAACTTTTCTGGTTTGCAGTGCGCGGAATATGTGCGCGTATAAAAGGGCCAATAAAAAGATCTGTCAACTCTTCGGCTGTTAATGTTGCATGTGCCATCAAAGCAGCAATAAAAGTGATAAGCTCTCACTTCAGAGAAGCCTTCAGCTGGATTTATAATGCATATTGTTTATTTTTTGTGATAGAGTTGGAAATTAAATATTTTAACATCAAAGGCTGCCGAAGTGTTTTCTGCTTCTATTTTACGGGTAAAATACTAACATCCATAGAATTCTATGGGTAAAATACTAATGCTTTTCATGATAAGCTAAAAATAAGGTTGGAGACTTTTTTTTCTTCCAAACATGACATGGCCTTGGTCTTCAGGAAACATTGCGCAAAGATTTGGCCAAGCCAAGTTGCAGCTGGGGTTTGATTGCTTTGCATTTTCACGTGTGAAGCAGCTCTCCAGTCCGAGGCACTAGTTGCTGGCAGGGCTTTTCCCCCCCGCCCCACACGCAACACTCCTGTGTTTCCAGGCTTCTTGTGGCTCTGTTTAATGCAAAACGGTTTTTCTTCTCCATGTTCTGCAGGGCCTTCAGTCAGCAAGCGTGCAAACTGCTGATGCAACAGCATAGCAACGTAGAACCTCTTATTTCAAGTCCTCTCATGCTGCGTTATGGTAAAACAAATACCTTGTTAGGAGTAGCCCTCGTCTTTTTTGTGCAATGTGATAACTCAAGACAGCTTTGTGAAGAAGGTTTCTCCTGAGCTGTGGGCAGAGTCCACACTCTTCGTGCCCTGTTTGGCTAACCATCGCTGTCCCAGTTAGCCCAGCCACTGTGGTTTACGTGCGTGATGTGGGCACCCAGTGCTGCCTCGGTTTCCCCGCCTATCACATAGGGATGATGTTTTGTAAATGTCTTTTAAAAAATGTTGAGATCCTTGCATGGCTGCCAGGCCACTTGAGGACAGAGCACTAGAAGTAGTGGATGGGACTGCGGACTCCTGGGTGGGTTTTCACAACTCAGCAGGTCTGTCTGTCTTGTAAAATTTTCAAGGAGTAAGATGGGGCATGTGGTGCTTATGAGATGATTTTGTGGCTGAAAGCATCCAGCTGCTATGTAGTTTTTGCCAGACTTGGGGGCAAACGTTAAATGGAAACAAAACACAGATATACTGAACACAATGAGGACACCGTGCTCTCTTTTTTTGGCCACAATTGCAATTTGAAATACATTTCTTTTGAGAGAGTGGATGATAACTGACTCCTACGTTGCTGCAACCTGTTGCACAGCCAGAAGTGCCATCGGTTTTTTTGTAGGAACCTGGATTCCTAGAGCTGCCAATATAGTTCCTTGTATTTGCTAACAAGAAATGAGCTTTTTCAACGAAGTTGCACAAAGCCCCGTGGAAAACAGAAATATTTATAAATATAAATTGGGTAGCGCAATTAAGAGGTGTGTCACAGGGAGTGGAAAAACGAGGCCTCTGCTTTCAGCAGGTGTCAGCAGGCAGGTGGTAGAGGCATTAGTTCCTCAATAAGGAGGTGAAAATAACTCTCCTTTTAATTGCTCTGCTTCCCTGGTGGTCTTGAGGGAAATAAAGCCTTTACTAGCCTGAGCAAAGATGCTTCAATAAACTTGCGAACAGAGAGCATCACCCACCTTGGCTGTGCAGAAAAAAAAGGTATTGTGGTGGGGCTTTTACCCTGCAGCCATTACACAGAGAAATCTCATCGCTTTATGGACTTTGGCTACGTTGACACTTATACGTCAGACCTGAGTTTGCCCCTAAACTTGTTCTCAATTGCTCGCTGATATGATTAAGGAGTAAGATTGGGTAATGCTGAGGTCGATGCTTCAGTCACCTCTTGCCAAGGTCACTAGAATTTGTTTATGCTTTTCTGAACAGGTGATTTGTCCTTTAATCTGACTTTTTTTAAACTTAATATGCCCCTGTGATTTGCAGTCTGCTTATAGAAGCCAACTAAGTTTATCTGGGCCTCTCCAAAATCATCTTGCCGTCTGTTTGCATACTGCCCTGCAAAAAGCTTTCGCACAAACAGCAGATATCTTTATATGCCTATCAGTTTGCATGTAGGAGCAGCCAAGCACTGAAAGACGGTAACTAAACTCAGTTTGCAGGTGTCGGATCCTCCTCATGGAGAGGGGCAGGGGTGATCCCGCAGTGCTGGACCCCGTTGCCTGGGTGCGAGGCTTGCTAGTGCTCCCTTCTGGTCCACGTCAGAGGTGTGGTATGGCGACAGCCTGTGTTTCTGTTCTCCCAGCAGGTCGTCGTCGTGTGGCAGAGGGATCATCCTTGTTCTGCAGTGGAGGCACCCCAGAGTTAGGAATCGGGTCCCCTGTGCAGCTGAGCTCTAGCACTGGACGGTTGTTCCAGCAGGATGGGAAGGGTAGCTAATCCTGTGAGGTACCAGATACAAGGATGAACGTATACTTCTGACTGCCATGCAGGCAGCTGCCTGCTTTTACAGCATTTAAGCTCAGAGCCTGCATCGTGCCTCGTTTCCAGCAAGAACAAGCAGTCATGTCCAGTGCTCGGATCTCCAAACTCTGCTAGGAGGTGGTGATCCCGAGAGGCACAGCCTGCTCCCCAGGTGTACCCCTTTGAAACATTAGAACTAGTTGCTTATTCTTACGACTTGACCACGGTTTCAGGGTAGAAGAGGAGAAAGATTTGCATAAAGAGTGAATCCGTGAGCAGACACTTCTGTGGGGAGACCCATAGCACCTCCTGCTTTTTGACCTGATGACCAGGTTATTAATTTTGCATTGGATTTCTGTGGCCAGGCATAAACTGATGCATCTGCTGGGTGCTGAGTGCTGTCACTTCTTGTTGAGGACACCCAGGCTGACCCTCTGCCTCATCTTTGCCATGATGAAGTTATGACAGCGGCAAGCCCGCTCTCATCCTGCCTGCCAGAAAGCACCCGGCAGTGGGACCTTGCAGAGTTCGGTCAGGGCCATGCGGGTTTTTGTAGCAGGAAATTCATGATGACAGCTCAGTTGCTGCCTTGACAGATGCCTGGCTTTTTAATCTGAATGTTTAAACATTAATTGGAACTTTAAACTTAAAGAACACTTAGTCTAAAATTGGCTGTTGCAAAAAGAAGGGCCAGTGAACAAAATACCTGGGTGCTTTGCTGTGACTGCTGCTTTGCCCTCTTCCACTTTCAGGTGCAGCCGAGGTCCTGTGTGGACTTGACCTTGCTTTTCCCAGGTGCTGCTTTTTGGAGATCCTGAGGCTGAGCTGTGGGGACAGGTAGAAAATTCCCAGCCACAGGTTTGCTCCCTTCTAGAAACCACTTTCCTTAGCAGGGCATAAACCTTAAGACTGGAACATTGCTTAGTGCTCCGCATGCAGGACAACTTGTTGTTTCCAGCACTGGAGTGCACTTGCCTTTGCTTTGGGCCATTGCAAATGGTAGAATGAGGATTAGTCACTACTGCTAACACTTGAGCTTAACATTAAAACTTAGAAGACACTCCGTCTGTGTTCCAAAGGGCGTCAAAGAAGCATTTCTGATAGTTTCTCTCAAATCCTTCGTACTGGAGATTAGATCAGCCCTTTCCAGAGCTGACAACCATGCACACCGGAGTGAACTGCTGTCTTTTTTTAGCAGAGATTGGATTTTCGGGTGGTTCGTGGATGGAGTCAGCAGAACGTATGGCTCCGCAGATGAAGCGGTCGCACCGGTTCCTCCCAACTGTGCCCCGAGAGATGCGGGGTCTTTGTCTCAGTGCCGTAGCCTGTGTCAGAGCCCTGCGAGCTGCCCGGGTGAGGTCTCGTTATGGCACTAATTAGAGAAGTCCTTGCGCTGGAGCAGGTTGTAACGCTGCTGCTGATTGTCTCCCTGGCGGATTAAAGGCAAACCCTCCTTAACAAGTGCCTTGAGTAGCTTGAGCCGCTGAACTCCCTAGGACCAGTAATTAATCCATCTGGTAACAAGGAGCATGGCTTTTGCAGACAGCAATTCTAGGAAGGAGCTTTTAACTGTTTTTGCACCAGGCAACTCAATGCCGTTAGCAGGTTTATTTGACTGAATAAATGGGGCCTCAACCGGGGATCCTGATGCATGTCAGGGTGAGTGTTGGCCCTACAGTACAGATGGGAAAGCTGCATCACGGGCAGGCTTGGCCTGGGCTGGAAAAAAGGGCACCAAAGTGGTTGACACTGTGTGTGAGCATGGGTGAGCAGGTGGCTTTTTTGTGCCTCCGTTTATAATTCAGGGTTTTGGTATGGCTTCTCCGAGATGGCTCGGGGTGTCCATGGAGTGGAGGAACTGAAATGCAGCTGCTTCTCTGAGCAGGGGTGGTTCTTCTACAGTGTGCAGCAGATACACTATATATGAACCCACAAATATACTGGATTTTTATTGCCTTTAAAGTCCCTAGCCACTGCTGCAAACTGTATGCAGTGCAGTAAATCATGCATACAAAGAAGTTGTGTTCTTTCTACCAAAACACACTTCAATTTTTCTATTTAACTGTGTAAGCCAGGGCCCATGTTACATCTTCCAGCTGGGCTCTGGCTTTGAAGAGCAGTCCTGTGTCCGAAAGAGCCGCTGCAGATCCCAGTGCATTTAGCGGTGTGCTTAGGGACTTCAGGCTTTTTGCAGAGACCACAGAGACAATCTGCAGCCTCCTGTTTCTCTGAAGCATTCCTCCCTTCCTCTGTCTGACAGATGTTAGAGGGGACTGTAGTACATACTCCCTATGCTAACGTGGAAAAGGAAGCTTGTAAATGAGTTGATTTACAGCTTGGAGCCAATGGATACAATATCCAGACTGGAACCGGGATGTTATTTGAGCAGGATCCTGGCTCGGAGGAATGGACGCTGTTATGGCTGAAGATCAGGGATGGGTGAGAAGTCCTCCATGAGCTGACCCGTGTCTCTGCTAGCTGGGACCGCGTTGTGGCTGTGGCACCAATCGGTGCTGGACCCGTTGTGCTCTTCCATGGCTGTGCCCTGGAGCCCTGAACGTGCAGGTGTCTTGGGGCTGTAAGGTGGCCCAAGGAGTCCCAGAGGCACCATCACAAGCTCAGATAACTTGCTATTAAAGCTATGAAAGGATGCAGGGAGGTGTTCAGGGAGGTGCAGCTATTCAGCTTTAAGTTAACGTGGTTTTCTCCGACGTATGTGGTCTTGAGCACTGTTTCTCTTCCTGCTCTGTTTCTGCAGCTGAACCAACCTTTTCTGAGGCTCCAGGCAGTCCCCAGTATAAAACCCAAATGTGTCATAAAACCCTGTGTGAGTTTTGTATTCCCTTTGATAACACTAAGGATATTACTTGCTCTTGGCGACATATCTGCTCGATTTGCTTTGCAAGTGTGTTCTTAAGGTATTGTCTCCTGATGGTAAAGGCAGTCACTAGTTGACCAGTTTTTGTGGGTGCTAAGGAGAACTAAAATCGGGTTGAAAGGTGTCCCCACGCTGGCAAAAGTTAAGAGGAGATTCGGAAAATTAGTCCAGTGTGTGTTATGTTCTGCAGGGGTGGAGAAGTAGATGCGTGATATTTGTTTTTTACATTGAGGCGGCTCGCTGAAGCTCCATCCTCTTCGCAGCATCTCTACAATGTACATCAGCTCGCATCTGAGTTCCTGTGGCAGTGGGGATGTTGAGTGTGGTTTTTATTGTGTTATTCTGATTCTTTTTTTTATTTATTTATTTTTTCTCCGTCTCGGGTTTGTTAGCTCTCTTCACGGTAGTGTTGAACCATGAAGTGTGTTAATACAGTGTGTGTTTGCCTTATTGTTGTAACTGGCTGACTTAATTTTGTTTCTGCTCTTCCACATGCTACTAAGGTGTTCTCAGTTGAGTCCTGGGAGAAGATGGTAAAGTATTTGTCCATCTTCCTTAGGCATTCAGGCCTCTTCCAGTTGATAGTTCCAGCAGGATGGAAGTTAAACATAACAACTTTGTACTATGCACCTCAAAACTACCAGAGATATGAGTTCCTAAAAAAACCTCTCAACCCTCTTACGTGATTTGTTCCAGGCACAGCTGCGAGCTTTCATCCCCGAGATGCTGAAGTATTCCACGGGTCGCGGGAAACCAGGCTGGGGCAAGGAAAGCTGCAAGCCCATCTGGTGGCCTGAGGACATTCCATGGGCCAACGTTCGCAGCGATGTCCGCACAGAGGAACAGAAGCAGCGGGTGTGTATCCCATGTCTGCCTGCCTTCAAATTGAGTACAGGGGCTTGCGACCAGTTTTTGTGGGAATAGTTTTCCCCTCAAGTGACAGAGAAACTATGACATTGGCCCTTCCTTGACTTCATGTCAGACATTCAGCCTGGGAGAGCAATGAGGTGAGAGAGGCGTAACCTTCAATCTGCCCTGTCCCTGCTGGGATTGTGTGACAAGCAGGTATCTGAACCACATCTCTTTCTGCAGCGGGTGCCCTTTTCTTTAGTTGTAGAACCTGCTCACCTCTGTGGCCTTAGGAAGCAGCCTACCCAGCCTAAGACAAGTCTACTCTCCAAGTATGGAGTTCATCTACCGTAGAGTCTGTACCATGGCCTCTTGAAGCCTTTGAAGGGTTACCGTCCCATCCTGAGCAGCAGGGACCTTTGTGCTTAAAGGGAGGTAGCCAAGGATGTGCAGTGGAGCCAGGGAAAAAAAGGAGTAGGAGAACTGAGTGAAAAGGTCTTGGATATCAGTTACGGCCATGGATCCTGTATGCAGGCGATGTTTCTACTAACCTGTCACAAGGAGATAATGAAAGCAAGCTACCAGGGTGTGCAAGGGGCAGGACTTGTGCAGGCTGATGTTGGTCTGGTTGGATGGGGAGGGATGCCTAGTGAGGCTGGAAATGGTGCTGTGGCAGTCGGTGCTTTCCTAGGTAGGGATGGTTTTCTACTTGTTGGCCCCAATCCCTGAGTTAGAATTCCTTGAAAGCTGGCGAAACAGATTTCATTGAGAAGTTTCCCTTTCCCTTGGCCAGATGTGCTCATTCTGTATCAGTACACAGCAGTGCAATAGCTCTCCAGGGTGATTTCTGAGTCTTGGGGAAAGGAGGGGATGAAGAGAGAAGGATTAGGTATTGGGGCCTTTTGAGAATTTGTTGAAAACTGCCCAGTATAACCCAGTAAAGTGTGCAAATCACAGCACTAGCAGCACTTTTTTACACTGACTCTTCGCTGTTTTTCATTCTGCTGGTAGGTGTCATGGACCCAAGCACTGCGGACTATCGTGAAGAACTGCTACAAGCAGCATGGGCGTGAAGACCTACTCTACGCGTTTGAGGATCAGCAGACACAGCAGCAGACTACGACCACACATAGTATAGCGCACCTGGTGCCATCACAGACAGTGGTACAAACCTTCAGTAACCCCGACGGCACTGTGTCCCTCATCCAGGTGAGTGAAACCCTCCGGCTTTTCCATTTCCAGCACAGCTGATGCGGGATCGAGTTCCCTGCGTCAGAGAGGTGGTTTAGAGCAAAGTCCTTTTGGTAGCTTAACTTGTCCTTCTAGAATTTTGCCTTTATCTGTATGTCTTAGCCCGCAGGCTTGTTAACCCAATGCTCCCACCCAAAGAGGCAGTCTCATCCTCTGTCTTCCCCACTCTCTCATCCCTTGTTCTCCTGTTACAGCAGTGCAAGCATTTCTGCAGCTATTTGGTCAAGCGATTCAGGGATCTGACCTGGATTTAACAAACCCATTTACGAACAAATACAGTTCCTCATGTGGCCACACAACGCCTGTGGTGGCGATGGGACGGAGCAATAGGAGGACAGGTGGTGGGACTGCCTTTCTTCAATGGCATGAAACATATCTTAATCTACGGCATTCGGTATTTCCGTGCCCCCTGTTCTTCATCTTACACCCTAAGTGTAATGTATATATTACACACACCAAATCCATATTTATCCTCATGATACCCCCTGCGGTAAGGATGCCTCTTACACCCTTTTGCAGAGGGGGATTCAGGGCAGAAGGGGCTGCGTTCAGGCGATGGCTCAGTGGTGCCGCTGTCTTCCCTGCGTTCCCTGTGTGGGGAGACAGGTTCTGGCAGCTCAGGATGTCAAAAATTTAAGTGCTGTCTTGAAACTTCCCAAGAACTCCTCGTGGGTGTGGGATTTGAACCTCAGTTTCCCCTGTGCCTCCGAACCACCGCTGCCCTCTCGTACCTAACTGGCCCAGTGGTTTGTCCCTCTTGAGCATCACGTTTTTAGTGAAGTCTCAAACATCGTTTTCTGTTGGCTATTCTCATCTCACAACCATGAAGATAAAAACATGGGGTGTGAGTTTGTTTTGGGGTTGTGAGTTGGTTTCTTTTTTTAACCTCCCCCAAATGAAAGCTTTTCAGTGATTGTTACAGCTTTCTGACCCCCCCTCCAAGGTCTGCCAGACTTGCCAGGCTGGTTCTGTTTGCTCACCTGCTAACAGTACATTTTCCCTTTGACTAGTGTTCTTTTAGGTGCTGGGCACCTGAGATCCCATTGACTTTCCAGCATTTATAGGTTTAATTCTCCTTAGAAACAAAGCTGCACATCTCCCTGTCTTTGTCTTTTCCCAGCTGTTAAATGGGGAAAAGGTAATTTCCAAATGCAGTGGGATGTTGAGGATGAGCTAATGTTTGCCCAAGTGCCTGGAGATGAGAGACCCGGTGAATGGTAAGCAAGGAGTGTTATAAATGAGGGCTGATGTGCAGGGTGTTCTGATCCAGGACTGCTCGGTGGTTTTTTAAAGTGACTTCCACCCCATGGGAGAAGCACGTTGGCTCCACCTACACACCAAACTCACACCTGGGAATGGCAGCAACGTCCCACAGCTGCTTTTTGTGAGACTGGGAGAATAGCAAGGACTCTGTCTCCTACGTGAATATAGGGGACAGCGAAACTAGCTTCTGGGCCATATCCACTCTAGAAGCTGCCACAGATTAATGTGGCTCTAGCGTGTGATTTCTTTCCCCAGCCCTTTGAGACAGCTCCGTATTTTCTGCAAGCTCTGCAATTACTATTATTCTCTGTGGGTGTGATGCCTTTTAATCTGAGAGCATTTGAGTGTCCCTTTGCCTGATTTATGTGGACATTTTCCTGCAATAACAAATGTGTTCAGCTGCGTTTCATTGACTTCCATAGGTTGGCACTGGTGCTACGGTTGCCACGCTGGCCGATGCCTCAGAGTTGCCTACCACAGTTACCGTCGCACAAGTCAATTATTCTGCAGTGACTGATGGAGAGGTAAGGACCTGGGTCATGCTCATGGTGCACAAACCAGAATTGTCCTATCTGAACTTCAATAAAGTTAAATATTTTGTAGAGTTAAGTGGTCACAGAAAACACCAAGCCTTGCTTCCCCACCCTGCAGTGTTAAGGGCTAGCATACATGTGAACACGAGATCCTATAAAATTTTATATAGAAAGTGCTGAACTCTTGTCATTTTGACTCAGGACTGTACAAATGCAATTATGGTGGAAGCCTCAGCTCTCAATTTCAGATGTGTTTTTGATATCTCCTATAGATTATTTATTTTTGTGAAATCTGCTGTAGCAGATAAAGACTTCATGACCTATACAAGTACACATTTGTGTATTCGTGTTGAGCAACTGTTTCATATGTGCTGTAGATCCTGGGTGCTGGTTTGTCAGTTCAGGGTTAGGAGCGATGCCTGGGATATCTTGAGCCTGTGGTTAGCAAAGGATATTGCATGGCTGTGGGCAAATCCTGTGATATTTTGGCCACTGATCTCTGGACAAAATGGGACTGCTCCTTTGCTGCAGCTTTTAGGGAGGTTTGCAAGTAAATCCCAGAGAGGGCTGTATAAATGCGCAGTAGTGTGGAGACAACAGGAGATGCTGCAGAGTTACTGTTCCGTGTACTGTGAAAGTTTCTTCCACTGCTTTAAAACTTGGCAAAGTTGCTTCTGTTGAGGACTTGATCAGACCATTTCAATCCTAAAATCTGAGTGCTCAAATTTTACATGCATTTATTTTTCTACTTTTTTTTTTTAATCGAGTAATAAACTTTTTTTTGCGTGTGTTTAAGGAACATTCCTTTAAGATTATGAAGATTTTTTTTTTTTAACCCTCTTCACCCCCAAACCCACCTTTAAACCAGGCTGCAGGTTGCTTTCTGTCCCTTTGCTGCACACCAGAATTTCTGGCCGAGCGGTGAGGTCTGGTCCGCTCTGCGTGGATGGGGCTTCCGTGGCGACAGGTGGCAGCACAGAACAGCTTTGCTCTGCACCAGACCCTGTTTCCATCTCAGACCCACAGTGAAACAGCCTGGCTCTGGGGCCGTGACCTTGAAGTACTTTGCATTTGCTTTGAGGGTTTTCGAGAACCAGTTAATGTCTCTTGAGATCTGAAAGAAATTTTTCAAAGGCGCAAATAGAAATCGGGGGAACACGGGCATCTAATTCCTAATGTGAATGGAACATCTAAGCGATATCTTGGACAAAATAAAGATGCAAAAGTAAACTTGCTTTGGGGAGGAGTGCTGTTTTTCTGCACAGACAGATCCACAGCCTGCTGGCAGCCTCTCTAGGGACGTTTTTGTCCTGCTATCTCTTGCTGTGTGAAGATCTG
The DNA here is from genome assembly GCF_030463565.1 of Pelecanus crispus. Lineage (NCBI taxonomy): Eukaryota > Metazoa > Chordata > Aves > Pelecaniformes > Pelecanidae > Pelecanus > Pelecanus crispus. The sequence continues at coordinate 1,659,067 of NC_134643.1, forward strand.
AGTTAGCTCGGAGTAAATCGATGTGTTTATAGGACGCCGAGCAGCATGGAGTAGGGATGCTCGCTAGTATCCCAGCAGCACAACCTTCGTGTTAGTGTGGAGAAGGGCCTGGACAGTCCCCCCTTCTTTTCCAGACCTTACTCCATCCCTGTTCTGGAACAGCTTAGGCATCTTTGCGGGGCACTGTATGTCACAGTGGAGACCTGCCGTATCACTCAAATGTGTGTTGCCATGTATTTGAAAAAAATGTATGTCTCTTCCTCTTCTGCATGGTGGTGGGAAGGGTGTCTTTCCCAGCTCGGGCTTGCTTCGGTTCGGTTTTGGCATGGCTAACGAGTACCACAAACTTGATCCGACTCTCTCGAGATCTCTGCCATCTGCAACTTCTTCCTCTCTGGGCACTCAAACTTGGTTGCATCTTTCCTAAAAGACGTTGCCTGCTCTAAAATCAACTTCCTTTCTCCTTTTCGCAATGCACTGTCTCACTGCTTCCTCCCTGCTTTGGATCCTTCCGCCCAGGGTCAGCTCTGGGCGCAGGAGAACGAAGCAGTTGCCTTGAACGTCAGACGGCTGGGGATGGCTAAAGAGCTACGACGAGCGCCAGCTTTGCCTGTGCCCAAGTGCTGGAAAACCAGATTGGCAGCTGCTGAAGAGTGTGTGATAGCAGATGTGAGTGAGAGCACGACAGCTTCTCTCTCCCTTTTCATCCTGTGATGGGACTAACCCTTTTCTTGCCCAAAGGCAGCAAAATTTACTTGTCCTTTTGTGGGGAGCCTTGCGCCAGCTCTGCTTCTATGGACATTTTAGCTTTATCCATCTTAACAAATTGAGGGGTTTTTTTTTTCATCACCTTCTACGGCATTCTTATTTGTGAGTCTCAGCAAGATGGTGAGTGGCCTGAAATGTTTATGGGGATGAGAACAGTGATGGGAGGGTGGGGAAAGATCTTCATCTTGCAAAGCAGCCAGTAGGATTTGTCAGCTGATGGGCCTTCATCCTCCACTTCTTTTAGTTTTTTTGGTCCAATGCGTATTTCTAGCTCACGTCTTGGTAGATTTTGTGGCCGTACACTCATCCTATGAGCTGCGAAATCCCAAATGGAGAAACATGGGCAAGGTGGAAAATGGGCAACCAAGACTGGGTGAACTTTAAGTAATATGAAACCTATCTACGTAAAGGTCTGAAGAGAGTTGAAAGTACCTGAAATATATGAACAGAGTACTTTCCATCTGCCATCTTCTTTTATTAAGTATGTTGCTGCAACACAAAGAAATTCCAGTTGGCTCAAGCCCATCCATGTTCACAAGTGCTGTACAAATAAATCCTGAATGGGAACATGGACTGTTCCCCAAAGTGACAGCAGATGGGTGTAGAAAAATCAAGACAGTGAGGCAAGTGCAGTCCATTTCCTTGGGGGATGTGATCCACGCTGGGGTTCCAGCACCACAGAAATACAGCTACTTAATAAACTGCCCAGGCTGGCAGGCAGTGATCCGAGTACAGCAACGATCAACACTGTCCCGTTTGGTTGCGGACGTGGTTGGACAAGAGAGATTTGTGGGAGGTTGAGGGGCTTCACAGATGTTTATGGGGTGCGTTTTCCATGTGCGTGAGAAAACTGAAGTTCTCATTTGAAGTCTGAATGTATGGAGAACAGCAACTAAAGTCATGGGCTGACTATAGAAACTCGCTCATGGCTGACAGAGGGTTGTAGAGTCCAGCAATGTTCTCAGGTGCATCCTGAGCTTCCTCCCATGGTGCTCTTTTTTTCCCTGTCTCTTGGAGAGAGTCAGAGCATGTGCAGGATTCTGCAAAGACCTCTCAAAACTGCCTGGCTCTTTCATTTTAGGAAGCAGCCATCCATTCATGGGATGACGTCCAATCCTAGGGCCTTTCTTTTTGTTTTTCCCCATAGGTGGAGCAGAACTGGGCAACGCTACAGGGGGGTGAGATGACTATCCAGACGACGCAGGCATCAGAGGCCACGCAGGCGGTGGCATCGTTAGCAGAAGCAGCAGTGGCAGCATCTCAGGAGATGCAACAAGGAGCAACTGTTACCATGGCACTCAACAGGTATGGGTGAGAGATGAAGGCTTGAAGCATGCGTGCATGACATTTCCTTCTAGGTTTCACTCTAATGGTGCAAGACCCCTGTGTACAGTCCCAGTAGAGGCATTCCCTTAGCAAATTCCTATATCAGCCCATGTCCAGGTGTCTGCAGGACAGTTCCTGATTTCCACTGTAACCACAGAAGAACACTGACATGGAAATTTCCTGAAAGAGGAAAAGATGGGGAGTAACTGTACCCTCTAAATGATCTTATTTGTACAGCAAGGGTCCAGTTAGAGAATTGAGCTTACTAAGCAAGCAAGAGTTGTTATGTGCTAACAGCACATTTTAAGTATGCTGGTCTAAGTCTCCCCCAATATTATTAATGGTTCTCACTAAAAGGCTAAGGCTGAATTTCCCTGTTGTGTGGCAGTATGGTCTCTCTTCAGAAATGAGAATCTTTTCCAAAGGCCAGTGTTTTTGGGGTTTCTCCTAAATATGTTTCTGAAGTAGAAGCTGAATGAGCTGCAATAGTAATGATGCCTTTTCATCTTGGAACGAGCTCTGTTAGATTTTAGGTTGTACTCAGGTTACCAAGATCTGCAGCGTAGTTCTCTACAGGTCCATGCAGTATGAAGCACTGTCTTTGCTCAGCTCTGGTGAGTTGCTTAAGCTTTGCCTGCTGTTTTTAAAAACTGGAAACGGCTGTGGCACACCGCAGCTGCACCCTGAGAGAGCAGGAGGACCGTACGAAACACGGCATCAGCCTCAGCAGCATGGGAGGTTTCACAGTGTTGAGGTGTAGACAAAATGTTTTCCTCATCCAAATCGGGATTCTGGTCTAGAGGCTGTTGACTGAGCAGCCATGGGTTAGGACAAGGCAGAAGTCCATAGTGCTGATGGTTGCAGTAAAGCTCCCAGACCTTCTTATATGCACAAATTGCTAAAGGAGCCACCTTGATCCTGGGGATATTCAACATCCTGCTTCCAAATTGCTGTTGCAACTGAATCATGACCACACCTAGAACTGCTTTTTCTCTTTGTGGTCCAAATTCCGGTTCGTTAGATGTGTTCTTTTTTGCTACCATACAAGGTTGGTTAAGTAGGCTTTTTTGCTAATAGTTTCACTGTAAAATTGCTTTTTAAAAACAAGTGGTCTTTTCAGGATGTTGTAAGAAGAACAGCTAAAGTAACTAGGCATGGAGTTGCAGGAAAAAGCCCCATCTCCTGGAATCCGACTTGCAGGATCTGTATCCTGCACACCTCCAGGTGATAGATTTTTCTATGTATTTTTTTAAAAGTTTTTCTGGACTAGAACACCAATGTGCTTTTGATTTAATCTCATCCCATCACTCCTAGTTTTAGCTCTTAAGGTTGCAATGAGCAGTTCCTTTTCCTGTACTAGCTGAAGAAATTCAGAATCTTTAATAAAAAGAGGTGTTGTTAGAACTAAAGAGTCTCCTAGGAAATATGAATGGAAGAGCCTTCAACAAGTTATTTAGTCTCTACTGTGCCTCCAGACAGGATCAGCTCTGTTTATACCCAGGAAAGCTCTGTGACAAGTCTGTTCAAACAGCTTGTAGTTCAGGAGCGATACAACAGCTGTAGCAGCATTTTAGCGGGAATGAGGGGCCTCATGTTTTATTTCCCGGCTTGTTGTCACTCTCTTTGTCTACTGACCATGGTAGGTCTGGAGACCTTTCTAGGTGATTATCCTCCAACACCCTTCCACGTGGAAGGGGTGTACTTTTTCCTTTGCCACAAAATGCTCCTTGTAGCTTTCAGCTGTAGGACTGCAGTCTTTCCCCTGCCTGTAGGAAGATCTCAGCAAGGCTCTGGTCCTTGAAAGCTGGTGGCTCATCCCAGCTCTGGAAACTTTATGCCTAATTTAGCTGAAAGCTGCCATCTCTGAAGCTTGTTCCAGTGGCTGCTGACAGAGCACGGAGTCTTTCATGGTCCCATGTAGGGCAGCACATCTGCCAACAGCATGACATGACGGATTGCGCAACCTCTGTCAGGTTTGAGGATGGGAAGTATTAGGCCTTCTAGTAAAAGCGGACAAAGTGGAGGTAGGTAATTAATTCATTGATTTGAACCAATTAATGTTTGTGGAGCATACTGTAACTGGAAAAAGCTTTTACGCCACAGATCATTATTATTTTCAGGGATGCAACCGTAACAGATTATTAAAATGCTCAATTGCCCTTGAAAGTGAATTCAAATAAGTGCTGTGTGAAGTCTGGGAACCAGGGTTACACCAGTAAATCCATGCTTATGTCCAGGTTTGCTGTGTTGTAGTTGGCCTTCCTGCAGTGTAACTGCCTTCGCATAGCTGCAGGTTCAGAAGAGAGATTAGCCAAAGGGAGTAAGAAAGCAGAACAAGAAAATACTCTGGTTCACTAACAGCGTCTAAGAGCTGCTCTGAGAGACAGAGGGGCTATTTAGAAATGAAAATACACCCTGAGTGAATGCAGCTGGAAAGCGTACAGCATCGAAGCAGGAAATTAGGAAAGAGAAAGAATGAGTAGGAAGTACTTGGAAAATATTTGGGTCAATTAGTCTAGCAGAGAATGAGTGGGGCAGTTAAGGAAGAGCATCCTAGGGAAAGCCAAAGAAAATACCTACCTTTTTTTAGTTCATTAAGGTAGGAAATGGTAGAAGATTCAGGTGCAAGAAGGAGGTGGCTTTGGAATAATTTTGTGACTAGCAGTAGGTCACCAGAGGTAGCTAATAGTCATCCAAAAGGTCAGAAATCTGGACAGCTGCTGAAGGATGCTCACAGCGCTCTGTGCAACCAAATGGCAAATAAAATATGATGTCAATAAATGCAAGTGATACACACGTGAAGAAATATCTCCTGTATATACCCAGTGAGGAACTATATATTACCAGTTACCATTCAGAAAGCATACAGGTAACTATCCTCCAGGAATGTTTTATTGCTGCTGAGCAGATACTGTCAAAAGAGTAAGTTGAATATTAGGAATTACAGGGAGAAGCATATAGAATGAGCCAGGATTAGGCCCCTGGACTGACTCTTGGTGTGTCTACATCTTGAATAGTGTGAGAAATGGTCACCCCCCTCAAACAGATGTCTTATATTTAGAAAAAGTCTGGAAAGGACAAGAGCGATCGGAAGCCAGGAAGGGTCCTTGCACAGTAAGTGAACTATGGCTCTTCAGCTTGGGAAACGGATTACTGGAAGTCTATGAAATCATGAGGAAAATGAAAAGGGAACAGATATTTTTCTATTTCTCACAATATCAGACTTAAGGGCTGCCCAGCCAGACTGAGGTGGTAGTTTTCTGAGTACCAGAATGCGTTTTTTTTCCTTCACACAGCATCTAATTAAACGTGGAACTCATCGCTACAGGATGTTGTGGAAGCAAAAAGTATAAATGGGTTTCAAAGGGGATTAGACAAATCAAACCTGATGGTCCAGATGCAGTCTCTGATGTAGGAAATCAATACACTGCCGACTGTCGGAAGCTGAGAGGGTGTAGGAAGGGAAGGATCATACACACTCCTTCCTAAATATCTGATACTGGCTGTTCTCACAGCAGGCTTGCTGCACAAGAAGGACCTTTTGTCTGACCTCATTCGTATGGAGAAATTCAAGAATACCACGCTAAGCTACCGATCACTCATTAAAAAGAATTATTAAACCACTTGGCTGGGGAGAAGTACTCAGTCTTAGCTAAATACAGAGTGGCTGATGTGATCCTGGTAATGGTAAACCTCTGGGCCTGTTTCAGTGCAAGGTGAATTGGCTGAATCAGTAATGAAGGGTAAAGCTCTAAAATCTGTAGAGACTCGGAATGTGACAGTGCCAAAAGAATGAGTTTTGTACCAGAAACCAGAGGCAGGAAGGAGCCATGTGGTATAACTTACTTGGATTGTCCAAAAGCTTTTAATAAAGTCCCAAGCAAAAGGATGCAAAGGTCAGAAGGCAGGGATGTTCTGACTGAGAGATCTGCAGGCTGAAAAAAGCCAGTGGAAGCAGCTTCTTCCCATGTATTCCTCCTCCACTGTAGATTTTCTGCTCTGGATAACTTCATCTGGGCCCAGTAAGAATCCCTCCTTTCCGGATTTGTTCTCTTGACATACGATGCTTGGTTAAAATGGATGCTACTGGAGTGGAGTTGTTTGTTTGTTTGGTCTTCCTAATTCTTCTTTCTCCTTTCCTGTGCCCGCAGTGAAGCAGCTGCCCATGCAGTAGCCACGCTTGCTGAAGCCACTCTTCAAGGTGGAGGACAAATTGTCCTATCTGGTGAAACTGCAGCAGCAGTAGGAGCGCTTACCGGAGTCCAAGATGCCAATGGTAAGGCTGCTGGAAAGTTTTTACTTTGTTTTTTTTTCTTTGCTCTTAGCTAGGGGTTTTTCCTCTCTTTTACTTGAAATGTCAAATTTTCACTAGTAAAATAGTTCTCCCTCACTGCAGATGGTCTCTAAGTAGGTTGTGACTTAAAATCTCAGAACAAAATGGTAGCACTAACCTCTTGTTTACTTCCATAGTGCTGGTGGCTCTGCCCTTCTCCTCCTTCTGCCAGCTTGCTATTGAGCCTTAGTTTTTTGGGGGAAGACTGCTCCCCACTCTGTATCTGTACAGTGCCTAGCACAGGGAGGACCAGACTTGATCAACGAACACAACTGGTCAGGTGCCACAATAAACTCATCTCCAAAATGCTTCATTGTGAAGTGGCAGAGAGCATGACCAACTTTTTATTACCCACTCATTTCCTTCCTTTCTTGAGACTTTTTTTGCGCGCTTGGTGGCTGCTTTTGAGCAACCATCGCTTTTTGGCTTGGGTGGCACCTTCCAGTCGTCCCTCGGCAGTCAACGTTGGGTTGTTTGCCTCCTGCTTTATTTTCCATCTTGCCACCATAGTCAGTCACTTGGTTTTAGGGATTGTCTGCAGCGTTTCTCACCTATTATCTGGACAACTCTTCTGCCAAGTCTGGTGACTTGCGCAGTTATTCAAACTAAGCTGGTAGTGAAGAAAACTAAGTTCATAGAAGCTGGTTCAAGAGACGATACTGGAACATACGAACGTGTCTAGTTGGTGCTCATCCACTGCCTCTAGTTGCGCTGGACTTCTGCTTGATGCCTTTATTGTGCTTTCCCAGTTCAGAAATGAAACTCACTGGTTATTTCGATGAAATGCAAGGAGGTGTGTCAAAATAAGCTCAAAAAGGATGCGAAGTCTAAACTGGTAAAGAAATGTCACCTTAAGGATGGGGCTATTTGGACTCTAATTGTCAAAGCACAAAGCATGTGCAGTTGGCTGGCAGAGCGATGAATTCTTGCCTTGTCACTTTGCATGTAAAGCAGAAATCTAGCTAGATGAGGCCTCGAGTTTGACTTCCATCAAAATCCTCGTCTCACAGGAAACGTGCTTGTTTTAAAACGTCAATATTTAGTTTGCAGTGAAAACAGTGCAGAGGAGGGAAGAGTAATTTTACTCCGGGTGTTCTACTTGATGTCTCTTGCTGTGGAGTCAGCCAGCCTGAAGAGGGAGCAGAAATGAAGTGAAAACCCTGTCCTCAGAGCTGGGAATGCATCTGATATTGAGAGGGAAGACTAGGGTTATGTTGTATTACGCTTTGCCGGCAGCCCGGCATGAGGGGGATGAGAGATGTGTATTTATCGAAGGAAGGATCTGACCCTGGATGCTCAAAACCAGCAACTAATCAGATTTGCAAAAGCATGTTAGCATCCTTTAGCAGATCTGCACCCCTGGCTCCTTTTGGTCTGCTTCCAAAATGCTTTCATGGTCTGGATTCCTCTGGATGCTTCCCCTAAACAGCTCTTCTCCTCCACACCCTTCCTGAGTCACTCTACCTCACTCACCCAGCATTAATACCATTTTAATGCAGGCTGAGCTTTTTTTTTTCCCCCTTTCTTCCTTTTTATTTTTTATTTTTTTTTTTTAGCAGCAGAGTTGGAAATCAGATGGGATTTAAGAGTGCATTAAGGGGAGAGACTGCAGCATTTTCCTCTGTGCAAAACCTCGCCCGCAGCCCCTCGCCTTGTTTCCACTCTTCTTCGATTTGCTCTAATCTCCGGTGGTATTAAGGGGAAGGGCTTTGTCGGCACGGTAGTCCTTGGAAGCGCCATGCTATTAGTTTTATTACGTAACCAGCTAATATATCTCCCTTAGGGATGGAGGAGATGTTGGTATCCATTCCTGCTGTCTCTGTCTGGGGATGGAGAGCAGATGGATTTTCAGTGTTGGCACGGTTGCGGAGGATTTGTCTGCCTTCTCCGTACCCTGAAGCCCAGGGTGTGAGTGTGAGCATCCTCCTGGACACCGGTGCTCGGTTATTTGATGCAACCCACCGCTCTGCGTGCTGTTCTATCGGGAGGAGATGAAACGAGGAGTGATTTGGTGCCGTCAGTTGCAGGAAGGAGAGAGGGAAAATGACTGCCAGAGCCATAATGGTATTAACCAGCAAATCCCCCCTGCTCGCTATTGCTTGCAAAGTCTTGATTTGCCGATATTTCCAATAAATTCTTCTCTGTAGGAATGCTCTTACCCTTCTGTAGGTCCTTTCTGAGGAATTCCAATCCCTTACCCACACCGCTTTTCCTGGAGGAGGCATAAATTTACCCCCATCTTATTGATAGGGAAACTGAGACAGCAGTTTAACAAATCTGCTTGAGGTCAGGTGAGGAATTCATTCCTGATTTTAGCCATTAGATGTAATTATTCTCTTTTTAAATTTTGTTGTTTCTATCTTGATATGGTTATTTTTCCCATCCATTCTCTGGCATCTGAATAACAATTAAGTGATACAAGAGAACCAAGATGGCTAAAAAGAGGCAACTTCTGTACGTTCGTGGATGTCTTGGACGCTTGGGCTGAATTCAGTCTTGCAGGGAGTAAGGAGCCCGGCAGCGTGGCTGAACCGCAAAAGGGCTGCAGATAATCTTGTGATCGGTTACATTTATAGCTAAGGGAAACAAGATCTCTTGCTCCCATGCAGTGTCAAACTAGCTAAGTGCATTATGGTTTTCTTGCTACTCTGGAGCATCTGCTCTGAGTCGGGATGCTGGAACCGATGACCCCATGCTTTGAGCCTCAGATGTTTTGTTCCTAAGTGGCTGGCATTAAAACAAAGTAATATTCAAAGCAAGTGAAGGGGATTGTAGCAACACCGATTTCAGAAGTTGGCTGGAAACAGAAAATGCTCTGGTAAGAGGAAACTGTGCACTCTGGGGCTTGCTTTCGATGTGCCCTACGGTCAGCTCCGTGTGATGGGCTGGTGCTGGAGCCGTCCCAGCCTGCCAGGGCTGGAGGAGAGAAACTCGATCAGCGTTGGGAAGGAGAGGTGACGGTGCCAGCCTGCAGTCTGGGCCTCACTCGCTGGAGCATCCTCATACTGCAGCCTTTTGTTTCACATTGATCTGATCGGGGGCTTGAAAGCTGCTTGGGCTACAGGCTTCCTGGCTTCATCTTTAAATATTGATGAAGCTTTTGCCTAAGCAGTACCTGCGGAGGGCTGTAGCAGTGTGCAGCGCTGGCCGTGAAGGACAAAGCAGACTCCCTGCCCAAGGAAAGTCAGTTTAATGGCCTCGGTGTCGTCACAAGCCGGGGGTTAATGCAGTTTTATGCAGTGTGCGGCATTTTGAAGAGCCGGTTTGAAGGCGAGAGGGGCGGTGTGCTTGAAGCTCCAGCTGGGGTTCAAAAACAGGGCATGGAAGGAGGCACGGTGGAAAGAGCTGGTGTTGGGAAGAGGAGAGGTGGCAGTGGAAGATGTGAAATCAAGCTGTGGTCGGGGAATTCATTTAACAGACCCGAGCTAGGTGCAGCCAGCGACCCAATGGATCCTTGCTTGTGCGTCTTGGTCCTCGTGTGCAGCAACTGCTGCCCTCTTTCCTGGCCCCAAAGCACATTTTACTGATGTACCTCCTCCCTGTGCTGCTGGAGATGCTCCTGGGAGCACTGATGTGCCTGGTGATGGTGTGGCAGCGTACAGGTGGGCGCTAAGAGGAGCCTACAGTGAGTCTTGCCCTTCTCCATCCCCACAGTCATCCAAAAAATTCAAACCCAATTCTCCATACAACCAAGGGGAGCCGTGTGTGCGGCTGGGGGTGAGCCAGGATTATCGAGTTGTGATGGAAGCCCGGGGAGAGCATTAGGACTCTGACGTGGGCAAAGGGGGATTAGCAAGCTCTCTGCTTTCGCAAACAGAGGAAATAAGGCATCAGTACAGGAGCGTATCTTGCAAGTTAGCACAGGATAAACAAGGCTATAGCAGCATTTAGGGTGACGGGGCACTTGCTGCACGGAAGAGCTGTTCCAGTTGGCGATTTCTGTATCAGAAGCGGTTTAAATGCTGAAAAGCCTTCAGCTCTGGGTGAGGCTGCCGAGCTTCCCACACAAAATCAATAAGGTGTCAGGTGGAAACCTGTCTCCACCCTCGGCTGCACAGATGGGAGATGGGGAACCCTCCTCTCAGCAGCAGAGAGAGCTCCAGGCCTGGAGCACGGTTGCCAGTCCCGTCGGGCTCTGTGTAGGCTATTTACAGTTGAAAGCACATCCAGGAGGGGAAAGCAGGAGTCGAGATCCCGTTCTCTGGGCTGTGCGCATCTCCTAGAAAGCGTGAAAGCAGAGGGAGATACGTCGGGCAAACCCAGCGAAGGGAACTGCCTGTTCTTGCTTTTGGATGCCTCGGGACAGGGAGGTGCGGCACACTGATCCGCTGGTAACTGGTGGTTTTTTTTGCATGAGGAAAAAAAAAAAAAAAGATGGGGGGGGAGGCTTGGAGGCTGATCTACTGCAAATGTCAGTCTTTAAAAGAAATTTTTTTTTCCTGTTGGATCCTCTTTTTAGGGAAGATGGACCCAAATGAGTCGCTAGCAACTTGGCAAAGTGCAGATCAGCTTGCTTGCATCCAAGCGGACAGGAAGGAAAGAGTCGAGCTTTTTGTAGGGTCTTCCCGACGGGAACAGATTTTTTTAATGAAGTATTGCCCTGAAACAGGTATGATTTAATCCCAATCTGAAGGAGAAGGGAGGAAATTAACTTTTGCAGATGTGTTTCAGATAACAGGGGAGAAGAGAGGCCGGTGGCAGCCAGCAAGGAGAGCTGAAGTGGATGAGTGTGAGTTCCTGGGTGCATGCACTGAGCAGGTCCAGGAACAGGGAGAGGTGTTTCCTAGAGGGCGAATTACTGTGCGTAAATGAATTATTGTCAGCAACGGGGCCGGGATGCACTCTGAGTAAAATACGTTGGCATAAGCCTCAGTTAAAACGAGCTTATTCTGTGTCAAGTACATACAGTTCCCTCTGTGTGCCCTGTAGAGATGGGGGTACTTGCCTGCAGCTCAGCCGTCTCTGCATCTGCGCCCTTTCCACGTCAGCATCTGGCTGTCCGGGAAGCCCCAGTGTGGGTGCTGAGGAAGATGCAGTGTAGGAATTGTGGAACACCAGCCACAGGTTTGACGCCAGCAGTCAGCATGGTGCTGCTAGGTCTTTCCCAGCACGATGAGGGCCAAAGTATTTCCAAGACCCGAGACCACTGCTCCGTTTGCACTGAGTCTTACCAGCACAAATGATTTCTGCTCGCTTTGGCACGGCTTGCCTTGCCACATTAAACTCATCATGATGGATCTCATGGTTTTTGTTGCTGTCCTACATTTATTCTTGGGCACTAATCTTGGGCAGCGCTGGCGGTGCAGTCGGCTCAGGCTGTCCTGACGCTGGGCTGTCATGGGTGCTGTGCGGCTTTGGTTTGACATCTTGGGACTGATGACGAGGCGGCTGCCGCTGACGATTAGGATTTGTCTGCCCACCAACTGGGGCTAAAAATAGTGGCTCAGACAAGTCCCTCTTGTACCGCACCGATGGCCAGATTTTCCCTTTGGTCCAACTAACCAGGTGCTACCTATGCCAACGTGCAGTTGTGTTATATGGAGTCAGCTTCGCACAACCCAGCACAGACAGTTTGTCTGGGTTGTTTGGGTAGAGCAGGAAGCTGGAGGTGGATGCCATGGCACCCGAGTGCTGCTGGCTTTAGGGCTTCCCTTGGCTTGTTGAGTGACCTTGGTAAGTCCCTCGATGGAGATGCAGCATGGTTATTTCTGGGTACAGTTTGGCTTTTGGGGTAGGGAGGCTCACAGGCTCTGTCATTTTATTTCCTTGGGGGAAAACGTTTTTATATGATGAGCACTCGAGATGTACCACAGGTCTGTTTCCTCTTTGCAAAGGCAGTGGTGTTGGAGGAGCACAAGGAGGGCCTCCTGGGTGGTTTTGTGCCCCTGTTCTGTGTCCAAGTCTCACGTGAAGTCTACAGGCTGCTTTTTAGCTCTGAAACATGCCTTTGAGATCACAAAGAGAGAAGGCAGTGTCCTGGGGAGACACCAGGAGTTGCTCAGTTCCTGGCTTGATCTGTTGCTGTCCCCTAAAAGACCCTAGCCTTTTCTCCTCAGCGTGTTTGTGATGGTGTTAGCAATACCCCAAAAGGGAAGCCAGCTTCATTAGGGGTAGGAAGTCACTGCCAAGTCTTTTTGCTGTTTCATCACTTCTAACATTTCTTCGAGTCCTGTTGGTTTCAGTGAGTTTCCATCCAGTAAATGAGCCGTGCCCCGTCTGGCCTTATCTCCCGGCTTCTCAATGACCTTATGGCATCTCCAACACCTCCCTTGCCCTCCCCGTTTCCCCTCCCCTGGTGAGTTTTGACATCCATTCCTGTTATCAGGCAGTTGAGACTTACAGGCTCTCCAGCTGTCACAGCTGATGCTGTCCCGGTTTAACCATAGGCCATTTTACCTTCCACGTGTCCTGAATTAGGGGAAATGGACAGGAGGGCTGGGTCTGTTTAAAAATTAAAGCTGATTACAAGTCATTAACATTACATTTAAAGAAATAGACAGCAGCCCTCCTCTCTCAGCATAGTTGCAATATGTTCCCTTTTGTTCTGGTCTGGAAGGGGAAGCAGGACTGGTATCGACTCCAGGCTGGGCAGGATTTCTTCTTTATCCATAAATTTAAAAAGAGAAGCTGCCTGATGTCCACTGCAATACTTGAAAGGAGTTCTGGTCTTACGACCTAAGGCAGTTCCCATCTTTGCGATCGTAACAGAAAGCTTAAGTTCTTTCTGCTAATCTTGAATTTCCCTTGGAAAATTCAGGTCTACTGACACTGTGTTCATCAATCTGTCTTCTGAATTGTTGTATCGGGAAGCTTCATATTTGAGGGATCCCAATTGTTTTACGTATGCATCCACTCTAGTGTCAAAACGCAGCCATCTCAGGGGCAGCTGTCAGGAAGAAAACTTTCTTTTTTTTTTTTTTTTTTTCTTTCCCCTCCCCATAAAGGCTCAGCTTCATTGCAGCAGATGGATTTTAAGGAATGTTTGGCCCAAGACCTTCGGGGCTGGGAGGGCAAAGTTGCTTCATTCACGGAAGGATGGAAACATGTGCGTGTTGGGTGCGGGAGGTGCTGTTCCCACCATGCCCTGGCCTAGCTGCATGTGGGCTTGGGCTGGTGATGAACATGGGTTTAAGGAAGCAGACGGGGTTGATGTCTTTCATAGCCTTCCTTAGAGATGTGTTTCAACACGGGCCTTCATGGCATGGCTTTCTTGCTGCTCTCCACCTGCAGCAATGACCCTATTTTCTCATTGCATAGGGTTGTTGCTTTCTCAAGATTCCCAAGATTGAGCTTTCTTCCCATGGTGACCCTTCATCACGAAAGAGTAGTAAGTCGATCTGCCTGGGAACACTCTGAATGTGCTGCCTTGACTAGAAATTCATTGTGTTTCTAGGTTGAATTTGAAGCCTATCTATTCGGTGTGTTTGTATGATATCTGTCCAGGCTTCTGCGTCTTCATCTCACAGTCCCTCAATAATTCATGTGGCTTCAGAAGGAGCTGCTCAGTGCAGGATGCTTACTGAAAAGAGGCCAAGCCTTTTGGCAGGTGAAGAGATATATGTGGCATATATTTGTATTCACTGGATCTTGCTCTTCTCCGTCTCTCAATGAGACTTTTCATTTGACTTTGCCATTGCCAATGTTCACGTTAAATTCCAGATGTTCATTTCAGTTTATGGTGATGAAGTCCCCAACAACTTGGCTTTGGGAGCCACGTCACTGAGGTCCTGAGCTTTCCTGGTCCCCTTGTGCTCATGTCCCTGAATTTGGGTATCTGGGGGGTGACAGGGTGTATGGCTTTTGGCTTGCTGGGTGACTGGAGATCACCTTTGCTCGTGGAGAAGGTGTGTTCTGCCTGACGGTTGCGTAAGCTGATAGGGATGGGCAGCTCTGCACAACTCCACGCTTGCTCAGCCAAGATGAACACTGAGCAGGAGAAGGAAGGGGCCTGGTCATCTTTATGGAGTACAGTCCTCTTTAACTACTGCATGATTGAGCCAGTCTATAGGATTTTGTTTGAGAGAGGGGTTTGGGGTTTTTTTGATGGTATATTGTAGGGGGCTTTTATCCCCCTGATGTATATACACCCTGACTATAAGATTCAGATATTTGAGAAGGACTTTGGACCTAAACCAGTTTGGTTACAGCAGTGTTTTTGGGGTGCCTGCAAGAGATGGGTATCCTAATCCTTTGACAAGCTTTTGTCTAAAAGAGATGAGGTTGAATACGGGCAGGAAAGGAATGGCGGTCAGTATACTTAGCATGTTTCCCTAAATATGTCTGGCAGCACAGAACTGGATAGACAAACGTTTTCCTGCTTGCCACTGTTTCCAGTCCAAGAATCGGGATGGAAAGGGATGGAGGTATTTGTGTAGTCTGTCTGCAAGCAGATCTCATTAGTGCCACTGTCTGGGGATCAGTGCTTTGGCCCCAAGTTGGGGGTAGGGAGATGCTTTCTTGACAAGCTGCGCATCTTCAGCACGGTGCTGTTTTATTTGTAGCTCTTAGCCTAAAGAAAAGGGCACAGATGGAGTCAGAAAAGCAGCTCTGTGAAGCTGCCTAGTTCTGTATCACTTCCGGACCCATTGCAGGTGCTGGTGAATCATTTTTTCCAGGCCTCCTCCTCCATGCCTAACCCTAACCCAGACCAGAGGCTTGGTTGGCAGAGCTGTTACCAGCAGAGCTCCTTCATGGGGCTCCTGACACCTTCACAAATAGGGTGGTGGTACTCATGAAAGGACCACAGGCAACATCAGGCTGGTTGGGGAAGGCGGCTTTCTGCTATTTCTGCTGGACATGCCTGTGCGGACAGAGCTCGACTGTCTGGATCCGAGCACTCAAACCCATAAGCGTTGAACTGGGTGGATAGTAGGTTGGGTTGAGATCAAAACCAGCCTGTGCTTGCTTCTCCTTTTTCAGTGCTCCCAGGATGAAGTTCATGTGTAATGGATTCTGCCTGTAATAACAACTTACTCAAACCTATGCTGAGCATGTGGCAGCCCCCCCGTCCCCAGCTTTTTGGGTCCTGTGAGATGTATCCAAGCCCATCTCTGGAGGACCTTCCATCTTAACAGCAGGCAACCAAGAGCTGCCTCACTTTCTCCTGCTGGCACAATCTCTGCTCATTCTCCTGGTGCTTCAAGCAATCCCAAATGAGAGGTCCCTCCTTGCACGCTGGCATGGTGAGCTGCTTCCCAGAGAGGAGCAAGACTTGTGTCTTGAATTGTAGGGCATAGTTTCTTCTATGACTAATCCCTACTGACTCCTCTCTGCCTGGCGGTAAGGATGAGCAGCGGTCCCTGCTGTGGAGCAGCTGTAGCATCTTTCAGTGCAGATTTTAGTTTGCAAGGTGGCTGGCCTCCTGCTTAGAGAAGTAGCCTTCCCCTTGTCCCCATCCGTGTAGTGATGGGCGAGTGCTGCCACCACAGACAAAGCTGAGGATGTCGCTGCTGGTTTTCTACCTGTGCCGTGCCACTTTTACCCCTTGCACCAAGCAGGGGCTTGGGGAATTGGAAGAGCAGCCTGCGATTACACTGAATCAGGGCAGATGGAGAGGGGCTTTCTAATCCCCCTGCACCCCTGCGTCACAGCAGAGCTGGGCTGCAATCTGCTGTTTCATGACAGCAGGGCACGGTTCTTGCCTTCCCTAGCAGGTACCCTTGTGGCTATGAGCTTGGCTGGATCAGGCCACCCTCTCCCACTGTACACTGGAAGAGCTGTGGAAAATGTTGCTGGGCTTTGAATGGATGGAGGCTCGTCTGACCCGAGGGCAGTTTGTGAGCTCCAGGCTCTTAATGGCTGTCAGTGGGCGTAGGGTGCAATCTGATCCAAATGGGAAGCTGGCTGAAATCCCAGCAAGCTGTTGTTACTGTGTGAGGCATCTTATGAAATGAGATGGGTTTTGTGAACTCTCCCCCCCGCCGGGCACCCCACTAGAAGGAGAAATACCCTGTAAGCTAAGCTACAAGCTGGGGCTTCCCCAAGTACAGCTCTTCAGCGCATCGAGGCACGGTTTACGTGTCTCTCCATTTACAAAGCTCATAGTCTTGTGTATTAGACCAAAGTTTCCTCCCCGCCGAGCTACTTGCGCTTTCTGTTCTCAGCGCAGCCTCCTCCACTCCATGCTCCTCTTCAGACCATGTGTTCCCACTTTCCGGGTGCATGATGCGGTGTAGACATTTCCAAACTGCTCGAGGTGCTGTTTCTTTGCCTTCAAAAGTGCTCTGCCCCTCTTTGAAAACAGCCTCAGCTGCTTTCTTAGCAGGGTCTGACCTCTTGAGTTCCTCTATTGCTTTTTTTCTGAGCATGTCTAGAGGATCATTCTGTGGCTGTATTTATCCTCTTCATTGGATCTCCATAGCAGGGACTGATTTTAAAGCCTAAAAGCACAATCCCATCTGTCTTGTGCCTCTGGGGCATAGTAAAGAGCCCTGTCCTGCAACCACAGAGCCTGTGAGCGATCTCACTTGCAGAAATGTTTTCATCGTCCACTAGATCTGCCTATGGCAGAATGATGAAGGTGGCAGGTTTTAATTCTTTTTCCCGAGTGGCCGCACTGGACCTTCAGACGTCTGTTTTTCCAAGTGAAACTCATTCCTCTCATTGGCCCTGATGTTCAGCGGTTAGATTTGGGGTTTGAACAGGATAACATTTCGTGCTATAGGATTGATTCATTTATGCTTTGAGGTGTCAGCAGGTTGCATGAGAGCCTGGGGAGATGCAGCTCCAGCTTGGCATGCCTTGGCTTGGTGACACTTGGGTGGCCTTGCCCGAAAGGTTGGTGGGATGCCCTCGCCTGTGGGCACACAAGGAAGAGAAGGTAAATTTGTCACTTTAAGGACTGTTCCAGTCTTCCAGCACCTTGATTGCAGCCTTGTAAATGGACAGTGTGAGACTAACCCCCAGGGATAGCCCTCCTCTCCCCTTTCACTGGGTGAGTCCTAACGATAGCTGGGCAGAGGGCTTGAAGGCAAAACCATTTTTCATTGCCCTCTGACCAGCCGGGAACGCTTTTCTTGCTGCCTGGCATCCCTCTGGGAAGTAAATCACAGTCGCAGTAGAGGGCGGTGTGTTTGTCCCTGGAGGCCTCTGTCTCCCAGTGACCTTCTCAGCTCATGAAGACAGCTTGGCTTTTCTGTAAAGCAGCTCATGTGACAGTGGTAATCCGCAGCTAGTAAACAGCTGTGCAGGAAGATTGCAGGGGAATCGCCCTATTTTCCCCCCACACTGCAGACCCCGGCAGGCCAGCACACGAGAACGGGACGATGGCTTCCGCTTGCTGTGAGAGGCTGCTGTCTCCATGGCTGCACGAGTCCATCAGCAGGTTGGTATTTTTGAAGCCACACCAGCCACCGCTGCAAAGCACGCTCGCCAGGTCAGGAGCACACACGTGCTTCTGTGAGTCGACGTGAAGCTGCGAAACAGGTTCCAAGAAGAAAAGCAATTTCTCCTGAAGTGGTTTCTTCTGAATCTTTTCCAAAACCAGAAGTGGCATTTCTAAGCCTGAATTTGACTTGTTCCTCCCATATCCTTTGGCTTAATTTATTCCCCAGTGTGTACAAATTCCTTTCTGAGTAACACTTTCTGATGGCTTGTGTGGATCTCCCTTTCTGCTCCAGGGGCACTTGGTCACTGGTGGATTTTTTTGCCATCTGCCCACAGAAAGTTAAAGTGTGCCCTGGAGAAGACACAGACTCTGAGAAGGGAAAGACTGAGGGAGCACTAGCTTGGGGATTGGTTTAAAATTAATCATGGTATTATTTGTTACTCCCATACCCAGCTTACAGATCGTAGCAAACTATGGGTTTGCCTCCTTGTTGCCACAGATCCCTGAACTTCCTCACCTCCGTTTTCCCCCCGTGATTTTAATCTTCAAAACCTCGAGCATGTCCAAAGGGACGTTCACTAAATGGGAGCTGGTGCTGACGAGTCGGAGGAGCTGATGACAGCTAAAGCAGGCAGTCTTAGACCGAGATCCAGGCTTGTGCAGCCAGAGGTTCCTGCACCGCGCAGGCAGCGGCAGCCGTAAGCTGCCAGCAATTTGCCTCAGTTCCCTCCTGGAGGGAGGTGCCTTTGATCAGGTAGGCAGCAGTTGCTTCGTACCCGTGTAATCCCTCAGTTTCTCTACCAGTTCTGCCAGAAACCGCTAGCAGTGTGTTTGTGGCATCAATAAGTTGTCCACCAGTGGCCTGAGACAATCCCTCGTTTCATGTAAGCTACAGAACAGCCTCCAGAAGTGGCCATCTGTTACCTCTGGCCTATGACAGATTTGAACGTGAGACCTTGCAGTGAAAGGCTCTCTGCTATTCCCCTGAGCCGGCTGATCTCTTCCCTTCCACCCCTTCCCATCAAAAAAGGAAGGAAAAAAAAAAAAAAGCGCTTTGTACTCCCAAGCATTAGGGGACTCTAATTGGTGTGTGCACAACAGGACCACTGCATTTAAATGATGAACGTATAGCTAATGGAAGCTGAGTTTTATTGCTGGCATAAATATAGTATGTGCAACTCCTTTGAAGTCACAGGGATCAGCATCTGGGGGTGTTTGTGTTCAATTATAAACCATCAGTGAATTTGGCCCCTGGTTGTTTCCTGCTGCTCTAACCCGTAGATACCTTACAATGTCCTTGGCCAAATCTTCTTGCAGGTTCCTGGTGCGTTTTCTTTGCAAAAAAGGGTCCAAGTCGCACTGCCAAATAGGAGTTCAGCATTAAGAGGTTTCAAGTCCCGCGGCAAATTAACAAGACTTGGACTTGGCTGGCTTTCAGCCTTTCTGCTTGCTTGCTGCTGTCAGAAATGTGCTTTCTCACTTCTGGTCTGGATGGACCAGTGGTCTGAGCCAGAGCAGCCGTTCCCGCAGCCAGCGAGCGGGACTCCGGTCTGAATCATCCACAACAAATGCAAAGCAGAAGGGATTCTCCAGCCACCGCAGCTGTCCTGCCCCGGGAAGCGACAGGACAGGCTGTTACACAAGCGGCTGCTTGATTCTTCTTGCAGTTTTTGTCCGTGCGGGTCTGCGTGCCATGAGTCTCCCCTTTGCGGGCCCCTGCTCACCCGGGATGAGACCCACAGGGAGAAAACACCTGGAAGACCCCTGATTTCTGCAAAGCGAATGATCATTACTCTCCATGCACCCATCGTTGCCTTCTCTTGGCGTGCAGAGAGGGTTCCTACCAGCCAGCCTGTGTGGCTCGGGCTCTGCCTGGATGCACAAATGTTCTGTGCCTTCAGCCACCAGGCCAGAGTCCAAGCTTTTTTTTCCCCCCCCCCCCCCCCCCCCCCCCCCCCCCCCCCCCCCCACCCCCCCCCCCCCCCCCATCAACAGATGTGCAGAGCTTAAAAGGGAGGAATCTGCCAGAGGCAGTAGCATACCAAGAATAAGTACTCTCGGGAGAGAGAGGTAGGAACCCATCCCACCTGCCGCACAGCCCGGGCAGTGGAAGACGGTGGTGTGCGAAAAAAAGGAGGAATGTGGACTGTAAAAACTTGCTCTTTACACGATACGTTCCACGTCTGAGTTGTGTATTCGCTGTGATTTATTGCTTACCTTGCTGAGGATGGGCTAGGTCCTACACAGGGGGAAGAGGGGGATCTGTGCCAAATGGGTCCCTTGTCTTCTAAAGACAGGCTGCAGACACCAAAGCACCGTGACGCTTAACACCGTTGCAACACGGGTGTGTGCTGGATTGTAGCAGGGATGCTTTTATAGCTAGATTTGAAGGGTATGCTTTGAAGAAGAGAGAAAAAGGACCCTTAAGGTGTGCATCTAGCCCTTTTTTCCCCCAAGGAAAAAAGAAGAGTGCTTACCTCCTTGTAGCTAGTGTGGGAACTAGCGTAAGGTAAGGCTCCAGCAGAGACACCAGAGTTGCAGCTTTCCATATCTGCAAGGTAAAGCTTTGAACGCCCTTCCCAAGGTGTTCTCCTCCTCCAAAAGCTGCGCGCCTTTCTTGGCTGTGGGTTCATGTCACCTCTCTTGGGTTAAGACCACGATTTTCCCCAGTGAAGAGGCGCAGGGGCCGGGAGTGGGGCACTGGGGAGAACCCATCACTTTGGACCTGTTCGTTGGCCATGAATGTGCACTGTGTTGTAGCAGAGAGGCTCCCGCTGAACAAGTCAGCAAAATGCTGGGAAAATGTTTTTTAGACGAAGCCAGAGACTATCTGGTTACGGATTACCTTACTGCCAGAACAATAGCCGCTTTATATCTCCATGTGCTAAATACTCCGTAGTATATGCTAATGTTCGTGTTCACATGTGATCTATCGCGCAGCGTACGAACTTGTGAAACTCATTGAGATCCGAGTCTGTCGTAGCCTTAAAAATACATTGAGCTCCTTTCAGAGACCAATGAGGCCAAGCGCCTGGATTTCATGAACTTTCTAGCCTCGTGCTCTTGGGACACATAGAAATGCCACTTTGGCAGCCATTTCTGCTTCTCATTCATTTCTCATCCCTCATTACTCGGGGAATAGTGGAGAGCTTTACTGGAGGTGGCCTTAGTTTCTCCAAGATGGATTTTACTACTCTCACTTCTGTGCAGCCGTTTCTCATCAGGTCTCTCTGGCCCAATTAAGCCATTCATCTAAATATTTGCAAAATACAGTACAAATATCTGGAAGTATCTTATACTTGCCTCCCACTTGCTCTACCTCCCACTTACGCGCGTAATGTTCTGTGTAGAGGTAGGAATATTTAAGTTACTGTGCCTAATACTGGGGAGTTACTTGTATGTGGACACTGAATTTTCTACTCATATGTGGACATTGACTTTTTTAATTCACCTAGTAAGCAAAAGGATGTATTTCCTATGAATACATTAATTACCCCACTTATTGCCCCCCCCCCCCCCCAACTGTAGCATTTGGCCTTTGTTCAGCCTTTTACATTTGCATTTTATTGTCAGGCTTCCTAGCAGCAGACTATTCAGGTTGCAAGTGGAGCCTAGCAGAGAGTTCATCAGGTGAGTGGATTTTTGTGGTGATAGTTTGGAATAATGGGATTTAGCTGGTATTGCCACTTGTTCCTTTAGGTTCCTGACTATGTGGTGTTTCTTGGGGTTAAAGGGGCTATATCTATCTGGTTTGTTTCCCCCCACTCCCACCTCCTTTCACACTTTCAAGGGGGAGATATCAGACATCGGATGTATATTTACATTGCATCCTGTAATGGCTGTCTCGGCCCCTGCCCTGTGCCTGGACACTGTTCGGGCTGCGGGGCAGAGATGCGCATGCCTCTGGGGTGTGCTAATATCTTACGGCCCAATGCTGTTAGCCTTACGCAAGCCGAGCTCTCTCGTAATTGTTAATTATGTAAAGAATTAGTGAGGAACAGGACAGAGCTGGGCTCAGAGCCTGTATTTTAATAACACTCAAGCAGTGGTACTGTGGTGATGGATGGGATTGTGGGGGTGTTGTGATTTTTGGGTTTGTAAAATTTGGCTTTTTAAAGGTCACAGACGTGATGCAGAGTTGAAAAAGCAGCAATGCAAAGGAGAGAAAACCCCACAAATACACTTTCGGCACCCGTCAGCTTTAAGAAACTATAGGCTGAATGTTGTAGCAGAAACCTAAGTAAAGAAGTAGGCTGTGCTGTGTGTCACCCAGCACAGGAGGGTGGATGCAAGAGCTTGTGTGTGCGGGACCATGGACGCTTCTGCCAGCAGAAGTCCACCAGCTTTTGGACTGTAGACACACCTGTCTTGTGATATGCAACTGCATTCCCCTTGCATGCCATTTATGATTTTTGCAAGGATGCCCAGAGTATTGTTCCTGCAGAAACTCTGCCAAATAATTATCTACTTCATTAGAATGTAAGACATTTCAGTGCCTAAAAAATTATAATTCAATTCAATGGCTTTAATCTAAAATGGACTTTTGTCATTCAAGTAATATAACATTTTCTCAGTTTTAGATGGTACCCTGCCTTCATTCTCGCAGTAACCTTTAATAAGACCATATAGAAAATACAGGACCTTAAAGGCTGTTTTTAAAGGTAGGATAAGAATCGGTCTTGATACGCAGCTCTTCCTCTGGAAGAGCCCCTGTGGATGTTAATAGCATAGCAGGCAAGTCAGTAAAGTGTTTATGGCAAAATATAATAGGGATTCCTATTAAGTGATTGTCCAGAAACTTTAAAGTGTTTTATTGCCCGCCTGTCCAATCATCAGTTTAGTATCTGATTTCTCATAAGAGGAGGAGACTCTAATTTATTTGTAGGTGTTTCCTAGCTCTGCTTCTCAGAAAACTTTGCACTGATAACACCTGTCTGCTCCGTCTTTTTTTATTAACAGAAAACAGTTCGTAAGGAAAACGAATCCCAACTAGAGCAGACATTAGGGGTTGCTGTACTTCTCTATTTTTAACTGTGTTTCCTATATACATGATTGACCATGATAGACTGCTAATCTTATCAGGTGTGCCCTTCACTCCACAGCAAAGCCAGCCGATCAAGGAAGCTTAGAAGGGTTATTCACTAAGCTTTTGTCTGTGGAGTCCGGTAAAAAAGCTTTCTTTTCACAGGTAGACACATACGCTCCTTGTGTGTTTGTCGCCTCTCCTGCACCCCAAATTGGCTTGGTTTTAGAGTGACTTACCCTGGGAACCCAGTGCTAGAGCATGAGGTCTAGGTAGGAACGGAACTTGAACAGGCACAGCTTTATTCTGCCTCAGCCAACATCCAGGTCCTGTTATCAAGCTCTAAATTCATCCTCAACACCCCATGAAGGGGTGAGGGAGGGGCAGGTAACATTATGTAAGACACAAGGGCTGAAGGCATGAAGCTAATCCACCATCAGGATACCAGACTGCTGCTTTGCCTTCTTTCCATGGGAGTTTTCAGCTATGTCAAAACATGGATGAAACAGAAGACCCGGGATCTCAGATTAATCATTTCCAATGTTAAAAACAATTGCAAGTTTTTCCTTATGTTACTATCCTCGCTGCAGATGATTGCAAATGGAAGACTTCTGGTATGTCAGGAAAGGGCTGCAAAGACAGAGGTGCATGGCAGTTGTGAAGTGTCATCGGTGAAGGAGACATTTGTCACCACTGCTTGAAGACTATGGGTCCTTGCTGTGCCAGGGAGGAGTCTGAGTATCAGGTTGGCTCACTGGGGTCTTCCTCTTTCCATGGAAATGCTGGGGCTTCAGAGGAGATAATTCCATGAGCATAGCTGAGTCCCTGTCTGTATATCACTTGATAGGTTGGGCTGCCCCCTCCAGCAACAGAGACTCCTGTACATCAGGAATCCCAGCCCCAGTGTTTTTGTCTCGAAGTATTGCAACTTAAAAAGAACTCCAAAAAAAAACCAACCTGAAACAAGCCCCAAAAACTCAAAACCCCCAAAAGCTTTGGAATCATCTTCAGGAATCTTCTTAGTCATTTGACAAGGGAGAGAGGTGTCCTCTAGGTCATCTCTCTGGGATGAAGACTGGGCTTGTGTATTCTCTTGGATTGCATATTGAACAACATTGGAAGTGCAGACACACCTGCCCTGCCCTGGTCTGCTGAAAGGAGCCACAACTAACTGAGTGGTCCCTTTGTGAGGATGGATTGCCTTCCTCTGCCATAGGGGCAAAGGTAAACCACCAAGAAATAAGGGAGATTAAGCCAAAGGTGTTTCAGATCTTGGCTAAGCTGTGACCCTTTCCTCCTTGCAGGGAGGAAGAAAATCAAAATGTATCAAAGATGCTGGTGCGTTGAGCTGTCCTCTTGCAGCTAGAGAAGGGAGGAAGGTTGGTCTCCGACCAAGACTTGGGGATAAATAAAAAACAAACATCCAAACTTGGGTTTTAAAAACAACACCTTGATGCAAAACACCAAACATGTAGCAGTCTTTGCTGAGGCTAAATGAGTGGGAGGAGGAATAAGCCATATAAACATGGTGTTGCATCCTGGCCCGTGCCAGGGTCCCTGTGTAGGGCTGGAGGTCCCAGATCAGCCAGTCTTTATGGGTCACGGAGACAGCAGCTCCCCTTGCTCTGAACAGGCAGAGAAGGAAAGCTCATTGTAACAGAACAAGAGGAGCCAAGGCTAAGGAAAGAACAAGTCACTGACAATATTGAGCAGGTAGGTGACGCCCAGGGACAGTCTGAGAGACTGAGATGTGATCATGAAGATGGGGTGGATGGAGGGAAGGAAATAGTGGCTCCAGGGCTGTCCTTCCTACATCCCATGCAGTTGTCGATGGAAATGTTGCATCTTGTTTTGTCTCCTGTGCTTATCTTCTGTTCTAAGGAGAAGTCAAGGCTATGATGTAACCTACTTGCAACACTCAGTTTAGGGCTCTGTCTGCGAGCTGCTGTGACTCAACTTTGCTATCAAATCTTCAGGTGCCTTGTTATATTTCTCTTTGTTGTGGTTTTGACCGAAGTGGCTCTTGAAAAGACAGATGATGGATGATCTTGAGGTATGCTTGCAGTCAGCAAGCAGAATAAGGACTGCAGCTTTTTTCAAATTATCATTTGGTAGAATAATTTTTGTGTTTTGAAATGAATGGCACAGAAGGATGTATAGGGAAGAGGTGTGACTGTTGTGTGCCTAGAAAGTTCTTGGAGCTTAAATCACTGCATGGGCTTTTTGTGATTTGTCAGTAATCCATTTCTGATGGTGAAAATCCTTCCAATTATCATCTTGTCCTAAGAGACATCTAATTTGAGTTAGTCATTGATGCTCTAGCAGTAGTTAGGGGGAGAGAAAGGGGGGCATGCTTTCAGAAGACGGTTCATCTTATCTTAAAGTAGGTGCCTGTGTTAAGAGATGTCTTCTGCTTCCTTTGTCACCATTGAGTGTGGTAGGATTCCTGAAATGCTTGATTTCTGCAGTGGACTTTGGGTGAAATCCCATCCATGGTGTCATGTCAACACCTCGTATCTTAAGGGACACGTTTAGTTTGCGGATGTTTCTTCTCTATGGTCAGAGGATTTTTCAGGGTAACGTGACTTTGAGAGCACTCATTTTAGCTGGTGTGATTTGAACTTGTTACAGAAATCTGTTTTGGTTTTCTGAAAATACATGCTCATGCCCACTGCCTGTCCTTCCCCCCTCTTGAAGGCCTCTCGAGTCAGTCCCGCAAAAGGGAGGTGGTCAAGATGATAATTTCTGGAAATCTTGGCAAGCCAGTTTCCCATGCAAAGCAATGTGGATTTAATAAAAATCTGTTGTGGGAGTTTTTAATGTGCATGCTGAACAGTGCTCTTTTGTGTTAGCAGTAACACACCAGGTTGTCTCCAGCACTGCAGTTATCTGTCTGGGTGAGGATAGAAATGGTCTTTGCTCCAGGATTCAGTTGAAGGACACGGTTGCTCAGCAGTTATTTAAGTATTGGTGGTTGTGCTACCTTTATTGTAGGCAACGATACCTGCCATGTTCCCAGGACACATATGTGACTGTGAACAGCTGGACAGAGCTGCTCAACATCCCGTTTGTACGACTGTCCTTTTTAAAACTGGTAGCAGTGAAGCATAACAGAGTCCCTCCTCTTTTGCCATGTTGCTAAAAGAAATTATACATGGCTGGGAGAATGAGGTATGTCCCGTGGTTGACTACAAATCATGTTTACTGTCAAGAAATACCTCTCGTGCCAACTGATTTGTCCAGTATGTCCTAGTGCTGTCTAGGATGTAGTAGTCACCACGCCTACTGGTGACTCTACCATCAGTGGACCAAAGTGTCTTTACATAAAATGGAGCCTGCAAAATCTTGTTCACGTACCAGGCTGAAAGGAATTCAAGTGACTGCTTATACCAGCCCCTTGCCTGAGCCAGCGTCAGTCTTAGTTGGCTCTAAAAGACCTCCAGTGATGGAGACTTTGCTCCAGAGCTTCACTAACCTTATGTTTAGCAGTTGTCTGGGGTTGGTTTTTTTTTTTTTTCCCCTCCTCTCATATCTAGTGCAACTTTCCATGCTGCACTTCAAGCTCATATCTTACTCTGTCCTACTGTGTAAAAGATGATCAGGTTATTCCCTTCTTATCTGCATCAGTCTTGATATATTTACAGGTTATCCTATGTATGTAGATCAAAGCATGCCCAGTGCCCTTTCATTGTGCTGCCCACCGAGGGTAAACACGTCGTCGTTCAGAGGTCCTCTAGCAATGTAGTTCCCTGCTTCTGGTTTTTGCGCATGAAAATCTGCGCAGTGGTCATTTTGAATTGTCCATGAGAATTCTTCCATCGTGTCTTCAGAAGTCACCTTTGGGACTGAATGAAATGTAGCAATGAGATGGTATCTGCTGACCTGTGTGCTAGGGCCCTGTAGTGCATTCCTGAACACAGGAATTTCAGTTGGATTGCTCAGCCCTGTTCCTCTAGAGGACAGAAAAAGAAGTTGCAGGAATATCTACTGCAGAACGCTACAGCGGGATCATGCTAAGCAGAGTTTGTACTAGATTCCCCTCGATGCCAGCTGAGAAGACTGAAGCAAGTGAAGTCCTCTGAATGAGTTGGAGGTCAATGGCCAAGAAAGTCCAGTGGAAAATTTCACTCTTTTTAGCCCTCTCCGTTGTTGGCATGAGTACTGTAAGGCCTTCAGAGCTCTAGCAGGGGTCTGGGAGACTTGTCAGACCACTCACAGTGGTCTGCTGACTCTGCAGCGCTTGGAGATGTTCAAAGCAAATGATAAAGCAGACAACTTTGAGCACACTTTGGTATCCAAGAGAACAGAGCAAGAGGTATCAACTTTGGCATCCATCGCATTGGATCTGCTTTCTCTCCTTGGTACTGAGTCTGACTCTGGTGCCAGTGGATCCCGAAAAGCAGCACCGGCTGCGACTCGCAATGGGTTCTGATGATTTGAAGTAGCTTTTGGACTCCCTTTTGGAAGGGGACATGCAGCTCTCAATCGAGGTCCTGGTTTTTCATAAGATTCTGTTGCCTAGCTAGAAACCAGATGATGTCCTATGCTCTGTCAAAGGCTCCAAGGTGATTGCTGAAGTCGTTGTGCATTTTCTATTTTGCCCCATAAAAGAAATCCCAAGAGCAAATACTTCTGTGCTACTTGGTAACTCCAGGCCTGTGCTCCTTACTCCTCCATGCTCAGAGCAGCATTTCTTGTGGTTTCACAGCTTTTACAACCATAAACTCAACTCTCTTAACAGCATCCCTCTTAAATTCTTCCTTCACCAGCCTCCCCAAAGGTGTGTTGAAAAGGTTTGCACCATCTCCCCTTCCCGCTTTTCCTGGGGTTAGGCTGGCTGGGTACCGCAGAGCAGAGCTGAGCATTGCTTCAGACTCCTGGCTTCTTGATGCAGGAGCCAAATGGTAATGCTTCTTCATTTGCCTTTTGCTCACAACCCTCCCTTTCCAGAGGCTGTTCCCACAGGAGTTTGCTTTGGCACGAGATCAGTTCTCTGTTGTAGCTGATGCAACCAACGAGGAGGATTTTGCACTCTTTGAAAGAAGAGGAGACTGTTTCCTTTCTTGAGTCGCTGTTCAACATGGTGACAGCAGCTGCTGTTGTCTGGTCAAGAATGGGGCTGGTTCCTGTCTCTTGACCCTCCAGGACTTTGCTCTTGTGTTCCTGTTTGAGCTCCATGCAGAAGACATTACGTGTGAGGTCCTGCCGTTCAGCCTTTCCATGGTGTAGAGGGCCATGCCAAGACATTCACCGGAGGAGCCCATCTCAGCTGGGAAGAGGACATCTCTCACTGAGTGACTGGCAGCTGAGAGGTCCCTCGAGATTACACACTGTTCAGTTTCTCCCAGCCATTCTGCGTGTCTTTGGGTATTTAATGTGAGGATTAAGCTTTCAGAAGCGTTACATTTCATGTCCATATTGTCCATACAGGTTGTTGAGACAACTCCTGTCTTGGTATTAATGAAGACCTTTCTACTCCAGGGTGCGTTTCAAGGCTTGCAGAACCTGACTGTCCAGCTGAAAACTCACATTGCTGCTATAATGAGAGCATACCAAACATTCACAGGACATATGGCAGCAAGGCTCTTCATACCATCTGCTGCCAGATCACTTCTTGATGCTTACAGTCCAGCTTCAGACAGAGCTTTGTCCGAGGTTGCCTTGGGCTGTTTACGGTTTCCTCGTTGATGGGACCTTTGTGGTGGTAGGATCTGCATTGGCATTCCAGCCCATCCTCCGTCCAAATCTGGTATGATTGCTTCATACCTGGAATTAGATGTCCACTAAATAAGCTTTATTGGATGTGGAGCCACATGGGATGCTTACAAATGAGTCCTCAGCACCTGTCTCCACGTGTGGTCAAACGACACAGTGACCTCACCTCATCTATGGTCAGGCAAGAAGCAATTCATGGAGTTGGGTCATCGAAGAGTGGATCTGCTTTGGCTAGCTAGCTGTCTGCGTACTTTGAGCACTTTAGCAGATGCCCCGAGCCACTTCAAACTACCAGACACGGAACAGGAGATAAGGATGCACCTTGGGGAATGGACTCAACCTTAGATACTGGGAAAAAAAGGCATGTCTTGTGTCCCTGAGTAGGACAGTATTCCAGATCCTGAAGGACTGGGAATGTGCCCAACAGCTGGAGACTAGTAGTAGCTCTTGCTCGTGCTGCACTTGCTTTGATCTCAAGGGTGAAGAGATGTTAAAGCAAGGCAGAAACTGGCACTGATGACCCCGGTCCCCTGAGCATCAACTGTCCTGGATGTTCAGGGCACTGCTGAACCTGGACACCAATTCCCAGAGCGCTGAATCATCCCACTCACCTGGCCTTCTCCCCCAAAGCCCTTTGTGGTGGTTTAATGCAGTCACCCACAACTTAGGATCAAAACGGTTGTTCTTATGCTGCTGATGATCTGCCCTCCGTGCCAGGTAAGATGTCTCTGTCAGCCATCGGATGACTTTTTGGCTTCTGAAGCGTGTGGTTTTCCGGTCGCAGGGTAGAGCCTAACCCTTACCCTTCATCTTCTGCAAGCTGTAACCTCTTGCAAACAGCAGGAATTTCACTATCTCTTATGGTCCGCCACAGACCCCAGATAAAATGCAGCTGCTAATATCATCTGACCTAGCATTAGAGTACAGCTGTGGCAGTCTTGGAGTCAGTTGGCTCTAATCCTTTGATTCATGGTGGCCATCCCAACCCCTAAGGCCTGCCACAGCTCTCCTTCTCCCTGGGCCACCCTCATATCCTGACCCATTCCCCTCCAGGGCTGGCAGGCAATGCTGGCCGTGCCATAGCCTCCTCCCTAACAAAGCCAGCTGATCCTCCACCAAAAAAAATCTTTCCCTGGTATGCTGCAGGTAAGTGAGAGGCAGGACGTCGGTGCTGGCTCTGCCCCAGCTCCCTGCGTAGATGTTGTCCTTGCACCTGGCTG
The DNA here is from genome assembly GCF_030463565.1 of Pelecanus crispus. Taxonomy (NCBI): domain Eukaryota; kingdom Metazoa; phylum Chordata; class Aves; order Pelecaniformes; family Pelecanidae; genus Pelecanus; species Pelecanus crispus. The sequence continues at coordinate 1,688,778 of NC_134643.1, forward strand.
TCTGGAGCTGGCTCCTCATCCCTGCTGAGGACGGGAGGTGCTGGCAGGTAGGTGAGGTTGGTGGCCAGGAACGGGTGATTTGCAGGGAGACAGAGGTGCCTGGGCTTCGTGTCTCACCCACCGCTCCTTCCAGAGGGGCTTTTTGGGTAGCTTCACAAAGGGGAAGCAAACACACAGTTCGGCTTCGTCTTCCTGCTCGCCGGGAGCCCGCGGCCATGGTCTGCGCCGCTCGGTGCCCGATTCATCACCTCTGCTGTTGTCCCTCCCCAGGCAGGAGCCGGTCTGAGCTGCATGCGGGATCTGACGGGATCCCTCTTCCCTCTCTCAGCCGGGGCCCTCCTGCACGCCCCATTCCTCACAGAGCGCCCCAGCACGGCTCCGCTTTCTTTGCAGATACGTATTTTTCAGAGACTCCGAAAGTTTGGGTTTGGGGGGTTTTTTTGTATAATGGATTTCCTGTTTTTAATACAATTGAAAGGGTCTGAAATCCATGCTTTAGATTAACATATGCCAGCTAGATTAGGGCTAATCAGGGTGCAGGTCTGAGCAGATGCAGCGCAGGGCCAATCCTAGACCTGATTATGGTATCTCAGTATTTTAATCGTCTCTCTCCCAAGGGCGATCATCTCTGCTTTAATGCACAGCAGACTTTCCAGCCCTCTCCTCCTTTGGTTTGTTACCACCCCTGGCAGGAAGGCCGCTACGTCAGATGCTGAGGCGATTTAGTTTAATCCCATGCAGAAAGGGATCTGCATGTCACCGTCTCTCACGGAGACTTCCCTGCTCTTCCATGTGCTCCAAGATGTGGCCAAACCTTGGGTGACACAAACTCATCCTTTCCAAAGAAGACCCCGCTTGGGTTTTCACATTTTGCCATCTTTTGGTAGCACCCGTCTTTGGCAGCAGCCCTGCCCTGGCCAACATGCGTGTTGGAGCAGCGCGGAGGGATCAGACTTTTAACGTTGCATGCTCTGTGGTCGATGAGAGTAGTAGGGACTCTGATCTTTGGGTTGACCGTGGGTAGTAGACTGTCATTTGAGAGCTCAGCAGTCTCCTTCGGGTTAGCAACCCAAGTAACCCAAAGGGTTTAGTTGGGTTGTTGGTGTGGAGCGGGGATTTTAGGTGCATCCCAGGCCAGATCTCCAGGTCTGTGCTAGCACCTGCTTAAATGGGATGTGCTGCGTTTCCTTGGAGGGTCTGATAGGAGATTGTCTTCAAGAGGGCTGAGCATGAGCTCTGATTTCAGTGTTTCGTTGCCTAAAACTCTCGACTATTAGAAAGCACCCTCTCTTGTACCTTCTGACTCTACGCCATTCCTAGCGGTTGGTGTTGAACCATCGCACCAGGAATGCGATCCCTCGGTTGGGCTGTGAACCAGGCGAACATGGACAGAACCCTTCTGGCATGGGGCAGCCCTTTGGCTGGGGGATCACGAAACTTTCCTACTCACAGAGAGCTTTGAGATCCCAGAAAGGAGGGATGTCGAAGGACTGCAAAGCACGCCGCGCTCTGCCGGGGTCACCCACCTGGTCAGCACGATTAACTCGTAAGCTTTCCTGTCTGTACAGTAAGTTATCTGAGGACACCGAGCCGCGCTCTGCCGCCTCGTGTTATTAAAAAAGTGCCCTTGGCAGGACAGAGGTCTGCCCTCTGCCACAGAAACCCGAATCAGAAGAGATTGTACTGCTTTTTCGGGAACGCCTGGGTCAGGAACCTGCTGTCTTAAACCGTTTTAATGCTGTTTCAGGGGTTGGCTATCCTGTGCCGCTGGCTGGGAGGATTTGTTGACCCCCAAAAGCTTTTTTTTTCCCCAACAGAGGTGCTGATGGTTTCAGAAATGTCACGTACAGGGTAGCGTTTACAGGCTCGCTTGTCTAAATCACGCTTTGCCAAGCCAAAGGCAGTGGTGGGTACAGGCAGATAATATTGGAATAGAAAGATGAAGTTTATTTTGCCAGCCTGCAGGATTTGCTATTCCCCCTCTCCTGCCCAGCTGTATCGAGCAGTACCTGTGCTCCTTGCTATTTTTTCCACCTCTTTTCATTATTCACATCACAATATCCTCGGGGGCCTCATTGTTTTGTTGTCACCCTGGTTGGTGTTCCCTAGCTAACCGGGAGTCACCACGTTTGGCGCAGCGCTGCTTTCCTCCACGGCCAAAAATGCACCCAAAATGTTGCCAGCTCCAGCTCGGGGGCATCTGATCCCTTTCTGTAGCTGAGCCATCCTTAGGTAAAAGATGTTTCCTACTTTGCTGCACCCATCCATGAGTGGGGAAGGGCTGAGAAACTTGGTTTGCTTTCCTTTATCTCTGTTATATGTCATATATATATACATGTGTGAGTATCTATAGCCAGTGCCTGGAGCCTGTATGGCTTGGCCAAGGCTCACTGGTCCCACGCTGCCCTTTACCCGTCCCGGTGTGAAGGCAGAAGGACCCAGCTGGGATGGAGAGTGAGCTGGAGGAAGTGAATTGTGTCTGAGAGAGGCCAGTGGCCGTACCGGGGCTCGCTGGCAGGGCGGGTGGTGCTCCTGTGACCCACACAGTGATGGATCCTTCTCGTGTGCCGTGAAAGTGGGAAGGTGTTTGAGTGGCGTATAGAGTTACAGGGGCTGGAAGTCTTGCAGGGGGGAGAAGCCGAGTTTATCCCTTCCTCAGGCCCAGGATTCCCAGTTCTGGGCAAATTGAGTGAAAAAATGCGTTTCAGAAGTGTGTTCCTCATCTGTGGGTGACCACTGCCAGGCTGCGTGGTGGCACGCTCACGGCTGCGGGAGAAACGCATGGGAGCAATCCCTGCTTCCAGCAAAACGCAGCCTGACAGGGTTGGCTGTACAGGTACCTGCTGTGCCATCCCGGCATCTTATTTGGGTTCCTTCTTCAAATATTTCTTTCCTCCTTAACCTTATTCTCTCTCCCTGCCATCAGACAGCCCCATGGTGCAGGCTGAGCTCGCCGTGCTGCCACTTAACCCTGCTCCCGTCCACGTCCCTGCTCCCGTCCCGTCCCTGCTCCCATCCCGTCCCTGCTCCCAATCCCCTGCGGCACCGTGGCGGGTGAGTCCGGCACAGCAAGCCCACCAAGCCACGAATAATTGCACCAGCACGGATGCTGCTGGGTGGGAGGCAGGTGTCTTCCCGGATCGCTGGCTTTCTGTGTCTAGAATCATGGAATGGTTTGGGTTGGAAGGGACCTTTCCAGGTCATCCAGTCCAACCCCGCTTGCCATGAGCAGGGACATCTTCAACCAGATCAGGTTGCTCAGAGCCCCGTCCAACCTGGACTTCAATGTTTCCAGGGATGGGGTATCTACAGCCTCTTGGGCAACCTGTGCCAGTGTCTCACCACCCTCATTGTGAAAAATTTCTTCTATCTAGTCTGAATCTACCCTCTTCTTAAAACCATTACCCATTGTCCTGTCACAACAGGCCCTACTAAAAAGTCTGTCCCCATCTTTCTTACAAGCCCCCTTTAAGCACTGAAAGGCTGCAATAAGGTCTCTCCGCAGCCTTCTCTTCTCCAGGCTGAACAACCCCAACTCTCTCAGCCTGTCCTTGTAGGAGAGGTGCTCCAGCCCTCAGGGCATTTTTGTGGCCTCCTCTGGACCCGCTCCAGCAGGTCCATGTCCTTCTGGTGCTGAGGACCCCTGAGCTGGCCGCAGGGCTGCAGGCGGGAGTGCTCTGACGATCCAAAGGATCATCTCTGGAGCAGCACTCCCCGGGTCGAACGCAGCCCCCAAACCCCCGGGGACCGCACCACGGCGCATGGCCGTGCCAGCCGCATCCCTCGTGCCGGTCTCGCTCCGCTCCTTCCCTCCCAACCCCAATCCTCCTATTTGGTTTTTGTTTTGGTTTTTTTTTGTCTCCGCAGGTCTCGTCCAGATCCCCGTCAGCATGTACCAGACCGTGGTGACCAGCCTGGCCCAAGGCAACGGCCCCGTTCAGGTGGCGATGGCACCCGTTACCACGAGGATAGCAGACAGTGCTGTCACCATGGACGGGCAGGCAGTGGAAGTGGTGACCTTGGAACAGTGACGATGCCCAGAGCAGGATCATGGTGATTTTCCTCGTCTCTTATGCGATAATTTTTTTACGCCTCTCCAGCGATGCAATCAGGTGGCATTGAGTCTCCCAGCTTTGGAAGCAAAGGTTTTGTTAACCTTTTTTTTTTTAAAAGGAAAAAAAAAAGAAAAAAAAAAAGATAATACTAGCAGAGGCTGTGTGTTAAGTGCATTTTTCTAGCGCCACTCTGCTCTCATAGGAGTGAGAAGCGAAATTGTGATGGGACTTTCATTCCGAGGAGATTTAAAACAAAACAAAACAAAAAAATCCCTTAGCCCCCATTCCCCCCCGCGTGGGATTGAGCAGGGCGAGGCCTGGGGGGATCGAGGCACGGGGGGAGCACGGATGCCCTCGGCCGAAACCGCTGCAGCAGCAATCGCCGTCATTCCCCGGCTGCGCCGGCACCTTCCTCCACGGCAGCTCCCGGGTACGGCCCTCCGCCGTCCGCACTTGGCAAATTAGGTTTGAAAGATTTTAACATGGACTTTTATATTTAAAAAAAAAAAAAAAAAAGCACCAAAAAAATCCCTCCCCCCCCAAAAAAAATAAAAAAAAAGGAAAAGAGTTCGGAAAAGGCTCCTCTCCTGGGGAAAAAAAAAAAAAAAATGCATGTGTGACTGCAGGGGGGTGGCAACCTCTTGAAGGGATAACGCTCTTCCAGGAGCCCGCGCGACTGCCGCCCTCCCCGCGCCGGCGAGCGAGGCCACCTCTGCCTTGGACGACCGTAAGCGCCGCTGCGGAGAATCCCGGCTGCGCTCCCCTCGGCTCCCCTTGGTGCACACTGGAGACCTGTTCTTCTTTCTCTGCTCTTGAAACGTACCTGCCATTTTAGATCTTTTTTTTTTTTTCTTTATTATTATTATTATTGTTGTTATTATTATTATTATTTCCCGTTTATGTGGCTCTAGACCGGAGTGGAAATGCCTCTACAGGGGCTCTGGCTGCGTCGTCGTCCCCCCCGCCGCCTTCCCAGGACTTCCCTTGCCAAAGAGCTGCCTCGGGCTCGTCCCAGTCCCCGCTGCCATCTCCCAGGACCCCGCATCCTCCCCTGCCCATCCCCGGAGAGTCCGGTTCCCTCAAGAAGAGCTTTGCTTGAAGGTCGCGGCGGGGATGCGAGCACAGACCCTTCCCTTTCGGGGGACCCCTCTGCACCCCCCAAACCCTCCAAGCCACCCCCTTGGTCCTGCCCTGCGTCCATCTCCCAGCACAGCTCTGCTGCTGCTGGGGATTTTAATCCCCATCACCCAAAAACCTCTCCAGCAGGGGGAGGAGGAAAAAAAAAAAAGGGCCTTGGGGGTGTTTCGGGGGACAAATTTTACTCGATTTTCCCATGGGCCAAACCCTTGCGTCCCAGCGGCAGCGCCTGGCCGAACCCTCCGTCAGCCACAGCCCCTCCGCGCGTGCAGTTGTGCATGGTATTTAATTTTTAATTTGTTGGTTTTTTGGGATTTTTTTTTTTTTTTTTAATTATTTCCAAGTGGCCATTAACAAAGTTCTCCACGTCTTGCTCCGCCTTGGAGGAAGTTTTCAGATTCTTGTATTTACTTGTTTTATATGGAAAAATATCAAATGTTCTTTGTATACATTTCTTCTGTACTTTAACGAGGGGAGAGAGATCTTTCCATAGAAACAGTCCTGGTTCTCCAATTTTTAATTTTTTTTTTTAATTATTATTTTTTTTATTGTCGTCGTGAAGATGTCGGTGGCTTTCAAGTCAGTGTTCCTTTGGCGATGAAATGACGTTCTTTTAGTCCAAGAGGTTCCCCCTCTGCCCTCCCACCCCCCCCCCGCCCCCCAAAAGAGACAAAAACCAGGCAAGTAGCAGAGCATGGACCCCCCCCTTGTTTTCCCAGTGTCTATTATTGCCTCATTCAATAAATTGTTACAAATGTGTCTACCCCTGCATCCGGCTCGCCTGTTTTGGGGGGTTTCGGGGGGATTTTGGTGTATCCTGCCAGCCCTCCCTGGCGCTGGAGAGGGGGAGCTGGTCCCAGCCGGGATGATTTTGGGACTTAATTCTTCCTTTGTGCAATTTCTCTCATTCCTTTCTACTCTTCCAGCAGCAACCCGAGGCCCGGTAGAAACCATGGGGAACGCTTGAGCATCCCCCCCATGCTCCCCACCCAGACGCTGAGCTGGCCTTTGGGTCGAATTCCTCCCTTTTCAGCTGCAGCAGCCGCTGCTGAGCCCAGCCGCCGTCACCCACGGCAGCCCGGCAAACCGGGGTGCGTTATTTGGGGACGCAAACCCAAGGAAGAGCAAGGAAGCACAGCGATGAGTTTCAGCGGCTTTATTTGAACGCCGGCACGGGACGGTTGCAGCCCCGGCTCCGGTGCGGTGAATCCTGCGGGCTTCTTGTAGCCTGGGAAAGAAAACAAAAAAGGGGAGGAAGGACAGACGGAAGGAAGGAAAGGAGGAATGTGGCTGCTTTGCTGGAGCACCCATGGATGCTCCTGGGTATCCCGGGCTGAGCTGGGAGCAGATCCCCAGCCAAGCTCGGTGTCCCCAGGCATGAGAGATGCTGCATCTGCTGGGAGGGGGGACCAGGGACCCCAGGACAGCCCCTGGGGTGCCCCAAAGGGGCCCCGGATCCGGCAGCAGAGCCCGGGGAGAGGCAGCTTGGCCTGGCAGACGCTGCCGCGAGGCTTTAATCTTCGTTAATCGGTCTCTAATAAGCAGGTCAGGGCCTCCCGCTGGGGCGGCTCGCGCTCGGCCCGGCACACCAGCATGCTTCGCTTTGTATTTCCCAGCTGGAGAGAGGCTGCTGGGGCCGGATCCTGCTCCCCTCCCCAGCCTGGGAATTATGGGGGGGGTCTCCCAGGCATTGGGGGGGGTCCCGGAGCGTGGGCTCCCATGCGTGTCCCGGCTGCGTTTGCTGCCTCTATTCTGCGCCCCCCCCCCCCCATCCCAGCGCTGCTCTGCCCAGGGCAGCCCCTAAATTGCAGGATTTGGCCCTAAGTTGTAGGATTTGGACCCAAATTGCAGGATTTGACCCCAAAAGCTCTGGCCGGTGCTCAGGATGAGCGCTGCTGCAGCTGGGAATGGCCAGGATGGGGGGGTTCTTGGGGTGATCCCCAATAGGGTGTGAGTCCGGGGGGGGGTTCTGGGGGGCACCAGTTCCCCTTTGGGTGGCTGCTGGGTGGAGCCTTTGGGGAGGGGTGGAGCTTGTGTGGGTGTGGCCTATTGGGAGGGGTGGGGCTTGGGAAGGATGCTCCACCCCTGCCCCCCCCCCCCGGACAGGGCCCCATTGCTGATCCAGTTATGGGGGTTAAGCCCAGCATTGAGGGGATGGACGGATGGACAGACAGCCTGGTAGATGGATCAAAGGCTGGTTGGATGGACAGACGGATGGACAGACAGCTTGGTAGATGGATCAAAGGCTGGTTGGACGGACAGACGGATGGACAGACAGCTTGGTAGATGGATCAAAGGCTGGTTGGACAGATGGACAGACGGATAGAAGGACAGACTGGCAGATGGATCAATGGCTGGTTGGATTGATGGATGGACAGATAGATGGACAGACTGATGGATGGATGGCCAGCCAGCCAGACTGGTAGATGGAGCAATGGCTGGCTGCCTGGACAGACAGACAGATGGGTGGACAGCTGTATGGGTACATGGATGGTTCAGTGGCTGGACAGACAGACAGAGGGATGGATGGATGGATGGACAGATAATGGTTGGGTGGCTGGATGATAATGTTTGGACTCAATGATCTTAAAGGTCTTTTCCAACCTAAACGATTCACTGATTCTATGAATGGACAGACGGAGGTTTGCTAGCTGGATGACCAGACGGATGGATGAATGACCAGACAGACACTCGGACAGCCTGTGCCCCAACCCCTCACCTACCCCGGGAGGGCGATGGGGACCCCCGGCCGGCCAGCCCCACCCCCCGGCACAGGGAGGATGAGTTGAGCGTGCAGCCTAATCCAGCGTGATCCAATCTCCACGGGCTTACGCCGAAAGCCCCGTAATCACCCAGCGCTGCCCTACATATCCCGGCCAGATGCCCCGGGGGTGATGGGGGGCGGTGAGGGGGGGATGTGCGCAGCCCCCCACCCCCCCAACTTGTCAGCCCAGAGCTGCCCCTTCCCAGGCTATCCCCTGACCCCCCCAAAAGCTGTCACCACCCTTCCTGCACCCAGGGACAGGCAGGGGACACGTGGCAGCTGCCCCTGCAAGCTGCTTCACCGGTGCCTCAGTTTCCCACCCCCTTCCCAGAAACTGGGGGCTGGGTCGGGGCCGGATCCAGAGCCTGGGGGCAGGAGCCGGCCACCTAATCCCTGCCCACAGCTTCCCTGCCCGCATCGCGGGGCGGATCAGCCCTGAACACCCAAAGTCACGCAGGGACACGTGGCCGCGCTGCTCCAATGACCGGTATCCAGCAGGTCCCTGTCCCCGCCCCATGGAGACACCCTGGGATGCTGGACCCCCTCCTTGTGGGGGGCCTCACCATCACCATGCCCCCCCACCGTGTGTGCACAGACACCCCACCGCATCCCCCCCAAATCCATACTGGGTGGAGCAGGACCACATGAGCACCCTCCCAGCCCAGCAGCAGGGCCCTGGGTGGGTGGGTGGTGGGCGGCGGGGGGGGGGGGAGGGGGGATGCGCAGGGTGCCCGGCTGCACCCATGGATGCCAGGGGCCCGTGTCCGCGGCGGTTCCCCGGGGCTGTAGTTGGCAAGTCTAGAACCACCGGATCCTGCTACCGCACCAGTGTGAGTTCTACCATTGCCAAAGGCAGCCCCAGGGCCGGGCACCACTGGCACCGGTCTCAGCAGCCAGGCACGGGGGACGGGGTGGGAGACACGAGGGCCACAGTTGCCAGGCCTGGAAAGCTAAAAAAAAAAAAAAAAAAAAAAAAAAAAATTTCACCCATCCAGCCAGAAAACCCCACGTGCAGCGCCAGCAGATTCCCCTTATGGGGATGCTTGGCTCAACCTGGGGGAGACGCCACCACCGTGGTCCAGGAGAGGACAAGGAGGGGGTCCCATCCTGCTCGTGATGGCCACCACGGGGCCGAGTTGCCTCCATGGGCTGGACACCATGCTGGGATGGACTTCCCCTCAATGGCACCATGGATGGCGTGTGATGGTCACCCCTCCATCACTCCAGCAATTTTGGGTGGTTTCCACCTTCCCAACTCAGCAGCATCACCCCCCTCTGCTGAAACCACCTCCCCAGCACGGACGCTCAGCTGTCCCCCACCCTGGCGCTGCTCTCTCCACCTTCTCCCATATTGGCACTACACATAATTGCTCAAAAGCTACAAATAAAAGCAAAAATGTGCTAGTGCCAAAACGGGCCAGGCGACGTCGGCGACGGCCCCGCGGGGCTCGCGGGTCTTTCTCTGCTCTGTTTATGGCCCTATGGTAATTCACTGACCGCGGGGTTGCACAGTGAATTCTACCAGTGCCATACACAGAACAGGAGTAGCGAGCTCGCAACCTCCTTTTTTTTTTTCTCCTTAATTTCCCCCCAAATCTTCTGTAAGTGGGAGCCAAACACCCCCAGCCCAGCCTCGAAACAGCAATGGAAAAAAAAAAAAAAAATGGGAATAAATTATTATCGACAGGTAAAAATGCTTCGGAAACCACCAGTTTCTCCGGGGACGATGGGGAAAATCCGGTCCCCACCTCGGCTGGTTGAGCACCAGGAAGTTTTGGGGATGTGCCGCGGCGGGATGGAGCCAAGGCGATGCCGGGACCTGGTGTTGGAAGCCATTTCCCAGCTGCCACCTTTGCAGGCATCTCGGCCCCAGGTCTGCAGGGAGCGAACGCTGCTGGATGCCTGCGATCCCCCCACCCTGGGTGGCTGCAAGCCCCCAAAATGGTCACAAATCCCTGGATGGCTGCAAAACCCCCCAAAAGCTTGCAACCCCCCTAATAATTGGTTGCAATGCCCTCAAAAGGTTGCAGCCTGCCTGGATGGTTGCAGACCCTCCAAAAGGTTGCAACTCCCCTCAGGATGGCTGCGACCCTCCCTGTCCCCGCTCCTGCGTGGCTGCAAAGCATCCAGCTGGCTGCAAAACCTCCAAAATGTTGCGAACCCCAACCCCCAAAAAAAGCTTGCACACCTCCCTGCCCCGGATGGCTGCAAACCCAGCACAAGGTTGCAAAGCCCCAGATGGCTGGAAACCTCCTAATTCGTTGCAAACACCCCCACCCAAATGGTTGCAAGCCCCCTGGATGGCTGCAACCCCCCCCCCAAAATATTGCAAACTCCCCTAATGGTTGCAACGCCCCCCCCCCCCCCCCCCCCCCAAAAAAAAAAAAAAAGGTTGCAAATACCCTGGATGGCTGCAAACCCCCTACAAGGTTGAAAATCCCATGGATGGATGCAGGACCACACCACCCCCCCACCCCCCCCCCCAAAAAGGTTGCAACCTTCTGGATGTCTGCAAACCCCCTGGATGGTCACAGACCCTTCAAATGGTTGCAACCCCCCCCAAAAAAAAAGTTGCAAACCCACCCAAAAAAAGTTGCAACCCCCCCCCCGGATGGCTGCAAACCCTCCAAAAGCTTGCAAACCCTCGATGGTTGCAGCCCCTCCAAATATTGCAGACCCCCTAAAAATGGTTGCAACTCTGCTGGATGGCTGCAAACCCCGCCAAAACCATTGCAACCCCTCCCCTCAAAAGGTTGCAGACCCTCCGAAAGGTTGCAGACTCGCTGGATGGCTGCAAACTGCACCCCCCAAAAGCTTGCAAACCCCCCCCGGGATGGCTGCAAAACCCCCCGCCCCGGGTGGCTGTGAACCCCTCGGCAGGGCCACGCTCGGCCGTGCCAAGCGGCCATGGCGGCGGCGGCGGCGGAGGAAGGCACAAAGTCTCCTTTGTGTCGGCGAAGCCGAGGCCCCGATGAGCTGAGCGGCCCCGGGGTGAGCTCGGGGGTGCCCCGGATCCGGCAGCGGGAGCTGACCCCCCGCCTCGAGGACGCAGCCACCGACCCCTCGCCCGCCATCCGGCCTCGAATTTGGAGCCGAAAACGAGCAGCGGCGCTGGTTCCGTTCAACCTTCCCCATGATTTGGGGAGGGCTGGGCATGAAGGGGTTAACGCCGGTGGGGGACAGGCGTGTGCCCCCCATCCGCACCCGCCTTTCGGGCTCCAAAAAGCCCTCTCCCCGCAGCAAAGCACCCCAAAAGCCTGGCGAAGCCCCCCCAAAGCCCCGCGGCGCTCAGCCAAGCAGCCCAAAGGGAAGGGAAGCCCCCCAAGGCCGCAGCGCCGTCCTCACCTGGGGGACATCACCCCGGCGCTGCGGTGGCTTGGGGACACGGCTCCCCGGGGGGCCGCGGGCGAGGCCGAGCCCACCGCCATCCTTGGCGTGACTTTGAAAGCGACGGCTTCGCCTAATCCCTGCCGTCGGCCGGCCCGCGTGGCCCCGGCACCGCTCCAGGCAGGATGTGGCCCTTCCCCGCCGACCCCCTGCGCCCCGACGCCCGCGGGTGCTGCATCCCACCCGGCTTGGTGGTGGTGGTGGTGGTGGTGGGGGCAGCTTTGGGGGTGCCCCCCCCTTGTCCCCGTCCCCTTGCCTCCGCCCAAGGCCACTGCGGCAGCCCAGGGCCCGGCCGGCCCCGGGGCTGAGCCTGCCCCTCTGCAGAGCCGCCGCACCCCGGCTCATGACGTTGGGAGCTGCCGCATTGCGGATGCTGCCCTCCCCGGGGCCCCCCCCCGGCCCCGCTCCCGGCAGCCCCCCTCCAAGGGCTCCGGCGGGCTCTGCCGCAAGGCCCGAGACCTTCGGTGCAGGGGCGCGGGGGGTCCCCCCGGTCCCCGAGCACCATTTAGGGGCCCAGCGGTGCCAAAACCCATCCCCAACCCCAAAGGCCATCGGCGTCACCCGGGGATGCTCGTGGCACCGGCAAAACCAAGCCGGCGCTCGGCCGCCGCTGCGCCAGGGGACGGGGACCGCGGTGGCTCGGGGCCGCGGCCGCTGCCGATGTCTTCCCCGCCGTGGGGTGCGGTAGGGGTGGGGCGCCCGCCCGTGCTCGACGCCCCAATTCGCGCGGCCGCTGGTTCCCCCTCCGTGGGCATCACCAGCGGGCGGCTGGGGAGAGCCCAGGTGGGGATGGGACGGGGATTGGGATGGGATGGGGATGGGGATGGGGATGGGGATGAGGATGGGATTGGGATGGGGATGAGGACAAGGAGGGGAAGGAGACGGGGACAGGGACAGAGACAGGGATGGGGATGGGAATTGGGATGGGATGGGGATGGGATGGGGATGGGGATGGGGATGGGGATGAGGACAAGGACAAGGAGGGGAAGGAGATGGGGATGGGGACAGAGACAGGGATGGGGATGGGAATGGGGATGGGATTGGGATGGGGATGGGGATGGGGATGAGGACAAGGACAAGGAGGGGAAGGAGATGGGGTCAGGGACAGAGACAGGGATGGGGATAGAGATGGGGACGGAGACAGAGATGGGAATGGAAATGGGGACAGGGATGCAGACAGGGATGGGAATGGGGATGGAATGGAAACGGGATAGGGATGGAGACAGGAAAGGGTACAGAGACAGACACAGGGTTGGGGATAAAGATGGGGATAGGGATGGAGACAGGGATGGAGACAGGGATGGAGACGGGGACGGAGATGGGGACGGGGGTGGAGATGGCGACAGCGGAGACAGGAATGGGGTTGGAGATGCGGACAGAGATGGGAATAAAAATGGGGACGGAGATGGAGACGGGAATGGGGACAGAGACAGGGATGGAGATGGAATTTAGGTGGGAATGCAGTCAGGGACAGAGACGGAGACAAGGATGGGGCTTGGGATGGGGACGGGGATGGAGACGGAGATGGGGACAGGGACGGGGACAGGGACAGCGCTGGAGCTGCCGTGTGCAGCCCGGAGCCCCGTTTCGGGGCTAAAACCAGGCGGATTTGTGCCGGAGGCACGCGCCATGGCTGCACCGGCTGCCCCAGCGCCTGGGGAACCCCACCCCCACCCCACAGCATCCCCCAGCCCGGGGGCAGGACCCCTCCCTGCCCCCCTGACTGAGGTTTTGGTGTCCCCAAGCAGGGCTGGGGACACACGCCTGACCCTCCCCGGGGGTCCCTCCACCCTCCGCAGCCCCGGACGGAGGTGAGGGGCGGACTTGGGGTACTTAACCCAGGGGTTGGGGGGCACGGACACCACCCCCCCCCCAAAGCAGCACCCCTCCCAGGCTGGGGGGTCCCCCTCAGCTGGGCTTTCGTTACGGTCACTATTTGGTGACACCAGAGCTGCCATTGGGGCTGCAAAGTGGTGACACATCGCACTGGGGGGGTGGGAGGGGGCACCCCTCAACCCCAAAATACCCCCCCCCTCAGGCCGAGGGGCGGCTGTGGGCGATGGGGCTGGACCCCCATTTCGTTGTCACCCGCTTCGCCCCGGTGGGATGTGATCGCTGCGGACCCCCCCCCCACCCCGACAGCAAAGGTTTGGGGGGACCCCGGGAGGAGCGGGGGGCGCTGGGAGGGGGGGAGAAGGGCTCAGCCCGATTTGGGGGGGGGGGACAGCTCACGTCGAGGAAAGGCGGGGAGAAGGGGGGGACATGCCGCCACGGGATCCTGCGTGGGGGGAACGGAGGGAAGGGGGTGACCAAGGGCGAGGGGGGGGTCCCTGAGCCCCGGGGGGGGCCCAACCGGACCCGATCCCCCCCCGGGGGCCAGGGCGGCCGCACTTACCTCTGCTCCGGGCGCTGCCTCGGCTCCGGGCGGCCCAAAGCGGGACCCGACGGGGCGGGGGGGGTTTAGGGGGGTCACCCCGGGGTTGGTGAGGGGACGACGACGGACACGGGGACCCCGCCCCGGGGGGGTGGGGGTGTCCCCCACCGCCGCCCCGGCGCTCGCCCAAGTGGCGAGGAGCAGCGGCGGCAGCGGCCTTAGCCCGGCCGGGGGGACCCCCCCTGCGGCTCCCAATTGGCCCAGGTGCCCCGGAAGGTGGAGCCGGGTCCGGGGCGGGGGGGGGTGGGGGGGGGGCCGGGCTCACCTTGGGCCACCCCCCCACCCATCCACCCACCCCCGTATCCCACCCCTTGGGCCGCCCCGCCGGGGCTTACCGGCAGCGGAGGGTCCCCCAGTTACCCCGGGGGGGCTGATGGTGGGACCCCCCCAGTGCCTCCCTCCCAGCGCAAGAGGAGGAAGCTCCTAAAACACCCCCCCCCCCCCCCCCACCACCACCTCTTTCTCCCGGCCCTTAATGGGGGTGGGAAGGCAGCGCCCCGCCCATCACCGCGGCCTCGGGGCGGGCGGCTCCGTCCCGGCGGCGGGCAGGGAGCTGGGAGCCGGGGCGGGGGGGGGCGGGAAGGTTGAGCCCCAACAGGCTTTCCCCCCTTTTTTTTTGTTTTTGGGGGGGGTGGCTTTTTATAAGCGGGCCCGGCCCGCCCCGGGGCCGCCGTCGGGGCCGCTCACCGGCTGTCGGATACCGGACACCGGCGGGAGCCCGGCCCCGCACCTGAGCCCCCCCCGCCGCCGCCGATCCGGTTTCCCACCCCCCCCTTTTCCTCGTGGAAAGGACGGAAAATGATCCCGACCCCCCCCACACACCCAGGACCGCAACCCGAGAGGGGCCGCCGCGCCCGCAGCTGCCGCCCCGAGGGGACGGGGATGGGCGGGGGGCACGACCCCCGCTGCTGGTTGCGTGGATGGGGGGGTGGGGGGGTGATGGCCACGGAGAGGGGGTGGCAATGGGTCCCCGGTTGGCCCCAGGGGGATGGAGGGGTCGCCCCCCGCCGCCTTGCCCCCGCTCTGGAGCCACGGGGATGGCTTGCAGCGGTGCCCCCCCCCTTAAAACTACATAACTACACCCCGCCCTAAAATTACCCCCCCCCTTGAAATTACATCCCTTCTCCCCTAAAATTATATCACCTCCCCCAAATCACCCCCTCAAAATTAAATCCCCCCCCAATCCCATGCAAACACCCAATGCACAGATGCAAAATATATATAAAAGTATAGAGATATATGGGGGGGGTGTCACTACAGGGGACACCCCCCCCCCCCAAAAAAAAAAAAAAAAAAAAAAAAGGTGTCTGTGCAGCACTGGGCTCCAGTGCCGCAAACCAGCCCGACCAGTTTGGGGCCAGGCTGCCCGCTGGGACCGGGATCGGGTTGCCGCAGGCCGCAGGGCTGGAGGGTGGGAGAAGCTGGTCGGTGCCTCCTGGATTTTTTTTTTGGGGGGGGGCCAAACCCCTTGGGAAGAGGCGTTTTGCGGCTGTGAAGCACGGGGGGGGGGTGGTGGGGAGCAGCCCCCCAAGAGAGGTTGGGGGGAAGCAGGAAGAGAGGGCTGGGCTGGGGTGAGGGTGCTGGATTTTGGGGGGGGTCACCCAGGATGGTGCTGAGCTCGGCTCCGTGCTGGGGATGGGGATGTGCTGGGGACACTGGTGGCTGTGGCACCCAGGGGGGTGCTGGAGAAAGGAGGGACACTGGGTGGTTCCCCAGGATGCATCCCAAACCCTGAGATGGTCCCTGAGCGGGGATGCACTCTGGTGGTCCCCAAGCAGGGAGGCACACCAGATGGTTCCCAAGACCTGGGATGGCCCCCAAGAGCCCAAGATGGTCCCCAAGACCCCAGGATGGTTGCCAAGACCCCAGGATGGCTGCCAAGACCCCAGGATGGCTGCCAAGCAAAGAGGCATCCTGGATGGTCCCCAGACCCTGGCATGGTCTCCAAGACCCCAGGATGGTCCCCATGCAGGGAGGCAGCCCAGGTGGTCCCCAAGAGCCTGGGATGGTCCCTGAGACTCAGGCATGGTCCTCAAACAGGGAGGCACCTTGGATGGTCCTCAGGGGCAAGGATGGTCCCCAAGAGCCCAGGATGGTTCCCAAGAGCCTGGGGTGCTCCCTGAGACTCTGGGGTGGTCCTCAAGTAGGGAGACACCCTGGATGGTCCCCAGACCCTGGGATGGTCTCCAAGACTCCAGGATGGTCCCCATGCAGGCAGGCTCCCCAGGTGGTCCCCAAGAACCTGGGATGGTCCCTGAGACTCAGGCATGGTCCTCAAACAGGGAGGCACCTTGGATGGTCCCCATGCTCAGGGATGGTCCCCCCAGACTCCAGGATGTTCTCAAGCAGGGAGGCACCTTGGATGGTCCGTTCCCAGGAGAAAGGATGGTCCCCAAGAGTGCAGGGTGGTCCTGGAGACTCTGGGATGGTCCCCAAGCAGGGAAGCACCCCCCAGAGGGTTCCCAGAACCCAGGGTGATCTCCAAGATGCCAGGATGATCACCAAGCAGGGAAGCACCTTGGATGGTCCCCAGGACTGTTCCCAAGCAGGGAGGCACCTTGAATGGTCCTGAAGACCCCGGGATGGTCCCCAAGCAAGGAGGCACCTGGGAAGGTCCCCATGACCAGAGATGGTCCCTGAGGCCCCAGGATGGTTCCCAAGAGCCGGAAGGCACCATGGATGGCCTGCCTGGTGCCAACCCAAGCACAGCATGGGGCTCCTCGGCGCCAAGCTCATCCCTCTCCCCCGTACCATCAATATTTCGGCTCCAGGAAGGTACGGCCGAAATTTCATCGAGGCCTCGGCCCGTGTAAACCGAGCGGAGCAAATGGCCCTGTTTAAAAATTTACATCGTCTTCTTTTGTTTCTCAAAAGAATATTTAATGCGAATGGACCTGGAAGAGCCTCTGGAAAGGTGGCGGGGGTTGGGCAAAGCCGCCCCGCTGGTGCTGAGACCTGGTGGTGCTCAGTGCAGGGGCTCGGCCGGGGCCGGGTTTCTTTCCACAGCTCCTCGCTTGGGCTCAGATGGGGATGGAAACGATAATGCAATATTGATGCAGAGGGATGAGGGAGCGCAACCGAAGTACATTAGCTGGGGAGCCCTCCCCAGCAGGTTTTATGGCACTGGTGAGGCTGGTGCTGGCAAAATCCCCCCCCCCCCCCAACATGAGATCCTGGCTTAAAAATGGGCTTGAAGCTCAGGGATGGGGAGGTGGTCACCGTTGTTCATCCTGATGGGTATCACCCTGAGGTGGGATGCGCAGGGATAAGCATCCCACCCCCGTGGGTTGGACCATCCTGGTTCTGTGGGGGATCCTGGTCTGGGGTGGCCAAGGGGTGATGCTGCCAGGTTGGGCATCACCGCGCTCAGCTGAGGAGAGGAAAACTGGGGGGTAAAAGGGAGGCGTTTGGGAGGAAGAGCTAAAAACTGGGAAGGAGCAAAGCGGGGAGGAAGAAATGCCGGCTGCAAATGGGCCAGAATCAGCGGTTATGGGGAAACAGCGAGATTTGTCATCAAACATGCACCGAGCTGTGAACGTCCTCTGCAGGACCACTCCCGGTCGCCTGGGATGTGGCGGGGGTGCCGGGGTCCTTCTCGGACAAGTCCCATTTGGCAGCGTGGCCACGGCCCCAGCCCCACCGTGCTCACACTCCAGCCGGGCACGCGTGTTTGCCAGGCCCTGGCCTGCTGCGTCGGACAGGCACGTCCAGCGCTGGCCTGAGCCGGCGTTCAGGGCCCGCATGATGCAAGGAGGGAGCAAGACCCTTCCCCAAACCTGGCTCTGTCCCTTCTGTCCTCCCTGAGGGGTGCAGGCGGTTTGGGGGGGGGGGCCCAGCCCTGCCACGGGGGGTCGGGCACAGCCGTCTCCCGCCGGAATATCATGCATTAGTAATGGCCACTGATCCGCCGGCGCTGACGGCATTTCTTCCAGCCGGGAGGAACAATTCGGGCCGTAACTGGAGCTGGCGCGGGGCAGGCGGAGGGGGCTCAGGTGTCCCCCGTGGTCCTTGGGGTCACCGCAAGTGGCCCGGCTCAGTGCCCGCTTGGGTTCGGAGGTGCACATGTCCCCCCCCCGGGGTTGGTGGCCGGGGCCAGGCTGCAGTGCTGGCATCCCTTGGGGTCACATCCGGATGGGTGTGCAGCACCCCTCGGCCGGGCCAGCCCCCAGGGTCCTTCGGGTCCCAAAGGGGGATGGGGAGCGGTTCTCACGGTGGAAGGTTCTGGCACCCTGCACGGGGACAAAGCTGGGACGGGAGGGAACACCCCGCTCACCCTGTGAGCAGCTCCAGGACCAGAACCCTGAGCACCTGCCAGCGCTGGCTTGCCCCCCTCCGTCACAGGGGGGGTCCGTGGCCATGGGAGTGGCACCCAGAGTCCCATGGGAGTGGCACCCAGAGTCCCATGGGGATGGCACCCAAAGCCCCTTGGGCACAGCACCCAGAGCCCCGTAGGGATGGCACCCCGAGCCCCATGGGGATGGCACCCAAGTCCCTATGGTGGCAGCAACCAGAGTCCTGTGGGGATGGCACCCAAAAGCCCTTGGGCATGACACCCAGAGCCCCGTGGTGATGGCACCCTAGTCTGTGGTGATAGCAACCAGAGCCCCTTGGGGATGGTACCCAAGGCCCTGTGGTGGCAGCAACCAGAGTCCCATGGAGATGGCACCCTAAAGCCCTTGGGCATGACACCCAGAGTCCCGCAGGGATGGCACCCAGAGCCCCATGGGGATGGCACCCAAGTCCCTGTGATGATGGCAACCAGAGCACCTTGGGGATGACACCCAAGTTCCTATGGTGGCAGCAACCAGAGTTCCATGGGATGGCACCCAAAGCATCTTGGCCATGGCACCCAGAGCCCCATGGGGATGGCACCCAAGGCCCTATGGTGGCGGCAACGAGTCCCACGGGAATGGCACCCAAAGCCCCTTGGGCACAGCACCCAGAGCCCCATGGGGATGGCACCCAAAGCCCCTTGGGCACATCACCCAGAGCCCCACAGGGGTGTCACCCAAGGCCCTGTGGTGATGGCAACCAGAGTCCCATGGGGATGGCACCCAAAGGACCTTGGGCATGGCACCCAGAGCCCTGTAGGGATGGCACCCAAGTCCCTGTGGTGATGGCAACCAGACTACCTTGGGGATAGCACCCAAAGCCCCTTGGGCACAGCAGCCAGAACCCCACAGGGATGGCACCCGCTCGCACCCAAGTTCCTATGGTGGCAGCAACCAGAGTCCCATGGGGATGGCACCCGAGTTCCTATGGTGGCAGCAACCAGAGTCCCATGGGGATGGCACCCAAAAGCTCTTGGGCATGGCACCCAGAGCCCCATGGTGATGGCACCCAGAGCCCGGGGGGGTGGCCCAGGCTCAGTGCTTTGCCCTTTGATGCCCCATGGACAGAGATGGGGCAGGATGAGGCCCCCCAGGTGCTCCCGCCAGCAGCTATGCGTCCCTGTCCCCTCTGTCACCCCAGCACCGAGCCCTCCAAGCAGCACCCACCACCCGGGGCCAGGCCCAGCCGAGCCCCAGACCCCGAGGGAGGAGGGTGGGTGGCACTTGGCACCCAGGGGACGGAGCAGCGATGGGGACAGGGAGGGAACCCAGCACCGGGGCCAGCTCTGCCCTGTACTGGGCAGAGTGGGAGGCTACTGGTGTGGCACGGGGGCCACCTGCTGGGCAGAGGGGACAGTGCCACCCCCCAGCCGGCCCTAAAAGTTGTCCCAAAAAGGGGGGGACACAGCAAGGATGGGGGTATGGGACTGTCCCCGCTTCCCTGCTCCCTCCCCAGGGCAAGGGGCAGAGCCCAGAGGGCTGGTGGCCTCAAGAGGTGGCACTGGGATGGGGTGCACCACCACCACCACCACCACCACCACCCCCCCCCCAGCATCACCCAAAGGTGCGCAGGGCTGCCAGGCTGGGTGCTGGCAGCAGGTGGCACTGGCATGACACGGACCCGCCACCCTGTCCCCAAGCTGGGTCCTAGGGTGACAAACAGCCCTGGCTGGAGCAAGGGAGGGGTACGGGGAGGAGGAGGATGGGGAGGAAGGTCTCACTCAGCTCCAGCAAATTTGGGACAGTAGGTGCGGCAAGTTAAACCAGGATGAGGGCAAGCTATGTGCCAGGCTGTTGTCCCCTTCCCTGGCTCACCCACAGCCCCAAAACGCCAACTCGGGGTTCCTTGAACCTCTCCCACTCCCCATCCCATCCCGGTGGACTTGGTAGTGTTAGGTTGGTTAATGGTTGGACTGGATGATCTTAAAGGTCTTTTCCAACCTCAACAATTCGATGATTCTATGATTCTATCTCAATCCCCACATAACATCAAGCCAAAATTATCTGTGATTATACAGAAAACAGCCACCTCTGCCATAATTACCAACCCAGGACACCAAACGCAGCTCCCACGACAGCTGCAGCATCTGGGGCAGTGTTACCTGTAATGACTTGTCCTGCTGCAAGAAGAAACCTCGAAAGAAATCCACCCTACGAGGCTGCGCAGGTGGAGGGATGGGGAGGGACGGATGCCTCGTGGTTGCACCGATCCCTCATTTCCAGCCCATGACCCTAAAAATCAGCTTCGGTGCCCTGGCCGCGGTCACTGGGCATGGAAGGACATCACCCAGCCGCTTGCATTTAGCTGGGGAAGGAGCCGGCTACCCCGAGCGCTACCATCAGCACGTTGGGTGTGTGCAACAACCTCTGCTTCCACCTCCAGCAGATCATCTCCAGGCAGAAGATGCCCCGGGACAGCTTTGATCTGACATAGTTGGGCCATGGGTGAAGCTGCGGTGGGATGCAGAGTCAACAGCGCAAGGTCCAGGGTCTTTCCTGCAAGCCCAAGCTCTCGGCGATCAAGCACCAGCCAAGCTTCAAGGTATATACATATTTTATTTTAAAAAAAGTTTACAGTTCTTTAATTATACACAACTATTGGAGAGGTTATACTCTTAGAGAAGAGGCATTTTGTCAGGGTGGTAGATGTGCCCACTACATCAACAACGCAAGAAAAAGAGGAGAAAAAAGAAAAAAAAAAAAAAAAAGAGCTGACTCAAAGAAAGGGCAAAACACCCCTCATCTCTTCAAGTATCACACGATAGGTACCAAACACAGGCAGTAAAATCGTGGCCATTTCTCATGCTGCAAACACCCCTGCTAAAGTGCCAGCAGAACTTGGATGAGCAAAGAAGAAAAAGCAGCAAAAAAATAAAAGAGAAAGTCATCAAACACCTCCCAGCCTTCCCGATGGTCTGAGAGGAGGGTCCCTGCCGACGGACGACACGTGCCAGGCAGGGGTGGGAAGGGGAGCCCCGTCTCTCCGGCACGCGTTCAGAGATGGGTAGACACGTGAAGAAGAGATGGGTTGGGGTTCAACCACGGACACGGCGGAGGCAGGCGGAAAAGCCTCTGCCCTACCAGGCTGATGGCAAAGCTCTGCTCCAACCCGTCCCCGCGCCGGCATCCTTCTGCATCTGCTAAAACCGACCCGTGGGTCAGGGAAAACTCGGCACGGAGGGTGAGCGACCAGCCCCAAGGCACCAGGTGCCACCATCGAGGGACACGGCAACTCGGCTTTTCACATCACGCAAAAACCTCGACGACAAAAAGATTACAGGAATAGAAGCCAAAGATTGTTTCCGAAACAGCGCCGAGGGGCTGTGGCAAGTTTTGGTAGCGGGGAACTCAACCTGGGGTCCACCACAGGCTGGCTGAGAAATTCCCATCATCCTGACAGAGCACAAGGTGACACCACCACTGTTTTCTGAAGAAGAAGGGGAAAAAAAACCCTAAGGGTGACCAAAAAAAGAGCTATCTCACTGCAATATGGCTCCACCTTTTCTTCCAGACTACGTAGGTGTAGTTTTATTTACAAACTGTTTGGGGTTGGGAAGTTTCTTTTGGGAGAAGGAGGGAGATTTGGAAGAAAAAAAAAAAAAAGGTGAAAAATGATGGAGGGGAAGAAGCAGAGGGGTGCAAGGCGACCAGGAGCAGGTGTTCCCGACCTGCAGAGTGGATCCCAGTCCACCTCAGCCCCTAGAAGCATCTTCCATCCAGGACAGACGTTTTTTGGCAGCCGGGTTCTCCACCGCCGCCGGGCACAGGGCAACCCTCTGCGCCGGGGCGGTAAGTTTTGCCACATCTCGGGAACATCGGAAAGAGCTGGGGCCACGCGTTTTCGTGGCTCTAGAGCCGTTGAGCCGCCAGCCCGCACGGCTTGGACGAGCTCCACGAGCCCCGCTGCGTCCTCGCGCCCGGGTCAGGAGCTGGCCCCGGCAAACTGCGGCTTTGCTGGTATTTTTTGGGGGAATCCCAGTTTAGCAGAATATACGTTTCACAAAAGGAAGGGGGAACGGGCGAGCAGTTTGATGCACTAAATCCGAGTTAGGGGATGGAGTGACGGGGAAGAAAAACCTGCAAAGGAAGGGGGATGAGGTAATTAGAACACTATTTTTATACAATATTGAAAAAATACAAATTTTTATTATGATTTTTTTGGGGGTTTTTTGTCCTTTTTTTTTTTTTTTTTTTTTTTTAAATCTTTTAAACTGATATCACCACCCAGCACTTACTCTACTCCTAAGTAGCACCTACAGTAAAGGTTATAGCACAAGCAAACTGCTAGGTCAGCAGGTAAGCAAGTTAAACAGTGCCAGCAAAACGTGGCCCCTCCCTCCCCAAAGTAATGAGAAAAAACAGCGTGCTAGATAAGAGTTAAGTACACCATTACATGTTAAATAGTTAATATTACCCTTCCGACAAGCCACAAATGCTAGATAGAGAACTTCAGCACAGTCACTAGCCACAGCCCTAACATTACTGCTTTAAAATAAAAAGGGAAAAAAGGAGAGGAAAAACCTTTGCTTCATGCCCGTAATTAACATAAAGGAAATCCTTGGTATATTTTTATTAAGGAAAATCATGCTAAAGCAAAGTGGTACTTTAAGAGTTTTGTTTTGTGGTGGTTTTTTTTCCCCCAAAAGAAAAAAATAAATTGATTGTGCTTTATGAATTAGAAATAGGATTGTAACCTTCCAACCCCAATGACTCAAATCTTGGTGGCATTTCCAAAGAGAAAAAAAAAAAAAAAAAACAACAAACCAAACCCAATTCTAGGAAAATGACAAATGTACCAGTCTGACATTCAAAACTCTGCTCAAGAGTTGCTCAGGGTGGGTTGATTTTTTCCGTGTACTGTCCTGTAGGTTGCACCACAACTTAAAACATCTTGTCCAAACCCCTCCAAAAAACCCCAAAAGAATACAGCAGGTAACATTCAGCTTTAAAAGTCCATCTTAGTTTGAATCTCCAATGCACAATTATCCAAATTCAAGTATACCGGCATCCCAGGTAGACATTTACTATATCAGATTTCATAGCGTTAAAACAAACAAACAAACAAAATCTCAGCTTGCTGAAAGACACCAGGAGAAATCAACATTTCAATTCAGAAGCACCCTGGAAAAACAAAACAAAACAGAGCAGATTCACTTGCTTCCTCAATTGGTACTTTTAGGCTTTTTTTATTCATCTCTTTTTTTTTTTTTCTAGATCATATTCTTTGTTAACTTTTAAGAAATTTTAATCCTGTTGTACACACACAAGCAGATGGCTAACCAAGCTGCTGCAGAAGGGGGGGGGGGGGGGGGGGGGAAGGAAAATAAAATCAGTGCCGATGGATTCGTGGACTACAGCCAATGGGCCAATCTTCGTGGATCTGAAGCTCTCAGCAAGGCTAATCCATCTGGTCAGAGGACCCTCTTAGGAGTTGGAGAGTGTTTGCGAGGTGTTTAAACCATACTTCAAGCAAGAGAGAAAAAAAAAAAAGCAAACTTGAAGCCATTAAAGGGCAGCAGTTTCAAAACTATGACAAAGTAAGAGTTTGACTTCACATGTGCTCCAGCTAAATCAAAGCACTGTTCAAAGAGCATCGTTTGTGGTTGGGTTTTTTTTTTTTTTTTCCCCTCCCGAAAAGGGAACAGCTCGTAATCCAGACCAAGAAAGTGAATAACATCCAGATGAAGGCTTTCAAAAGTCCCAAAAACAAATAGACCAGTGGTTGTCAGTCCCTACAGTTCAGAAGGGCAGGCAGGAGTCCACATATAAAAACGGACTTAAAATCCAAGTCAAAATTTTTAAGCTTCAATGCTCTGAATAGCTCCATGCATTTGTATTGTTTGTTTTTCTTTTTTCTTTTTTTTTTTTTTTTTAAATGTGCCTCCACATAAAATACGATCAGCAAGGTTGACCTGAAGGAGCACCTTTTATTCCACTGTCTGATCTACACGGTTAGTATATCATCCCCCAGATTTTACACTTTGAGAAAACGCTGTTCCACGTTAGCATCCAAGGTGGTGTCTTTGGAAACATTGATAAGAAAGCAAACATCTTTTTGCTAACTCCCTACCTACCAGGGCAGCTGTTTTAGCTGACAGTTCAGTAGCACACAAGTTGACTTGGCCAAATGGAATTTGAATGCATGCATTCGGGCTGCATATTGCTACCAAAATGGAATGTGGGAATATGCTATGCACCTCAGGTTCGAGAAATGACCAAGAAAATCAAGATCTAAAGGGTGATATATATATATCAATGCTATTATTCATAAAAACCTGTTTAGTAATAAAAAAAATTGCTTTGTTTAAATATGAATATTATAGTCTGCTTCTCATGGTTAGGAAATTAGAGTCTCTCTGAAAAGCAGGTTGCCTCTTCTACTACAACTCCATATCCTGAGCCTCATCTTCCGAGAAGTCGGACATGGAGCTCTCAGATGAGCTGTCCCCGGTGCCTTCTTCCTGTTCTTTTAGTGCTTCTTCTGTTGCATATTTCTGAATGTATTCTGCATGTGACAGAAAAGAAAAGACATATAAGCGGCGTATATTCAACAGTCAGAGGATGGGTGAACTACGACTAACGGCTGGTTGGGTCACGTCACGTTTGATAAGTCATACAGGTTACCATATTTCTCAGAACAAAGGCGGCGTGGCCCAACAGCATGTGAAAACAGCTGATGGAAACCTTAGAGACATGCGAGACCCTCGAAAATAAATACAATCCCAGGGCTCCTATGTCAGCATCACGCACACTCGTAGCTGGAAACAACTTAAGTCTTCCCCGGTATGGTCTATCTCTTAATAGGATAGGATTCAATTTACTGCCAAAATAGGAGCTACAGTGGTGACCTAGAGAACAAGCCTAAAAAGCCATCAAGATGTCACTATATAGCCTGACTTTAAGAAATGAAGGTCTGAGAGTTGAAACCGATAGCACAGAACAACCATCACTGAAGCCAAGCTGACAGCCAGACTAAACTTCCACGAGTTTAAGGAAGGATGGACAGAGAAAGCAGAGCAGAAGACTACTGCAGGAATAGCTGCACTTTTCTTTTTAAAAAAAAACAACCCAAAAGCTCCCTTCCCCAGCCTTGAAATAAACACAGATCTGCCCCCCAGGCCCTGTTTTCAAAGCACAACTCTTGCAACCTGCGCCACATCAGACAGCAGCCATAGGATTAGCTGAGGACCCGCAGGGAGCTCTCCCCGGGGAGCAGGGCCACCGCGCTGCAGGTCACCAACGGAAACCGTGTCTCACAGCGGGGTCCAAGCCACACTGGCTCTAGGCACCCAGATCAACACCTTGAGCTTCAGCCAGGAGCAAAGCAGAAAGCTGCAGGGCAAGTGGGAAAACTGGTTTACTGGGATTCCTGCAAGGAGGTAAAGTAACCGCTGCCAACCGTGGCTTGTGCGGCTTCCACGGTCACCTCTGTGCAGAGGGACAGAGCAAAAAGGCAACGCGAAGCAGATCGGATCAGTCAGACTGAGTCTGGCAATCCCTTTCCTTCCTTCGTGGCTGCAGGAGGCTCCCACAGTGTCCCCTCAGAGGTCCAAGGAGGGGCTGGTGTCCCCAGCAGGCAGGCTACCTGGAGCAGAGAAAGCCCATTCCTTACGCGCGTGTAGGTGCGCAGAATGGAGCGGGGCTGAAAGCTTGGCACAAAACTGGGCTAAAGAAGGGGCACACAGCCTCAACTTCAAGTCTTCCTCTTATTTCCCTCCTCTTTCCCACCACACACTGAGAAAGCAGCTTCATAGTATGAAGGAGTGATGTAACCTCAGCATCCCGACAGCACATCCTCCACACCGCAGGTCACGCACTCCGGGGAGGAGAGGGGTGTTGTGCTCACGCCGCCATTGGGGAATTTCAGTTGCGAACTCATTACCTTTCCAGATACGAAGGTGCTAATATACGACAAAGCCTCCTCCAAACAGCAGGATTCAAAAAAGTGAAGAAAGAGGGAATACCACCATCCCTTTGTGCTCAAAGATGAGCCCCCGCACGGAAACGTGAATGTCACATCCCAGCCCCAGCCCAGCAGCCGTCCCAACTGTATGTTCTTTAATTCCTCGCAGGGAACGAGGTCCACAAGGAGCATTTCTCCTCCGGGAGCACTGATCACTGCTTTTTCTTCCATACCGTATTGGCAGGTGGATGCACTGACAAAGCTGCGGGAGGATGCATCTAATGCCAGATAACCAAGTGCTACAAACACGGGTTTTAAAGACTGCGCTTTGCAGAGCCTGGCTGTTCTTCAAGCTGTCCCTCTTTCCCTCTGCACTTCCATCCTTCAGCCTAGTGGAAGGGACAATACTCTGCAAGAGATCTGCATCATCATCATCATGGTGTTCTTCCGCATTTCTGGAGCTGACATAGGGAGGGACACTGAGCCCAAACATGTTACTCTGGGTTCAGGAGTATAGTAAGGACAGAGCAACCCAAAGCCAACACTTCATGGAAGAATTCCCAGGATGGAGCAGCTGGTGGCCTTGGCAGACCTGCTCCACCCTGGAAAAGCTGTGAGATCTGGATGGAAGCTTCAGCTTCTCCATGTAATGACGCACGCAGCTTCAGTCTGACCATTCAATATACATTATTAACCTGCTCGCTCGGACTACAGAAGCAGCTGTTCAAATCTGTTTTACAAGAACTTGTTAAGAACTGATAAAGTATTGAAGGCAGCTATGTAAACACAGGGAAGCACGGAGCGCTCAAGGTCTCAGATTGCCCGCAGGCTGCTGGAGCCCACGTGGTGTCAACAGAAAAGCACCCCTGTGCTCCATCTTCAGGGCCAGGCCACTGAGAACCCCCTTCTTGGAAGGTGCTTTCCCTATGTCACCATGGAGCCTAGGCCCTGCCTGATCACGTCTCCTGCCTGTACCGGAGAACAGGAGTTGCAAAGTCTGGGGCAGGGACCATCTGCCAAAAGAGATGGACACTGCAAAGTGAAAAGAATTCATGCGGGACACCTAATGGTTTAAAGGTGAGAGGGACTAACTGAAGGAGGGACCCAAAAAAGCAGCATGTCTTCAGAGAATTTACATGGGAAGGTGGGTTGGTAGTAGATGACAAGCAGAGCCAAGGAGGTGGGATGGCGACGTGACATATCCTTGTAGCGGCTACTCCCTTCCCATAGCTTTCCAAGAATTAATCTCCCTCTGGAAAAGGCATGTTTTCCCGGATAAGTTGTTATTCCTTGCACAATCCAGCAAAGGGAACCCAAGTTCCTTTGCTGTAAGACTTTGGATGTCCGTGGATGACAAAGGCAGCCCTTTACCGGGCACCTTAGAAATATATTCCCTCTATGCCTACCCGAAACCCACCTAAACAACCGCTGTAGCTGCCTCGGGAGTCGCCCAACACAGTAGCCACAAGCCAGTGACCGTGGCAGGACAGGAGGCCAGCAGCACTTCTTCACTTGACTACTTCAAGTGCTCTCTGGGCTACTGGAGATTCGGACGTGGAAGCCACTGTTTCTTCCTGTTGGAAAAGGTCTGCTTGAGCCTAAGCTAAAACACAACTTGAAGCACTTCAAACTTAAAATGCCATTTTACTACCCAGGAAAGCTACCAAGCCCCTGGGCTGGGTTTTTCTGAAGGTTTGATCTGGGAAAGGTCAAACTTCCAGGGAGCTTCTGTGCTGGAAGCTGTATTGAACTTGGATCTTCAGCCTATCAAGGGAAGAAAACTGCAACATCTAAATACTGACAAACTGTCTTCCACAGAAGCCTGTTCAAGAAGGGAAAGCCTTGATGCACCCATTCCTACCAGGGAGACATCGCTTTGATTTATCTGTTTTTAAACCCTGGAGCAACAAAAACAACCTGCGGTTACGCCTTGTAGTTGGTACGTGCCTGTGAGCCATACTGGTGCTCCAAAGGACTCTACTGGAACTTCAGAGCCGACACGTGGGATGGGAGAACTGCTCCCAGAGATGCCCTCTGCTCCCAGCAAACACTCAACCTGTCCCTTGGCACCCTTCAGCTGCTGTTTCTCACCACCGCCACCCTCCCAAAAGAAGTTTTCGTATTATACCTACCAAAGAGAAAGAAAAGTGGCACATGCGGGAATTAAGCACCAATTCCCAACAGCTCAACACAAGCAAATGGTGAGCCATTTTTGTGTATCTGAAGCCCACCCTCTGGTGCTCTGCCAGTGATCAGGGAAGTCATCGGACCAACTGTTCAAAAAACGGGTAGACGTGGCACTTTGGGACATGGTTTAGTGGACATGGTGGTGTTGGGTTGATGGTTGGACTGATGATCTTAGAGATCCTTTCCAACCTTAACAATTCCTAGTTTTTACTTTCATTAAAAATAATCCAGCCACCAAGCCAGGAAACATGAAATTGCTACTCTACCCTTAACTGGTTTAGTGGTGGACTTGGTAGTGTTAGGTTAATGGTTGGACTGGATGATCTTAAAGGTCTTTTCCAACCTAAATGATTCTATGACTGTCAGGGAGATCTTAAAGGAGCGCTTGGCTCTGTAGCCATGAACTACTTCATCTACCTGAAGGCTCTAATGCTAAGAATCACAGTCTCCAGCTGTATATTGGTAATATTAATGGACATTTACAAGTTCTACGATAAATCCTGACTTGTTTGGGTCTCATACAGAGAATCACAGGAACTACAAGCCTTGGGACACATCCCTAAGCCTACGCCCATCTCTTCGCTACCACTATGTCAAACAGCTATGCGCTCATAACTAAAAAATGAAGAAAAGCAGCAATAAATTATGTATTTGCACTACTGCGCTTCCCAGAGCAGAGAAGCTGCTACAATCCATTGCATCAATTTTAACATGTCCAAGGCTATTTTTAAAAACGCTACAATATGAGGAATGACAGTGTTTAGCTCTACCTTATACTTGTCATGCAAGCCTGGGAAGAGACAGCAGAGGCAGGACTCTTGGGTATATGGAACATGAGACATGTTGCAAGCACTTAAAACTCCTTCCAGATTATCTTCACGGCCTGTACCTGACTGTCAGGATGGAAAAGAGGGAGCAGACTAGCCCATTTAGCCTCCTTGAGGGATGTCCTCAGTTCTTTCTTGAAGCACCTGCTGTTGGCTAGCATCAGTTTGTTTGCTTTTTTCAAGGCTGCATCTTTTTTAATTGCTGTTTCATTAAAGCATAGAGGACACCCAAAGTGTCCCTTGTGTTGGCCCTGGAGATTTTCTCTGACAAACCATTTTGCCTGGAAGCTTGTTCATATGAAAAAACAGGCAATGGAGTTCAGGAAACTGAGCAGGCTAGATCTGCAGGGTAGTTTTCTCACAGTCCTGTCATGCAGCTGTCAGAGGAGTCAAGCAAAGTGGGCTGAAAAACTCAGTATTTAAATCACAGCTTTGCTTGGCCTCATTTGTAGTTCCACCCTCAAACAAAAACTGCAGCTGATGAAGAATCATTTCGCATCAGAACAAAGTGACTTGAGTTTTAACCACTCCGGAGTGACGTGGCAGAGCTGATGGAAGGACTCCACTGCCAAATTCCACATCTTTCTGGGATACCTGCGCTCTCCTAACACGAGCGAGCTTTCACAACGCTCCGTTAGGAAAGCTGCTACACTGGGAGGACGATTAGATCGTTCCTCTCATGGAGGCTCTCATCGTTGAACAGGCCCTGCAAACCTTTTTGGCAGAGCTCCCACGGACAAACAAGTCTTACGGTTATTCAGTAACAAAACAAACAAACAAACAAAAAAATCACGTGGTCATGGTCTCTCAAAAACTTAGTTGAAGACCAAATCTGGGCCAAAGGCTGTAAACTTTCCCACTACTAGATTAAACGCTGATTGTGTTCACTGGATCAGGGGAGAAATAAAGGCCAGGGCTTTGCCATAGGCTTGTCACATCAGGAAATGGTGCCCTGCTCCTGTCTGCATGCAGCTGATTCTAGGAAAGGCAGAGAGCAAATTTAAAGTGCAATTCTTATTTTTTATCCTACGTTTGCAAGACTAAATCAATTTGTGTCTCACTTACCAGCTTGCTAGGACAGTCCTTCTATTGCCAGGCTTATCCAAAAGTATTTGAGAGTCCTTACTGGGAGCCTTCCCTGATCCCAAGGAGGTACTGACTCTATTTCTCAGCCTTGTCTAACATGTCCTTCCAACCCTTCCAGGAGCAGACATACCAGCACCCTCACCGGCTCTGGCAGCGCTCACCTACCCTCACCAGTCACTGTTAATGTTTAGCCTGGGCTCCCCTAGCTGAGTTACACGCCTGCGACCACATCCTGCTCACACTAATCACAGGATAAATCATTCCCTTCCTCTTTGAGGGCACCTTTGACACATCAACGCTCATAACCCCGTTCGGTCCTCTAGATTAAACTCCTCCAATTCTTCCTCTCTCTCCTCTTAAGACACATCTTCAAGACGATCTGCCCTTGTTACACCCTGCCAGACTTTACTAATTGGTCTGCAGCCTTCTTAAATGGTAGTCCTTGAACCGCACTGGTAAGCCTCGGCTGGAGTAGGAAGTAGCAAGGAAGGATTACTTGGCATTTACAGAAAATTCCTGCTCTGTCACAATACAAAAGTGCTTTCTGCCACAGCATTACCGATTCCTTGATTGCTGCTCTCAGATCACTTTCCACAGAACTGCCAACAAGCCACTTTCTATCCAGTAATTGTGCAACTGGATGCTCCCGTTTCAGTTCAGCACTTTTCCTTGTCCCTTCTTCGGTCGCACCCCTTTTCTTCCGAATCGTTTCTCCGATCTCTCAAAATTGTGTTGAATCCTAACCCAGTTTGCTTACAGCCTTCCCTGCTTAGGGTCTGCTATTGATTTAAAACCCCTGCCCCACACACTGCGTAGACCGCAGCAGCAGTTCAACCACCCCTTACTTCAGACTGCCCCCATTTAAAATGAACGGGGCCCCTGTAATGGACAGGAATGGGCACTGACACGCAAATGCGCAGCAAAGACGGTCCCCATTCCCCCAGGGTGGAATCACAGTAATGCCACTCATTCTGCAACACGTTATTTACGCCCCTACCTTTAATTTTCTGTTTGTACTCTTCTGGTCGGTGGAGGTACATGGCTGCAGCGTCACCATTTAGAGGATCTATAGGGTTAGGATAGGCCAGCAGCTGGGGCAGGAACGATTCAAATATATTGGTGAGATCTGCAAGTGAAAGACACAGTTGGTCATGTCCACAGACCCACAGTCACTCCGATTAATCATCCTGCAGGCACCAGCACTGGAACAGCAGCACAAAGCTTCAAGGGCAAACGCACTGAAAATCTGGGCACAAGTTAAAATAAAGGAAACTGCATCAGGGAAAGCACATGCACGGCTGATAAGAGAGCTTCTGCTGCTGCTGGAGATATGCTGCAGCTCCTCAGCTAACTGCGCAAACTACTCGACACCCCAGCAACGTAGATACAGATATCTGTGGGTTAGGCAAAGAAGAGGAAGGACACAAGTGTCTTGTTTCCCACTGGGGCTCAGCCCTGGCTTAAAAAAAGGAAAAAAGAAAAACAAACAGTGTTGTGCTTTACCCCCCACTGAATTCTTCCCCTACTTCTGCCTCATTCTATTACTGTCTTTAAATGTCTTATGCTCCATGACTAAATTGATGTGTCTCGAGCACAAAGCATCTTCCAGAGCACTTTAGATGATTGTGTTAATAGAAAGAGCAACCAACAAGTCCCTCCAACTCAAAACAATTTGCAGAATGTCAAGAGCTCACATTAACACCTTGGTGCCAGTTGGCATCTGTCACTAAATAATCCACAACAGGAAACATACTTCTGGTGCCGATGAGTAATTGTGGATACGCGAAACCCTCTTCCCACATCCCTAAGACGACAAGTACCACACTTCAGCGATGGTGGTGTTCAGAAACAAGCCCTGCGTCATCACTTCTCCTCGGGGGCCTTCCAAAGGACCACGTGCACCCACGCAGACCAGAGATTAAACCCCCAGTGCAGGGCTGCGTGCCAGGTTTTGCTCTAGCCAGCCACTGGAGAGCTGCTGATACAGGTAGACCAGCATTCGTTACGTAGGGTTTTCTGTTGGGTTTTGTTTGTGAATATTTTACGCATCTTTTATCAGGATCCCCCTTTCCTCCCTAATTAAAGGGAGTGTCTCTCTCCTGGCGGCAGAGAAATCCTGCCTGTGGATGAGCATCACCAGTCCCCTCCAGCATGGATCGAAGTGGAGCTGTCAAGAAGGGAAGCCCAACGTTCCCCAGGATCCACCACATGAGCAGGTAACCATCTCAACCTGCCTCTTACAGGAACAAGACTGTGTGATTATTCCTGAGCCCAGCCATCACCGAGCCTCACGGAGCTGCTAAATTCCAACCAAATCTGACGGAGAGCAGGGACCTCAGAGCTCTTAACTTTCTAAAAGATTCATCAAAATGCGTGGGCAGGTAGGGGGAGAGATCTCCAAGTGCTCTCCCTGTGCAAATGGTTACTCTGGCTCTGGGCCACAGCCACAGAAAACCAGACTCTAACTTCATCGCCAGCAAAGATGCAACCTTGGAAGAGCTGCACAGTAGGTCCAGGCAGATCATCGTCACCGCCTGATGTTACCACCTCTGCAAACCTACCAACGGGCGTGCTTTCAGAATGTGCTTTCAGATCTTGCTCAAAAGGATCAAAGGAGACTCGAGGTTCTGTCAGTTCTTCCCTCCTGCATCAACACATCCAGGACGTACAGACACTGCGCTATGACTACTTCAGTCGCCCATTCAGCATAAACCCTGCTGAACAGGAGGAAAGGGATTTATACACCATGGCTTTATACACTCAGGAGCGTACGGTTCATTAGAGCTGATACTGCATCACCCCGCTGCAAAAAGCAACGACACCGATTGCTATGGATAGCGATCGGCTGGTCTCTGCTGTACAGGGACATCACTAAGAAATTACATTGTTTTACCCTGAAATCTCTTTCTACTACAGAAGCTGTTGCCCCTTCCAATACTGGCAGGACAATGACAAAGCCCTTCAGAGCACACATGGTACCTTGACCAAGTTTACCACGGTTGGCACACTGAGCGGCCAGATGCCACCAACTGCTTCTAGGATGAAGCACAACAGCAACGGGGAGAAGGATCCTAATCCAAAAAGGGACCACAAAAACCAGTGAGAATGCTCTAGAAGAATATTTTCTGCTGTACTAGTGGCTTGCCCTTGACAAACCAGTTAAACCTCCCAGGGATTGGGTTCAGAAACCGTCAGCAAGAAGTTGACTTTAGTTTGTGAAACCACCTGCTCTTGGGACAAGTCTCTCCACAGAGCAGGCTCAGATCAAGTACCTCTTCGTGGCCATTAGACAAGTAAAGTCTCATGTAGGCTGAGCAAGCAGACCCCTGGAAGGCCACCTTGGCTCACAGGATACAGTGCAGGGATTTTATTTTTTGTCTTTAAGAGACCTCATTAATTTCCCTCTTCTTTCAAATCCCCAAAAGTGGCATTAGTTTAGCAGGAACTAGTTGAACATGTGCACGACGCCCAACCATAGCACTAAGGACTTGATACTTCATTAGGGAAAGAGAGGGAATTTAACCACAAGGTCTTCATGAATTTATTGGTAGCTATTCTGGGTCTCTTCCACCTTAGTTGCTCCTTGAATTATCTGACCCGTTTCCTCTGCCAGCGCAGGAGCGCTCTGGTTTAAAGGGGTGACACCCCAAACACCACAGCTGTGCTGAGATACACTGAGGAATATTATTTCCCCCTTTTGATTTCGTGTTCAGAAATGGGCCACCTCCCAACTTCAGACAAGGAGGCAAAGCCCTGGCAATGAAGAGGTGATGTAGGCGCTCTAGAGTTGATGACTTCTGAGCGAAGGGGCAGAGTGAATGCAGTCACCCCAGCGTCCTCCCTGCAGCTTCAAGGCACCCTGCAGCAAGGCAAGGGAAGTTCTGCAATAAGATGATTGTCAAGCGATGCACTTTCTAATGCCAAGTTTCACCAGTTACTGTGGAAGATGCTCTGTACAGAATACACACCTTCGAGTTGCCTTACACCTATCACCGACCTCACAAGGACAAATGGAGATTTTTGCATGCTTGCTGATATTAATACATCGCAAGCACAGCAAACACCAGTTGTTTTTTTCTACCTTTATGAGCAATAACAATGACAAAAATACAGCAGCAGTCATTAGGAAACCTCTCACAGAAAGCCCTCCTATGAAACTGTTTGGAAATAGTGCAGAAACCCCACTGTGACCGTCTGTGAGAGCATGCTGCAGAACAGGGAGGCTGTCCACGCATGGCTTCCAAAGCAGAACCCAGACAGCCAGAGCACAAAACCCAGCACCACAGTTACACTGGAGCAATTTTGTCCAGCTATCCCCACGATCCGCAGGTGTCATTTAAGGCTGTGGAACAGCAGCACACGCTGAGCTGAACTGGATTCTGCTGCCAACGGGACCAGGCAGGTTCATCCCCAACAGAGGGCTTGGTTTGCTAACACTGCTTTAATTCCTCCGCCTCGCATCAGATCCTCCCAGGACACAAGAGCATCCTCTTCCTCCATTAGCAACACCACCTGGGTCACGGCTAAACTGATCTCTCGCAACAAAACCACGTGAAGCATATGCCATGCATCTACTACACGAGGACTTCAGGCATTCTGATGAGGAGTAAAGTTCAACAAGTTGCTATAGCAATTTCCCACCCAGGATTCACCAAGTCTGGTATTTCCTTACAAATTGTGCTTGCGAGGAAAGTGAAGTAAGCTTGTCTCTCTAGCAACTGCTCCAAAGCTTCAACTTTACATAGGTAAAATCAGTTTTTCATGGAAGAACGTGAAAGATTTGATATGCACATTCCCCTGAATACTCTTCCGCAAAGCATAATTGGAACATCTGAAGTTCACATTTTTAAAATGCAGCCAACCTACACTACATAACTCAGCTTTATTCCTTTTAACAATTTCACCTTTCCCTAAATGCTATTTTAACGGGTCTTCAGCTACCAGCTGATCTTTTTATATTTCTAAAAAGGAGACTTATAGCCAGAAATGACCTAATGGGAAACCCAAAACATTCTGCAGCAAGCAGTGCAGTCATTAGATGCAACACCACTTCCTAGCCTGCAATGAAACGATGCTGCCATGACAAACGGGAACAGTTTCTGGTCCCATCTTCTGTAGAAGTGGGATCATAGCCTTGCGCACAAAGAACACCAGCTCGAATGCATGTACAAAACGTGGATGGGGTAGCTGGAATTAGGTTTCACTTTATCTAAAGTCACTGCTCTCTTTCAATGCTGAATCATGGTGGGGTGCTGTTGTGCAGTTGCCAGACAATGCCAAGCAATGGACTGAAGGATCCTTTGTGAGGTTTATGGAATATTTTTGCCTCTCTGCCATAAAAACAGGTTATGAAAGTATTTTCACATGAAAATCTTGTTTTTCACGTGATCTTGGTTCAGTGAGGAGTCTAAAACTTTGGTAAAATAAAAAAAAAAACAAACCCAAAAGTTGGCCTAAGATATCTGTCTCCAGCAAGCTGTGTTGTGTTAAGACACCAAATACAGATGTTCACATGATCAGCTTTCAGGGGAATGCCAAACTCACCGTAGAGAGCTGTCCAAGTTTGATTGATTACATCTAGACATACAGTTCCTGACCTGAAACATATGGAAAGGATGGAATTAAACACAGTCACACTCAAAATACTCTGGGGATTTAATATAATCTACCCCCTCCCTTCCCCTGCCCTGCCTCTGCCCCACTGTTTCAGATAAGCTATGATTTACTCCTATCTTGTGGTTAATAGAGGGGCAGCCTTTAACTACATGAATCTTCATACTCTGCACAAAAGAAAGTAAATTGGAGCCTTTACTGAATTAGTTGGTCCGTGTGCGGCTCTGCTGGAGAGACTGAAGCCTACGTGGCTCCCCTTAACAAACCTTAAGTGAAAAAAATGTGGCAGAAAAGATGTTTTGAAGAATTTTAGTATAGACGTGAACTTCAGCTAAAGAGGGAGCTATGGCTTAGCCGACGCTGATCCTTGTTTCTAGAAAGCCGGCACGATGCCAATGAGGAGGGGGACTGGCAACCTTGAATTTTCTGTAAATGAAGCATGTTGCAATACAAAGACTGCATCTACAAGAGAGTCTGCAGCATGCAGCTATCTAGTCTTGCCCGCAGCCTGACCCACTCCTGAAAGTTAACTTGCAACAACATCTACTTCCATCAAATCCCCCACTCTGGACTCTTAAGACTGATGAAAGCATTGTTCAATTCATCAGTGTATTATTGTGAAGCCCAAATACAGTTACAATTAGACAAACTCCTTAGAAAAAAACACACACTAGGGATTTACTTACGCTTCGTCAATGTTGGGATGGAAAATTTTATTCATGAATCCTGCAAAGAGACACACTGGTAAATAGCAGAAAACAGCCAAAGACTTTTTTCTTTTTCTTTTTTTTTTTTTTTTTCACAAGAGAAGTCTGGAATTTACTGAACCCAGACTCATCTGACTAGTTTCAAAGAAAACCCAGCCTTAGCTATATATAGCTATGTAACCTTTAAAATATGCAGACAACATTCTGACCCTAGGGTCCTTGTCCATTCCCTCAAAATTCAGCAAAACCCTCTGCTTACAGTGCAACCGTACCACAAAGGTTTTGTGGTTCAGTATTATCTTGAAAAGCACTGCCCATCAGCACAATCGAGAACCCACATCTGACGAAGTGTTTTTAAAAGCTGCAAGGATCTTCTGAATAAACACTAAACACAAAACTTAAGCTCAACATTCGCTTTAAGATTAATTTTTTTTTTTAATGTCTCCCAACAAAGATTTTCTGTGACCTTGAAGTCACAACATTAGTCTACATCTGTAAGCCATTCAGGGGCAGAGACTGGTGCAGAGAGTTAATATTTCAAGCTTTGCATCAATACAGCAATTAATTCATCAGTTGGTACCTCTGGTCTCCTAGAAAAGAAAACAGCTCAGATGCAAGGTCTAGAATGAGAAAGCTTGTCGTGGCTTTGTCCACATTTCAGACTTCTGGATTTGACAGTGCTTTCTTTGTTCCGACTTGCAAATTAAATTGTTAAAAAAAAGTCCTGCGGTTTCAAGACTTACGACATCATGGTAGAAGATGCCTCACACTTTAAAGACTGCATCTGATAGCAGCAGCTAGTGGTAAGCCGTGTTTGCCAGCTGCCTACCTTAACCTCAAGTTCAAGACAGATGGCACCTCAAAACCACTCCCCTCTTCTCCCACAAATAGAGTTTATAAAACAAAGATATTAAAGGAATTATAATACACCATAGTTGGCACCATAGCCTGTGTAGAAGTAAAGCACATCCACCCCAAAAGCAACGTTAAGCGTTTCAGATGATGGCCGTGATGCAGAATCCAGCTTCCAAACTCCTCCCTTTCCTTTCAATAGGAGGAACCCAAATACCCGGGTGCGGGACACATCCCCAGCGCAGAACGGACATGGTGCAGGGATACAAAACTGGGTTTTCCAGTTATTTCACTGCCAAATGGATCGAGTATTCCTATACACTTCTGCTGGCTTGGCCGAATCACCCTTAACTGGTTTAGTGGTGGACTTAGTAATGTTAGGTTAATGGTTGGGCTGGATGATCTTAAAGGTCTTTTCCAACCTAAACGATTCTATGATTCTATGATTTGGGGCCTGCCCAGCAGGGCTGCTGCAACCCTTGTTTTAGTACCAGGTTAAGCTGCTTCCAGATCTTAGCATTGGGTTTTTTTCAGAACTTAAAATAAAACCTTCCTTCCTCTGTTGTACTGCCATCCTGCAGCCCGTAAAGCCCTACAAACACTGCCATGTGGGAACGGCGCCTTTCTGCAATAAGCAGAAACCTACTTTAGCTACAGGCAACTATTTCTTCTGAAAAAGGTCCACCTTTATAAAAACGGGTAAGAAATTTAGGTTTGGGATATTGACTCAGCCCATTTAAAAAGCTCCTTCCAGGACTCAAAACACACCGAAGTTTTCTCTCCAGAGCAGCCCAAGCAGGGTAGAAACACGTCACTGTTTACCGTTCAGCAAACTCCCTACCTTCACCACCTTTATCCAGCCACTCCAGGCGAGACACTGCGGTAGCGCTGCTGTACCACCTCTGCCCAAACAAGGAGTGATCGTGATTTGAGTGACAGCATGGTTCCCATCTGGGGTAAGAGCTGACATATGGATTTAACTCCCTTTCCTTCCATGTATTATGACACAAATATAATTTCGTGTTTACTTGTACTGCTTGGATTTTGCATAAATACAACGCAAGGCTGAAACGATGCCCGAAGCCAGAATAATCTCTAAAAGAAGAACCGAGAATTGCGTAAACAACTCCACGCTAACAAGTGTCTTTCAGGAATACCTTGCCATGATTTAGCTTGAAAAACTGAAGCAGACTTAAAAAGGGAAGCCATAGTTCCATCAAATATTTACGTTACGGCAGCTCTCACAGGTTTAAATCAGGTCACGGATCCATTATGCCGGCACTGGAGAGCTACAGCGAGCACCGATCCCGATTCTAAATCCTGTCTCTCTCTTAGAAGGGGGAAAATAAAAAACCCAAAAGGTTAAGTTTCTCATAAAGCAGAACAGAAGAAGGGATGGGGGGAAGACACCAGGTAACAAGAACAGGACGATAACATGCAGACCTGCTGAATTAAACACTCCTTGTTCTGGTATCTGGGACACAGGCTGGCTCTCTTTAACCCAGCTAGACGCAAGCATCCCTCTGCCTTCTCTCATTTTGGTTTTCTGATCATCTCACCTATTTCCCAGTACCTTCTACCACAGCCACCTGCAGCTGGTTGGACAAGGCTGTGCTGCAAACCCACCTGTAAGGTTTTGGTCATTCACACACTTACAGCATTTACGCTGCACTCAATATGCAGGGAGACGAGATTAGTTTGTCCGCTCAAGCAGCTCCTGTGCTAGCAATTTGTAATTCTTCCCCATCGTCTTTGCATTCACCCAGGCAAGAAACAATCCATTCTTTCATGTTGTCCTTGGTCTCAAGCTTTGCAAATGAAACAGTTGTTCTCCAAGAAAGGACACAAGCATCCTCTCCCCGCACTCCTAGTTTCCTAGGTTGTTGCCACATCTTCTTGCAACTCTTCAAAGTCCCCCAGTCTCAATTCTCCTACAGACACAAACCACCCAGGCCAAGAGCAGCTCTGTTCATATCTTTCCTTTTCCCGACCCAGAAATAAGCTCAAACTATTATCTCCTCCTTTATTCAAAATGGTCACCTGCAGCGATAAAGCACTAACATTGCTCCAATAATACTGACTTGCTCTGTATTTATTTTTACAAATACAAAAGACAAAGGAAGTATAAGGCCAGGAGTAAAAAAAAAAAACCTCCCAAGCCAGCATAAACACTGGGGCAGGTTTACTGCCATAGTCTTGAACACAGCACACCCCAATTAATATACCGTGAAGAACTCCAGGTGAGCACTCCACAAAAAGTGCCAAGGGACAGGCTCTTGATTTTGGGTTCTCACCATGGCCTGGAGCATGAAGCTGAGGACACAGCCTGAACAGTCGTGATTCTGTGTGCTGGACTGGCTGTAAACACTTAAATTTAACGTTTCAAAATGATATTCACACTGAACCCTGGCAAAGTCAACGCTTAGGAGGAATTCGAGCAGCAGAATGGTTGCAGTCCACCCTTTCCATACAGAGACATCAAGATGCAGGATTGCCTTTGAAGGTAAAGCAGGACCGTATAAAATCCGTATGGGCAAAAAACCTTTGGGCAATAACAGAAAAGAACCTGTACATCCACAAAAGAGTTACACCACAGAAAGGGACACATCTGTTCCGATATTGGAAGACGCCGAGACCAATATGCAGATGCTGACCTTCAAGAACGCTGGTATTTCAGCAATAGCCCTGGAGTAATCACTCCTTGGGCTGACAAAATCTTTCAAGAGAAGCACATTTTTAAATTAAAAATCAGCTAACTGAAAGGCTGTCAATCTTCCTGGAGGCTGCGAACACAGGAACATTCATAAAGCTCCAGCAGCTGGACGTATGCCAGCATGAAATGAAGTGCTCTCACCACGCTCACGCATCAACCATGGATGGGTCTGATCGTCCAGGGCACTGACTCGCAGTTGGGTCAAAGCGGTCGCTCCGAGGATCGCACGCCGTGGCTGGACGATAGCTGAACGTTGCTCTCCAGGTGAGCAAAACCACAGTGCGTAAACAGGAAGGAACTTCAGCCTTAGGTTGACGTCAACATCTCTCCTGAACAGCTCCAGGCTAAAGGATACGGCTGGAAGGCACCATCAGAACTGATGCGCTGTCGTGAGCTGCTCTGCCAGCAAGTTCTCCTCCAAGAGGCAAAGCCCAAATACCTGGATAACTTAGAGAATGCTGAGGACTCCCAAGGCACCTCTCGTTGTCCTGTGGAGTCATTAGGCAGAAAGCTCCTGCAAGAGGTTGTTCCTCATTGATCGCTCCCCTATCGCTATGCCTATGGGGCTGGACTGTGATTTAGAAAGGGTCCCCTACCTTGGCACAGCCCCTGTAGAATCATAAAATGTTTTTTGGGTTGGAAGGGACCTTAAAGATCATCCAGTTCCAACCCCCTGCCATACACAGGGACACCTTCCACTAGATCAGGTTGCTCATCTACCATTTGTGCAGAACAGACTCAAAACCTGGAGATAAGAGGGATCAGCAACCTGAGCTGGAGACTGCTTCCTCACTCTTACCACAGCTCCAGCTGCACAACGCTGGCCCGCAGCAGCGGAAAGCTTTCTGCACCCCTTGGTCCTTCTCCAAGTCAGGAACCAGCTGCAATCCAACAAGCGGCACATCAGAAAGGTGGCCCGTTGCTTATCTGAGCTCAAAGTACAGCCAGCTTAGCTGGTAGGTTAGGTGAGAGGTCCCCAAAAGAGACTTTTTTCCTGCAGCACAGCTCTTCAAAGCGATGCTAGTGCTGCTAGCCCTGCCGAAGCACGCAGGAAGGAGGAACAGCAGCGTGCCAGCAAACAGCACATCCCAGCCTCCCGGCTTCGCTTCTTGCTCAGCGGGGAGTCAGCTGCACAGCCCAACCACACCAGCGATAACTGTAAGAGGACTTCCCACCGGCTCTGGGGAACGTGCCAGAGGGGAGCTAGTTTCTATCCACTTACCCATCCCAGACTCGCCACTGCTCACCCACGTGTCGGCTTTCTTTGCTCATAAAATAAGGCCAGCTGGACACTTCTCTACCTGAACAACTGTGACAGCAGATTCATATCTGTGTACCACCGTGGTGCCAAACAAAGAGCTGACAGGACAAGCGTATGTAACTGCTCCCGATTTTTCAGTGCAGCAAGACTGACAAGCCTCAAAGTTTTATTTTTAATGAGAGATTAAGGCCAAGTCAGGAAACCGTTCAGACTGCCTGGCTGGTGAGGCGGGAAGGTGGTTACAGTCCCTCTGAAGCAGGATGCAGTGAGTTTTAAATATCACACCAAATCAACGTGGCTTGGGTGACCACCCAAGGCTCGGGACAGAACTACGTGCACAGATATTAGCATGGAAAAGAGCTTATGTACAGCACAGAGAGGTCAAGAGCTGGGTTTTTTCCCCTCTGCTTTTTTTAACCACTGGACAACCTACTAATGGAAAAAGATCTCCCAAGTGCTCACACGCAGTGTTGCCAAACAGCCAGATAAGATTAGTCTAAACTTAATGTTTATTACTTCCCCCTCCCCAAACACCCAAAAGCCTGCAAGGGAACACGCATTTATTTTGTTATTTTTAAAAACCACATTGCACTCATTTCAAGGACTATACCTTCTTGTGCAACTGATCACGAGCCCGCCATGCACCACAGGTTGAGAAACCGTGGTAGGAGATGGGGGAGAGGGCACGAGAGCAAGACCTCTGCCTCAGTCCTCAATTTAGTACCTATTCCCCTCTGCAGACTGGGACAACCAGTTTAGCGCGTGGTTGTTCCCATTTGAAAGGCACAGGATCAGCCCACCTCAGAGGTGCGTACCTCGTCCAGCAGTCTCAGGTCAATAAGCTCTCACTGGCAATAGCAAGGATTTATTTTTTATGAAATCTGGAGGTTAGGAGCCCATTCAGAGCACTAACTAGAGTCAAATATAACCCCGTGCACTCACCACACAGGCATTCACTACACAGCAGTGGCATGAGGTGCTGTGTAATATCAGCTTGTTCACAGCAGAAGTAGAACAGTTTATATTACCATACTCAAATTCTAGTAGCTTTTCAAAACAATAACATAAATAATTCTGCAGCAGCTTCACGAGGGAAAGATCAGGACAGAAAAATACGGCTGGAGCTGATGGAAAATAGTGGCAGAGCTATAAACTCCAGACCTCCTGCTCAGAGTGAATCGCTGAGCGGTCCTTCTCGGAAGTGGAAAAGCAGTATCCACAAGCTTACTGCCCGGTGCTAAGAGCAGCAATCTCTGGAAAAACATGCAGAACTAGCACAAAGCAATTGCCCAATATCAGTTCATCTCACTGCTTAGGTGTACCGTCCCCTGAGGCTCAGGCTTCAGAGACTGGCACAGAAGGCAGTGGATCTGTGCCAAGTCAGGCCGAAAACACCTACCCCATTTTGTCAGTCTGTTCCCATTCGCCGACTGTAGCAGGGAATCTGCACAGGGTGCACAGTTGTGCGTCAGACCGGAGTGGAGACAGGGATACAAATTACCTTTAGATGTCTCGTCTTTCCCCTTAGACAAAGCTAAGCGTATTTGAAAGAACAAGCATTTTCACATCGCTTATAGGTCAGAATAAGGATCTGCACACGCAGGGAAGAGCACGCTCAGAATGGTCACAGGCGATAAGTGACTCATGAAATTCTAAGTAGCAAAATGTAAGGCAGTCCAGAGAGGAGCTGAAAGTAAAAATAGCAGCTGCAGTTAAAAAGAAAAATTAAGCACAGGCCAGGAGAGATCTGTTAAATCCTGGCTGGAGCTAAACACCGCTTCATTCCTGTACCGGCTGCCACAATGTCTCATTATATACATACACATATATACACACGCTTCCATATGTTTTGTGTACACACTAGGCATTTTGTTTTGCAAAACACTTAGGAGAAAGGTGAAATATAAATGCAAGATATCTGCAGGTAACTGGGCCAGAGATGGAAGTAAAATGAGAACTGTGTATAAATATACAGAATTTATTTGAGAAATTGAGGCTCTGAGCATACTGTACGCAAAACTTTGCAGCTGTGACATTTGATTATGAAGAAACCAGAGTGACTCAGTGCCGGCCTAATATTTCTGCAGATTTTAGCAATAAAATAAATGCCATGCTACTTCCAGGTAAGAGCTCAGGTTCACGTTTCTACTGCTCCTATCATCTAAGCAGGGCAGGACGTTCACACTCTGTGCTTCCTCCCGTGTTTATGGCATCAAAGAGCATTAATCTCCGGCCCTTGGCAGGCGTACGGACTGATTAAAAACATACAAAATTTACACAAAGTGTTCTTGTGACTTGGGAACTCAAAACAGCACTTCCAAGTACTTCACAGCTCCCTTTTGAAAAACCAGGAACAGACTAGGCAGAAAATTCCCCTGAAGACATTAAATCCCAGAGGGCAGGGAAAAGTAGGGAAGCTGTGCCAGCAGAGTTACTGAAATCATAAACAGCTCAAAACATACTGTCTAGGAGAAAGCAAAAACGGAACCAAACATCTAGCAGGGGAGTGCTTCGGGTCCTCCTAAGCACACAGGGATATTTACATTAATTGACAAAAGCATTAAGAGCAGCAGCATTCACTAGCTTCAGAAAGCAACGGGGTATTTTTCAGGAGCTGGTTTTGTTCTAGCAAACTGCTCAAGTTCAGGAGGTTTGTTTCAACCCCAAAGATCTGGATATTTAGGGCTCACGAGCGGAGTTAGTTCATCTCAATGGGAGCACTCAAGCCCGGAGCCAACATGACAGCCCTACATCTGGCTCCACTTAGATTTGTGTTCTTCTAGGACACGCATTTCCCATTTTACTGTATGTCATACAGCTCTCGCTAGGAAAAGTCATCCCGCACCAATATGGCATCTGTCCCATTACATGGCAAAGACCAAGGAAGGACCAGGCAGTGCCAGAAATACCAGAAAGGTACTGCAGAACACGAAACACTGGAAGCTCTCCCAGGAACTGCTCTTTTCACATGGAACCCAGGATGGTTTAAAGTCTTTAAGCAGAGGCATTACCTGCATTGTCAGGAGAGCACTGTCTCTGGGGCAGCATCATTTAATAGAATACAGCAATAATTACCAACCTGACAAGGGCAGGAAATAAATGCCACACATATTTGAGGAGGGAGCTGTGGATGGGACAAGGAAGCAAAGATTTGGCAGAAGAGTCACCACACCAAACAAAGGCTTCTGCTAAAGACCCTCAAAGGGGAAGAGGGCCACCACTCTTTTAGGGTTTAAGAACAGGTCATCTGGAAAGGTGTGGACAAGTCTGGAACCCACTTTAAAAACATTTTCTATTCAGGTTTGTCAGTCGCACTTTAGTGAAGAACACGAAGTTTTCACGCACCTTATACTCAGAGCCATGCTGGGATAAAAGCAATTTGAACAGATTAGAAAGCAACTATTAGCAG
The DNA here is from genome assembly GCF_030463565.1 of Pelecanus crispus. Lineage (NCBI taxonomy): Eukaryota > Metazoa > Chordata > Aves > Pelecaniformes > Pelecanidae > Pelecanus > Pelecanus crispus. Next base: position 1,733,444 of record NC_134643.1, read on the forward strand.
TCATTTTTTCAGAAGCGGCTTTCTAGAATGCATGGATATGCTTCAAGCCATCATGTTATTTGCTGTAAAAAGCCCATGCCATGTTCAAGACTGCATTAAGATTTTTCTAAGATGGAAAGAAAATTTTAGCCTACAGTACTAGAAGAACAAGGAAAGCTGCAAGAACAGCATTTTGGCTTTAAGCTTCGGCATAAAAGTGTAATTTATTAAAGGAAAAGAAACTGCTGGATTCTATACTTTATATGAGCCAGTGACTTACACAGACAATTTTAACTCTGCATGTCATCACCGCAGTGGGAGCTATTCAGTGCCGAGAACAGAAGGGCTGCAAACAAGCTACATGTGTGCTCTAGATGACCTGTCCATTTACGGGCTCCGCCATCTCTGAAATGCTTCACTTCCACCTCTTTACAGATCAAAGATTGCCACGGCAAATTTCTTCCCTACTAATTCCTACCCCTGTGTTAGCCAGAGCTCAAGCTGGCTGAGGACTGCTGGGTTAGGACACCCGTGTGCTCACTGGAACAGGCAGACCTGGGAGAGAACAGGATCTCGTCTCATTCACAAGCTTGTTTCACACCTAGGGACGCTGCCGGTTCAGCTGGGATGAAGGCTCGCTCTGGAGCTATCTGTCATGCCAACACCAATGGTATCGGGCACCGCACACCGAGCCTGCCTCCGAAAGCAGCGGTGCAGAGATTGGGCTGGCCCAGAGGAAGGGGGCCGAGACGCCACTCAGCCCTGGTTGTCCAGATAAGCTGGGCTGGGGCAGCAGAAATGGGAACCAGACGAAGAAAAACAAACCTCTTCCTGCAGCCGGTTGGGAGTTTCCCCGGGTCCTAGCGCTCTCCTTGATGCTTCCACTCCCCAGCTCTTTCCTCCCCGCAGCAGAGCTGAGCCCTGCTTTGCTAAGCCAGCTCTCGTCTACCATCGACCGTTTATTCAACCTGAAACCTCAGCTGCACGCTGCTTCACCTGGGAGGTAACCTGCGCTTCCAGCAGCCCTCACCCAACAGACAGCAAGGCAGGCCCTAGAGCAAGAGCCAGCCTTTTGGGGAGCTCAGCGAGGGAAGAGGTGGTTTTCAGCTGCTCAACAAACACTCGTAGAGCCGGGGAAGCATGCTAGAAGGTGCAATGAATCCGGAATAAGACAGTCACAACACAGTGGGTATAAGCAAGCTGACGGATGGAATGCTGCTGTACTAAAAGGAAGACAGCAAAAGCAACATTAGAAGGGACAAAGCAATTTGAGCAGAAAATAACCCCCTCCGCACCCACCTACCACCCTCCCCAAGTTCACAAGGAGAAAGGCCATCCTTGTGGTGTCAGTTCTGAAAATACAACTGGGCCAACTCTGATCCCAGGTTGCCTTTTACTCCCGCCTATCCCAACCAGCACTAAACAGCCTCCAAGCCAAACCACCAAAAGGCCAAATCTACCACCTTCCATGCAACTAACCGGAGCCTAAATCAACACCACTGAATACACAAGAGCCTGGCCACTGTTTAGCTGCATTAGGCTTCACAGGCTACTGGAAAGAAAGTTTATTTTTGCTTTACGCCAGCAACCTTGATTTCTGATACGCACAGGAAGAACATCAGGAGAGAGAAAAATAATCTTGAGTAGACTAGCACCAAAGCAATTAACAACAAGGAAACTGGGTTTTACATGCTTTCTGAGAGTTGTCTTGTAGCCAGCCCACATTTAAGATTGCCAACATGCCAGTACCCTGATCTGCATTGGTTTGTGGCACTTGAGAAGCAGGGAGGGAAAAATGACTGGCACCAAAAAACATACTGTGCATCTCATAAACAGAGGTTTATAGCAAGTTTCAGAGCTGATTCAAGAGGAAGGAGAAAAGGGTTCGCATAGCTGCAGCAATACTGCATTGTTACTCAGCTGCACGCACATTTCTGTGGTTCAGTTAAGGTTTCAACAGAAAAAAAGAAAGGTAAAGGATGGCGTAAAAACAGCGTCGCTCTTTCCCAAAAGGCATGGTTCACATTTGGAACTAGACAGATTATTTCTCACACCAGAGAGAAGGAGATCTTAAACAGAAGGCACTCTTAGCTTAAGAGTCTATTTTAAGAAAGCAGCCAATACTTATCAACTCCAAATCAGAATGTTGATATTGGAAGCGACCCATCTCGTCCAACCCACATAGTCAAGTTTCCACATCAGTTCTCCCTGGGCAGTTTTCTCCATTCTTTAGAGTCCTCCGGTGGCTTGAGCCACAAGCACACCCCTTCTGATGGAGAAGCGCCATGTCACTGAGTTACCAGCACTTATTTCATAAGCCAGAACAGAGATGTTGGAACTTCATGCATCTGCTCCAGTTTTTCAAGCAATATTGGCTATTTTATTTATAGCTGCAGTGACTGGAATAAAGTTAGGTACCAGAAGACATCTGCGTTAGATCACCGTTACCCAAGGACAAAGGTCGGATGCATACAGTCTAAAGAGCGTTTCCTTATCAAACTTCCTGTTTGCTCTCGAAGGTTAAACAAGCCTGACCAGTCTAGCCAGCTGCAATTTTCCTGGTGATAGGTCCCTGCTTCTGTGTTCTTCTGCATATGCATCACCTACTCTAAGACGACAGAGGCTTCAGCTCCTGCCTTCACTTCCATCCACTTTTGGGCAAGAGGTCCCAAAAGCTAGGTTCACCCCTAGACCATGAACATGCACTATGGGCTTTGCTCTCCATACTAAATGAGTCATTTTATATAAACAGGCTCCAGCACTCGCTGTGGTATCCTGCACCTTACCCACGAATGGATATATTATTAAAAAAGCACACAGTAGAGAGACTCAGTTCACCAACACATGAGCGTGTGACCAAATCACATTTCCAGCCCCTAGCCCCTCAGCCAAAAGACCAAATTTCCTCTCTGCTTGGCACGTGATATCTGGAAGTCTACAGTAAAAGCATTCTGCAGACCTGAAGTAAAGATCTTATGATTGCACTGAGGGTTGGTGCAACTTCACCTGCAACAATGCTGCAAGCAATAACATCTCTCCTGCATAAACATTAACACAATTTTGACTGCAAGTGATTACTGGTTACCTATAGACGGGGATTTGAAAGGGTATTTATCAGGAAGGTCGACTCTAACTTTCCATACTCCACCTTCATATGGTGCTGCAATGAAAGAAATGCAGGTATTAGACACTTCATATCTCAGGAGAGAATAAATAGAACTACAGCATTAAGCAAAACACATCTGTGGAATAATACTTAGTTCCATCAGGGGGTAAGATTTCATATCAAGCCTCCCACGGTAAAAGCCTTTTTCCTGTGCTGCCTGACAAGAAATACATGATTTTAACTGATACTGCAGAAGATCTGGGCACAAAGACACAAGAGCCTTATTCAGAACAGAGACCTCAGAATAATCTACTTACCTTTAGAGATGTTACTAAATTAAGGCATGCCGGAGACATGATTTGTGATCTAGTCACTAGAAAAGCCATCTTAATTACAACTCCGCAAAAAATTCAGGTGACTGATGCAAAACTTATGAGCCAGGTCTAGAAAAGCTGAGGATCAACAAGAGCGGTGCTGAAGGCCATAGCAGAGGGCTTAGTTGTCCAAAGGCAGCATCCAGCTCTGCTCAGCTCCAAGGGAGGTGCTTCATCTGTGTTAATGCTCACAGTTGTGTTTCTCCCCGCCCTCGAGAGAGCAGCCTTCAAACACTGCTACCCTTTGACTTCTCACCCCCACTTAGATTTGCTCATCTCTTCTTCCACTCCAGAAGAATGTGTCATTTCACTGTTCCCCACCATGAGCCATTAGTTTGTTTTTAAAGAAGGGCTGGGTCATATACTTACTTCCTTGTGGTCCATAAAACTTCACAACAAATTCATTGAGTCCTCCTAAGATTGTGACTTCGTGTTTGCTCTCAATACTGATACATCAAGTAAAGGAAAACATTTAGTCCGGGAAACAAAACCCATTTACTCAGATATGGGTAACTTACTAGAAGCCTATTAAACCATAGTTTAAAACCAAATATTCAAAATATTCTCCAACATGCAATTTAAGTGTCTTGACACATCTAAGTGACCACACCACCACAATGACGTTAGTAAAAGCCAATTCTACACACTGAAGAATCCCTCCCCCTGCATTGAGCAATCTCGAGATGATGCCTCCCTTCCCCTCAGAGCTGCTTAGCATTTTCCATCTCCTGCACAGCGTAAGCTCTGATTTAAGAAAACGCCAAGTCCCTATCAGCAACGTATTTGGAAACATAATCGAGCTGCAGAGGGGAGTTAAAAGATCTAGAAATGGCAACAGTTCCAAAGGCTCACAGCACACAGACACGAACCCCAGGGGCAAGGCTCGGAGGTGAGGCCAGGGCTCGGAGAGAGCTCTCTCCTTTCCAGCGCTCAGGAGATGAGCCACAAAACAGAAAGTCACCCTTGCCAACCACTCGCATTAAATGTTTACTCTCCTGCCCAGATTAGAGGAGCAGCACTCGTCCCAGTCCCCGCTCTGACAAATGCGAGAGCTGATGAATTCAATTCTCCTTGGCTGCCTTCGGCGCTGTCAGACGGCCTCCCACAGCTACGATGCAAATTACAGCAATCTCATGTTAATTTGACTTGCAAGACCAAAAAAAACTGCGTCTTCGGAGAGATGGCAGAAGGGCGAGATTATGAGGCACTGTTACAGTGTGAAAAGAACAACTGTATTTCTCAACATTTAAAGGAAAGAATCAAAGCACCAGCACTTTGGGAAGAAGGGAATACAAATGAAAAGGCAAGAAATCTTCGTTTCAAGTAAGGCGCAGTTAAAACAATTAACAGTGATGTTTCAGCACCCAAGCTCGCTGAAGAATTCTGCTATAAATCAGGGTTAATGGATTGTGAATAATATCCTACAGCAATTACCTTTAATCAATAATCTTAATATGAATTACGAGGGAAGCATCAGAAAAAAACAGAGCAGGAGAAAAATCAAAGGTTTATTCCCACCTGAACTTCAGACGGCTTCGGCTCTGCACCACAGAGGCTGCCCCCATTTGACAGAAGGGGCCAACAGCACGGAATATCTAATAAAAGATCCTTAACATCACAGCAGCGAGCTTGGCAGAAACGCTCAGGCTAAGAGGAACTGAAGCCAGGTTCCCTTTTACAACCCAGATTTTTCACTCTGATGCAAAAGGTTTTCTGCTTTCAAGGCACAAAATTTGCCCAGGAAGGTCTCCATTTCGCAGCAATTATGCGGACCCCCTTGCACCTTCATGGCACTGAGCAAGCAGGCACCTGTGCACACACATATACGCTCACTTAAATATTCCTGACCCACCAGGAACGCAACTGCCTGGGACCTTCCACCAGGAACAAATAATTCTCAGCTCGGACCTATCCCTGATCTCACATTACAATCCATGAAGCCTGCTTAAGGTGTGTCACAAACTACTTTAAGAGACGAGGCTCCTGTATCCAGAAGCACCAATTCAATCCCGGCAGTCTGCGTGCGTACTCGTACGCAGGAGATCCAAGTCCCATCTGCGGGGTCCGTCAGGATTTATTACAGTTCCTCAAGTACAATGACTCCCAGATTGGGCAGAGTTTTCCCACAGTGCCTGCTCCAAAAGAGTTTGGACGCAATAACCTTCTTCCCCTCATTCTCGTGGGGAGGGAGAGAAGTTTATAGCGGTTTGTTTTGGCTCAGGAGTTTTCTTGGTTCGGCATAAGCTGCTCTGCCCTACAGTTAAATGGCAAGTAGCTTGCTGCACCTGGCAGCCACCCAAGAGCAGCTCACAAAGGGCAGATCGATGCCTAACTGCCCCAAGCGCAAGTGATTTCTCTGCTAAAAGCCAACGGGCATCTCTGGGAAAAGCTACATCCCTACAGTATTAGCACCAAAGTATTGCGGCTTGCTTCAGACCTGATGTTAAGGGACACTTGTCACCAGATCTTTTCACGTCACCCGGTACTGTGAAAGTAAGAAAATACAGGCTCGCCCGAGTTTAAGTTCCTTTGAAAATGGACACACTCATCTAACAGATAACTATGCCAGGTTCAGAAACGGGCTTGTGCACAAACCCGCTGCGTACGATGAAGCCCCAGAGTGAAACGTTTAATACTGAAGTATGTTAACACTTACAGCAGCTTCGCGGATCAGGTTAAATACAAATGGTTTTACTTAGGACTAAATCAAGTACCACTTAATAAAAACCAGCTCTCCCAGCCTGATCTTCAGAGCAAGCTCCTGAGCAGCTGCAGCTTATATGCTCTTCGGCTCGCAAGTTAATACCAACCATAAATTAAAGCAGGGCTTTCCGCACTCAGACTCAGTCCTAGCATTCCCAAGTCCAAAAAAAAAAAAAATTAGTAAGCAATGCGGTGCCATATTTGATTATTCTCCCTGTTGTGCCAAGGACCTAAAATTCCTACCAAACAACCCAGCAAGTGAGTTAGGTTCACAGAAGAGATACATATTGGGATGCGGATGCTGCGTTTGGGAACAACCGCATCGTTTATTAACATGATACAAGAGTTTGGGGACAGAGTGAACACAAAGTGAATTTCAGCAATAAAGCCCTTGTATCGACTCAGGGGAAATCTCTGGAAATGCGTTAGCAGAACCAAGGGAGCTGGGGAAGCCCTCTTCCCTGGGCACAAAGTGAACTGCATGTGAGCCCCCACTTTCTAACACAAGTGGGGTGAACCGTCTTCCCCTTCCCCTCTCCACCAAGTTTTCTCTAAAGGTAGAGATGCTCAGGAATTTGAAACCTTGAAATCACACTAAGAAAATGATTGAGAGCACTAGCGGGAGAAGGGCATGGAGCAATTACAAACACAGGAACATTTACACTCTACGAGCTCTTTCCATCTCCAGGAAGTCTTCAGAAAAGCAAACATTTATGGCACAAGCTGGGACTCCAGGAAGACCGGGAACCCGAGGCAGACCTCAAGGCTTCTCCATCCCACAAAGCCATACCAGGGAACCCTCCAGCAGCACAAGAGAAAAGCACGGGGGAACAGCAGAAGGGACTTGACACGTTTGGAGGACTGTCCCTCCGGACCACATCTCCAGAGAACGCTCCACCACAGCTGAGGGCAATGTATCGCCGAGTAAAGAACGCAGGCTCTGACCCAACTATTTTCTCAGCTCAGACAGATTTTTTCCATAAGGCAAAAGTCTTACAACCAAATCCCAAATGAATCCCATTCCAAACACGCCAGCAATTAATCAGCTGTCTCAGATCCAAGAAAAGAGTTGCCAGTTTGGAGACCCACAAGACTTCAGGAACCCAGCTGTGCCTAGGGCACAACGAACCCCCTCTCCTGCATTCAGAGCTAGACAGGGCCTGGTGCCGAATCCTGCAGCAAGCCCAAGTAGCTCCCAGGAAGGAGAAATGCCCCAGGTCTTGAGAAAACAAGAGTACAGCTTCAGGAAGCCCTAGGAAAAGAGCATCAAGAATTTGGAACAAGATTTCCACAATTAAGGTGACCGGACTGTTCACAGCAGCCCCCGCGCAGGATAGCTACGTTTGTGTCCAGTATTCCCATCCACCTCTTTTATTGGCTACTGATGTAAATCTGTGCAGAAAGCGCTCCTGCGAGCGCTCGGGACTTCAAACACGCAGTCAGCATTTACAGGGAAGACCACACACCCCTCACCTTGTTTTAGTCTACTCCATCCATCCAAATTCCTCTCTGCCCACAGTCTCTTTCACTCCACTTTTCATTATTCAGATTTGCAGAAAGAGTTGATGGATAAAGACTTTAACGCTCTTGATTCTAGTGGCAATCCAGTGGTTCATACTGGTACGAGCAGTCCGCCTTGTTTCCACAGCAGGGCACACGGCTACACCGCCTGTATACGGGGTCACAATTACAGAGCTACAAAATGAGCCTGTAACACACCACACGCGCTAAAATGTTTAACAAAAATACGACTAAATCCCTTTCAAGACCCTCAGCTTGCTCCTACTACTCTAGGTGACTTATGGCCTTGCTGCTTTTATCTCCTTATCATCTCAGTTTACTAATTTGACTTTGTGTTAAATGTAGCCAGTGTAAAAGTCAAGAGAAAAGAGCAAAACCTGGATACGAGTCAGGCTTCTAATGGATAAGAAGTTCAAAAGCTTAAGACCACAGAAACTGGAAGGGAGCCCCGAGGACCTGAAGATAAATTATCTTAGGCCCAAAACTATTAAGAGAATTTTAATGACAGTAACGTGTCGAAAATATTTAGATGATGATACAGAAAGCAAGCTTATTTTCAACTATCAGTTCAGAAGGGGTTGCTAGGAGAGAGATGGAAGGGAATTTTTCTGCAGCTGATTACAGACTCCCTATATAGTGCCTGAAATGTGCCAGAAGCGCAAAGGCCAACCGCACCACGTATTAGCATGACAGTAACATCCAGAGCCCCCTATCAAGATCAAGGCTCTATTGTTCAAGGTTGAGCTCGTAGGAAATTATTTCTTTGGTCAGAATGAAAAGTGATTTAAAGCATTTTGCCTATTCTGCGTTGGGACAAAAACTACACAAAACCTTTCAAATCTGGAGAGTGAGAGACTGCCCAACCATCAGTCAGAAACAGACTGGCCACTGTGGATTTGCCTGTTCCAGGGTCGAGTTCCCATTCCCTCATCCTTGTGCGGGGCCACCCACCACCGTAGGGCTGGATCTCCCCTGAAGTAATAAAAAAAAAATTTGTTAGGCTTTGACTTCACACCCAGATCTCCCAGAATCCCAGATGAACATCGTGGCCAACAGATGGCTAGTCTGTTTTGCAGGGTTGAGTGGTTTTTTTCCTGGCAAACATTTAGCCTTAAAAAAAACCCTTCATTAAGTTTCTTTAAAATGAACATAAGTTATAAGCTTGGGCAAATCAGTTTTCCAGCTAAAAATATTTCACTGAAAATATTTTTACAAGCCTAGTGACACAAGTGGCCATGAGCACCCTGCCCCAAAGTGGCAGACAAAGCAGAAAGCTGGAATGCCCCAGGGAAGAATAAAGTTGTATATTTATCTACGTGCATCTCAACACAAGTTGCAGACAGGTCGACGGTCATTACCAGAAAGCAAGTCCCTGCCTTCTAAGGATCCTGCCATGTCTTCTCTTACTTATGGAGACTTGTCTACAGCTATCCTTCCAGGTGAAGAGCCCCACCAGAGAAGACATTCTGAATTTGAGGGGAAAATGGTAAGACCACATCTGTGTATATTTAAAAACCACGAAATCATTCAGCTCTGCTACCTAAGCAGCTGAGAACCTAGCTTTGAGGAAGTAACTCACCATCTGCGTATTTCGCCACAAAGGGTGTTTTAAAAATAAGATTTATTAATAAAGTTGATTTTTTCCTTCACGAAGAGCTTTGCAGGCAGTGAGCGCCGCTACACTGCCCATGCGATGGAAGCGCAGCCACTCCGGCTGCCTGCGGTACAGAAAGCACCGCTCTGCTTGTTCAAGGCGTCAGAGGCCTGAATTCTTCTGAAGTATTTGCAAGCCGAATTTTGCAACATAAATAGCCTCTAATATTGGGACTGATGGTTATTCATGTTTATTTTCTTACAAAGGCGAATGAGTTCCACTCTAAGAAGCACTTACCCAACCTGCAGTTATCTGTAAGGAGCCCTATCATTTAGCAGCGTTACCAGTTACACTGGCGCGTGGGCAGCAAAAGGGCAAGTTCAGCTCAGTCACCTCCCTGACTCCAAGCCTTCATAGGCTGTCTTGCCTCCTCTAAACTCCCTGCCTTTATCTGATACAAGTTACCCGAGGTGCCAGTTGCACGCTTGAAATCACAGCCAGCACAAGGACTGTGATGCTTTAAGCATCAGGAATGTTTATTCTTATTTTCCCCAAGTAAAAGTCCCTGCCCTTTACTCACATTTAACTTTCTTCACACTTCTCTGTCTATCCCTGCAGCACACCAGAAGAAAGGACACGCAGTCAGAAGCAAAAAAGGTTATAAAGAAAAAAAAAGCTCTTGTGATTTCTTTGAGCAGCAAGAGGCAGCATTTTTCAGTCACCTTGTTTGTTGCAAACTTCTTGAGAACTCCAGGCTAAACCCATTCAGATTATTAAAATCCGTTGGTTTTCCCCCAAGCCAGTTCTTTTCATTGCCACAGGGCACCACTCACGGTTTCCAGCTTCAAGCAAAGGGGTTTTCTAGCACCAGAAATAAGATTCCTTATTTGCCAAGGGCGTTGTGTTGTACAATTTCTGGTGTCGACACCCACAGCCCCATGGTCTGCGCCAGCCCCGAGAAGGGAAGACACCACTGGGGCCATCTGCAGTTTATCTTCATGTACCTAGGGTAAATCTCAATCTTCCTTTGTCTGAATTGGGCTTGCCCAGGTATCCCACAGCTCTGAAGACACAAAACTCACTTAAATCCTACAGCATAAAGAAGGAGGACAGCAAGTCACTCGCAGGCAGTCATGGAAAGTTCTGAAGACAACTGGCTTTCTCATCCCTTCACCCTCCTTATCGCTGCGACAACTGAACCAGGGACAGCATTACACAAAGGTGGCTTCACTCATTGCAAGATGACAGCCGGTTATGATTGCAGCTGAAAATGCTCTGGAAGTGAGGGAATAGTGAATGAATAACTGAACAGCAACCCGCACTTGGTGGCTGAGTTTTTATTTTATTGCACACAAGCGTTTTCTTGCTAGGAGTGCAGTTTTTCTTTTTTTAAAAAAAACCAAACCAACCCAAACCTTACTCACTGCTGCTCTACCAGGTTTTAACCAACCGACATGAGAAATCACACAAGAAAGAGCATTCTTAAGTTATTCTGCACACACCCTTCGCAATTTCACATCAAGGATGGCAAATTTCCCCAAGATAAACACCCTAGTCACCAGCAACCCCATCAAAAGGCACTTTCCAAGCACAGCCACGTGTACTGAAAGGTACCTCGCAAGTGCAATCGGGGTTTTGGGGAGAAGGAACTGCTGCTCCAGCAAGCCCTCCAGTCTGGCTTGCTTTCTTCGGAACTCTTAATGATTTACATCTGGCCGCTCTCCACTAAACTTTGTGCCAAGAAACTGCAGTAATAAGGAAAAGGTAGAAGGAAAAGCCAGCTTTCTGCAGAAGAGACTTTGCATACAAGGTACCTGCTATGAACCAATTAGAAATCAAGTCAGCATTTCTCCTACAGAGAAGATAACTCCAGGCTTCAAACCTGGTCTTCCCTCACTAGAAACAAGGGGAACCACCACAGGAAGACAACAAAGTACATCTCATACCATGCTGGATTGAATAATATTACCCTTTTCCTTCAGGAAACAAATTAATTAATTGCCCTCCCCAACTCTGCACTGTTCCCTTGAGAAGTTTCAGCTTGTTTAGAAAAAGAGATAGCAGACAGATAACTTTTTTTTTTTTTGCCATAGAGAAAACAAATTGGAATAAACTTGTTTAAAACTGCATTCTAAAGCTTCCACTGGATGGGTCAACATTTAATTGCAGCGGTGGCACCAAGAGCTCCTTCACAATCAGATTAGATGGGAACACAATCAGTATCACTTTGACAGTAGATAACAAGCGCCGCAGCCAAACTCCAGTTTTGCGGTGCCGATTACTGCGCAATTCATTTGCATTTACAGACAAGAAAGAACACAACATGTACAAGCGTCAGGCCCTCATTTTACTGGCTATCATTAGCAAAGAGTAATTCAGGATAAGAACATGTGTAGGCCCAGGGTGACACCTTCCGATTTGCATCGCAGCGGAGCTTTGCTTGCGAGATGACTGCGTTTTGGTGCTACGCCTGGTGCTAGTCAGTCCCAGGAGCAGCACATTGGATGGAAATGGCTTGAAACCACTTAAAACCATGATCTAGGCAAGGGTTGCGGAGGTGCTGCTTGAGAAAGGCAGGGAGACGCATTAGTCCAGTTGAGAAGAAGCCGGCACACAAGATTTTTAAACATGAAAGGAAGAGACCGGACTTGATGAAAGGGAGTTGGAATGACGTTGTGATCACTACAGCTTAACTCATGTTCCCGTGCACGACCATAACGCAGCACGGCATTGCCTCCACAAGCACAAGATTTCTTTGAGTCTCAGTATAAGAGGACACACTAGAAACCAAGAGAATTTAAGTGCAATTAGTCTGTAACGATAAGCAACTGTTAATTTGCAAACTCCTTAAATGGATCCTAGCTGGAGATGACTGCATAGTTTGAGGAAAGCATCCTACCAGAAAGGGCTAGCAAGGAAGACGACGTACGGAGCCATGACACAGGAGCGTAAGGCCCTGGGCTTCTCTGGGATAACCGGAGAGGTGAAGAGGTTCCCGTGATATGATTGCACTGGTCTCCTCTGACCCGATGCTCAAGCCTCCCAGAAGTGTGCAATACAAGCTGCTCACCTGGCGTGAACAAGGCGGAAATAATCGGGAACCTTGCACTCTCAGGCAGCCCCCGAGCCAGAAGCCACAGAATTCACTATGCTGACATTCAAAGTCAGTCACGGGGGATACCAGAGTCAGATCCAGAAGCATCTCAGACAACAGCAGTAGTAGTTTACATGGCCATACATCTGTCTCTAAGCTAAACCACTAGATATAACATTTGCATTGCTACAGCTTCCATCAGGAGAAGTTTGTTACCATGGTGATTGTACATACTGGTGGGAAGAGGGTATTTAATGTACGAATAATAAACTTCTCAAACAAGCGAGAAATTTCAAGTGTGTTTTAAGTGAAATATCAGAAGGAGAACACACAATCATTTCTTTTTCCAGTTGTGCTGGGTACAGCTGATTTCCTCTTTGCGAGGATTCAAGAAGTGCCAAAATGCTTCAGAAAGAGAAACTGTGGTTGTAAAACCACAGAATTGAGAGCGTGACCCCAAACATGTGCTGGACCTGACAGCGAGCCCAAGATTTAACTGCGTTTTGGGGGCTGTGCCCCATCACATGTTTTACAAGAAGGTACCAGGTCTGTTAAAAGCAAAATGCTCTTCACGTGTTTGCGGTTGGAATACTTCACTAATTCAGACTTCCCGAAGACATGTATTATTTTAAGATGCGGCCTTTTCCCTCAAGTGAGGTTTGTTTTAGACTTTACTGAAATGCTTTTTTACTCCAAGAAACCTACACAGTCATTTAGAAACTGCAAGCACGTCAAGCCACCTCAGCAACAGCGAGACAAAACCCCAAACGTACAACCAACCATCTCCTCAGGCTGTAAAGCCCTTGGGACATGACATGTTTGTAGTCAAAGCAGACAGATGCAAAGGAGGTCAGCAGCTGAGCTTTGGCAAGAGTTTTGATTTAGGAAAAAATCTAGAAGTATCTCAAGTTCTTGATTTTAAACAAGGTAAAGAGTTTAACGGGGGAAGGAGAAAGTGTCAAAGCAAGTATTTTCATTCTGATAAATTCAGATTTATTGAACATAAGCTTAAAATTAAGATGGTTTGGCACAGAGCAGTTACCAGTTCTGGAACCAGACTCCCCATCCTCTTTGCTCCCCTTTAGCAGGATCTTTTCTTGCCTGCAAGGGATGCTGAATTGGGCCACAGAGACTCACTGAGGGGATGCTGATACACTCCATCGGCTTGAGCTACAACATAACACTGAGTTGAGAAAGCATTAAATATGGGAATCCTGAGAATTGTTTTAATAAACACTTTACACCGGGATATCTCTTCAACAAAAATCGTGAAGTCCTCTCTGAAAAAGGCTTCACACAAAGTCAAGCTTGAACTATTAAAACATCGAGGAGGGAGGAAACACATTTAAAGTCCTGTCTAGGATCCCGCTCCCTTGGAATCAGGATAACATATCACAACAGCTCTCCATTGCCTGCCAGGAACATAATTCAGTGGGATTTTTCCTTTTTTTTAATTTTTTTTTGTGTGTGTGTGTGTGTGTACAGGCACAACAGAGGTGAGACTCACCAGGAAGTGCTGGTTTAGCGCAAAAACCCTGGCAAACCACCAAGAACTGGTCCATGTGATAAGCATATGCGATGAGAGCAAGACGGTTAGTTGCTCGGGCTGCCTTTCTAACAAGTACAAAAAGGTTTGGCAACGTGACTGGAAAGATAGCTGGGGGGCACCTACTTAGATGTATTGCCTCTGCGTGCTTTAAAACCGGACCTATGGAAGAGGCTTGCTTTACTGACCTTTGCTATAAACCTAATGGAGCCGACAGCTGGAGCAGAGTATCTGAAACATCAGAGCAGAAACAAAACACAGAGCTGCTCCGTAAGCACATCTTACACCAAGGATACTGAGCTATCTACAGCGTAGCGTTGTTTTGCGGAGTTCCTTCCAACCCCACGCCAGCAGATGTGAGAGTACATGGAAATACTCAACGATGAATTTCTTTGCTCACTGAGGTCACACCTGCACCGAGTTTTTAAAGGATTTTGTAAATTGTAGTCTTCAGAATGGAGACAGCAACAACTATTTGAAATGCCAGCTAGTGCAAGCTGTGCTCAAACTGCAAATAAGACTCGGAGCCCAGAGCAAGCATTGAAGTGGACAGTACCAGTGAAAATTAAGCAGCACTGGTCCTCACAAAGCTTCTTCAACTTTAAGCATTCAACAACAATTAACGTCCTGAGCTTATGTGCTTAATATCAAAAATCCTAGTAGTGAACTGCCACCCATCCAGGTGTTTTCGGTACCAACTGGAACAGCAACAAGGTCTCTCAAAGACATTTTGGAACTTATTTCTCCCTCTGCAGAACAGGGCACAACTGATACCTGTTTGCTACAGAATACTTCACACTGGAGCCAGAAGCTCCAACATTTCTGAGCCTTCCTGCAGGAGGGTTATCTTGCCGGTCCTCAAAGAAACGAGCTTTAAAACAAATCTCAGAAACCACTGGTATTTCGTAGCATGGGTACAGGAAACAAATGCAAACTAAATTTGAAAATTAAGCTAGAGATTAGAACAATTCCCTTGTCTTCAAGTAACACAGGGGAACATTCACTGTGTGGCTTCAACCCAGATTTCCCCACCACCCCTAACAGCCCAATTTGAAGTAACACATGATGCTCTACCAGATACAGGTGTTTGTTTCAGGGTGGATCATACCCCAAGGCACCTGCGGATTTCTGTTCCTTTCAAACCACTTTATTAGAAATACTTTTTTTTTTTTCCCCCAAGAACAAGTTAAATTCTGCTCTTCTGCCGATTCTCAGGTTCGGCAGACAACGCGCAGACCGGCTTGCTAGCAGGTGGAAAATCAACAGGGTGATCATTGCCCTTGGGGCTGTCTGCCTCTTGCCTACGCAAAGGGGCTCACGCCGATGTGTCCACTAACAAGTCTGTTGATACAGCACCCACACCTTGTAAGGGCACATCTGAAAATGGTGACGGGGAACCTCAGGGCAGTACGCCTTTTACAGACCGCTTGCAAAACCATGAGGAGCAGATTTGTCCTCTTCTCTGTGCTCCAGCAAGGAGTCCTGACAGAGCCTGCCAGAACTTCTGGAGGGGTCAGATTTGCTTCTCCCCTCCTCAGTTTTGTGAAAAGGTATCTCAGGAGCGACGTTTTAAAAGAACAGCTCAGACAGGATTTTACACGCAATGTTGGTTGGTTGGTTTGTTTGTTTTTAAACCTAAACAAATGACCTGAAGGACAGATCAAGAGATGACTTAACTTCACTGGTTCTGTGATTCAGACGTGGAGTAATGACAACCACGACCACAGTTTCCAACACAGACCATACACTGTTTTCTCTCAAACCAAAGTAGGGGAAAAAAAAAAAAAAGTGATTTAGGAACAAGCACCTTTCAGACCTTGGTTACACACGGCAGCCAAAGCTTATAGACACTGTTTTCCTTCTTTCTAGGTCACCTGCAATATAAAGTGAAAACACCAAGCAGTCCCACGTACCGGGAAACTGCAGTTCAGTTTTGCTAAAAAAAAAAAAAAAAAAAAAAAAAAAAGCTGTAGGAGCTTCCTGCATGCCACAGGTCTGTACACAAATACCTACAATGATCCAATATGCCATTGTCATCGCTATTAAATCAATTATCCCCTTAATTCTTACTACGTAATGAGAGCAATGGGGCACTGCAGCCTATTCAGTGCTTCCTCAGCAGATCCCATAAGCAGATCCAACGTCCCAGTGCTGGCTGTAAACAGCCAAGATGCACAAGGCGAGTGGTTTTGCCTCAGCTTTATTTTCTTCAGTCCGTTTGGCCATCTGTATTTAAAGGTCTAGTCTATAAAGATGGGTCTATCACTCAGCTTTCTACCTACTCCAAGTCAGGCTGCCTTCCGCTGTACCTATCAGTCTCGAGAAAATACCGCCAGACGCACATTTCCAAGGTTAGGTAGAGGGTTGATACGTGCCGTTTCCCATCCATCAAGCCACTAACTCTAACTGCAAATGTGGCACGGCTTTGTCAGTTAATCACCAAACCATCTGTAAAAAGTTCACTTCTTTATCAGCCCTGGAAATTTAAGAAATCAGGCAGGTGCTGCTGTTAGTCTCAGCGATTCCTCTTGCACCCAGTTCCTACCATTGCCTTTTGCACCAAGAAGTTAAATACTCGCCCGCTAACAAGTATTTTTAAAAGTCTCAAGCACTTCCGAGGGGTTTTTGGCTTTTCCCAAAGGATTAACCGTACAGGATTTTCCTGAAGTTTCAGGTATAAAGATACATTGTGTTCAAGAGGAAGACATGAAAGAGCCGTACTTGGAGACTAACAATGATCCCCACACCAGCTTCCTTGTGCAACGGAAAGGCAAGCTGTAGGGACGCGGCAGAAAGGTTGCCAAGGAAGGAGCCTAACAAAGCGTTTGGGGCTTTGTTTGTAGATGTGAATGCACCAGCAGGCCTGAGCTCGCCAGCCATCAACAAAACCGCGGCGAGGCAGAGCCGGAGTGGCACCGGTGCCCGGAACGGAGGGTGCCCTCACCCTGGGACACCCGCAACGCTGCATTCAGTCATGTCAAATACCTTTTTTTTTTTTTTTTTTTTAAACACAGTTTCCAGGCTTTGAAGACCAGGCCTTCACTCAGCAGCTGCACCAGAAGCAAAAGCAAGTCGTCCAGGCTATTTTTCAAGCGCCGCAGCTTACTCCAGCTACGTGTCTAAGCCTCTGCACACAAATGTCCGATCTCAGCACCATCGCGGGAAGGCAGGGGTTCATTAAAGCCGCTCTGGCACAAGCGACACCACCACAACCGAAGGAAGGGAAAAAGGTAGGGTTTTTTTATAACATGACCAGTAGAACAGCAGCGGGTGTTGCTAAAACACAGGAACACATAGTCCTCGTCGCTGTGGCCAGGCAATTTCCTCTGAAACAACCTCTGATGGAAGGGCTGGAAGTTTCCCTGGAAGGGTTTGGAAGGTGCTCCCACAGCCGGCCATTTTAAAGCTCTTTGAAGCAAAGCTTCCCACCCAGCGGAAGCACCAAATCCACTTGGAAAGGGGGACCAGGACAGAGGAGCAAGTTTGCACCTGCGGAAGTCAGGAGCTCCTCATCATCCAGCCCTTTTGCTTCTGATCCAAGAGCTTGTTCTAGCACATCTGCTCAGGCTTAATTATCCCCCTTCCCTCTCAACTCCCTAACGAGGCACATCAGTTATCTGAAGACAGAGCCCAGGGGAGTTTTACAAATTAGCCATCCCAATTTACGTCCACATATTTCTGATAGCTGCAGGAAGAACATTTGCCTCGAGGTTTCCAGCAGGAATAACAATACCTGAAGTTTGTTATGCGGATCAAAAAAACCAAAAAAAGCAGTCAATTTAAAACCGAACTTTGTAATCCAGTTTTGCATACATCACCGTAATACAAGCCACACTATCAATATAAACGCTGTTGTCAGACCACTGCTATTCCCAGCTTTCAGACCGTGTTATTGAGCTTTGGAGAGTGAAGGCAGTGCTTTCTTATAATTAGTTAAATTCAGCTGAAACAGAAGATTCCTTGACATCATCTGTTTGGATCACCATTATAGAAGGGACAAAGGAACACGACTGCAACTGCACTAAAAACTAATTAACACAGTTTAGTCATTAGCGGGTGCAGCTGCCTGAAAAGTGGGATTTTGTCACCGAGTTTGAAGTATCTCCTCCTTCAGAGATGAGCTGAAAAAAACCCCCAAAGCTTACACCACTACAGAACAAAAAGCCTAGCGCTGACCTCCGCCAGATGCTCTGAATTACAGGTGACCTCCGGCAGACCCAGCGAGAGTTTCAAAGACACACATTTATCAGAGCCTTCTTTAATAAATCAGAATTAAGCAGCCTTGACACACTTTAAGCCATTTTGGATGACAATATTACTAATCCACAGAAACCCCCCAATTAACCAGTGCTACTGCAAATAAACAGAATCCCGAAACAACCGAGGACGTTAAAATAAAGGACAGCTTGGAACTGCAGAACCAGCGCACTGCTCCCAGCAGCCTTGAAATTTTCCCTCGTACTGTCAGAATGACTTATTTCCCCCTGCCTTTACTCATCTCTGCCATCTTGACAATTTTAGCAGAGACGTGGGGCTCAAAAGAAAGGAGAACATTGTCTACTTGAGATGTATTTTAAGGTTAACAAGAAAAGCGCTTCCCCCTTTACTCCGAGTGCATCCCCAAACCAGCGCAGATCTCCGGCAGCACCCAGAGTTCAGCAATCCCACAGCTTTTGGGCTGCGGAGGCAGCCAACCGATACGTGGGCAACCAGAAACTGGACAGGCTTCTCCTCTTAGCCACCTGGAACCACCGTCAACCCAGACAGGACTCAAGCCCATCATCCGCGAGGTGAGAAGCTCCATATCCTGTTACCAGCTCAGCAAACTGCCTGTGCTCTTCCCTACAACTCCATCTCCACTTCACATGGTGTTATTCGGGAACTTTGCAAACAACCCTCGGCGGTGTACCTGCTTTGCGTGATTAAAAAGAAAAAGCAGACGGGGATTTCATCCCTTGTCTTCAGCAGATGTGTGACTGGCTGTAGGGCACAGCCCAAGCAGACAGCCCAGAAATAAGGACCGGGCAGGAGGTTGGATGCAAAGCCTCACGCTTCTGGCTCATAGGCTAAATTTAGTCCAGTCTGGTAATGACCTAAAAACCAGTTGATGTGGGTTTCTGTGACGCATGCGGCAGCCTGGTCAGCTCCATTCAGTTCCTAAGAGGAGAACGTGCACGCTGCAAAGTCCTCATGCCATTTGGGTGACTTTGGGAGAACCGAATGGTGAAAAGCAGTTATTGATTCACACCTACATACAACAGCTTTGACTGAGCCAAGCAGTTTCAGCTTCTGAACCATCCTATATCTTGCTGAAGAATTAGGGGAACATTCTCCCCCCGCCGGGTGTTTTACATGCTCTTGACCACAATTTTTGTGTATTAAGGAAAACAAGCAAGAGAAAATTAACACCAGTGACAAGGCACACTTATTAACAGAAGCACATCACCTGCCAGCTCAGGACCCTCTTTCCTTTAAGGGGCTTTTCTGCTGCTTCCAGTGCCTTGTAAAAGAGAGAAAAAGCCTTTGACATCGTAGCACCATACGCCTGACTGTGCAGCCTTTCCCTGGGTGCTCAGCAACAGATCCCCAGCTGCTATTTGAAAGAAAACAAAACCTACAGAGGATTATGAAGTTCACTTATCTTAAGACTCGCTCCTTGAGCCTTCCAAGTCTGCAGAAAACCGGCGAGAGAGAGTTGCACGCAGAATATCCTGAAGTGTCCTAATTACACTGAACTTCAGGTAGCAGCAAAGAAACCTGTGACTTTGGAAGCCACCAAGAGGCACGGAGGACAATTTAAGGACTCACTTGCTACTGAGCTGTACATATTCCGAGACTCTTAAAAAAAAAAAAAAACCAACAAAAAGCCCACACCAATGCAACTCCTGACCCTGAAGAATCCTGTTGCACCCCAGCCGCACCAAGCAGGAAGCCATTGCGAACACATAAACCGAAGTCCAAAAAAAGGAAACTATATCAAACGCAATATTGATCAGCAGAGGACTAAAACTTTTGGCTCTAACAAGACAGAGATGCTGGTTCAGACTCAAACTAGCCAGTTATAACTTAAGCTGTTCTCCTACACGATCCCCACTTACGCAGCCAACTGCAGAGAAAAACTAATGGAGGAAAAGAGTTTGTAAGGCCCTGAAGCCACGTGCACAACGTTGAGAAAAGGCACCAGCAGCACCTGGGCTCTCTTGAGGCACCAAAAGCCTCGATGACAGCCTGAAGTCACCTTCACTAGAATACCCACGCAGACAATAACCCCACAAAACACATTTCTTGCTATGACTACGCAGGCATAACAGGCAAATCTTCTTTGCTTTACCCTGAATCTTCTTCCGATGCATCACCCTGAAGTGACAATTTTTTTTTTCTTTTTCCAGAGAACCAACATTTAAAAAGCTACAGCAGGTCAATATGAAGGGACAAATTTTCAGTAAGTAGAAGTCACTGTAAAGATGAGGCAAGGGACTGCACCTGAGGATCCGCACAAATCGACATGTGTCTTCAGGAACCGATGCGAAGCAGCTCAGGGAGAGGAGCTCCCACGTGGGCATTTGATCGCTTCGAATCCTAACACAAGAATCTAATCCTCTAGCTTCCACGTCCACTGAGAATCAAACACACACCTCTCCTAAACAATCTATACTCTAAATCTGTAAAATTGAGTTCAGCAACAGAGGATGGGCAGATGGTTTAATTGTCTAGCGGTCAATAAGCTTTGCAGGACTGAAGATCAAGTTCATTTCAGTGGGTCAGCAAATTTTCTTATTTCTTTCAGAGCATATGCACATTTGTGGCATGCTTTTAAATGCAAAACAGTGCCTTCACACGGATGCAAGGGCTTATCATTACGAATACATTATTGCTAATCATTTCAATTTTACAATATTTTTTGTTTCATTTGGTAAGACACAAGTCTCAATATTCTGCTGGGGAAATTCAAGCAGCGACCAATAATTAAAACAGGGTTCGCAGTTGCAATGACTTGCTGAAACCGCGGGGGTATATTTCTTCAGTCTTGCATTTAACCACAGCTAGTGTTTTGAGATTCCCCCCCTCCCACCCCAGCTGCTAGTGCTGCGGCTCTTCTCCACGCGTAAAATGCACTGCTTTTGCCTTCTGCTAAGTTAGCAGAGCATGGCTATTTACTGGTGAAACCTCCTCCTTCTTGATCCAAATAAGGCAAGTATTTAAACTTACCTTTTCAGGGCAACCTTCTGGTCACACTGCCAACATCAAACAAAAGAAAACATGGCAGAACCCATGAAGTAATAAAAAACCCCTTGGATTATGACTAACTTATAACTTTCTCAGCAGCTGCAAGCAAGCCAGAATCTGTTTAAATCCAAGACCTTGGAGCTTTACACAAAACACATGAGCTCATTATGGTGTCCACAATTTTTAAAAAAAGCATGAAGCAGCACTAGCCGAAGCTCGCTTGCAGGGTGCAGTCGCTCCTATCAGCCACGAGAAGGGTGAGTTAACACCTCCTCGCATACCTTCCCTTTCAAGGAACGCAGGCTCCGGTACTGAGTTACAAGGATCTGATTTCCAACATCTCAACTTTTCAACTGAGCGTTGTCCCCCCCAGTCTCTCAAAGCCACATTCTCCTCTTGGGATCTAAGCTTACCCCAATAACCATGCACAGATTCCTCCCCTAGGCCAGGAATATTAAGTTACCTACGATGCCAGGCCTGTTAAACAAAACGCTGATCATTTAGCTGCTTTATTTTCTCTGCTTCCCTCATTTTACAGCTGACACAGTGGCGGGTTGAAAGCCTTAAAAGAAAAAAAGAAAGTAGGAGGTGGCTTCGGCACCGAGGAGTAAGTCAGTATAACCATGCTGAGTCACATCACAGTTAGAGTTGACATTTCCAGGGTAAGCGCTTCACTCCTAGAAGGGTTGTTTCTTTATTTCAGCCTTGTTTACTTTACAATCCCATCATACAAATTAGAGGATTACAAAGCAAGGCCATGACCAAAACTTTTGCGGAAATCAGTCCACGACACGTCGTTCTCATCCAAGCGAACTGCAACCGCCACCGCCAAGCATGAAGTAGATGCCTTCAAGAAGTATCGCAACGCACCGCTACGGAGGACTGCTCCCAAGTACCACCGACACGGGCACATCTCTCGCACAGAACGTGAGCTCAGCAGGAAAGCAGCCCAGTCATTGCGAGGTTTAAAACCTGCCTTGCTGCTATGTGAAACCAGCACTCTGCACGCATTCATATTCACTGTGTTGGCTTTGAAGATTTGAGGGGGAAGGTCAGTGAGTTTGAATTAATGGTATTAGACAGAAGAAAAACATAACCGGTTTCATTTGCCTTCAGCAGAAAGGAGAGCATAAGAGAGCATTAGCTTCCACCAGCTTTGATTAAATGTATCACCAGGGAGAAACATCTCCCCACCCCTAAAGAGGAAAAAAAGAGTAAAGAAAAAAAAAAAATTAAGGGGGGCGGGGGGAGAAAAAGAAAAAGAGAACTTTCCCCAAACAAAACAGCTTGGGAACAGCCAGGACACAAGGGCAAGCTTGGGACTGCATCCATCACCAGCTCCATGCCATGTTCTCTTCCTTCAGGTTTCAAAAAGCACCAGGTTCCTCTCAGCGCGGATATCCCAAGGCTGATCCTGGGTTTAAGAAAAGCCAACAGCCCCCCTCTGCAAATGGACTTAAAAACCAAACCTTGTTCTCTTCAAAATAAAAAAAGATCTGGCTTCAAACCATCTACAGTTGACTGAGCAAGACTTAAAGGAGCAGCTAAATTTGCCCCTAAAACCAAAATGAGTTTTAACTCTTCAATCACGTCCACAATGGTGATCAAAAACTAAACTAACAGCTTCGCAGCACAGTTTTAAAATAGCATTTAGATCTAGAGACACCATGAAGAACAAAATGATTTTTGAGCTCCAGTCAGACCTCAGCAGACAACCTGACGTGATGTTCTCATCCAGCTTTTCTGCTGCAAAAGAACGGGCGCCTCACTGGACATTCGCCCCTGCCCCGACGCGTCGCTTCGCAGCTCCAGAGCGCGCCCGGTCCTGCCACCGTCGAGACAAAACCAAAGCAACACAGCCCACCGAGAAATGCCAAAGTGCTTATGTTAATAATTTATCAATCTCTTCAACTTTGCATCTATTGATCTACCACGCCAGAGGTTAATCAGGGACATGCAGGCCTGCTTTGGTACCACACACTGATTTTTACCTTTTTCAGAGGGGTATGCTTGGTAACTGCCTAAGTACCTGATCCTACCCCAAATGCCGTTAGGTTTTAGTTAAAATCTCAGACTTTACAGACTGCCAGAGTGTCTCTCTCCAGTGCAAACACGCTTCAGCTTACCTTTCAACGTCATACCTTGCTCAGGGGCCACGAGCAGGCAGGCTGGCCACTATTCATCCTCTCTCAATACCATTCATTCATTATGCATACCACTACCTCATCCCCTCTTGTTCACCTCCATTTGGATATAGTCTGTCCCAATACAGTCATTATAAAAGGTCCACAGACGACTGACTAGAAACAATCAGCTGTTACGCGGAGAGTACCCAGGCAGTCGGGAAGGCGGCAATGATTTGCACATTTATAATTTACATGCTAAGTCCCCCACCACCGTTTCCAAGGCCAGGTGAAAAGCCCACTGGAATTTGGAAATAACGCGAAATTTATCTAACAATCAACTGTCAGCTTTTAACCTCAACCTTTCACAGGGGATGACAAATGCCTCCAGGGTTCAGCTCCCCTAAAGGGCAGCAGACTTTTCCTAACGAAAACATTAACACAAATTTGAAACATTTATTTTTAAGGGCGTATCACCAAAAACATTAAAGCCAGCTACAGCCAGATAGTGCAAAACATTTCAGAATAATCCACCCAGACACTCTACTTGTAAAATCTCAAAGAAAATATTTTACGCTTCTTTCTTCTAGCATTTAGTCCAAGGAAAGCACGCACTGGTGAAATGCAATCATTTCTGAAAAGTAGCATTTGACCCTCTGAAAATGATTGAAAATGGCCATCCCTTCCTCACACCGAGTCACTAATATCTGGAAGTCTACACCACCTCCTGCGCTTTCCTGTATGTGGATCATGCACAACATACAGGCACGCTCGGTAATTCACAGTTTAAAAGGGATTAGAGTCAACAGACCACCACCACCTCAGTTTAAAAACGATACACATAGATCCACCCCTCTCCCCGATTCGAAACATCTACTGCCAAGAAAATGGACTGTGAGTGATTTGGCTTCTCTTGGAAGGCTGAATCAATTTGCTCCAGGGAATAAGTCAAATGATTTAAGACTAGAGGACAGCTCTTGGAAGCTGCAACGGTAACAAAAAAATAAAAAAACCAAAACACCCACAGTATCTTAGTCCTGAATCCAGTACCAGCCCCAGTTTGCAGAGAATCATTAATGGCTACACAAGCCCATGAGGCAGTGAAATCACCTTTTTCCAAGAGACTAAATCCACCCTCAATCTCAGACAGATCATTATCAGAGAGGCTGAGGAACTGGAAGAAGGTGGAGACCGAAGATGAGGAGATAGTATTTAGGGGCGAGTGGTCAAGAAGGCCGAAGGGAGCGAGCGGGGACAGGAGAGGGAAGAGCCTGGCAAAGACTTAGCAGAGATTGCCTTAGCGATGAGTAAGTGAGCATTTGCGCTGCTCTGCAACGGCCGACCAGTATTCAAAGTGTATCAGCGTCAAGCAACAACCAATTCTGAACATCCCAACAAGGTGGAAAAAAGGAATAAAAAATGAGTACGGGGGAGGGGGGGGGGGGGGAAGCAAGAACTGCATGGTTCTGCCAGCAATAAAACTAACTCGGACCATTTCCTGGGGATGTGGTAGAAGATCCATCACACGGGGCGTTTTCTAACAGCGAAGGCTGTTCGTCCGCAAGCTCCCTGCTAGAATCGATAGGCACCGGCACACAGGCTGCATGACCTAGTAGAAACTAGAGATGGCAAGGTCGTATGATTCTTCAGTCACGCGAGCTCTATTTTGGTGAAGAAAAACAAAGAGCGACGCTCTATGTTCATTATTCCAGAAATACATGGACAAAATCCACAGGGAAATAGGAGGGAGAGAAAGGAGGGGAGCTGAATGCACGCCATAAGACACACAATGAAACGCTGAACTCCGATACGCAAACCCACATATATAATTCAGATTCAATATTAAAAAAATGCTATTCAGCAATCTCTCTTTTTTGCTGCCAGAATAATGTCCAGAATGGCAGGACAAAGCAGAAAATTCAGACACCTCGCCCTCAGCATCGCATCACCTCTAATTTAAGCAGACAGTACAACAGATAGCTATTTGGCTGGGAACCCACTCCATACGGGAGACTGTCGCTTTAACTGTGGGCACTTCCCTGCCTTAACAACAACCTGTTATGTGTTTATCCTGGTTATGACTCCGATTAAATCACGGTTTAATAAGGGCACCAAGTACCAACAGGTGCCGAGAACATTAAGTTATATTGCAACCAGCAATCACTCTACGCTGGGGTGGTTTCAGATGCACCCTTCCCTTCCTAACAGCCCAATTCCTGCTGCTTTACCTTGCTTGAAGAAAAAATTTAAGGAAACAGGTGGGGAGGGAAAAAAAAAAAATCTATCAAGACTTTTAATTTAAGCACTCCTTTGCTTTTGCTTGCAACAGGATACAGGACAGGGAAGGGCAGAGGGTTCCAAGAAGAGGATCCTGCCCAAGCAGCAAAAGCCTGCGCAGCGAGTTGCCCCTCGGGGAGGAGGGCAGGATTGCCAAATTGCCAAGCACCACCTCTGCCCTCAGGCAGCCCCCGTTGTCCACAGGCATCTCCCCCTCGCTGCCGGCATTCGCGCGGAGGGAGCAAACCCGGAGCCTCCAAGGAGCGAGCTGCCACCATCTTTCTCCCAGAGCGATCCAGCGGCGAGGTGCGAGCTCCGCGCGCGCCCAACCCTCCGAAGGAGGCACTCAGCAACCTTGCAGGATTTTCTCCCTCGGCTTCCAGATTAACACTCTGCTCAACGTGCTCCAGGTACAACAAGTAGGCATAAGGTAAGAGGGTAATTAAGCACGTATTTGAAGGAGCGATTAATTGATGTTCTTCTAAAAACAAAGTAAGAAACCACTCTGAAAGAGCACACCTCTGCTTTCCATGAGCTCAAGAGAGGAAGGCAGCAGCACAACACGGGGCAGCTCCTCCTGCTTGCTGCTCAGGTATCCACAAAGCAAGCGTCCAGCAACCTCAAAGCTTTCCTTACAAGCTTTTCATAAGATTTTTTTTTTTTAGTGTTTTTTTAAAAAAAAACAGAACAGAATTTTAATGCCAGTGCACAGCGACAACCAGAACCAGGACAAAATGCAAGCTGTACTTAACGTGAAGATTAAATATAATATTTCCCTGGCAAATGAAACAATGCAGAGCCTCATCAGGGGGCATCTTCCGCTTAATCCTACATATTAAGACTTTAACAGGGTTTGCAAGATTCGCAGCCATGCTCGAAGCTCACATTATTGGCTGCTGCTGGTAAGAAACGTTGAACACGTGGGAGTGCGCTCAGCGAGACGCGTTTCCAAAAGCTTGCCGGGATTGTAAGAGAGTCGTGATGACACTTAAAAACAATCACCTACTACAAATCCAAGCCTGCCTAGATCACAGTAGATCCACTAGAAAAGACAAGAGAAATATCAAGCACGCCCTTCTAGACACAGCATCAGAAAGGAGAGCAGGGACACCATTTTACATGGAAAGCCACTTGTTTTACTGAAATCCTGCATGCGCTTTTTTTTTTAAAAAAAACCCAAACTGTTACTACAAAGAAACAGCCTCCACGATTTGTTTAATCAGCGTTTAGTAATCTAATGCCAGTTTATTCTTAAGGACTGGGTACCATAAGCATAATCCTAAAGACGACTGCCATACTATCCAGAATACCAAAATCACTGCTCTGAGTCTGGGGAACGAGACAGAGAAATAGTTAAAATTACTCAAACGCAGAGCAATACAAAGGCTTTATTTTTCTTTTTTTAAATAGGGCCGGGATGTCAAGCTAGAACAGGCACTCTGCTCCAAGCCATCTTAACCAAATTCATATTCTACAGTTTCATCTCGAGGACCATCGCAATTATATGATTAAGCAGGTGCACCGTGCTTTCAGGTCTGTTCGACAAGCCCGAGCTTCAATAGCCTCCGCGATCAAACTGACAAGGCAACAATGGAAGAGTGAACTTACAGTTTCAGCCAAGAGCCCGTCCTTTCAGGGGGGAAAAAAATCCAGCCACCAGCAAAGACGCTGCATTCAGCTCTAAAAGCAGCAAGATGATACCCTTGGAAGTTGTCATTTAGGCAACAAAGATGATTTTTTTTTTCCCCCCCTCTAGTTGGTTTGGTTTTGGCAGACCAATGCGTGGATTTAAAGTTCTCGTAACGGCAGGTAGCACTATACGTCCTGAGCCACGTTTAACCGGATTTTATTTATAAGCCACAACCTGTGCCAGCATTTGTGACTGCTTTGGGGGAAGCGGGGGGGGGGGCTCTCCCAGTTCTGAAACGGGGCCGTCGCCACGTCTTCTTGCGTTTTGAAGTACCACCACACGAGTACCCTCATCCCCGGAGACCTCATTAAAACAGAGCCCCAGAAGTAGAGCAGAAAGAAGTGTAGCGTGACGTTTGAAAAATTTACATTCCGACTCGTAAAAGTTTCCAGAAATGTCTATCCTTAAAAAAAAAAAAAAAAAGGAAAAAAACCACAACACACACAAAACAAAACAACAACAAAACACCACCAAACCCTACCAAAACAAGACATTCCAGCGCACATGCTCTTCCCCTGGGGACAGGCCAAAGCGAACAAAGCCACGTGACCGTCCTATTGCTCAACGCGACTCTTGGAAGGTGTTCAAGTAGGATGATAAGTGCGGTGTAAGCCTATAATGAACATAAAAAGGAATTTATCCCAAATGTAAACTGTGTCCTACCCTTTGCCTCAGCCGATCTCAGCGGAGCAAACACGGGGAGTTTTGCAATTACAAAATACTCCGCAGGTAAACTAAGGAGCTTTGTACCTTTATTCTCCTTGACTCAGGACGAGCCTAAAATTAGAATGGAGCGCAACGCTCCGTGTATTACGCTCCCTGGTAGCTCTGATGCACGTTACAAACCTTCAGCTCTGTAAACTGGTCAGAACAGGGAGACTCAAATGAAGCTGGGCACTATTTATAATTCCTTTCATGCACAGAACAGGGTGACACTTCCCTTTTCCAGCCCCAATGCTTAAAAATAGAGCTCGGGGACTACAACCCAGCCAGAAGCATCTATCCACAAAAGGAGGAAAATAAATCAGCGCAAAATAAACTCCCGTCCAAGGGGAGGCTGCGAACAGCTCGCCCCGGAGCGCCCGTGTTGCAGAACAATAAACCCCGGCTTGCAACCGCCGCGGCCGGTAGCCAACGGCCCCGCAGTCTTGGGGGGGCTGCGGGGTGCCGGGGCGCATTCCCCCCAAGCGTGTAAACACGCTGGCTGGGGCACCCCATCAGCTGCCGGCTCGCTCCGCCCCGGCCCCGGTTTCCGGGTAGTAACAGAGCAGCCAATCCGCGGAGTTGCGAGCTCTGCCCGAGGCCTCTTGCCTGCAAACACAGCTCTGAGACCGGCAGCTCACCCCAAACTGGGGGGAACTGGGGATGGGATCCCCATCTCCGGCACGCTGCAGTCCCCAGGGTGGGGATGCCGGGGCTGGGGGCTACCTGGAGAGGCCTGGCCTTGAGCTTGAGTGCTTCCCAGCAGGCCCACGGGACGTCCCTACGCTTCCAGGCTGCTGGTGAGCGGGTCCCAAAGTGTTTTGGGGGGTACAGAGCCTCCCTGCAAAGCCACGCTCGCAGGAGGGGTGCAGGCAGTGCCCCCCACTCTGCAGGTACAGAGGTCATCCAGGAAACTTAAGCAAGCGTGGTGGGGGGCAGCGGCCCCCAAAAGGAGAGGAAGGCAGCATAGCTCCCCGCTGCAGGCCCTTCCCCAGCGTTTGCACAACGTTGCGAGCGCAATCAGGAAAGAAACAATGAGTGACTCAGAGTTTCAGCACATAATCGTCCAGGCGATTATTAAACATCAGTTCAACACATTACCGCGCACACGCAGAGCTCTGCCCCCCCCCCACCCTCCAGCTCCAGAGAGCCGAGCAACCTCTCCCCTTCCCGGCTCACAAAGAGGCATCCACAAAAGGACACGGACGTGTTAGGATTGAAAATAGGAATAATAAAAAGACCCCACTCGGCTCCTAAACCTGTCAGAGCAGGAGAAGGCAGCGGTGTTATTCACTCTGGCCATCACCCCCTCCCTACTCAAAAAGGTAGCCCTTGGCAGGCCATAAATCCATGCCATTATTCTCCATCAGAGCCACGAAAAGGGGCTGAAAAGGGAAACTGTAATGAAAATGGCAGCAAAAACCCGGGGGGGGGTGGGGGTGGGGGGAAGAAAACCCAACACAACAACAAAACCCTCGAGCCCCAGGGAGGAGCAGCCTTCAAGTACATTCCTTCAGACGAGCCCTCTCTCCTTCGGTCACCACCAACACCCTTCTCGCTCGCACATCTGGAACCAGACCCTTATTTCAGGTCAGCTTCCAGAGAGGAAGATTCCCCAGCGAAGCGGCTCGGGAGCCTGGGCCTAGCGAGCTGCGCTCACCCCGGGCAGGCGAGGCAAGCCAGGCAGACAAACAAAAAAGGCTGGGGAGGGAGGAGTGGTGAGGAGAGTCATCTGACACATCCAACTTCCTAAGTTTGTTGTCCGCAGGAGACCGACCGCTCTAACCCTCACCCCTCAAAACACCAGGAAGGCTGCGCCGACAATAACAAGAGCTTCGCTTTTGGAAAAGCCTTGGGTTTCTTTTGTCAGGGGGGAGA
The DNA here is from genome assembly GCF_030463565.1 of Pelecanus crispus. Lineage (NCBI taxonomy): Eukaryota > Metazoa > Chordata > Aves > Pelecaniformes > Pelecanidae > Pelecanus > Pelecanus crispus. Next base: position 1,763,258 of record NC_134643.1, read on the forward strand.
AAGAGAGCGGAGCGGAAACTACCCAGCATCGGGAGGAATGCCAGATATTCGGGGCTTTCTACCTACCACCGCACGGCCCGGCCGCCACTAGAAATACAGAGCGAGCGAAGCCACTTCAGGAAAACCTGCTCTTTGTCTCCTAAAATGCTGCGATTGCTGGAGATGCTGGCTACAAATCGAACAAAAAGGGAAGAGGGAAGAAAAAAAAAAAAAAAGAGGGGGGGAGGGGAAAGGAGAGCAGCAGCGGATCAGGTTGGGCCTTGGCCCCTCTCCGGCCCAGACCTCTTTCCAGACTATCCCTAAGGAAGATTTCCCCCCCCCACGCGCGCACACACACACTAAACAGCTGGAATTCCCGACCCTCCTCCCGGTGCGATTAAGCATCGATCGCAATTGGCGTTCAGCAGAGTATGACATGTGTGTAACTTTAAACCCCCGGATAAAAATAGCTCAGATTCAAGCGTGATCGGTAGTCATTTCCTATTTGCTTAAAAACAAGGTGAAAAATATACGAAGAGCAGCTTTGTAGAGAGAAACGCGCAGGCTGAACGTCAAACAGAAGTTTCCTTCGATAAGCCACCCTCACGCCACAAACAGGAGCGGTGCTGCTCCTCCCTCCACCCCCCAAAAAAAAAAACCCCACAAAATCCAAGTAAGTTTGTTTATCTCTCTCGGAAAACTAAATCAGACCTGTTTTTCGACCCCTCGACACGCCAAGTTAGAGCCACCAGACCCGAGTCCTGCTGAGGGAGGTCAGGCACGTTCAGTTAACAAGAGCCAAAAAACATTTCGGCCACTCTTGTCATTTCTACCCCCTCTCAGCACACACCGCCACCTTGTAAACAAAAACTATTAATAAAACAATCCTAGAACCAAATTCCCAATGATATTTTTTTCAACAGACTCCAGACAAGAGAGAAAAAGGATTCTCGCCACCCTGTAAAGGGCCGAGAATAAAAATAAGGAGAAAAAAAACATAAACCGTTCTATCGCAGAAAGGGGGGGATAAAATAAAAATAATAAAAGCCTAACCCAAGCTGGAGCGTTACATAAATGGGACCTCTTGTGAGATGGGCTGCGGGGCCCGGCCCCGCTGCCCGGAGCCCTTTGCCCACCCTGCCGTCACCCAGCCACGGGTCTGCCATGAACCAGGCCCCGCGGGGGCCCCCCCGCTCCCCCCCCAAAAAATTAAAACCCTAAGCCAGCACCAGAAGCTTCGTGAACCGCAGGCTGAAATGAAGGAGTAAATAATAATAGTAATAAACACCACAAAAGCCTTTCTTTGGGCTGTGGCTGCTGGAGCTGCTCTCCCCTTCCTTGCCCTCCCCCGGCAGTTGGGCCGCAGGCCGGGGGGGGTGCAGGGCACCCAGGCTGGGGGGGGACCTTCACCAAGGGGGGGGGGCACCTGCAGAGACACCCCCAGAGCACCCAGGCCGGTGGCTGTCAAGCCACGGAAGGGGATAAGCCCACCCAAAATAAAGGAAAGGGGGGGTGAGGCCTCTGCCCGGTAAGGGGGGGGGCCCTCGCCCCAGGGAGGGGGGGCAGCTCCAGCCCCCAGCTCTGGGGAGAGGCCTAGGCCTGGCCGCAGAACGGGGCGCTGGCGCCGCCCGGGGGGTGACAGCGGGGGGGGGTCTCCGGTGCCCCCCCCCGGTGCAGGCCCGGCCGAGGAAGCGGGCTCGCCCCCCGGGGCTGCCGGCGGAGGAGGGGGGGGGGGGGGGAGGTTAGGAGGGGTGCGGGAAGGATACAGCTTGACCACGTCGGTGTCCATCCGCCTCTTGCCCGGGCTGGGGGAGGACATGGTGGCCGCGGCCGCCCCCGGTGCTCCGGGCGGGCTGTCAGCGCCGCCGCCGCGGACCGGGGACGCCCGGCACTGAGGGGAGCGGGGGGGCGCCGCGCTCCGAGCCGCTGGGACTCCCCCCCCCGCTGTCGCTGCTGTCGCCGCTGTCGCCGCTGTCGTCGCCGCCCTCCTCCTGCGGTGCCGCCGGTGCCGCCGCCCGGGCCCCCCCCCCGCGCCGCCCGGCGCTCCCTCAGACGCGAGCCCCGCTCCGGTCGCCTCTGCCGGAGCCTCTCTCTGGACCCCTGACGTCACCCGCAGTGACCTCACCGCCCCGCACGGTCGCTATTGGTTACGCCGAGAACGTCGCGCCGGGTCCCCGCCCGCCCCAAGGCACGCCGGGAGTTGTAGTGCGGTCTGGGTGGGTGAGTAGGCGCGGGGGGGGGGGGGGGGGGGGGGGGGGCGGGGAACGTGATGGCGGGGCCGCGGGTTCGAGACCCCGCCGGGACAGGAGCGGGCCCAGCGCAAGGGGTCGCCGCCTGGCACGACGCCAGGGTGGCTAATGTCACCAAGGGAAAGCCACCGCTAAATCCAAACCTCCCCCCCCCCCCGTATTACAAACCGGGCACGTGGCGGATGGTCAGGCCTCTCCACACGAGTCACCGCACCGGCTTTCCGGTGCGACACCGGCAAAGCATTTCCCGGTGCCTCAGTTTACCCAACCGGATGGGGCAGGGGAGGCACCCGCCAGCACCCTGGAGGTGACAGCGGGGTGCGTGACGATGGTGCTAATGGGTGTGTCTCAAGCCGGCGGGGCTCTGGCGTGGCAACCCAGGGCGGACATCCCGCATTCCTGACCCCAGCATCACCCCAAAATTTGCCCCAGTGCTTCCTCCCCGCGTGGGGAGGAGATGCAGCCGAAGAACTCCCAAAAGCCTGAAAAAAGGGGGAACCTCACCCCACAATTGTGCGTGGGGGTGATTTCCTCCATTTAATGCCCCAACGTGCCCCTCCAGCCCCGAGTCTGGCTGGGGCAGGAGGTAACGCAGCCAAGGGGGGGGTGGATCCACACCCCAGGTGAGGATTTGGGAGGAATTTGGGGAGACAAAGGGGAACGGGGTTATATTTTAGCAGAGTAGCGGGAGAGGTTGGGGTAGACAGTCCCCCATTTTCCCAGCCCTTGATGCTCCCTGACCAGTTCCAGGCAATTAGGAGAACAGCAGGGGAATAGCAGGATTTTCTCTTAATTTCTTCAAATCCTTGTATTTCATCTGCGTAACACCATAGTTTTGCCACAGGGATAATGTCAGGGTAACGGGGACTACGATAACATCCTGTCCCTTTTGGGATGCCTCAAGACCACTCTTGCAGCACCCAGACCCCTGTGTGTGGGTGCAGTGGGTTTGGGGACCCTCTTGAGGTCTGAAAATGGAGGTGCATGGGTGGGGCAGCTGGCTTTGCCCACCACAGTGTGGGGACGTCACCCCCCCCACGCCATGGGTGCACCCCGTGGTTTGTGGGGTGTTTCCCTGGCCATGGTGGGGATGGGCAAAGTGGCAAAGGGGAGGGCAGGGGGGGTGTCAGAAGCCACGAGGAACAGGGGAGATATGGAGAATATGGGGGAAAACATTAGAAAAGGGGGAGCCATGGGGAACCAGAGGAGTTTTGGGGAGTGGGGGAGCTACAGGGACCCATCATAAGCTGTGGGGAGCTATAAGAAGTGGGGGGAGCTATGGGGGATGAGGGGAGCCAGGGGAAAATATGGGGACAAGGGGATCTGTGGGTCCAGGCAGCTGGGGAAGGGTGACACCCCAATCTCCATGCCAACTCCCAGCCCAGCACAGCCATGGGGTGAAGCAGCTCCTCATTAGGGCCACACAATTAGGACCCTCGTAGGAAAGGAAGATGGCTCACCCAAACTCAAGTCCTGCTGCTCCCCAGGGGGCTTCCTGCCAGCACCCACCCAAAAAGCCAGCAGGTAAAAGGCATCTCCCAGAAGAAGCCCCCAGGGTGGGCAGGTGCACCCACAATTTTTGGGGTTCAAGGAGGGCAGGGATCAGCCCTGACCAAGGCAGCCACTGCCTTCCTAGGCATAGGGTGCCCAGAAAATGCCCCAAAGGGGATGGGGCAAGATGAGATGCAGAAGAAACCCCAGAGCTGGGGCTGGGGAAACTGAGGCAGGGGCTCCTCCTCCTCCAAAAAAAAAAAAAAAAAAAAGAAAAAAAAAAGAAAAAAGGAATGACATGTCCCTGGGCCTTCACCCACGTCCATGTGGCTGCGGCAGACCTGCGGTGAGGAGGTCCAGCTGTCTCTGTAAGTCTGAGCCCTCCCTAAAGCCCCTTCCCCAACATCCTCAAGGATGGAGATGATAGATCAGGGTCTCCCTCCTTGGCTGCTTCTCCCCCCTTCCACTGAGACCAGTCCCTTCTCAGCACCCAGCCTCACAGCCCTGAGCCACGGGAAGCCCTAACGCGCCTCTTCCAGGGTTTTGGCTGCATCCCAGCCTCCCCTGTACTCCAGCTCAGGTGATTTATCACCCCAGGGAAGCTATCAGCCCTCAACTAAATCTGCTTCAGGCAGCTGATTGCTGGGGCAGACGCTGGCGGGCACTGGGGTGCAAGGCTGGGGGCATCTCTGCGTGTACAGGGGCTGAGGCCATGCCAAAAAGCCCACATCAGGCAGAGGAGACAGCGAAACAAGCAGTGGGGAAACAGGAGACGGAGGCAGCCGGACACTGGTCCCACAAAGACAAGCATCCCAAGGGATACGGCAGCCATGTGCTAGGTCCAGAGCTCACCCTGCCCCAGGAAGAAGCACCGCACCAGCAGTAAGAAAAAAAAAAAGTGAAATGTTTATTCCCACCTGGCGTCACTCCCCTGCACCACTGGTGGCGGGTCACAGCTGGACAAGATGGTCATCCTCGTGAGGTGACCACATCTCCTCGTTCACCCTGCACGCCCGCGGCACATCCCGGCTCTAAACGGGGCTGTCAAAGCCCTCAGGACCAAGGGCCACAGCAGCAATTTGTGAAGGCAGGGGGCTTCAAGGCAGGCAGTCAGGGAGGAGGGGGTCCCAGCAGCTGCTGGGAGCTGTGTTTGGCACGGAACCTCCTCAGCATCCCCTCCCCAGGGCACGGAGCTGCCGCAGGAGCGACTGCAAAGTGGATCTTTGCCGGACTGATGCAATGCCCCATGTCGCCAGCCAGGCAGCAGTTCGCAGAGGCAGCAGACCCGTTCAGGAGGAATTCATGCTCTCCCACTGCCGGAAAATGCGGAACACCTTGCAGGACTTCACCGAGAGACTCTGCGAGAGAGGGGAGCAAAGCAACAACTGCAGTTTAAGGCACCACAACAGGACCTGCCACCGCCACCAACCTGCCTCCAAAGCACGCAAGGAGAAACAGCAGCAAAAAAAACCCATCTGAAATATCCTAATTGGATGTTCTTCTTTGTTAGCCCAATTTACCAAAACCGGAGAGGAGAACAGCAAGGTGACTGCAAGCAAGAAGCAGGATGGGACTCCAGTCATCCCTGCGCCAGCTGAGGCTCTTGCCTCCAACTTGTGTCTGGCCCCACAGGACCTGCGGGCGCTTTCCCAGCATGTGGCACAGCCGGAAGGGACCGAACTGTTGGGGACACAACTCGCACGAAGTCCCCAAGACAAATGCTGAAGCAGAACTGTTCCACGCTTAACCCCAAGCAAAGCAGGGGGGAGGCAGCAGGAGGAATCCAAGAGGATAATGGGGCCCAGGGAGGCAGCAGCAGGTACCGGCTGCTCCACAGCCACTCGGGGAAGGGGGCTGTGGCCTCAACTCCACTCCCCCAGCTTGGCAAACCCACCGGTCCAACAGCCTGGGGCTGGTGGCCGCAGGAGCCAGCGGTCAGGATGTCTGCAGAGAGGGCTGGGAGCTCTCTATCAGGACATGAAATGAAACCGGATCTTGGGCAGTGCTGAGGCGCTTGGGAAAAGCTGTTATTTATAGCAGCCCTTGAGCAGGTCTGCGCACAACACATCATTGTAGCGGATGAGACCCAGCCGAGAGGCTGTCAGCGCAGCCAGAGGGGAAGCTGAGACTCTGCAGACGGACGCTTGGTCCTTGTCACCCAGCTGGCTTTGCATTTAGCCCAAATGAAGCCCATCTACCCTAAACTCTGCCCAAAGGCTTTCAGCCCTGGGCAAGGCTGGAGCAAGCGGTGTTTGAGCATTTGGTTTCGGGGCTGGGGATCCCGCAGGCTCACCACAGGCTCCGTCTCAGGCATGCTGTCGCACTTTCTGGTGGCAAGGAGCGTGTTCAGTACCACTCGCCAACCCGGCTCTGCCTTCGCAGGCTCCTTCTCCGTCTGGGTTACAGTATCTTCTGGGGCTTCCCCTCCCTCCACTGCATTGACCCAGGGACACCAGTCGCGATGTTGTGAGCTGGGGTCAAAGAAGCTCCTCAAAGAAGTGTCCTGGGTGGGGGAGGAGATGACAGTGAAGGACGACAGCGACAGCATCGTTTAAAACAGATTCCAATGACACGATAAAACCCTCTCTGTGCCGAAACACCAGCCTTGAGCTGGCCCAGCACCCTGCCCAGATCCCTCTCCTCCCCACCCAGGCTTTCCCTGCACCCAGGTCACTCACCGAGCTGCTGGAAGAGCAGAGCCGTGCCCGCTTGGCTTTGCGGAGAGGACTGGATGGCACCTCCACGTTGTCCCCCTGCCCCATGCTGCGGGTGACGGGGCGGCTCCTCAAAGCGGGGCTGGCCACTTCCAACTCACCCCGGTCCATGGGGATGGGAGAGTCCCAGCCCCGCGAGCGAGAGATGGCCGGGGATGGGCTCTTCTCTTGCTGCCAGTGGGGAAAGAACAAGGAGTTAATAGAGCTCCTCTGCTCACCAGCGCATCCTCTGCCTGAAGTGGACAGGGGGACCCTGCCCAGCTCAAACAAGAGATCAAAACCTATCCAGCTATCCTGGCAGGGGTCGTGCCACCTTCCTTTCACACCAGGAGCATCTTAGATGTGTCTAATTGGACACGGGTGAAGGCAGCCTCTGATTCAGAGCACGTCAAGTTAGACAAGCCTTGGTATCCTGGCTGGAACAGCCCTTTTTTGCCCTCCTTCAGAAGGGCTGAGGGAGGGGAGGACAGAGAGCTGCAAAGGGCAGGGAGAAGGCAGCAGCAATCTAATTCTGTTGGATGTTGCCCATGGCTGAAGACACGGCACCAAGATGAGCCTCTTTCAAGGTAAAAGGCAGCAGACACCCAAACTACATCAGTCTCGACTCCTGTGTGCGCCTGTATCACCCAGACATCCCGAGCTCACGGGCCAGCTGAGCCGGGCCATACCTGCTCAGAGCCCGGAGGGAGCGTGTCTTGGCTCCGGGTAAGCATCCTACGTGGAGAAGTGGGAACGAGCGGGAAGCGCTCAGCAGGTGCCGGTGGTGTGCCGCTTGGGCCGCAGGAGTCCAGCTCCGGCCCTGCAGACTCCAGCTGGTGAAAGCCCCACAGTCCCACCTTCCTCATGCAGCGGGAGCAGGTGATCACTGAGAGGTGCATGGAGCCAGACGCAGTGCTGCGGGGACAGAGCCAAGTCACAAGAGAAGGTCAGGGATGAGCCTGGGCTCTTCCCCAAAATTGCAGCTTTCAGAACAGATGCAGGTATTTGGCAGAGCACAGAAACGGTCTCAGTCACAGGTACCAGAGCCAGCACATTTCAAGACATCAGTACCCCTCGGATGAGGCACAAATTTACTGTTTTTGTAGCCCCGTGTGCTAAGAAGTAAAACAAGTCTGTTAAAACCCATCTATAGGGTTGATTTGAACTAGCTCGGTTACATTTGGGCTTGCCATGAAGCAGGAGCACACTCATTTATGGCATATCAGCTGAGACTGTCCCCATCCTCAGCCCCTGAACTGCCCAGCCACAGCAGCAGCTCTGCTCTTCCTCACCGTAAGCCCTTTTCCAGCCTGCACCTGAAGAGTTGCTTCACCTTCAGCAAGCTGCCTCAGGCACAAACAGCGTGGCTGTTCTGCTCACAGCACAGGCTTTGGGAAGCTGTGAACCTTTGGGTCACGAACCTTCCCTCCCTTCCCGCAGGCCTGATGAGCAATGAAAGCATTACTGAGGACGATATTTCAGAGATTGACTTCAATATCTAAATCAGCAATGACTAGGGCAACCTATAGCTCAGTTGTTTCAAAGTCTTTGCCGTCTCAGGGAGACATCTATTTCAGATTAGGTAGCTTTGCACTGGGGTTTCTGGAAGTCTGTCATTTTTAACAGCTGGAGATAATAATAAAATAGTGAAATAGGGGATACTGGCCTCACAGGAGGCACATCTGCATTCCTCCAGCCTCTGACAGGTTCCACCAGCAACCATGAAGTGCAGCAGACACTTCAGCATCAGTCCTACACCGCTACCAACCTGCAAGTCCAGCCACACAGAGCCAGGATGCAGGCAGGAATGTGCACTTGCAGGATTTCCGTGGCAAACTTCATCGGTGGTTTCTCTCCCTCCGTTTTGTGCTCTAGTTCCTCCCCGATCAGCTGGAGGAGCAGACTGATCTTCTCCTCTGTCAGGGACTGTAGGGCAGAGAAAAGTGGCAGAGCAATCAAGAGACAGTCTGATAAAATACACTGCTTCCACTCAAAAACCACATCCTACATGGAGAAAAATCACTTTTTCTCTCCCTGAAAGGGCTGGGCGCATGAGCAAGCACCCTCAGCACTTCTACTCTGGTTAACAGGCAAAAGCCACACAGAGCAATGGCTTCCTCCTGCCTTGCGCCCGTCTGACTCTCCCTGTTGCGTGGACCTCAAGCACCATTTGCTCCCCCAAGCACGTGTGGGGACAGCGGAGCAGGTCACAGCTTTGCCACTCACGGCAACCATGAGCTCAAACAGCCCCAGTCTGTCCCTCTGATCCCAGGGAGGCAGCAGGGCCTGTGTTTGCCTGTGCTCAGGCAAACCGCGAGCGCTTCTGGGGCCATTGCTGAGACACAGAGAGAAAAGAGAGTCCCCGAAGGCTATCAGTAGAGCTCCAGACCTTGCTGCTAGTGGGACAGCTGGGGAGTTAGATGTGGAGATGAGATACATCCGTTGGCTTTATGCTGTCTCTTCTTGGGGGGGGCTCTTGCTGGGTTTCACAGCTCAGCCAGCCCATGGTGGCAAACACAAAACACCTCTGCGATTTCTGCTGAATGGATGAAGAGTTCCCTGGTTCCCACACAGCTTCTCGCTGCTGAGAGCCATCTGTTTCCCGGCAAGTGAGTGCCCAACAAGCCAGACTTGGCTGGAGCAGAGCAGGGCCTGGCCAAGGCTCTATCAGGAGGCAATCCCACACTTGCTTCCTGGCTGTGGCTATGCTCCAGCCTCTCCTGCCGCAGCTCCTGCTCTTCCCTCCTGAGCCTTCTCGCACAACTGCCTCGCACAAGAGGTCCCCCTCTACTGCACTCCCTGGGCTCCCACACCTTCATGGGCCTCTGCCCCACACCTCTGCTCCAGGGCAGCCTCTGGCTCCCCACATTCCTGATCCCACCTAGAGCAAGGACTGCCTCCAGTGGGATCCCAGCCGCTTGCTAGGGGAGTGATGTGAGGGCTGCCACATCTCACAGAGCACTTGGAAGTAACGAGCAGGAGTGGGAGCTGCCAGGGAGAGCTCCCAGAGGAGTCTGTGGGACCTCAAATCGCTTCTGCTGGGCACTAGAGAGCACCACGTGTGCCGGGAAAGGCGCAGAGTGGGAATCGGACACTACAGCCCATTTCCCACTGGAAACATCGTGGCGACGTGAGCTAGCTGTGCCTGTGCTCGTCAAGGGCTTGCATGGCAGACGAGTCTTTCCAAACTCCCTTTTACGTGCTTCCAGACACACCAGGTGAAACCACCACGTGGGCAACGCCCGAGAAAAAAGCCAAGGCGATGACAGACCACTCACACACGCAAGGTGAAGTCTCTGATTTGAGTCTCGCAACTGTTTCGGTCAGGGTTTGCACAGCGCAGGCATGCCTGGCATCATCACCGGGGACTTGAACTCCCCCGATCTCAGGGGCACCCGGGAACTCACCATGTTTTTCATGTCTTCTGGTCTGAGGGAGGGCAGCTGCAGCTCCAGCTGACAGAGGCTCTGAAAGCGGTCCAGGAAATCCTGGAGAAGGGCTCTGGGCTCATCCACCAGCAACATGGCAAAGCGATCTGGTGAAAGCAAACACAGGAGGCCTGAGCTGTGCCACCAGCCTTCCCATCCCCTCCTGATCTCCCAGGGCAAGAGAGAAAATGAGACCAGCCAAGTTCTCCCCATAATGGTCTCCTGGCTTTTAAAAGAAAAAGCTGAGCACAGTCTTTTTCCTTTGCAACCACCCTTCCTCATGCAGCAGAGCTTTGAGGATGAGGTCTATCACCCTTAGAACGCCCCATGCCATCCAGCCTCCCTTGTCCCCTCCCAATTACAATCCAAACAGCATTTTAACTGCCCTGGAGGCACGCAAAGGTTAAGAGAGGCTGGGACTCAAGGTCCAGGGCTCCAGCCATGGCTCAGTTGTTTATTTGCTGAGGCTGCTCACAGGCATTGCCCTGCCACTGTGTATTTCAATGTCCCCGTGGGGTAAAAAAAAAACCAAACCAAAAAAAGAGGACTACGATCTTGGACATGTGCACTAGCCAGGCTCTGAGACACCAACCTGGACAGGGGCTGTCCGGCCAGAAGCAGAACTTCTCGTGCGCGGTGCACAAGGCCTTCTTCAGCTCCACACAGCGCTCCTTATCTGCAAGGCAAAGCTCACTTCTACTCCCCTGCGGAGCCACCTCCTCAGGGAACGGTTTGGAAAACCAAACCAGGAGAGGAAGGCAGCAGGCTACGATGGCTTCTGTGCTCCTCCTGTTTGGCATGGCTGGGGTGACGGATGCCACCCGAGGCTGTAGGTTGCAGAGCCTGAAGCTCTCACCCCAGGCTCATCTCCCTCCCCACCAGTTCCTGCAGCAGGGAAGGCAGGCTGGCTCAAGGGGTTATCTCCATAACAGCAAGCATCACCAGAACAGTTCCACCTCCTCGCAGCCGAAATCCCCTCCCGTTGCCAGGCACAGCAACCACAGAGCAGGGGAGCCTGCCACGCTGCACGGCAGTGCAGTGAAAACACAGCTCAAACCAACCACGGGCACAGGGACCGCCTGCTCTTGCCAGTTTTACCTCCTGGGCTGCTGCCAGTCCCTGGCTAACTTGCCTGACCCCTCCACCCTGGCTGTAGGAGCCAAATAACAGCCATGTCTGGAAATCAAGCTTCCCCAAAAAAAGATTTGATACTTAATTTAACTTATTCATGCCTTTCAGAAAGAAGTAATTTATTTTTCAATTTATTTTTCAAGCCCTTCTTCCAACCTGTGATTATTTGGGATTTTCCTACACCAGTGTGATTACCAACAGAATAATTAGGCCAAGGTTTATTTAAAAAAGATAGTCTGAACAAACAGCAGATGTGAATATTCAGTGTGACCCAAAAGGAAATGCTCATGCAGCTGCTCCCTACTACACATGGCTCACGCTGCATTTGTCAGACATCAGGGCTGCACTCTCTCCTACAGGTAACAAGAGCAGGGGCTTGCAGTCAAGAAAAATTGGGAAGTGGAGATGGCACTTATTGGTGGTGGGGTAATAAATGTCTTTCTGCAGAAGACATATGCAGGTAAAGGAAACCAAAGGTGCTCTGTGGGCAGGGGAAAGAAACTGGTGCTGGGCCCAGGCAAGGAACTCAGTGAGGGCAACAGGAGGAGAAAGCTTTACTGCTGGTAGTTCAAGCAGTTTAAAGAGGGCAGCAGAGGAGTTAATTAAATTACATGATGTGACCACCTAAATGGACCGACTTTGTGACCAGCAGCCACCAACAACCCACGTTAGAAACATTTAGTGGAGGATCAGGGCGGCAGACTGAGCAGTTGAGAAACAAAATTTTAAAAAGGTTGTTAAGGTACTTGAATGCATCCCGAGGAGGGCAACAAAGCTGGTGACAGGGCTGGAAGGCATGTCCTGTGGCTCAAAGCTGCATCAGGGGAAGTTCAGACTTGGTATCATCAAATTGTTTAGGTCGGAAGACCTTTAAGATCATCCAGTCCAACCATTAGCCTAACACTACCAAGTCCACCACTAAACCAATTAAGGGGAGAGTGATAATTTCATCTTTCCTGGCTTGGTGGCTGGATTATTTTTTAATGAAAGTAAAAACTAGGAACCATTAAGGTTGGAAAGGACCTCTAAGATCACCAGTCCAACCATCAACCCAACACCACCATGCCTACTAAACCATGTCCCAAAGTGCCACGTCCACACATTTTTTGAACACCTCCAGGGATGGAGATTCCACCACCTCTCTGGGCAGCCTGTTCCATTTCTTTACCGAGAGGGTGATCACACACTGGAACAGACTTTCCTAGAGAGGTGGTCGATGCCCCATCCCTGTCACTGTTTAAGAGGCATTTGGACAATGCCCTTAACATGCTTTAACTTTTGGTCAGCCCCAAAGTGGTCAGGCAGTTGGACTAGATGATCATCATAGACCCCTTCCAACTGGAATTATCCTATTCTAACCCATCTCTGACAACAGAAGCAGGAAGTTTTACCACATCCTCACAAACTAAAGGAAATTTATTCAACTTGCACTTTATTTTCAGTGACATCAAACACCCAGTGCCACCCAGGACAAGACTAAGGGAGTCATTTACACGCACAGCGAGGCACAACCCCCCCCAAACCCTACGGCCCACCCCCCGTACCCGCCGGATGCCAGCATACGTACACTTGTTGAAGTCAAACGCGAGCTGCAGGCTCATGCAGAGGAAGGCCTGGCAGCTGGAGCACTTCAGCATGTCGCACTCCACATTGGTCCAGCCATACTTGGCACAAACCAGGGGAGACAGCTCGTGGGGTTTGCCTGCCCACTTCAGCGGGTGCTCATGTTAAGGATAAAACCCAATAAATTACAGGTTAAACAGTCGAAGCTTTGGCCAGGGTTTATTTGGCCAAAGATGACGAAAAGCCTCTGAGAAGATGAAGCCTGTGGGGAAGCCATGGGGAAGGTGACAGCAAAACAGGGTGGGGGATGGCTGGAAGCTCAGCATCAAAAAGGATATGGTGAATGTTTCTACTCTGCTGAAATAGGCTTCCTTGCTGGCAGACTCCAAGGAGAGAGCATCCATTTGCGAAGATCCATTAGCTGATTCCGACCAGTCGGACGTGTCCTTCCTAAAAGGAACAGCAAGTCAGCAAGCAAAGCACCTGCACTGTCCTGGAAAGATTTCATTAATAAAAAAATGTGCAGACCACTTTCTAATCTCTCATCCTTCAGCCTTACCCTTACACAAACCCTTTCTCCAGAGCTCCTAACCCTTGACTTTTAATTATTTTACTAATAAACCAATTAAAAGAAATATAACGCAACAAACAAAGGTGCGCATTAAACATTTCACAATGACCAACAGCAGCAGATGAGGATTTAATGTGACAAGTAGCAGACGGGAGCTCGTTTTCCGAGCCCGGCGAAACCAGATCGACGATCACAGCACGTCTCTGAAATCAGGGACACATCTGAGCTCCCAGCACCTGGAATGTCAGCTCCTGGCATCAGCATCTGCGCCCAGAGGCGAGTGCTGCCCTTCAGCCTCTCCAACACCCCTCCACAGGCCAAAATTCATGGATGTTTGGGCTAAAGGTGCGCTGTGCCTCCAAAGGCAACCACAGTTGTTTGACTTGAGCCGGACACCCCCAAAGCTCAGCCACCCAGTGCCCCCAGTGCCTCCCAGAGTCCGCAACGCCCACCAAGTAAGCCCTGTGACTCTGTGCCCCCGCCTCCGGGGTGTGACCCCATGCTTTTCGGGTCAGAGCCCTGCTGCGTGGCCAGTTCAGCTCGCTCAGGCTGTGGGGACGCCAGAACTCTCCAGGTCACTTACCTGCCCCTGCCCTCCCCGTGCCCCCCAGCAATGCCTCCCAGTGCACACCAATGCCTCCCACTGCCCACTAATGCCTCCCAATATCTGTTTCTGCTAGTGCCTCCCCGTGCCTTAGTCCCTCCAGTACTCCCAGTGCCCTTTAGTGCCACCAGCACCGCCTCCCAGTGCCCCCCCCTCCGCTTCCCACTCCCTCCCAGCGCCCTCCTTTCCCAGTACCCCTCCCTCATAATAACTCCCAATACCTCCCAGTGCTCTCCAGCACCCCCCAACGGCTCCTGTCGCCTCCCAGGACCCCTCAGCGTCTCCCAGCGCCCCCCAAAAACTTCGAGGGCTCCCCAGCCTTCTCCCCCCCGCCCCCCACCGGTGCCACACGGCCGGGCCACCCCCCCCGCCCCAGGCCGGGAGCCAGCGGGGCCCCGCCGCTCCCCCTCACCCTTCGGGGCCGGCGCTCTCGGGGGCGATGCCACCATCGATGAGATCGCGGATCTGCTGGGGGGTGACGGCGGGCGGCCTCCCCCGGGCCCCCCCCGCCGCCCCGGCGCTGGGCGCCGCCATCTTGGTCCCTTACCCCGTAACAACCCGGGGAGGGGGGGCGGGAAACACGGCCGCGAAAGACCGTTCCGGCCCCGCCACGGGACGGGCCATGACCCCCCGCAACTCCCGCAGGGCCTCGTCGTCCGCACGGAAGGGTAGCGGTTCGCTGCCGCGTCCTTCCCCGGGCTCTCTTTTACTCCAGCCCGCCCGGCGCGGCTGACGATCGCTGAGCCCCTCAGAGCCAACAACAACGTTCTCGCCGCGGACCTTCCCCCCCCTCCTCCCCCTCCGCCAAGAAGCCCGCGTTTCCTAGGCCGCGGCCTTCTCCCGCCCACCGCCAAGAAGCCCACGTTTCATAGGCCACGGCCTTCCACCGCCAAGAAACCCGCGCTTCATAGGCCGCAGCCTTCTCCCACCCACCTCCAAGAAGTCCGCGTTTCATAGGCCGCGGCCGCAAGAAGCTCGCTGCTGATTGGTCGATGGTAAGGGGAAGGGGGGGCTTTCCTAGGCTCGCCCTTGAAGAGGAGCGGGCGGGGCCATGTCGGCTGCTGATGGGGCCCGGGAGGGCGTCAGGGAGGCCTCGGGCAGGGTGGCGGGCGGCAGCGGCGGCCTCAACCGCTTCGTGCAGCTGCCGGGCAGGCCGCGCTCGGCGGGTGAGTGGCGGCCGGTCCGGGGGGGGCCACCCCCGTCCCCACGGCTCTGAGGGGACGGACGCCCTGCGGTTGGGGGGGGGGGGGGGGGGGTTGCCCTGCGGCTCTGGGAGTTGCCCTTCGGCTCTGGGATCTTTTTTTTTTGGGGGGGGAGCTGGGGTACCCTATGGATCTTGGATTGGTGGGGGGGGTCACCCCGTCCCCAAGGCCCGGGGGTGGTGTGGGGAGGGCCGGGTTATGTTCCTGGCCCGACGGCCCCGGGATATGGGGGCCCATAGCCGCGGGTGGGGGCGGTCACCCCTTTCCAAACGGTCTTAGGGTGTTGAAGGGGACCCAGAGTCTCGAAGGGTGGGGGGGCACCCCCCTCCTACGACCCCCGGGGATGGTGATTCTTCCCTCCCCATCCCGGCGGTCTCAGCGCATTGGGGGATGCTTGGATGCCCCGCTTGGGTGGTTCATCCTCGTCCCCATGGATATGGGGTGTGTGTGGGGGACACAGGGTACTCCACGGGCCCTCGTGGAGGTCAGCCCCATCTTAGTGACCCTAGATGGGCCTGGGCTGCCCCATGGTGACACACCCCCACCCTCCACAATCCCAATGTATCAGGATTTTGGGGTCCTGGGAGGGGTGATCCTGGGATGGGGGGGGTCCAGGCTACCAGAGGACCCTTGGATGAAACATCAGCCCACTCCTGTGCCCTGGGAATGGTGGTTCTTTCTCTTTTCCACCTTCCTCCTAGCAGTGTTGGTATGTGGGGGGGGTCACCCCACCCCAACAGCCCCAGGATATTAGGGGGAGGAGGCCAGGGTTAACCCACAATCACAGGATTGGGGAGATCATCCCCATCCCAACAGTTCTGCGATACTAGGAGGGATGTGGGGCACCCCATGGTTCTGTGATGGGGTGATGGTGGGGGGTATTCCCAGCTGGTTTGGGGTATCACCTCCTCCTTACCTCCATAGTATCTCCTGCCTTCAAGGGCCACATGGTGCTGGGGTACTGCCACCCAGGAGGTGGGTACCCCAGGGCATCCTTTTCTGCCCCTGGTCCTGCCACTCAGATTCCTTGGTGGGGGATGTGAAGCCCCTCACTGCCTCGGGAGTAGGAGCCTGTGTTCAGCATGTTTGGAGCACCAGTAACAGCTGGGAACGGGCTTTCAGACCAGGGTCCGTGTTTCCATCTCTGAAACCTGTCACGATCTGGAACTGCAGCAGAGGACGCCTTCGGGCCTTGTGCAGTGCTGCTGTGAATTTGCTAAGTGGCTCAACACCTTCTATTTTGGGGCAAATTCTTAAATGTATTTCCTTCCTTCTGTGATAAGGATCTCTTCGTTATACAAGAGCTGATTATCTTCACGTTCTTGAATTTTAATCATTGGCCTGAGCGAACCACCAGCGCATCCTCCTTACACGGTTGCAATGGTCCTGCTTTTGGCTACGGATCATGTCCCGATGTGGAATCCTGCCCTCTACCACCTGTGATGGGGCAGACGCTGCGGCCCTGGAGACGAACTACCCCTGTTCAGCTCAACCTTAGCACTTAAGTCCAGCCTTAACAAACCCAAAGCTGACTGCCAATCTTGCTAAAAAAACTACCTGATGGAAAAAAAATCCCTTTTGAGTCAATTGCTGGAGTTTTTTCCCCGTTTTGACACCTGTTAATGTCCTAGTTATAGAGCTCCAGCAGCAGCCCTTACATAACTGTTGAGATGGAGGAATATTTTTTCCCCCTCCTTTCATTTCCTCCAACCAGGTTTGTTTTCTTACCTCCCAATTCTATTTCAGAGTTTTCAGGAGGCATTCCTTCATTTTCCCTGCACCATTCAATGCCCTAGACTCTTTCCATAAAGCATGCTATCTCCTTTTTAATCCCGTTTTTATAAGTAAATTGACACCTGCGGCTTGGAGTCTGCTGATCTGACTGTGCAAAAAGATATTTTTTGCACTCTTCGCAAGCAACAGCATGTGGCAGAATTTAGAAATGAGGCATCCTGAAGCTGGAAAGTCATTGCAGGTGCAGCTCCAAGGCAGTAACCCCAGGGAAGGGGTATGTGTTTGTGAGAGGAGTATGTTTATTTAGTCCTGCTCCTGCCATTTCTGCTAGCTACAGCCAAATCTCTTTCCGGTAGCTGTGTTGGCAAAAGAGCTTGACCTGTTTCCATTTCCAGAGTTGCCTTTTAAGCGTGAGGTTAGCAGTTTCACTTCCCTCATCTTCTTTGCTCCCAAAGGATCTAGGAATCATTTTTTTCTGCTGCAGTTTGCTTTGGCTACTGCTGAGCCTCATAGCTGGCCCTGGAGAGGGACGATATGGGGGTCATTCTTCTTTTCCTTTCTGCTTACAGGTGTCTGAGCAGATGGTGGGACAGCCCAGACCCTTGGCCTCTTCCTTTCTTCTAGCAGCATGGTCATGATAAGAAAAAGCATAGTTTCAGGCAGGCTTTCCAAACAACTTTATATTCAACTCATTCATTATTTATTTTTAGGAAATGAATTCAGCTAATTAGACATTTTTTCCCCTCTTGTTTTAAAAATAAAAACAAAAGGCCAGCTGGCTAGCTTACTAACTGGACTAGCAGGTATTCCCCTCTTGTTTAACCTAGCCAGTGAGATGATGCTAGCAATTTTTTTTCCTGCAGTCATGAAAGGCAGGATAATCGAATGGAAAGAAAACACTTTTGTTCTTTGAAACTTGTCTTTGTGCTGCTCTGTTTGAAGCGCCTCTCGCCTTATGTTTGTGCTGCGTGTGATTCAGTGCAACCACTTGGTACCTTGCGGTTTAATTTTCTTCTTCTATAATTTTATTATAGAGCTATTAAAAAGTGGTAGAGAAATCCAGTGGGCTTGAGCGTAGCTGTTGACACATGCTGTGGTTCTGGGCATGCTGGTAGCATTTAATCTGCTCTATAACTTCAAGTAATCTGCTGGTGCTAAGGGATTTTTGTGTTGGTTTATTTTTTTCTTCAAGCTTTCCATAGATTTCTGTAGCTGTCAAGGAACCAGAGTTGGAATTTAATAAACTTTGATGCTTATGTTAGTCAGAATAGGAACAACATTTTATGAACTAGCAGGTGCAGTTCATCTTTGTCCTCCCTGTAAGGGGGACATTTTGAGTGGGAGTCTTGTTGGATGCCATTCAGGACCATTACACTTTCCTCCTCTGAAATGAAGGGTTTCTTTAAGTTTTCTTAATGAACATCTCTGCCCTCTCCTCTTTCTCGCTCCAGATCTATTCTGTATTCAAAGTCTTGGAGAGGCAGGAAACATGTCTCGTGCATCAGTTGCTGTGCTGCGTCACGTTGGGAAACTGAGGAATAGATATTTGTGCTGCCTTTTTGCTTACTCTCCTTCTGTTCTAATAGTATCTCTTGCAGGAGAGGTATTCAGTTAGGAATCTGTGCTAATAAAGTCAATCTGGGCCATCCAAGCAGCTCCCTCTGAATCACTTGAAAAGGGTGAATTTCACAGGGTATTAACAGGTCAGTGCTTAACGATAGCCATCAGATAGCTTAGTTCTAAATTAGGAGTTTCTTTAATTACGTCCCAGTCGTGATGTTTCAATTTAGTTCTGTTTGTGGAGCTTCTTATTCTCTGAAAGTTTTCTTGTTCTCATTTCTGCCCTCAGGACCAAGGAAAAGGAGTCTCCCTGTGAATGCACCTTCCCATCTGTCGTCGTTTAACCCCAGCCAGCAACTCAGCACCACGCAGCCGCTCGCTCACTCCCCCTGCCCCTGGGGTGGGGGAGAGAATCGGAAGAGTAAGAGTGAGAAAACTCCTGGGTTGAGATAAGAACAGTTTAATAATGGAAATAAAGTAAAATAGTAGTAGTAGTAGTAATAACAATATGATAATAATAATATACAAAGCAAGTGATGCACAATGCAATTGCTCATCACCTGCTGACCGATACCCAGCCAGTCCCCAAGCAGCAATTGCTGCTCCCTGGCCAGCTCCCCCCAGTTTCTATACTGAGCATGACGCCATATGGTATGGAATAGCCCTTTGGTCAGTTGGGATCAACTATTCTGGCTGTGCCCCCTCCCAGTTTCTTGTGCACCTGGCAGAGCATGGGAAGCTGAAGAGTCCTTGACTTTTAGTCAAGAGTACTTAGCAGTACTTAGCAACAACTAAACCATCAGTGTGTTATCATCATTACTCTCATCCTAAATCCAAAACCCAGCACTATGCCAGCTACTAGGAAGAAAATTAACTCTATCCCAGCCAAAACTGGGACACCATCCTTCCTTCCTGCTTCGCTTTGGAGTCCTAAACTGGGAAAGCAACTGCTTTCCAAATTATATCTGTCCACTTTAAAGCCATTTTCTAGAACTAGAGTTATGACCTCTTTCCCACAGATCTGTCTTGACTTGGTATATCTTATTGCTACTTTCCATGTCCGGCGTCAAAGAATTCACAGCGGGGCCCGCTGACTTGCAGCTTTTTGTAGTGATGGTGCCTTGCCGTGCTTCATTTAGTGTTGGGCGCTTCTTTAATCTGTGGCAGGTTCAGCTCTTGGGGAGGTGGGATTTGCTAACTAGAGGAGGAAGTTAGCAAACCCTTGGGTGTTTCCACCTTCCTGCACCGTCTAAAGTTTGAGCTTGTGTAATAGGCTCGTTGTGCACCTCTTAACGCTGGAGCAAAACCAGATCCAAAACTTACATGAATAATTTCAGTAGGAAATGTGACTCATCTGATAAAACATAATTAAATGGTAATGCAGTGCTTTATTGCAGGTGCAAGTCATAGAGCTTGTCTGCTAAAGAAACTAATTTGATTTAACTCTTCAGTAGATCCAGCTTTTACAGGTCGCTTCTTTAAAAAGACAGAACTAGAGGAATCTTTTTCTAAGACTTTCTTCTAAAGTGAATTAAGGTCACTTCAATTCTGACTAGAAGAGTTTGGTGACAATTTAACTCAGTTTAACATTGTACCATTGAGTTCATTGATACATTTGGGAGTGTGCTTGCATAGGTGACTCGGAAGATGTGTTTGATAATTTTTTTTTTCCTGTTTTGTGGGTAGATATGTCATCTTCTCTGGGCCTCTGTGAGTGGGAGGATCTAGTCCATTGAGACGAAGGAGTTAGCGAAGAGCAAAGCTTAAAAACAGCAGGCTGGAAATGTGAAGCCTTTGGAGAGAAGTCAGTTCTTACATGTGGAGCATGGCGTTGAGCAAACGCAGCTGGGGTCTGCTTGAATAGAGCGGAAAATCTGTTATTCTCGAGCAGAGCGAAATGAAATTGCTTGTGTTTGTAGCTACAGAGGTTGGCCCTGAGCTTTTGGAAACCTTGCTCTGGTTGGCATTTCCAGCCCTCCTTTCTCTGGGAGTCACTGCTGTGTAGCAGGCACAACACGAGGAAGCATTTTGGCCGCTCTCATCCCTGGTTTGATGTTCAACTTAACACTGAGAACAGTGGATTTCCCCTGAGCAGCTGAGTTGTGAATGCATGACCAGGGACAGGCATCGTTTCTCCTCTGCCATGAGGATTCCTAGCTTCTGACAAAGGACAGCTACTGAGTGAGTGTTTAATAGAAAAATTTGTTTCTGTAGTGCGCAGAGCCCTTTGAGTTGTTGGTGAGAGTAGTGGGAACGGGCAGGGAACTAGCGGCAGATGTGGTTTGCAGCAGGAACGGCTGCATGGAAATGGTGATCCTTTCAGACCGTCTTGGATGGGTACTTGCAAATACCTGTTTGACACCAGCTCTGGCTTCTGATGCCCTTTCTGTGTCTTGGAACTATCTTGAAAAAATTTCTTTTGAAGATAGGACATGGCTTTCTAGGTAAATGGGAAGAGGTGAAACCTGCTGGGCTGTGTATGGGCTTAACGTACCCATCTTGCTGTCTCGAGGTCCTGCGTGCATCAAGCATTGATCCCTTTCTGTTGAAACTCAACTGTTCTGGGGCTTTATAGCAAAGTCGGGCATCTTCTCTTTTTAATTTTGAGTTGAATGACAGAGAAGGCCTCCTTGGTTTTGTTTTTTAATTTATTTTCTTTGAATTGTGCCTCTTACTCTTTAGCCTGTTTGCTTTATATAAAGCTCAGCTTTCTTCTCCCCTCTTCCCTCTGGAAAATTCTCATGGCAAGTGTTATAACTAGAGGGAAATAGGATCTACAGTTAATGTAATATTTGAATTCCTTATTCCCTAACACCTTTTCAATTCAATGGGGATAGAACTAAATCCTCACTCCCCTGCAAAGGGTGTGCATCAGTGCTCCCAGTCTTCCCTGGAATTAAGCTTCCATTTCAGTTCTTTCAGGTCTTCTTTTTGGAGACCTCCAGGGCAAACACAGAAGAAGAAACAAGTAGGATGAGCTCCCTTTGGCCAAGCACAGACACATAAGCCCTTCGCCAGGATTTTCTATATAGGCTGCAGAGAGGCATGGGCACTTTTCAAGCACGGTTTTGTTTGCAGATATCCAAGATCAGATGAATTGCCCTCTTGAAGCATCGTAAGAGTCTGAACAATTGATTGTAAATACCTTTATTGCCAATGTGTTCACTTCAGAAAAGCAAATCCATCTCTTTGGATGGTTTCAGAGTTTAAAATAAAAAGCCAAAAGGGACAGATGTTTCTCTTTCCCTTTCTGAATCACCTCTGAAGCATGTAATATTTATTTAACAGTTTAGTCCAGCACTGAGGCCACTAATGGCTGCTGCTATTAGGAGATGTAATATCCACCCCTCCTGTGTGCGAATGTCTACGCCACGCTGGGTGCCCAATGGCCCTGTGCTGTCTCAGTAGCCAGCAGATTTTTCCGTTAATTCCTTAACTTTCTTCCCCTCCTTTTCAGCCAGTGCTTATTAGTTTCCTAAGTGGGGATTGCTGCAAGACGCAATTACTGGAAACAACCCAAATCTGTCAAAACTTAGCCACAAGGAGTTTGTCTGAACCCTGTAGAGCAGCTTAATTTTGGACAAGAGTTGGAGCTTAAAGCGGCAGCAAATGGGGAACATGATTAAGCACAGCTGCTTGTGCTGAGTTAAAATTCATTATTCAGTCCGGACAAATCATTTATTTCACCTTTCCTGTAGGAAAGATGCTTGATGCCTCATTTGTTTTTGCTCCCTGTGTCTGATTCACTGCTGATAATTGTAACAGGCTCTAAGAAGAAAACACGATGGGTCCTAATTAGATGCTTCACTGGATCCTGTTCCATCCTAAAAGTCTGTAAAAGAGCTGGGAGAGCAGGTGGGTGGTGAAGATCACTGGTTTGGTGAGGGGTCTTCAGGGATCTTCTTTTGATGATTTTTTTTTTTTTTTTTTGGTTTGCTCCTTATTGTCAAGTGAATCAAAGCAGGCCTGTCTTGAGGTGCAACAAGCAGAGGATGTGCTCGAGGGAGTGATGGTTACATGTTGAAATTGTACATTTTAGGGGACTATTATGTGTTCTCCTTCTCAAGATGAAGCTTAGACTCACCAAAACACTGTTGTATTGCATAGAAAAAATGATTTTTGAAACCTTCCTGGTTCAGTCAGCTTGGTATGTTCTACATGTGTCTCACAACCAGCTCCTTTGTTCAGGGACCTGATCGTTTTCTATTATTTTCATCTTTCTCATTCGTTACGTGGTCCTGTGTCTTGTTGGAGAAAAATATTCACGTCTGGCATGGTGCTTGGCTCTTGCTGTGCATCGAATTTGAGCAAGCTCAGAATTACTTTTTGATCACTTGTCAGCTCAGGCTTCAGTTGCTGTTGTCCAACAAGAATATGGCTGTTTAGATTTTCCTGGACTGAATTGGTCTTTTTGTCTATTCCAGTTGAGGTCTGAGCTTGAATTGTGCTCCCTGCTTTTATTTCCATTGGCTTTTAGGGAAGAGGGTGGGTAGGCAGAGGGCTTCCTTTTGGGAAGGGCTGCGTCTGCCAGTTGTCAGGCTCAGCCTGTAGGATCTCAAATGGGTTCCCTGCTGCTCTCCCTCCCAGTGCAAATGCCTTTGTCTATGAACAGATTTTACTTGCTGTATCAGACCCGTGTTGCTTAACGTTTAGGAAGCTCAGGGGTGTCCAAGTTGAAAGAGCCCTCTTGAGATACAAGATGCCAGGAGCAAAAGAGAAGAAATGGAGAGAAGGTTTGTGTAGGAGGGAGAGCAAATCATTAGTTTTTTTCTTTGTTCCCATCGGGCAGCTTTAAATATAAACATTTTGGAACTGTTTCCTAAGTGAAATCTGCCATACAGAATGACAGAAGGGGGAATTTGTAAGATATCTCAGAAATTGCTTTTATGGAAGGATTGCCATGCGGAAGGATTGTCGTGCGTTGACCTGCAGGCAGGTCTCCTCAGGCAGGTGTGGTCCAGGGGCTAGGGTGGATGTGGATGAGATGGTGACATGCAGAGGCTCTCCCCATTCCTGCTCGGAGAAGTGGATCTGTCATTACAGAGCTCTTTCCTCCTGGCTGCAGGCATGCTTCCCTCTAGCTAAACACCAGCTGCTCTTGTTGGAGGACCACCACAGTGGGTGTAGTCCTGACCCTCGGACACAAGCTCAGCTCCTCTGCTGACATTTCACTGAAGCTGGTTTACCTTCTGTCCTGGTTTTGGCTGGGATAGAGCTAATTTTCTTCCTAGTAGCTGGCATAGTGCTGGGTTTTGGATTTAGGATTAGAAGAATGTTGATAACACGCTGATGGTTTAGTTGTTGCTAAGTACTGCTTATGCCAGTCAAGGACTCTTCAGCTTCCCATGCTCTGCCAGGTACACAAGAAACTGGGAGGGGGCACAGCCAGAACAGTTGATCCAACTGCCCAAAGGGCTATTCCATACCATATGGCGCCATGCTCAGTATAGAAACTGGGGGAGGAGGGGTTGGCTGGAGGGAGCGATCGCTGCTCGGGAACTGGCTGGGTATCGGTCGGCAGGTGGTGAGCAATTGCATTGTGCATCACTTGCTTTGTATATTATCATTACAATTATTATTATATTGTTATTACTACTACTACTACTATTTTACTTTATTTCCATTATTAAACTGTTCTTATCTCAACCCAGGAGTTTTTCTCACTCTTACTCTTCCAATTCTCTTCCCCCATCCCATCGGAGTAAGGGGAGCGAGAGAGCAGCTGTGTGGTAGTTGCCGGCTGGGGCTAAACCACGACACCTTCTCATTTTGCTGTAGGCCATAGATGTCCACCAGCAAGAAGTGGCCATCGCTGCGTGGCAGACAACGCCAACTTGTATGTGTTTGGAGGCTACAATCCTGACTATGATGAGTCTGGTGGGCCAGAGAATGAAGACTACCCGCTCTTCAGAGAACTCTGGCGGTACAACTTTGCTACAGACACCTGGCATCAAATGGGCACTGAAGGCTACATGCCCAGGGAACTAGCTTCCATGTCACGTACGTATGGAAATTCAATTCCTATGGGCCTACTGCTGAAGCTATTTTAATCAGTGTCCTTGGTGGAATGCAAAACCAGGCAAGAACTGGGAAATCTGGATCCTGTTTCCAACTCTTCTGCAAGTGGGCCTTCAGTTTGGGTTGGTTTTGTGATTTTTCTTTCCCCTTTTGCTCAGGTTGAGGCAGAGGGAAAGAAAAAATTTCAAATGCAAGAGGTAGTCTTCAGGTCCTTAGCTTGATAGTTGCAAGGCACTTGTGCTTTCAGCAGCTAGGTGCTCAGTGCAATCAGACATCTCAAAGCATCCAAAAATAGATCTCTTTGTTCACTAGCCATTTTTAAAAGTAGGCCTTTGGTTACCATGGTTTTAGCTTGCATTCTTCCTCCTCTAGAGCATTTCAAAGCCATAAATGCGTAGTGTGAATTGTAGGGTATTTGAACAATATTGAACACTCGCTGCTTACTGTCTCCAGAGCAGAGAGTCGTTCTGTTTTACTGCGTCTCACAGCAACAAGTGTCTCTGCTCTGTCTCTCTCTCCTAGTTGTATTGCATGGTAACAACCTGCTTGTGTTTGGGGGCACTGGGATCCCCTTTGGGGAGAACAATGGCAACGACGTCCACGTCTGCAACGTCAAGTACAAAAGATGGGCTATGCTCAGTTGCCGAGGAAAGAAACCCAATCGAATCTATGGCCAGGTATGAAGGACAGCCCTTGTTGAGGCACTTTGAGTGTGCCTGCGTACGCTGCTCTGTGTGTCACAGAAAAGGGGTCAGAGCACGGAGATCTCTTCTCTGCTAGTAACCGAGTTGTTCTCTGTGTACGTAAGTGTAAGGAAAGACATAAAGAAATAGAGCGGTCTTGGTTCTTTGAGATTTCAAAGGAAAGGAATAGTTTTTTTGCAGTTAGAAAAGTCAAAATTTATTAACTAAATGCCTGATGCAGTTGAATAAAAAAGTATGTCTGATTTAAGGAGTGGTTGGTAGTTTCCAGAGTTGCTCTGTAGCCTCAAAGCCTTTGAAACCCAAAACTATAAATGAAAGAAAACAGTGGTTAGTAGGTCTTGTTTGTATTAGAATAACAACTTTTAAGACTTTCCATAATGTGGATGAACATGGTGTACAAAACCACTCACAAACTTACAAATTCACTTTCGCAGGAGGACTGCCACCTTTTGCTGTGCTTTCCACTAATACTGCCGAGATACTTGTGGTGCAGACATTTATAACCCAACTAATTTCTCATTTAGATGTGCACCAGACACTTGGGGGAAGGAAAGTAGTCTTCCCCTTGCCCAGTTCAGCTCGAGCTGGCCTTTGGCAAATGGGCAGCTGGGAGCAGAAGGAGCTTATATTTCTGCTTTCACCTTGGACTGCATCAGGGAATGGTGCCTGCACCACCTTCACAGTTTCACTAGGCTGACAGTCCACGTGCTTTTGAATTGTACAGGCTGTGTCTGGTGTGTAGTCTGACTTCTCCACTGTGTTTGGGGCTTTCTCTGTTAAGCTTAATGCTGCTGGCTATCTGATAGCTGGTTTGTAAGATTCTCTGTGACAGTATCTGCATAGGGTCAGCGTGGAAGAGATTCAGGGTTAACTGTGCTTTGGTTTTAGCTCCTGGGAGCCCCTGCTGCACAGATTTGTCTTGTCTGATGCCTGAAACTCAGCAGCTCCACTTCTTGTGTGTGGAGGTCCTCATCTTGTGACCGTGGAGTTACTTTCCATTCCTACAGACACCCCCTTGCCCCTATCTTTTGTGTGTCATCCTTGTTTGCCCTTCATGTTCCTCCCAAACATGTAATTTTCTAAGTTGTAGGTAGGGCGTTGCAAGCGGTCTCTTGCTTTGGGAGGGTGGGAATTCTCTCTTTTTCAGACACTGATGTCATGTGTCCTTTCTAACTGGTTTCTCTCTGTTACCTTCCAGGCCATGGCCATCATCAATGGTTGTCTCTACGTGTTCGGAGGAACAACTGGTTATGTTTACAGCACTGACCTACATAAACTAGACCTCAACACTAGAGAGTGGATCCAGCTGAAACCAAACAGTATGTCCTGTGACATGCCAGAGGAGAGGTGAGAAGCTGGACAGTCTCAGAGGGCTTTTACACAGGGGAGTCACCACCTTTATGGACAGGCTTCTGGACACTCTTAGAGCAGTGTTTTCGGCTGTGAACTTTGCACAACTGGTGCTTCAGCAGTCTGGTGTGCAGGGGGAGGTAGGGATGGGGTGTGAAGCCTTTGCCAGGACACTGATCTAGACTGTGGTGCCAGAACAGAGCTGGGGACTTGGGGCAGCTGGTGAGCGCTGAGGAAGGGAAGAAACTTCGGTTGATCCCTGTCCCTTGTCCTATTCTATAGCAAGGCATGGAGGAAGGAGGGCTGGGAGACTGATCAGTGACCATCTTAGTGAGAGAAAGGGCTGGAATATTGATGGCCGTCATGGTGCTCCATAAATCATTGCACTTAAGTTCTGTGGTGCTCTGCTCTCAGAAAATGCCTTTCAAGCTTCTGGGGTGCTGCTTAGATTGCTCATGAAAGCTTCCACATCTTCTGAACGCTCCCAACCTGAGGGACTGATACAACATAGCTGGGCTTGGGTGTTTGCTTAAAGCACTCAAATTTGCTAGTGTTTTCTAGAAGGCTTTTGTTGTTGCTCACTTGCACTAATTGCTTGTGCACCTTCAGGTACAGACATGAAATCGCACATGATGGTCAACGGATTTATGTCTTGGGAGGTGGAACTTCCTGGACAGCTTATTCCTTAGATAAGGTAAGGCCATCAGAAACCTGGATTGCTTGCCCGGGTAGGAGACTTTCTACAGTGAAGTATGACCAGCAGGGTCTCTTCATCTGGCTTTGCCTGGAGAGCTTGGTAAAAAAACAGATAACTAGGAGCAGATTGTTCTCCTACTTCTGTAAAACCTGGTGTTCCCACAAAGATGTTCTGTTGACTTACAGATGATGAATCTGTGGTACCCAGTGACCATACCATGCAAAACAGCTTCATTTTTGTAGACCTGTTATCAAAGATTCTTATTTTAAAACACCTGGGACATCTTTCTAAATGTTGTAGTTGTGCCAAAACAGGAAAGTGCCAAAGGAAGGAATTCCTTGATGTTAAATTCAGCTATTGGTATGGTGACTCTTTTCTTGACTTCTCCCTTAATCCCCTCCCTTTAATTGCCTTTCTTGTGGTAAACGTTTTTCTCCAATACAATTTGGGGAGGGAAGAGTGAACTAATCTTGAACGCTGAAATGATAAATGAGGAAACTTCAAATAGTGCTCTGCTTCCAAAAAAGCTGAAACTGCAGCAGTTAACATGACTTTTTATCTCTCCATTCTCTGCATTTCTTTCCTCCTTACGTGCAGTATGAGATAGGTATTTCTAAATACTTTTGAGAACTGGAGGGTGTGGGTTTTAATTGGTCCAGTTTTTTTAAAAGCAGTATTCTTTTTCTTCAGCTGTGGGGCTTAAATAGCAAAGCCTAAGATGAAAGCTTTAGTAAGCTGCTCCACTTTGAAGGTGATTTTATACCTGCTTAGTCACTGGCTGTGATTAGCTATTTTTGTTTTTACACTTAATGAAGAAGAGGTGTTATTTATAGTGGCTCCCTGGGTCAGAACATGTAACTGCGTCACTGTAGTGCTGGGAGAGCCAGGAGGAACTAACAGCTCCTCTTTGTCACTTCAGATCCATGCGTACAACCTTGAAACCAACACCTGGGAGGAAATTGCCACAAAACCTCATGAAAAAGTTGGTGAGTCTGGAACTTCATGTGTCGTCTTCCCCTGTAAACCAGAGAGTGGCCAAGATGCTCGAAGATGCTGTTTGCTGGCAGGCCGAAAGCCTTTTTTGTAACCTTGTACAGTATGTGACTTAACACTGGCTTCAGGACCCTGCTTGTTTAGAGCTTTAGCAGTGAGGACTAACCCATCTGAAGCACGTTTAGCGGTCTGGCTTCTCTCCCTCCCTGGGTGGGAAAGATGATAGTGGCTGGCTCTCCTCCCAGAAGATGACACACGTCATCTTTGCTCCCTCTGAGGGACCACATGCTGGCCTGGTTAGCAGTGGGGGTTTCCCTGAAACCTTGTAGGCTCTTGGCTGCTGCTTTTCACCAAGCCAGAGGTGAGAGCTGGAGTCTGTGGGGAATGAGATTCTGGCACGTTTCTTCCTTCCCTGAAGAGCAAGTAGGAGTCTGTCGTGGTTTAACCCCAGCCAGCAGCTAAGCACCACGCAGCTGCTCACTCGCTCCCCCTACCCCGATGGGATCGGGCAGAGAATCAGAAGAGTAAGAGTAAGAAAAACTCCTGGGTTGAGATAAGAACAGTTTAATAACGGAAATAAAGTAAAATGGTAGTAGTAGCAGTAATAATAACAATATAATAATAATATACGAAACAAGTGATGCACAATGCAATTGCTCACCACCCGTCGAGCAATGCCCAGCCAGTTCCCAGCAGCGATCACTGCCCCCTGGCCAACTCCCCCCAGTTTCTATACTGAGCATGACGCCATATGGTATGGAATAGCCCTTTGGTCAGTTTGGATCAACTATTCTGGCTGTGTCCCCTCCCAGTTTCTTGTGCACCTGGCAGAACATGGGAAGCTGAAAAGTCCTTGACTTTTAGTCAGGAGTACTTAGCAGTACTTAGCAACAACTAAACCATCAGTGTGTTATCAGCATTATTCTCATCCTAAATCCAAAACCCAGCACTGTGCCAGCTACTAGGAAGAAAATTAATTCTATCCCAGCCAAAACCAGGACAGAGTCAAACCTGAAACAGCCGGTAGCTAAATTAGAGATGTTATACCTGTGACTGTAGGAAAGCAGAAGCCCCTTATAAATGAAACAAGTGACTCCTATGCATGGTTATACGTTGAGATATAATCACCACTTGCCCAAGCACTTTAAAGCAACTATAGTTGATACTTTTTTTTATTCTCCTCAGGCTTCCCAGCAGCCAGAAGATGCCATAGCTGCGTTCAGATAAAAAATGGTAAGATCTGCCTCTTGAAAATTGGTGTATCTTATACAACAATCTTATACAGCAGTGACAAGCCCATCCTTCTAGCCTGAGAGATGCTGGCCTCTGGCACATGTTTAAGAGAACTGCAGGGCACACGTGTCTTTTCTGGAAGAGGATTTCTTTCTTGTTAACAGGCTGTAAGCTGCACAGTTGGCACCACTCTTCGTATGAGGGATCTTGCTGCTGTAGGCAAATTTACTTCTGTGCTGTGCAGTACTGTTGCTCTCTGGAACTCTGCAGCATTTTAGGCAACATGTAAATCTCCTTTGGATGTGTGGCCACTTCAATGTGAGATATCACATATTTTAGCCACAAGTGTCCATGATACTTTGCAACTTATTGGTTGCAAGCTCACAAACAGGTATAAATGATGCTCCTGCTACAGCTCAGTGCCTAACCTGTTAGCTTTACAGTCCACTGTGAAAAGCCAAGTGAGGCTAAGTGCTGGAAGCTGCTGTGAAAAGCAAAGTGGGGCCAAGTGTTGGAAGCCGCCTTCTTTAGAGACAAGATTGTTCAGGGATTTCTTTGATAGTGGGTCCTTTTCATGGTGTTGTAAATCCAGGATGCTCATATGGAGTGGATTATGAGGCAGTAGTAGAGTTAGCACCTGAGTCTTTCTATTCTCTAGTAAAGTGAGGGCCATTTTCATCGAGTCATAGAATCATAGAATGGTTTGGGTTGGAAGGGACCTTAAAGATGACCTAGTTCCAACCCCCCTGCCATGGGCAGGGACATCTTCTACTAGACCGGGTTGCTCAAAGCCCCATCCAACCTGGCCTTGAACATTTCCAGGGATGGGGCATCCACAACTTCTTTGGGCAACCTGCTCCAGTGTCTCACCACCCTCATGGTGAAGAATTTCTTCCTTATATCTAACCTAATCTCCCCTCTTTTAGTTTAAAGCCATTACCCCTTGTCCTATCACTACATGCCCTTGTAAAAAGTCCCTCTCCAGCTTTCTTGTAGGCCCCCTTCACATACTGGAAGGCTGCTATAAGGTCTTCCCAGGGCCTTCTCTTCTCCAGCCTGAACAACCCCAGCTCTCTCAACCTGTTCTCATAGGAGAGGTGCTCTCTGTGGCCCTCCTTTGGACTCACTCCAACAGGTTTTATATGTTAAGAGCTGCACGGAGCTTAGTAGAGCCTTTTGTTCTTCACTTTGATCCTCCAAATGTTCTTGCTGTAAACCACTTGTGCGGTGCCGTTTGAGGCACAGCTTAGAGGGGGCTTTGCATGTGCAATCTGTGTTCAATTACCCACAATTTTGGACGATAGAGTGTTTCTTCAACTAGATTTGGGCCTCTCCTGTAGCCTCGTCCTCCACGAATGCATTTCCCTGAACTTGATAAAAAATGAATTGCTCATAATGGGCTGAAGAAGCAGCTACAATATTGATCCTTCTTTTTGAAAGTCTTCAGATCAATTACTGAGTGCTGCATGTTAAAGGGTGGAGTGATACACCACATTATATTTCTTAGGAGTGCTAATTGTGCCAATAAAAGTAAGGTGGGAGCTGGGACCAGTCACCTTCATCGGCAGTATTTTGCTGCAGTGCAAGCCTCTGAGTTGAGAACTTGGGCAAAGCTGGGTGTGAGGACCTGCCTCTGGCAGGCAGCAGGAGTGGGAGGTGGGGCTGTGGCTGCTCCCCATGGGTTTAAAACCGCTAAAATCTGATCAAATCCAGGTGCCTGTGAACTTGCTACCTAGAATTTAAAATAACTCCCAAAACACACAAAGTATGTCTGGAGAAGAGACATTGCTTTATTCTGCACAGGGTGCAAGGTGGAGTATTTCCACAAATCAAGCACCCCTACTGAAGTTCATTTTGACATTTATACATGACAGTTAACACACCACACCTATTTAATACATAATCATTGAACTGACTGAGCATCCTCTTCTTCCATTGCTCTGTATCTTTTCCGCTTAATTTTAAAGCTACAGTGTGATTTCAATTCACTGCACATGCTCAAAAGGAATGTTGGAGGGGGTAGTCCTTTTGTCCCTCAATTGAGTCCGTGGTTGCAATCTCCCCCCTGCCGGAATTACCTTTCCCCCAGTTACCATGCTTCAGCAATTGCCCAATTTCTCAGCATCTTCTGGGGCAAGATGTTCCCTTTTATCACTGCTGACCTCTCATTTGTGCCCTTCCCTTATCTTTACAACCTTCTTTGTAGCAGGATGTTCCCATTGTCAGTCCTTGAAGTTCTACAGATTTGCATTCTTTGAGGAGGTACTCGTCAGTGAGGCATGCGTTGCTAATACCCTCTTATCTGGCCTACGCATTATTTACTACCTTGATTATTCTAAAATTTTCATGTGTTAGTTACCACTCCTAACTGTGATCCTTTCTTAACTACTACTAACTCCTGCACTATTTCTATTTCATCCAAGAAAAATATATACGTTTAAGGTAACAATTCCTCCCTTTGGAAGTTTCAGATATTTCATTTCAGACTTCCATAATCTTTGATCATCATTATGCTCGTGACAGAGTCCGCATAATTGCTTGTTTCATGCATCCAGACAAAATACAGGCAATTACAATTGTAATTGTAATATAGACAGAGACTTGTAGTAAACTTTGAAGCCGCCCAGTAAGGGAGAATCCAAATCCATGTAACGTTTCATTCAGCCATCCCATTTCCATTGTAGCTCTCAAGTCACGACTTGATTTTGCTACTTTTTTTATCTTGTCTTCGTTAATCATCAATTCAAAAGTTAGATTTAAGTCTATGTTTAGAATTCCCCAGTTCAGGGGCCTCAAGGCCAATTTTGGTAATGGGAGGCATACTGCTACTGTTATGGATTCTTCCGAATGACTGGATAAGTTGCAAGACTAGATTTCCATAACAGTATTACACTTAACAGCTTTCATTTTGTCTAAGATTAATAAACAACTTGGTTAAATATTAATGAGCTACTTGTCAATGTATACTGTTCCTATGGACATTGTAATTCCTTTTATGTTAAAATCTTGGTTTCCATATTATCATCAGAATCATAACTAAAATTATTTCTATTACAAACCACACTATACCCTGTATACAATCAAAATCTATGTATGATGCTTTCTGATCCCCAGTACAGTTCATGAATTAACTTTTAAAATTTCAAATGCAAAGAGTTTTCCTTCTGTTTTTCCCACAATCCACTTACCTGAGGGAAGTCCCTTTTTGATATGAGTGTAATGGATTCAGGGTCCTACTCCATCAAGCTTGACTGCAATATATGTGGTCAGGAGGACTTGAAAGGGTCCTTTCCCATATTCCATCAGGGGTTCGTTGTTCCAGGTTCTGAAATAGACCCAATCTCCTAGCTGAAATTCGTGGACTGTAGTGTCTAGGCCCAAAGGTGTTCTTAATTCTAGGTAACTATTAAGAGAAGGCAGAACCTTCCCTAGAAAAATGACATACTCTTTAAGGTATTGTTTCCCTATTAATTCTGTAGATCCTGGCTCATGATTTATACGTGGATAAGGTTTTCCATATAATATCTCGAAAGGGCTGACCTTTTCTTTGGACTTTGCTGTAATTCTTGCTCTCAGTAATGCTAATGGCAGAGCATCTGGCCATTTGAACTGAGTTTCCTGACAAATTTTGTTCAACTGCCTTTTAATTGTTTGATTCATTCTTTCTGCTTTCCCACTACGCTGCAGCCTCCATGGAGTATGTAAATCCCACCTTATTTGTGATAATCTTGACACTTCTTGAACTATCTCTGTAATGAAATGAGGTCCTCTATCTGAAGAGAACCCTTCTGGTACCCCAAATCTTGGTATAATTTCTTTTAACAAAATCTTTACTGCCTCTCTTGCTTTATTGGTGCAACATGGGAAAGTTTCGAGCCATCCTGAAAAAGTATCGACAATTACCAACAAATATCTATATCCATTACAATTACGTAATTTGGAAAAATCAATTTGCTAGTATTCCCCAGGCATAAAACCTCTTTTCACCTCTCTGGGAGAGGGGTCTCCTTTGGATCTTAGGATTATTTTTGACACAAATTTCACATTGTTGTGTAATGCTTTTAGCAATTGGCATCATACTGATTCCTACAGCGTATCTCTTTACTGCTTCAATTAAAGCTTCAGTTCCCATATGCGTACTCTTATGGGTTCACTCCATTAACTCCATTATTTGTGGAGTTACAACACATTGTCCAGTTGGGATTACCCACCATCCATCAGTAGTCTTTAGGCATTTCAATAATTCAGCCAACTTTTTTCTTTTTCTGTATAATTAGGGGTGTCGATTTTGAAAGTTCTTTCTGGGACTAAGGCTGCTATGGTTGTTGACAGCAACAGGCTGATAGTTGTCTCTTTACATTCTTCAACTGTGTCTGCCCCCAGTAAGATGTCATCTACCTATTGTAACAAGGTAGTGGTGGTCTCCTTACCTTGCCATGGCTCCAGTTCTTTTGCTAGTACATTACCAAAGATTGTGGGGCTGTTCTTGAATCTTTGGGGAAGCACTGTCCAGCACAACTGCATTTTGCGTCCTGTTGTAGGGCTTTCCATTAGAAGGCAAACAGCTTCTGGCTTTGTTCTTCCAATGGAATGCAAAAGAAGGCATTCTTTAAGTCCAATACTGTAAAATAGTTGTTTGAATCAACTATTGTTAAAAGTATAAGGATTGGGTACCACTGGATGTATGTCAGTCACTATCTGATTAATAGCTCTTAGATCTTGTACTAAATGGTATTCCTGTGAATGTGGCTTTTTAATCAGCAAAATCAGGGTATTATATTCCAATTGGCATTATCGTAACAGTCCATATTTTAGAAACTTATTAATCATAGGCTCCAGTCCAACACAGGCCTCCATTTTTATTGGGTATTGTTTTCATCTTACTGGCTTTGCTCCTGGTTTCAATTCCACTCTCACTGGTTTTGCTGATTTAGCTCTTCCAGGTTTCTTGGTTGCCCAGATAAAAGGGATTACTGCATTCATGATTTCAGAGGAGGCTTCAATTTGCTTCTCCTTATTTCCAGCACCTTGTGCCTCTGGAAATTCCTGTAACGTATACACTTGTGCTTCCCAAGCATTATTTTGCAGAATACGTACTCAAACTTTGTTGCGATCAAAGCTTATTTGTGCTCCCAATTTATTTAATAAATCCCTTCCCATCAGAGGTAACGGACATTCTGGCATATACAAAAATGCATATGTAAGTATTCCCAATTTCACACTTAATCGGTTGAAAGAAAGGTCTGACCTCTCGTTTTCCCATGGCACCAGTCACTGATGTAGAGAATTTGCTTATGGGCCCTTTACAGCTATTTAGTACAGAATACATTGCCCCTGTATCAACTAGGAATTTAACTGTCTCATTCCCCAGCTTGACTGAAACCAGGGGTTTGGCTGGGGAATCTAATTTCTCAACCCCCAGTCCCTATCAATCTGAATCTTCCATGCCAATCATAAGTATAAGTCTGCCTCCAGAATGGGTGCAGACAGGGATGTCCATTTCTTTGGGCATTTGTTCTTCCAGTGTCCCTTTTCCTTGCAAATCACGCACTGATCTCTTCCCAAAGGGACTCTATTTCCTATATTTCTTCTTGTTCCTTGCCCCTTTTCATGCCCACAACCTCTTGGGAAACCTCTTCCCCAAGAGGAAATTTGTGCTTGAGCAAAAGCAGCTGCTGAAATTGCAGCATCTTGCTTTCTATCCTTCAATTTCTCTTTCTGCTTTTCCTTCCTTTCCAATCCTTCCCTATTATTCTATACCTTATATGCAATTCCTATTAACTGAGATACTGATGTTCCAGGCGTGCCATCTACCTTTTGCAACTTTCTCCTTATGTCCGGTGCTGACTGCCCCACAAAGTAGTAAAAGTCATTCTGTTAGCCTCATCCTCAGGATCCAAATCCATCCACTTCCAGGCTGTTTCACACAGTCTCTTATAAAAGACAGAGGGGTCCTCATCTTTACCTTGCACCACCTGATACAGTTTTGCAAGGTTTTTAGGTCTAGTTACCCCATGCTTTATTCCGTATAATATCAAAGGCTGATATTGTTTATTCATTAATCTGCCCGCCCCTGTATGTGGATCACGGTCCAGCTCTTGTGCTGGCATAAAACAATCTGGACCATCCCTTGCATTTAGTCTCTCATTTTCCTCCCGAACTTTTTCCAGCACGGTTCTCTTTTTTCCTTAGGCAGAAATAAAGTGTTTAGCAACACCTATGCATCTTTCCAATCTGGGTCATAATTCTCAATTATCATTTTAAAGGACCCATATATTTTCTCTGGATTTTCCTGATATATGACCCAGCAGACTCCTTCCAACTCATTCTGCCCGCTATGAGGCTAAATTCTTCACTACCCCTTCTCATACCAACAACAACATCCTGATCCCTATCTGGGGAAACCAGCAATTGCACATCTCTCTTCTGTTTTCAAACATTTTTCCCAATACTACAAGCAGAATAACACTGAGGCAATTTCTTTCTATCCTCCATCCTCATCAATACATTCAAATCAGATATCAACAGTTTACATTTCTTCCTTGTTTCATGATCATTTCTTAAAGTAAAGAACAAATCCACATATGGGATTTCATCCCATTTATCCTGCCTTCTGCAAAACAACGTAAGTTGCAAAATTGTATTATAATTCAAAGATCCTATTTCTGGCCATTTTTCTTGATCTTCTGATATATCCACCGGCCACCGTTGATTACAATAATCTATTAGCTTTTCCCATATTAACAGATCACCTCCAACCTTACTCCAATGTTTTAACATATAATCCAACGGGGAAGCCTTAATTATTCCCCCTTCTTCAGAAGTCAAATTTCCCATCTGTAAATATTTTACAATGTATCACCGTACAACAATATTCTCTAAAATCACCAATAATATTACCAATATATCACAATACAACAATTTAAATAACCAATTGTACCAAAATACAAGTGCACTGTACCAAACCCAACTCTACCTGCTCCAGTCATCACCATAGTAGCTCAGGAGAAACCAAAATACCAAAACCAACTCTACTTGCTCCAGTCGTCACTGTAGTAACGCAAGAGAAACCAAAATACCAAAACCAACTCTACCTGCTCCAGTTGTCACTGTACTAATGCAGGAGAGACCAAAATACCAAAATGTGGCAGCTGCAATTAATTCACCAACTTGTACTTTAAATGGATACACTTAATACATCAAAATAGTAATGTCTCTATCCTGGTATCAATCGGCCATTCACCACGCACCAGGGAATTGCAGGGGGAATCCCTGGAAAAAGTCATCCGGTGTGTGCTGGAGTTTGACTCACGATCCCTCCAGCAGTAGCAAATGTCGATTGAAGTCCGGTCTCAAAATCCAAGTCCCATCTGGGTCGCCAAAACTGTTACCCATAATTTAAATTAACTCCCGAAACACATGAAGTATGCTTAGAGAGGAGACATTGCTTTATTCTGCACAGGGTGCAAGGTGGAGTATTTCCACAAATCAAGCACCCCTACTGAAGTTCATTTTGACATTTATACGTGACAGTTAACACACCATGCCTGTCTAATACATAATCATTGAACTGACTGAGCATCCTCTTCTTCCATTGCTCTGTATCTTTTCTGCTTAATTTTAAAGCTACAATGTGATTTTAATTTGTATCACAGTTAGGAGTGGTAACTAACACATGAAAATTTTAGAATAATCAAGGTAGTAAATAATGCGTAGGCCAGATAAGAGGGTATTAGCAACGCATGCCTCACTGACGAGTACCTCCTCAAAGAATACAAATCTGTAGAACTTCAAGGACTGACAGTGGGAACATCCTGCTACAAAGAAGGTTGTAAAGATAAGGGAAAGGCACAAATGTGACATCAGCAGTGATAAAAGGGAACACAACAACGAGAGGATATGGGTTCAAGTTGCGCCGGGGAGATTTAGATTGGATATTGGGAAAAATTTCTTCACAGAAGGGGTAGTCAAGCATTGGAACAGGCTGCCCAGAGAGGTGGGGGAGTCCCCATCCCTGGAAGTGTTCAAAAAACGGGTAGATGTGGCACTTTGGGACATGGTTTAGTGGGCATGGTGGTGTTGGGTTGATGGTTGGACTGATGATCTTAAGAGATCCTTTCCAACCTTAATGATTCCTAGTTTCTACTTTCATTAAAAATAATCCAGCCACCAAGCCAGGAAACACAAAATTGCTACTCTACCCTTAACTGGTTTAGTGGTGGACTTGGCAGTGTTGGGTTAATGGTTGGACTGGACGATCTTAAAGGTCTTTTCCAACCTCAACGATTCGATGATTCTATGATCTTGCCCCAGAAGATGCTGAGAAATTGGACAATTGCTGAGGCATGGTAACTGGGGGAAAGGTAATTCCGGCAGGGGGGAGATTGCAACCACGGACTCAATTGAGGGACGAAAGGACTACCCCGTCAACATTCCTTTTGAGCATGTGCAGTGAATTGAAATCACACTGTAGCTTTAAAATTAAGCAGAAAAGATACAGAGCAATGGAAGAAGAGGATGCTCAGTCAGTTCAATGATTATGTATTAGACAGGCATGGTG
The DNA here is from genome assembly GCF_030463565.1 of Pelecanus crispus. Lineage (NCBI taxonomy): Eukaryota > Metazoa > Chordata > Aves > Pelecaniformes > Pelecanidae > Pelecanus > Pelecanus crispus. The sequence goes on from NC_134643.1 coordinate 1,801,018, forward strand.
TGTTAACTGTCATGTATAAATGTCAAAATGAACTTCAGTAGGGGTGCTTGATTTGTGGAAATATTCCACCTTGCACCCTGTGCAGAATAAAGCAATGCCTGCTTCTTAATACAGAAAGAAACCATTAAGGAGTTTTATTCCCCGATTTCGGTGACAGGAGGGTCCTCCTTATCCCCTGCATCCACGATCCTTCTGTGAACCATTCTAACTCGAGTGTAACTGGATTTTCCTTTGTGCACTTCTTCCATGCAAGTAATAGAGTGAACCTTACCATTCTCAAGTTTTTAAATAAGTTGCTGCTAACCAAAGCCGCGTAAAAAATCATATTCGCGATAAATCGGTGTAGTCGGCAGGATCCACAAATCTGTATTCATGACAAAGATGTCCCTGCCCGTGGCAGGAGGGTTGGACTTAGATGGTCTTTAAAGGCCTCTTCCAACCCAGACCATTCTGTGATTCTGTAAGTAGCCTCCGTGGGTATGGACAGTGTGCTGGCACTGATTTGGGAGGTCCTGAGAGCTTGAGGTAAAATAATTGTTGATCCTAAAACTGTTTTGGAAAGGTGATTGCTGACTTCAGTCACCGCACGTTCCGCAGCTGCTGATGAAGGATGGCTGGGCCTGTAAGCACCGTGGGTTTCCTCTCTTACAGATGTGTTCGTTTGTGGAGGCTATAACGGAGAAGTGATTCTGGGAGATGTTTGGAAGCTGAATCTGCAAACTTTCCAGTGGGTCAAGCTCCCAGCTGCCATGCCGGAACCAGTGTATTTTCACTGTGCTGCTGTCACACCAGTAAGTGACTCATTTCTTTCCTGTGTAGCTGAAGTTCAAGCTGTTCATCCAAGCACTCTGACGTTTGCGTGGGCTGCAAACAGAGCTGAACCGATGTTACCAAGGAGGTGATCTCCACTGGATGCAGCATCTTTAGGGAGGCAGAGGGCCAGTGTGAGGTCACTGCATTGACTCCTCTTAACTCCTGCTGCTGTTTGAAGAGCGGTAGCGCACAGTATATTCTGCTTTTTAAAAGCAGTGATGCAGAATTTTAGCTTTTAAACTGTATCAGCTCCAAGGAGTAATTTCATGTGTGAACAGCAGTTCCTGTTTGCAAAAGGGGAAAAAAAAAAAAAAAAAAAGCACAAATAACCTCTCCAAGTAAACTGGTTTTAGCCTACTGAGAACAGCCTGAGTTGAAAGATTAGCAGGTGAGCAGCCCTCTTTGGGAACCACTGCTGATGGGAAGGTTGGTATTGCTAGAGCTTTTTGCTGTAACTAGAAGCTTAGAGACACCTGGTTGATAAGCAGCAGGCAGCAAGAAATGCATTTAGGTGTGGCTTCAGCCTCCTTCAGCTGATCATTGCCTCGGGGCAGCATAGGAGGGCAGAGATTGGGTTCTTTGGTTATAAGAACAGGTGCCACCTAGTTTGGAGATGGTTATAAATGCAACTCTTTCTGGGAAGCTGTAGGCCTGATAAAGGTGTTTCCCAGGCAGCTCGGTGACTGCAGGTGGGTGCCTGGACAGCAGGAATGCCCTTTCTTTTCCTGTATCTTGAAAAAATGCCACTCGCAAAATAGGTCAGCAGCTGAGCTTTTCCCATCTCTCTGCGTTCATGTCATTCCCGCAGCAGGGTTATGCTGAGCCAGCAGAGAGATAGTGCAGCACGTCTTTGTATGGTGTGGTTTTAGTTTAAAAAAAAACCCGGACATTCTTTTTAGCTGAAACCTAAGTTTGGTTCTATACTAATTTATTTGCCCCACTCCTAAAATTGTTTTTTTGGGGTAGAATTCACCTAAAATACAGAGCAAAGCACTCTAAGCTAGCAGATACGTGCTTCAGGGTGGGACACGTGCCCTTCCACGGTGATTCCTCCCCTTGGCTACGCGAGGAGCCCGGGGTGGCTGGCTCAGGCAGTGACACTTGAGATGAATCTCGCTCTGTGATTAACCAGCTGGGAATCTGGAGAGTCAAATCCCGATTTTCCTGGCTGCGTCGCTCCTCAGCACCTTCTGGTGTGCCAGTTTGGTCTGTGCCCTGCATAACTCCCCTCTCCCCCCTTTTCCCATCTAGGCTGGCTGCATGTATGTTCACGGAGGGGTGGTCAACATCCATGAAAACAAACGGACTGGCTCTCTGTTTAAAATGTGGCTGGTGGTACCCAGCCTGCTGGAACTGTCGTGGGAGAAGCTGCTGGCATATTTCCCTCATCTAGCAACTCTCTCCAGATGTCAGCTTTTGCACCTTGGACTGACGCAGGGACTCATCGAGCGGCTAAAATGAGAACAACTCATGCTTCTGTCCAAGACATACTACATCCAAGAAGCCCCCTCCCGCCCCCGTTTATGGATACCGTGGATGGTCTTGCTAAGAACATGGAGGAACCTGCTCAACGCCTTAGCAAATACATTGATGCCTTTCTAGAAATTTTTACTTTTAAGTTGTTGAAAATCCACTTTATTTATTTATTTATGGGTCTCTAAATTACACCATTAATCAAAAATAGTCTCTGGGACTAATCCATACCATCCAGCCATCAAACTGTCATCAGCACATGCTTGCAACTTAATTGGGGAGGGTGGGGAGCTTAGCGAATGTCTGAGCCCATGCTTACACGTGGCGCATTCAACTTACTATTTTCACAAGATGTATGTAACGGAGGACGTTCAATGCAGAACAACAGCCGACCTGTTCTTTTGCTTTGGATCATCCCCCTAAAGCCCAGCTGAGTTCTCCCTCTATAAAAACCGAGAACTCCTGCCGCTTGAAGGCTTTGCATGTGTTTCATGGGCATGTTCCCATCTCTTTGAGCTTCAGAAGACGGCTGGAACGTCGCACGGGGCAGCAAGCGAAGCTTTGCCTGTGCAGCTTTTCTGGTGCAATGTGCAGTGATTTGAAACACCCCATGTCTGTGTTCCTCACCTTTTCATATTGAAAGGTTTGCTTGGAAGACTGGTTAAAAGTTGCCACTTAATGGACTACTGTGTAGTTTACTTGGGGTGGTGAGGGGAGGGCAAAGGTTTTGCTGAATCATTTTTTTAACCCCTTTCTGCTCACATTGCACTCTGAACGAGCGAACGGTGAAAACTCGCCCCATAGATTTCAGAGCTGTCTTTTAACTTGCAGCGTGTCGTACCTAGTGCCTGGGTGAAAGCCACCCATGCCAACTCCATCCTGGTTATCAGCACCTGACTCTAATGCGTACCTGTAAGCTTTTGGGTTTCCTTCCTCCCACACATCACACGTTGGCCTTTTTCTAGTTAGCTTCATGTTCCTCCGGGGGTGGGCAATGTTATTGCTGTGTGTGGTTTTAACATGGATCCTTGGAAACTCATGGATCACTCATCCCAGGAAACACAGCATCAAAAAAAAAAAAGAGGAGAGGGGACATCTCTTCCTCTGAGCACTGGTCAGGTCTGCATTTTTAAGTGCCCCCCCCCCCCCCCGTTTTTGGTTTGTTTTTTTTTTTTTAAATCAGCTTTTATTAATACCTTCCCCTCCCATCATCAAAGGCAAGGGTTAGACTCTGGGGTTTTAGGTTCTTTTTAAGAGATTGCATTTATGTTTAAATAAACCATAGCATTGTCCTCATGTCATTAATCTGATCGAGTCACTGCTACCCCTCCTGGGGAGCACCCGCCCCTGATGTTACCACTTGCCCCAGTCTTAAGCTTCCCCTGTTCTTGGGGATAGATTCCCCCACGCTTCTGTAGCCTTGGTTGCTGCCTTTTTTCCCCCCAAGACCCAGAAAAATAAAGGTTGGGCATCATCGCTGAAGCATTCCCTGGTGCTTTCGACCACAGAAAGTGGTGGCAGCTGCTTGTCTCTCTGTTGTATCTGTCCCCTCCATTGTACCTTCGCAGGACTCGCGGCTCACCCGGCAAAGCCAGGACCCTCAGCTGTGCCATGTGGCTTTCACAGTCCCCAACATGACCTTTAGGCTGGCGTCTAAGAGCCTGCAGGGCAGAAAACCTTTGCTCCCAAGAGTATTATCACCCTATTTCAATCCCTCCCAAGCCTCCCTGGCTGTTTGCAGCATCCCACTGCTCCTGGCTCCAGGGCTGACCCCAGACCCTGCCGGCAGCTGTGGGCTGGGGAAGGGCTACCTGCTCTCCTGCCCCCGGCTTCTGGTGTCCTCTGCTGTAGGACCATGTTGGGCCAAGGGGCCTTTTCTCCAGCTCCCTCTTCTGGCCTGGACTCAGTGGCTCTCGCCTCTTCCTGCAGAGGCTGAATGCGCTCCATCTTTGCCTTCTGGCCTCCAGGTCTGCTGGGACCTTTGTACTGGAACAGCCTGGTCCTACACGTGCTGGTTCTTCCCTTACCTACTTCAAAGAGCATCTCCCATCATCACTAAGGCAATATTAAAACCATCCGAGCCTGGATCTCTGATCAAGCAGATTCCTTAAGCTCCTATGTCTTCTTTGCTCGGGCAGCCAGGAGCTTTCCCCTTGATGTGAATGCAGGGAAGACGGTGCTGGGTGTTGAGCTGGGGCACATCTGGCCTCAGCCTGACTCCATACTGACACCTGTAACACCATCACTTAATCTTAGCTTCAAATCTTGGCGCGGAACACGTTCAGCCACCTAGGCAGGCCAATAACAGTCCTTGGTGACCCTGTGACACACCAATGCTCTGCTAGGTCACCCAAATACAAGTGCCCAAGCCTCTTCCACTGGCTGGACCACTGAAGGTGCAAGCCCAGAGCCTGCCTGTGCCCTCCACCAACAGCCTGGAGCTGGTTTCACCCCTCCAACAGCCATGCTATGTCCCCAACACACAGGGATTACAGAATAAAGGACCAGGGATTTGCTTTTGCTGATAAAAGCAGATACAAGCATGGTCCACTTATGGGTGGTAGGTCCACAGGCTTCGCCCCCCCCAGTCACTTGGGGTGGCTGCTGCATGATGGGCACAAGATCTTGGAGGCTGCTCTTTTTAGAAAGTTACTTGTTTTAAGCACTGCAAAGCTCACGGCTCCCTTTTGAGGGGTTGCTCGAGTTGCTGCTAGCCTACTGCGTGTGGAGTTTTTGAAGGATAAAAGCTTCTTGCTGGCTCGCAGTGGCAGAGGCTTCGCTCTGGGGCACAGCTTGAAGGATAGATGGCTCCAGGCTTTTCTTGCTCCATCTCCTGCTTGTCTTCACCTCCAGCCCAGGTGATGCCCAAATACCGGTTCCTCCCTTTTAAGAGCAAGTTAACTCCCTCTGTGCAATTCCATATGTGAAAGCAAAAGAGCAGAGTGTTACTGCTTCTGCCAGGGCCATGATTTCCCTAAGGGAGAGGGAAAGGATTTAGCATCTGCAGCAACTGATGGAAGGAAGAGGAGCTGAGAGCATCCTCAGTGCTGCCTTGGATGGGGATGGGACACACCGAGACAGAGAAAGCCACCTCAGAACAGGGTTTTGTGGGACAGCCCTGCTGCCAGCACCAAGCAGAGCAGCTCGGGGCGATATGGGACCTCTTTGGGGCATCCTTGCAGCCACCAGTGGCTACTGCTGGGCTTGTCCTGCTGCAGAGCAGGGCGCTGAGGAAGAGACCCACAGTGCTGGCCCTACCACCCTTTCCCAAACACAAAAGCTGGGTCTGGCTCCAGGAGAAGTCCCAAGCATCCCTCACCCCAGGGTAGATGTTTTTTGTTTAGCCTCAGATGAGATGTAGGAGAACCTGCTCGGCGCCATCATCGTCTGCCCCCCAGCCCACGCCTTTTCCATCTCTTACTGCCCCGCGCTGTTGAGCCCATCTGCTGCCACAGCCAACTCCGGGTACTCACCCAAGCATCTTCCCAAAAGTCTGTATTAACGACAGCAGGATTGTCCATACTGATGCTATACTAGGAAAACAAAAGAGCTTGATAAAGAAGCATCATTAATTGCTAATGAGCAGCTGCCCTCCTTTAAGAAGGAGAGGGATTCCAGGCTGCTGCCCACCTTACTCCAGGCTGTTTAAAGTCTAATCCTGTTTCTCCACTGACTATGGGACCTTTCGGAGTCCAACATTCATGTTGCTGCCTGGTTTTTATGCCAAAGTACGTCCCTGCGGGGCTGGGGAGGGAGAAGGGGCACAGGAGCCACGTTGCCTGTATTTATGTATCTGTCAGTGTTCTGCTTTTTTTTGTTTGTGATTGGGGGTTTTCTTGGTGGGTGTTGGGGGGTTTTTTTTGTTTGTTTGTTGGGTTGTTTTTTTTTTTTTAAAGTTCCAGTAATAAATCAGTCCAAGCCACCCGCTTTGTCCTCTCATCTCACCCGCTGGCATTTCCCTTGGCAGAGGGAGATGAGCCGGTCCCCAGCGTGCCACACCTCGTACCCTGCAAACAGCACTGGGAGCATCCATGACCCTTCTTAGGAGCCTGTTAAAGACCTCTGAGCAAGAATGACCCAGGACAGCGAGACAAGACCAGGCTGGAAACAAGAGCTGGAGCTTAGGGAGGGTCACCAAGAAAGCTGGAGTCCACAGCCACCCCACTGCTGGCTCTGTCCCCAGGGCACGGTGGTAGATCTCCCCTACCACCTCCTCTGGTGCTGTGACAGAGGACGTTGAGCACCGTCCTGCTCTGCACCCACGGACGCTGGCTCCAACTGAGCCATTGCTGGTGCCCAATGCCCACCACTTGAGAGCCAGCCTTGGTGGGCACCAGGTGGCCATCACCCCAAGACCATCACTAAGCTGGGTGGTGGGCATGGAGGAGCCCAGAGACGCAACTGAAGGCTCGTTTAAGGAGAAACGAGCTACTTTCCGATTTGTACAAAACTGCTTTAATGACAGAAACAGCTGAAAAATACTTTTTGGTGTGTTTTAGTACTATCAAGAAGCCCTGTGTGATGCCCAGACCCGAGTCCCTTCCAGGCCCAGGCTCATCCACTGCCTGGAAGGGCAAGAGGCTCTTCACAGGCACCTTCTCCTAGTGCAACATGTCCCAGGGGAGGGGTCTGTCCTTGAGACCACACAGAAACCCCCTTCAAGACCCTCCACTAAGGACAATTTTCCTCCCAGCCACACATGCATGGGCTGGAAATACCTCCGTGAAGTACTCTGGCTTTGAGGCTCCTTCTTGGTTCAGGAGTGCTTCTGTGGCCACCACCCTTCCCATCACTGAAGCCCTGTTGGCATCCCACCAGGGGAGCCAGGCAGCAGCAGGAACTTCAGCAAATGATGCTTCCAGACTGGAGCCAGCCCGGCCGAGTCCCTGAGACACCGGATAACGCCCCAGCGAGTGCAGAACCCAACGGGAGGGTTGGGGAAAGCAGAGAGTCCAAACCTCAGCAACCACTGGGTGATGGGGCGAAGAAATACACAGCCAGGAGGATGAAGTAGACCATGACCAGCACCGTGCCTAGGGCAGACAGAGCAGGTTGGAGGGGGTTACTCCCTGGAGCAAGGAGGGAGGTTGCTTTTGAGACCTTCTGGTGTGGTCTGGACTAGCCCACTGTAGAGGGCTTTCATGGTCCTCTGCAAAAATCTCAATCAAAAGGAGTTTAAAACTCCCTCTTCAGGGGAAAAAGGGAGTGATCACCCTTGGAGCTGCTGCAGGGTGGCAGCTCCAGCACCCCCAAAATGGTCAACCAAGCCCCCAGAATTGCTCAAGCCACCACATGCCAAGAACTGCAGCAAGCAGATGACCCCAGGGCTGTCTCCCTGGGCCCTCCCCACCCCATCAAGCACAGGGACGGTGGGTACACCAAGTCCCACAGCAGCCTCACGGGCGAGCAGTCACCTTGGAAGTAGTCACATTTGCCATCCATAAAGATGTAGTTCATGAGCACCACGCTGAACATGCTGGCGTAGACGTGGAGGTCACTGAAGACAAGCGTGAAGTTGGTCGGCTGCAAGGCAGAGAGGATTTGGGGTTTATGGCCAACCAGAACAGCCCCACACTGACTGTGGTTGGAGACTTGCATGTCACCCCTTAAGCCCCCCTCTGCCACATGTTCCTAGGGCTGGGGACGGCATCAGCCAAGGTAGGAGACATCTGACCCCACTTTTCCCTGCACCGAGCAGAGGAGAGGAGACACGGGGATGGTGGCTGTGCCCTTGCCATGTTTCATGGAGTGCTGTGTGTCCCCAGCCCTGCTGCAGGAGGTCACCCATGGGCTGTCCTAGGGCTACTCACGTAGAAGATGGTGAAGAGCACCAGGATGGGGATCTGGAGCATGCAGACCTGGACGGCGATGCAGTTCCCAATCTCAATGCTGGGGAGGACAGAGGACTTAAGAGCTGCCAAGTGCCACGTCCCCAGCAGCCCTTGGGTCACTCAGCTCAGGGGTGAGAAAAAACCCACCTCAGGGAACCAAACCATGCAGCAGCCCAACCTGGTTCTGGCCCCATTTTTTTTGGAGGCTTTAAGTCCTCTTGGGGGCAAGTTGGCAGGGATTTGACCCACCAAGGCACAGCTACAGGACTGGGACAGGGCATGGGGACCACAATGGAGGAGGACACCCCAAAATCCACCCTTTAAGCCATCTCACCTCAAGCTCAGGTTGTTCTGCAGGGCAAACTGGATGCCGTTGACAATCTCCGGCAGCTCAGGCACCATCGCCAGCACAGTGACACCAATGAAGTACTGGAGGGAAGAGGTGACATCAGTGCATGTGTACAGTCCAATCCTGACCACATCCAAGCGGTGGGCAACCAAGCTCCTCAGTGCATGGAGCATCTCAGCATCTTTCCCCCAGCTTTTAGGGCTCAACCCCGCAGCCAGGGCAGGTTCCCATCCCTGGAGGGCACATCTTGGTCCCCAGGGCCACCCAAACCTGGCTCACCACCATCCCCATGCTCACCTGTGAGATAGTAGAGTTGGTGAGGATGGGGCTGATGTGCTCCGTGGCCAGGTCAGCACAGGCTGACATGCAAAGGGTGGAGAGCAGGAGGATGACCAGGGCCCGCCAGCGAGACCAGTGGACCACAGCGCTGTGGTGGTGGCCAGGCACTGGGGGAAGAACAGAGACATGGTGGGACACCCCGGGGCGGCGAGAAGAGCCAGCTCCACAGCCAGGGCATCCTGCGGTTTGGGGACACTCACTGTGACAGCCGCTGATGTGGATGTCGTAGATGTGCGAGTGAGTTTTCAGGGTGAAGAAGAGGCCGATGAGGTAGGCGGCGGGGAGCAGGAGGGACACTGTGTACACCAGGGGTCTGTTGGACATGGGTGACATGTTCAGCACCACTGGGGTCCAGCATGGAGACCCCAGGGGTGTCCCCTGCACCGGCTGCAAATGGGAGAGATAAGGGTGCAGGATCGGAGCCCTTCACGTGGGCGGAGAAGGGACCTGGAAGGTGCCACCCCACTGTGGGGACAGCCCTGTCCCCACCCCAGCAGACACTCACTGGACGTGACTGTAGTAGAGGGTGCCGTTGTTCTCCATCTGCAGAGAGAGCACCTGTCAACAGGGATGCAGGGGACAAGGGACAGCCCCGCTGCCACCACCAAGAGCCAGGAGCTAGGTGGGCTCAGAGCGTCCCCAACTCCAAACCCCAGCGGTCAGGGGTCCATGTCCCCGCTCACCAGGTCAAAGTGACAGTTGTGGCAGAGGTAGTGGCCCAGCGGGTTCTGGGTGACGTTGTGGCATTCGCTGCACACCAGCTTCCCGTACACCTTGGAGAAGAGCGTCGGGGCAAAGACACCTGCGGGGATGGAGGGACACAGCATGGGTGCCCACACTTGTGGGACCCCCCCCCCCCCCCCCGAAAACCTGGGGACACCCCTGTCCCCAACTCACCTCCCACGGAGAGGAAGAGCAGGGCTGAGCTGACGCCCGCTGAGCGGCTGTTGAACCTTTGCTCCTGGTGCCGGATGCCCCCAATCACCATGCACAGACCCTTGGGGATGGAGAAAGCCCCCCCCCCCCCCAAAAATCCTCATCAGTGCTTTGCTCACAGCATTCTCCTGGCTCTGCAGAGACCAGGCGCTCTCATGCCATGAGTGTGCCACCCCATCTCACCGGGACGAAGAGGACGCAGCCCACCAGCGTCCCGGTCAACGCCGACTTGACGATCTCGGCGTAGCAGCGGTTGCCCTCACGCGAGCCCTTGATGAGGGCCGTGATGTAGAAGGTGAGCTCCGTGATGGAGCCGAACGTGGCGTTCACCACTGCTCCCACCGCAAAGTTGCTCTGGGCTGAAATGCTGGAGGAGAAGGAGTGTGTCAGCTGGGCTGGCGTGTGTCCCCACATTGTCACCAAGTGTCCCCCTCCATCACTGCTCACCTGGCGATGGCCATCCCGATGTAGTAGGAGAGCGGCATGATGGAGAGCAGGGCCAGCGTGAACTTGATGGGGGAGCTGGTCAGGCAGTTGTGGCTGTCCACGTAGCCCAGCACCAGTGTCACCAGCACCAGCGGCAGCAGGTCTGGGGCAGCCGGTCAAGGAAATGACCAAGATGGGGTGGGACTTGGGACCAGCCCCCCCACCCTGTTCCCTTCCAGCCCATGAAAGGATACTGACGGCGAAGACGTTGATACCATCCACAGCGTATTTGTAGTAGTAGGGGTTGACGGCGCGGTAGCAGCACAGGATCACCTCCCCCTCCAGCGGCACCTCCGTCTGCAGAGGGACAAGTGGGTGACACCGCTCCGAGCGCCCCCCGCACCCAAAAATCCACCCTGGAGCAGGGTGCAGGACCTTCACCCCACCACAGAGGCACCCACCATCCTCAGGCGCCGGATGAGCACCCGCTCCGGGGGCAGCAGCAGGACGCGGGCAGCGGTGCGGGCGCTCAGCTTGGCCACGGGGATGAGGACGATGAGGAGCCACGCGGCGACGCACACCAGCCCGTGGGCCAGCACCAGCGCTGGGTAGCCCAGGCACAGCCACGCCACAGCACCGGCACGCTGCTGCAAACAGGCGGCCACCTTTAGGGTTTGCCCCCCTCCAAGCCACCCACCCCAGGGGAGCGGAGGCACCCATGGGTGCTCCCCCCACCATGATGGGGAGCTCCCGAGGTGCCCATGCTCAGGAGGGCGGTGTCACCGTGTCTGGCGTGGGGCTCACCCAGTATCCGGCATCCACCCAGCACCGTGGGCACCAGCGGCGCGGCACGGGGCCGCCGAGCAGGGCTGAGCTCTCCCCTGCGCCGGCCTCGCACGCACCCAGCACCTGGCGGGATTTGGGGACCTGGGGGAGATGAGGGGTGTTAGGGTGCAGCATAGGACACCCCAATTTATCCCCCAGTGGGGTCCTGATTCGGGGCACGCCATTACCTCCACTTTCTGGATCACTTTGCCAAAGGGCCAGAGGAAATACCCGGCCAGGTCCCAGCAGAGCCGCCCTGCGGGGACATGAACTTCAGCTCTGTTGGGGACATGTGTGTCCCCTCCAGCTACAGGGCCACCCCCTAGAGAAGGGACCCAGGAGACCCCAGCACCCATCAGTGCCATTTTGGGCTCAGCCAGGAAACCCCCAGCTCACCCAGCCCTTCACATGGGGATCCCAGATTTGGGACTCACCATAAGGAGCCCCCACAACGGTGATGAACATCACAGCAGCCACGAGGACGTAGAGGAGCGAGAGCCACCAGCCGAAGAGCAGCAGGTAGAGGACGTTCCCACACGTCACCGTGGATCCTACGGGAGGGGAGGCACCGGATGGGCCCGTTGTCACCTGCAGCAGCCCAAATCCACGCTGCCACCACACAGGGTTGTCCCCAAGGCCACCCACCTCCAGAGCCCCGGATGACGTTGAGGTCGGAGTAGAGCTCCTTGACTATCTCCGATCGGTCCTCCCAGGGCCGCGCCGTCACGTGGCTCTTCCATTTCTTGAAGCCAAACTGCAGAGGTTTGGGTTTTTTTTTTTTTTGAGGGGGAAAGAAGAAAAAGAAAACCCATTACAGCTGTCCAGGAGCACCCATGGGTGCCCCCACCCATACCACAGGCACCCACCTTGTAGTTGTTGGAGAGCTTGTTGGCCTCCACGGCGTTTTCGGCCGTCAAGGTGGTTTTCACCACACAGCTCTCGCAGACCTCATCTGAGTGCTGCTGGCAGCAGGACGGGGGGCACATGGCTGCGGACAAGAGGGGGGTAACAAGGGTGTGGGACCCCCCCCGGAGCCCCTCGCCCAGCCCATCCCACGGCTGACCTACCTGGTGGGACACGGGGATGGTGCAGGTGGCAGCCCAGGTCACCCAGATCACCCTGCATGTTGTTGATGGCAGCGCAGTGCTGGTCGCAGAGGGAGCCCCGGCGGGGGCCGTCGCTGTCACCCCGGGGCTCGGGGGCCTTGGGGACATCTGGGGGGGAAGGACAGGGGGGGTTGGAGTCATGCTGGGGCTGTATCCTGCCCGAGCTCAGCACCGCAGGACACCCAGGTGCTGCTGGGATGTCACCCTGGTCCCTAAACCCCACTGGGGACGCACAGAGCCCCTGGGGTGATGCTCAGGGAGGGGGGAACCCCCCGGTGCCCGGGATGAGGGGGACACCCCAGTGCCTGGTGTCATGCTCAGGACAGGGACCCCCTGGTACCCAAAATGGGGGTTTTGCCCCAGTACCCAGTGTGATGGCCAGGAGGGGGGACCCCCCTCAGTGCCCAGGATGAGGGGGACACCCCAGTGCCTGGTGTCATGCTCAGGACGGGTACCCCCTGGTACCCAAAATGGGGGTTTTGCCCCAGTACCCAGTGTGATGGCCAGGAGGGGGGACCCCCCTCAGTGCCCAGGATGGGGGGACCCCAGGGGTGATGCTCAGGAGCAGGGTCCCCAGGGCCTGGGACAAGGGGTATCCCCCAGCAGTGATACTTGGGGGGGTGGGGGAACCCCAGTGCCTGTGATGTGGGGGTACCCCCAGGGTGATGCTCAGGAGCAGGGGTCCCCCCTCGGTGCCTGGGATGGCGGGGACAGACCCCAGGGTGATGCTCAGGAGGGGGGGACCCAATGCCTGGGATAGGGGGGAACCCCCAGTGTGATGCCTGGGCAGGGGACCGTGCTGCCCAGGATGGGGAGAGGACCCCCAGGATGATGCTCGGGAAGGAGGGGGACCCCCCAGTGCCCAGGATGGGTGGGGGGCAACCCCAGGGTGATGCCCAGGATGGAGGGGACAGACACATGACTTCCCCCGGTACCCGGGTTATCCCCCCCAGGGTGATGCTCGGGACAGGGGAACCCCGGTGCCTGGGATGGGGGGGGGAGCCCGAGGGTGATGCCAGGGAAGGGGGGGAGGACCCCAGTACCCGGGATATGGGGTATCCCCCAGGGGTGATGCTCGGGGGGGGGGGGGTGGGGGGGGTGGGCCCCAGTACCCGGGACGGGACCCCAGGGGTGATGCCAGGGAAGGAGGGGGGGGCCCGGTACGGGACCCCAGGGGTGATGCTGGGGAAGGGGGGGGGGGGGGCCGGTACCCGGGACGGGACCCCAGGGGTGATGCCGGGGAAGGGGGAGCCCTGGAACCCGGGATATAGGGTATCCCCCAGGGGTGATGCTCGGGAGGGGGGGGACCCCCGGTACCCGGGACGGGACCCCAGGGGTAATGCCCGGGAAGGGGGGGGGCCCGGTACCCGGGACGGGACCCCAGGGGTGATGCCGAGATATGGGGTATCCCCCCAGGGGTGATGCCGGGGAAGGGGGGGGGGGGGGGGGGGGGGGGGGGGGCGGCGCCGGTACCCGAGACGGGACCCCAGGGGTGATGCCGGGATATGGGGTATCCCCCCCAGGGGTGATGCAGGGGAAGGGGGGCCCCGGTACCCAGGACAGGGTGTATCCCCCGGGGGTGCTGCTCGGGAGGGGTGACCCCCCCAGTGCCCGGGATGCAGGGGGACCCCTGGGTGCTGCCCGGGAGCGGGGGGGACCCCCACTCACCCGGCGCATCCTGCGCGCAGCAGCAGCGACGGCGGGCGGGCTCCCCCTCCGTGGCCATGGCGGGGGGCGGCAGCGGTCCCAGTGTCGGTTCCCCCCCGACCCCGGCCCGCCGGGATTTAAGGGGCGGTGCCGGTGCCGGGCATGCGCGGGGCGCGCCCCCGGGAGCCGCCCCCCACCAGCGGGAAGGGCCGGGGCCGAGTCGCCTCCGCCGGGGGCGGGGTGGGGCATCGCGGGGCGCGGGGTATCGGGGGGCGCGGGGACGGGGATGCGCAGGAACCGAGGTGCGCGGTGTATGGGGGTGCAAGGGGGATGCGGGGTGCAGGGGGCCGGGGCATGCGGGAGCTGGGTGCGCGGGGTGTCAGAGTGCGCAGGGATCGGGGTGCGCGGTGGATTGGGGTGCGCAGGGACCGCAGGGCACAGGGACCAGGGTGCGCGGGGTGCCAGGGTGCTCAGAGATCGGGGTGCGCGGTGAATTGGGGTGCGCAGGGACCGCAGGGCACAGGGACCAGGGTGCGTGGGGTGCCAGGGTGCGCAGGGATGTGGGGTGCACAGGGTTCCAAGGTGCACAGAGATCCGGGGTGCACAGAGGTCTGCGGTGTGCATGGATGCAGGGTGTGCCGGGATCTGGGGTGCACAGAGGTCTGGGGTGTGCAGGGATCTGGGGTGCACAGAGATCTGGGGTGCGCAGGGATCCAGGGTACACAGGGATCTGGGGTTCATGGTGCACCAGGGCACACAGGGCTCCATGCTGGGAGTGGGGTGAACAGGGACTGGGATGGTGTGTCAGGGTGCAGAGTGAATTGGGGTGCGCAGGGACTGCAGGGCACAGAAACCAGGGTGCACGGCATGTCCGGGTGCTCAGGGATCCGGGGTGCAACAGGGCTCTGCGCTGGGAGTGGGGTGCACAGGGACTGAGGTGCACGGTGTGTCAGGGTGCACAAGGACAGGGGTGCACAGGGATCCGGGGTGCACAGAGTTCCAGGGTGCACAGAGATGCGGGGTGCACAGGGATCCGGGGTTCATGGTGCAGCAGGGCACACAGGGTTCTGTGCTGGGAGTGGGGTGCACAGGGATTGGGGTGCAGAGTGAATTGGGGTGCACAGGGACTGCAGGGCACAGGAACCAGAGTGCATGGTGTGTCAGGGTGCACCTGGATCCGGGGTGCACAGGGATCCGGGGTTCATGGTGCACCAGGGCACATAGGGCTCCGTGCTGGGAGTAGGGTGCACGGGGACCAGGGTGCATGGCATGTCAGGGTGCACAGGAATCTGGGGTACACAGATCTGGGGTGCGCAGTGATCCAGGGTTCATGGTGCACCAGGGAACACGGGGCTCCGCGCTGGGAGCGGGGTGCACAGCATATTGGTGTACGCAGGAACTGGGGTGTACAAGGTATTGGGGTACATGGGGAGCAGGGTGCATGGTTTGTGGGGTGCGTGGTGTTATCAGGGTCCATAGGGATCCAGGCCGTGTGCAGAAGAGGTTGCACAGGATCCCAGGGCTGCAGGAGATCCTGGGAAGGTACCGGGTCCTGGGACTGCAAGAGCCCTGGGCCCCCGAGGGTTTTTCTTCTCGAGAAACAGCCATTTTTGGTCAAAAAAAGAAAATTTTGGCACTTCAAGAGCCTTTAGCGGGTGAGAGTAACTGAGCTCACCCTCAAGGTGTGAGATTTGGGCTAAAAACTGTTTCTTCAAAGTCCCTCCTCAGCACATTGATGGATTTAGCAATGCTGAACCGCAGGAAAAAAAAAAACCAACAACAAAAACCAAGCAAGCGTTTGATAAACCAAATTAATTTAATACAGGAACCAAATGAGCCATTTTGTCATCAGGCCCTTGGTAAAACCCCACGTCGCCCCAGGGAGACGGAGTCACCAGGAACAGTCGGCTCACACCAAAAAATAGCAGCTCCCCCCGCCCCGCGGAGATAAAAAGTGAGAGCACCCGTCGCTAGCACAGTACAAATTTTTTTTTTCCCCCCCTCCCGTCAGTAAAAAAATACAGTACAAAAATATATTATTGGTAAGAAAACATGTGGTGTTCTCGCTGCCGGTAACAAGCCAGCATCATTCTCACATTTTATCTGTACAAGCGGGGTTTTTTTTTGGCAGTTTACGACAAGAGTGAGGAGGGGAACAAGCCGACACCCTCGTCTTCAGCTCACAAAGATCTTTAGCGTCTCAGGGCTTATGGATTTTTACCTCCCTTTGTAAAAATAACTAACTACGGTAACTATATAGACTTCTAAAACCCTCATTTGTCAGAATTTACAACAGGTTCTTCCCCCCTACCCCCACCCCTTATATAAAAAGTTTTTTGGCAAATCTTGAACGACCCTTTCTTTGAAATAAATCCATGTGTTTTTTCCCCAAAGGCGGGGACTTCAAAAGTCCGTGGGTTTATACAGCCTCCTGCCGAGATGCTGAAGCCATGTGCCAGTCCGTAACGCCCCCAAAGGAGAGGTTATGAGCAGAAAAAGCTGCTGGGAGCAATAAAATAAATTAAAAAAGTAAAGGTAGGGTAACGCTGTGGTTGTACTGAAGGCACCTGGGATTTCAGAGCTCGCAAGACTGCCAGAGTTGGATGGCATGCTTATTTTGTTCAAAAAAAAAAAAAAAAAGAAAAAAACCCATCAAAATCAAAATAAAAATCTTATTTACCGAAACGAGCAAGTCAAACACAGTTTTCTCTTTCCTCACACCTGCAGCGCAGACGCCCAAGACGTCTCATGGGGTCTGAAAACCCAATTAAACCAATAAGAGGGGATTAAAAAAGTAACGTTTTCCTTATCATACGTAATAAAATGAACTTAAAATGAATCTAAAGTTTTTGACTTGGCTTTTTCTCAGGCCTATCTGGAATTTCTCGGATCCTGAAGTTGGCCAAATTGCTGAATCTTTCCATGTGATGACTCACTGGCGGCTGTGCACAGCCTCGCGAGGCTGTTCCAGCCCTGGAACGCTGTCGGAGTTTAGTCCCGAGCTCAGTTAAGCTCCGTTAAGCAGCGATTGCACGGACAGACACAGGGAACAAAACCAGCAAATGGCTTTTTAAATGGGATTCGTTCAGGTGAGGAACCGGAAAGAGAAAACCTGCCTGGTGTTCGTACGTAGTAGCATTTCAACAGTAAAAAGTTTTAAGTAATAAAGTCACAAAACCCGCACAGAAATTACAAACGCTTCCCCTCTGCCCACAAAGCAGAGCTTAAATGATCCCGCTTCACAATAAGTCTGTATTTAAGTCAAGAACATAACGATGCTGTTCAGTTTGTCTCGCCGGAGAAGCCTCCGAACCGGCACCCCGCCGGCGACGTTATTCTCCAAAAATCCACAGAACGTTGACTCCCGATAAACCAAGATTTACACGCCTGCAAAACAAAGAAGTTACCATAATAAATCGCAAGTCAATTAAAGCGCCCATTTCAAACATTCAGTGAGAAACCAGCAATTCCACGCGTCGGTGTTTTAACATGCAGGTAGGTGTCGCGCGTTGCCACGGCTCTTTCAGAACGGAGGGGAAGCCTGGACGTTGCTTTTATTGCTCACACACGTAAGATTTATCCAATTTTATGAAAAAGCTGCGGTTGTTTCAAACGAGAAGACGATTTTAATGCCATTAAGACCATCCCGCTTGTAGCGATTTGGGTTTGAAGTGCCTTCAGACAAGGCGTTTCCAAACGGGACGCTCCATTCGCATCTCGTATGCGGCGCGATGACACATAATGTCGGGTACTTACCCCAGCATCCCGGATTCTTTTGTCTTTATGATATACAGAAACATGAGCAGGGTATGGAACATGTTGTTTCTGCCCTGAATCCACAAGAAAAGAGAAGAATTTAGAAATCGAGTCAATGATAAGAAATCATAGCAATATTTCTGGTAGAATAAGCGACCACAGAGAAAGACATCATGAAATGCCGTTACGGGGAGGGCTGTCAGGCTTTTTGCCTCAGTACTTCACTTCGTTCAATTAGGTAAATACCAGAAAAAGACCAAACGTGGGTTTTGGCTGGATCATCATCTCCAAATATTTTAAATACCGGAGCTTTTTGGAAAGCAGAGATCCAGCAAGAACCAGGGCTCAATATAAAATTAAAATTCACCAGAGAATTTCACTGGTTTGAGATTTTGGAAGCTTCCCCCCAGAATTCAGAATTCCTATGGACAAGCACTGGGCTTACTGGCCTTAAGGGGATGACAATGCACATCAGGGATTACATGACTGGGTATTTTAAAATAAATTGTCCGAAAATAAACAAGAGGAAGCTACGACCTAGGTACTTATGTATCTTAAATAGATAGTAAAGCCGTTATTTAGTGGCAGACTAAGCACTCCGTTGTGGTCAAAGACCAAGCTACTGTTTACTACCTGCTTTCAGCCAGCCTATGTGTAAAAAGTCAATAAATGTGGCTAGTTCCTAAAAAAAAAAAAACCCCAAAACAAAGCCCAAATCAGACCTGCCAATGATTTCCTGGCAGCAGCAGACAAGCACTAACAGCATCGTACCTTGGGCAGGTTGTAGACGTGGCGCTGGTAGATCAGCTCGTAGTGGGGTGGATTGATGCTGCTCTGGTAGATGCAAAACACGTTTTCATTGGAAGTGTCTGCGAATGAAAAGTTGAAAAGACAACGGGGATTTTAAGGGTGCTGATGCGATCCAAGAGGCAAGGAGCAGCTAAATGCAAGGGCCGGTACCTGGTTTATCTGGTGTCTGGATGAAGTGTTGCGAAGTGAAGGTTTTGCCATCGGGATACTTGGGGTGAGGTGGCAGCCTGGAGTCGAGGTAAGTGCAGAACACGTGCATAATGATCTGGGCAAAGAAAAACAAATCTCACTTTAGTGTCCTTAAAAAGAAACCAGCTTTCTTGCGGTCATCTCAGGCATTAGTTACACTATTTGGTAAGTCTGTGGTTGCAACGTTGACTTAACCCCTCTACCTTTAGGAGCCCAAGGCAGCTTAATGCTTAAAGCAGAGATTTCAACGGCCCACGCACGCTGCTGGGGAGAAGTTTATTTTTTTCCAGGAAGCGAAACGGTGTCAGTCACAAGGCGATAAGCTGATGCTGTATGTCAGGAGTTCGGTTCATGCACAAGCAACTTTCTCCCAGCATCCGGCAGAATTTGGCAAAGTCACAGATCTTATTTGTCATATTTAGGCCATGAACTCTGAGCCATCCGCTTCAGTGCTGGCTTCTGCACTAGCTGCAAGGATTTGGCCGAGAAGGGCAGATGAAATCAAATTACAGCTTTGCCGACACTATGCCTATCGAGCAAATTTCCCCTTTCTCCTCACAAAAGGTGAAATAAAAAACACTGGAAAAACCTGAGCTGGCCATGAGCCTTATTAAGAACATCAAAATTTTGAAAGAAAGTCCTAGACCAACTATCCAGAAAACCACCCCACAGCCTGCTATTTGTGTTTTAACCCTTCAAGAGAGTTCTCAACATTTTTATGTGGGCAACGTCACCAAATTCTCGGCAATCTGATACTTTCTGTGTTCGCTATATATGGCACGATCTGTTTTGTAGACAAAAAAAAAATAGTTTCTCTGGGCTAAATGCCACAAGTCTCAAGAAGTCTGGGAGATGCACCTTGGAAATCACTGCTTTGTATTTCATGCGGTGTGATTAACAACAATGTGGAATTCTATTTTTTTTTTATAGTAATCGTGTTGAGTAAGTTTATGTGGAAACTTCACGGCAAGCGTTTATATTAACCTCTTGTATCGGAACTTCTTTCCCAGAATTCTTAAAAGTTTCAAATACTGCCCAACGCTACCTCTCCCATCTGGTTTTGAGAAAAGACTGAATTCCAGGGTGTGCCACTCGGTCTCATGATCTTTAAACACTTTTGAGCTGTTCACCCTGCTGTCTGTCAAGACACTAAGAGTTGCTGCATGGCCAGTCACTACCAAATATTTAATCATCTTCACAAACAGAAAATCAAATCCTATTTCAAGACCGATTTTATACAACTTCAGCTTCCAGCAATTGAATCTCCTTACATGTGTGTCAGCAAAGTTGTGAAGCTCTGACATTGAGGTCTCCTGTTTTTTCTTCTCCCACATAACTGAAAATCTCTTTACAGCGGGGAAGAAGAATCAATCAGCCTCACCCTACTTTCAGATACAGAGTTCAACTGAAGACTCTCACTGTAAAGCTTGTTTTCTGCTCCCTGAATTGTTCTGTGGTCTTTCTTTTGATTATTTTAATTACCTCAGGTGAATTTTCAAGTCATTGCTCACCCTGAGGTGCTGTTCCTCCTCAGCTCTCAGATGAACGGGCTAAGCATCGCTACAAGTCTTCTCTCGAGTAGGATGTGCAACATCTTCAGGTGTCTCACAAAATACTAACGAATTCAACTGCAGTCCTGCCACTCCATCTGCATTTTTTCCCTTCTGTCCGTTATAGCAAAGGAAAATGAGAGCAAGGTGGAAGGTTTTCCTTGCATTGGAAATTGTTAGGTTAAGGCAGATGTTTGGCTTTTTAAAAGATATAGCAAGAGAACTGCATCAACAAGATCCCCGCCTGCCAGGCTGCTCCCTGTAGTTAACTGACAGGGATTTCAGAGGTGTCTAAGAGCCCGGCCTAAGACTAATCACAGAATCACAGAATCGTTTAGGTTGGAAAAGACCTTTAAGATCATCCAGTCCAGCCATTAACCTAACACTACCAAGTCCACCACTAAGCCAATTAAGGGTAGAGTAATAATTAATTTGCTCTTTCCTGGCTTGGTGGCTGGATTATATTTTAATGAAAGTAACAACTAGGAATCATTAAGATTGGAAAGGATCTCTAAGATCATCAGTCCAACCATCAACCCAAGATCCCCACGCCCACTAAACCATGTCCCAAAGTGCCACGTCTGCACATTTTTTGAACCCCTCCAGGGATGGGGACTCCCCCACCTCTCTGGGCAGCCTGTTCCGATGCTTGACCACTCTTTGTGTGAAGAAATTTTTCCTAGTATCCAATCTAAACCTCCCCTGCAACAGCTTGAGGCCGTTTCCTCTCATCCTATCACTTGTTCCTTGGGAGAAGCGACCAACACCCACCACACTACAACCTCCTTTCAGGTAGTTGTAGAGAGCGATCAGGTCTCCCCCTCAGCCTCCTCTTCTCCAGGCTAAACAACCCCATTTCCCTCAGCTGCTCCCCATCAGCCCTGTGCTCCAGATCCTCCCCCAGCTTCGCTGCCCTTCTCTGGACATGCTCCAGCACCTCAATGTCCTTCTTGTAGTGAGGGGCCCAAAAGTGGACACAGTATTCCAGGTGCGGCCTCACCAGTGCCGAGTACAGGGGGACAATCACCTCCCTGCTCCTGCTGGCCACACTATTCCTGATACAAGCCAGGATGCTGTTGGCCTTCTTGGCCACCTGAGCACACTGCTGGCTCATGTTCAGCCAGCTGTCAACCAACACCCTTAGATCCTTTTCGGCCAGGCAGCTTTCCAGCCACTCTTCCCCAAGCCTGGAGCATTGCATGGGGTTGTTGTGACCCAAGTGCAGGACCCGGCACTTGGCCTTGTTGAACCTCACACAGTTGGCCTCAGCCCATCAGTCCAGCCTGTCCAGGTCCCTCTGCAGGGCCATCCTACCCTCCAGCAGATCGACACTCCCACCCAACTTGGTGTCATCTGCAGACTTACTGAGGGTGCACTCAATCCCCTCATCCAGATCATTGATAAAGATGTTAAACAAGGCTGGCCCCAAAATAGAGCCCTGGGGAACACCACTCCTGACCAGTTGCCAACTGGACTTAACTCCATTCACGACTACTCTCTGGGCAATTGCAATTGCATGTTTGGGATCTCCGCAATGTCCAATCCCATTTGCATTATTCCCCACGTAATCTCACCGACTAGAACAGTATTACCTGCATAAAGTGATGCAAATGGGATTTTACTGTGTTCCTCAAAAGACTTACTATCCCCTACAACCTTCAAAACCTGCGCAGAAAGGCAACCCACTTTAAGCCGTCGTTACAAAGACGTCTTCTAAAACTTACCGAGGAGTCAGTGGGCAAGTCGGTGTCCCACTTGCGGCCTTTGAAATCCCCTCCTCTGTTCCATCGGAAGGAACTCATGCATCCTCCCTGAGAAAGCTCTGAAAGCAACAAGATTTCTTCAGTTACTGGGGGCTGAAGTACATGAAACTGGTGTTTTAGGCTAGTTTCAGGGGCTTCATCCATGCTCCCAGTGTACAAAATAGGAAAAGTTCAGCTAATGAAATGCTTGAAAAGGTAATAATACGGGGAGGTAAATTTACAGGATAATTTGTAGCTAATGAAGAGATTAAATCCAGCACTTTGCACCCCGAGCATGCAGGAGGAAAACGAGAAATAAAGCTTTTAAAAAACATTCCCAAAGTTTCATCCAAGGCCTGCATCGTTCTGTCGCTATAAAAAGGAAAAGTTGCAAAGAAACATCTCTCCTGCTTAAAAGCAGCTCTCATCTCTGCCGTGGCTCTTCAAACATCTCCACCGAAGGAATGTCTGATGCCAGCAACACTTGGCTGTGGTAACGGAAGTGTTTTAAAGTCAGTACAGTGACACTACGTACCTTTGATCCTTTCGACCAAATACTCCTGGTTTGGTGTAAGATCCAAATACTGCACTATAGCGTTCAGGGACGGAATGAGTGGAGCTTTAACAAGCGCTGCCTGCTTCAGACTGCTGATGCTGGCTTCTGCAACACAAGAAGAGCCAGCACAGGTCAGCTATGACCCCTGCAGAACTCCAAACAGCCTCCCTTACCAGGCGTCGCTACAAAGAGCTCTCCTTTTTGGTGCACCATTACGGTCCTAGAAACATTTAACATGTGATGCTACCCCAACCACTCATTTCAATCCCAATGAAGTAGTAGCTGTCGGCTGTATGTCACAGAATATACCAGCTACAAGGAACCAACATCCACTTTGAAGAGCAGAGGGAGAGTAACGAGGTGGGGGTGAGGCCAGCATGGATCAGTTTTCCACAGGCATCACAATGGACATGGCTCTTGAGGAGACCCTACAGCAAATAGCCCACAAAGGTGTCTTTCATTTAACCGCTGCACATCAAATCCACTTTTTGGTTAAGGGGATGTAAATTGGAAGCAATAAGAGAAGCAGTTCCTTCCTAATTGCATCATTAGATGAAATACAGAACTCCAGCTCATCAGAATTTAAAACAACCCAGTTTTTTCAGAAAGCAAGGAAAAATTTGGCAAAGCACATAGGACTGGAGACACTGATAGTTTATAGCACATCTATCCTGGAAATGTTTTCTGACAGTTTAATATGCAATAATCAATCATTTGAGCCTGTAATTCCCCAGCAGCAAGTTTAGGGAAGGGGAGGAGAAAAAAAAAAAGAAAAAAAAGGATTTATGAATTTTACATGAGACAGGCATCACTGTGACTTCATCAGTATTTCCAGAAGTCTTCTGAGGAACCTTTCCAGCTTAATGAAATGCATGACATGGAACAAAGACTGTGCAATACAGAGCGGAAATGGAACAGTAATATTTAACAGCCCTAATGCATATAACACCTATCCAACGCCCCGGCTATGGAGCGGCCCTCCATCAGCCAGTACCAGGGATTCATAGAATCACAGAATGCTTTGGGTTGGAAGGGACCTTTAGAGGCCATCCAGCCCAACCTCCTGCAGTGACAGGGACAGCTTTAACCAGAGCAGGGTGCTCAGAGCCCCGTCCAACCTGGCCTGGGATGTTTCCAGGGATGGGGCCTCCACCACCTCTCTGGGCAACCTGTGCAAGTGCTTCACCACCCTCATTGTAAAAAATTTCCTTATGTCTAGTCTAAATCTATTCTTCTTTAGTTTAAAACCATTACTCCTTGTCCTGTCACAACAGGCCTTGCTAAAAAGATTGCCCCCATCCTTCCTATAGGCCCCCTTTAAGTACTGAAAGGAATTCCAAAGCTCCTGTCTCGTCCTACCTCCGATCTGCAGTTCTGGACACCCCATTCTTCTCAGCTGAGTGCTCACAGACTCAATCTCTTGGACCAGCTGCACTAGAATAGTCTCGTTAATCCACTAGGAATGAAAAATGTGAAAATTCAAGAGGTCAGAAACAACAAAAATGTTAAAAAAACCCCAACCCTTAGCTTACATCCTACTAATCATCACAGTTACAATCACAAAGAAGCGTAACAACAGAAACACTGAAGCCAACCATGGAGGAAAATAACTAAATTAGAATACATATAGTCTTACTACTTTAAAAACAAACCAAACCAAACCACAAAACACACAAGCAAAACTACGTACTTCACAGATGCTATGACTGAAGGGGCAATTCAAAGCTAGATTTACTAATTATTTTGCCATCATGTGTGCAATTAATTCTCCACTGCTCTAGCAATTCCTAGCAATAAGATCAAGGTTTTGGTTTTGCTTTTTATTACGCTGCTCAGGACTGTCAGGGGGAAAAAAAAAATCAGCCTTTGGGTTGGAAGTTTCCATGTCTTGAGCTCAGGAGAACGAGTTAGAAATACTGCAGAAACATCAATTTAGCAATCTGAGTTGCAGCAAGGAAAACCAAATCTTGTCATATCCCAGCTGCTTTTGTTTCTCATTCAAAAGTGGATGAACTTGACAACTGTGAAGTTTTCAGAATAGAAAACACTGAGGTGAGGTTGAAAACGCATCTCAGTAGCCGTCTCTAAAAGCACGTTGTGTTTTTATCTCCCTGTGCCAGCCCACCCCAATCCTCAAACAGACACTGCAATTCTTCCCGCCTCCTTCGGCATACAGGGGACATGGAAGTGCTTTTCCACTCTGCTGTGCTTGTTCTTAAAAACCTTAAAAATCAGGCAGTCCATAGAGACGGGACTTACGTTTCTGAACTTAGCGGTGCAGGAATCCATGTGATCAAGGAGCTGTCGGTTCATTGTAACCCGTGCCCAAACCTATGGAAAGGTTTGTTAAGTACATGTAAGAACTTCACAGAATACCAAGAATTTTTAGGGTCTACGGCAATTTCTGATACCAACTACAGCGCATAATTAAAATCGCAGCTTTCCCCAAATTCTTATACATCTGCTTGTTGTATCACATGACTTCTACAGCAGCTTCACATACAACACTCCTGCTCTCTATTCACAGTACAACCATCTTGCATGAGCTCAAATTCAGTTTTTAGCTGTCTGCTCTATTAGGATAAAACAGATCTGAATTGTAGGCTTGATTTAAGAGGTATTTGAATGGGAAGCTTCATTAGATTAATGTAGGAAGTAAAGAAAATTGATCAAATTTAATTGAAGCCACATGAATTGTATTCCTTTGCATCAGACTTCTTTCAGACGCAAGCACAGAGGCAGTGCTGTATATCCTTCAGCTGTTCCACTGGGTTAAATACAGATTAGTTTCAACTTAACCTTTATGCTGCAAATGCATTTTATCCAGTGTAAGCCTTGCTCTCCAAGGAAGAAATGATTCTCCAACTACAATTCAGAATTTGAAACATCCATTTACAGTGACGAGGAGTCTGGCAAGCTGTACGAAGACGGTTAAATGCTAGAGGATTTCTCTCTCCAACATTTTTGATCCAGCTGAAATCCAAACCTTTGCACAAAGCTGTATATTCTAGAGGCCTGTTTCTCCCCCTTGACCACCTTGCAGCCAAATTTACCTCTTCTGCAGCCTGTTTCGAGCTCAGATCAGCTTCGTCCTTGTGTGCCGATGGAGCCTGGGACCTGCAAGCCAGCTGATACTGGAACTTTCTTAGTGTCTGTGCATGGTCTGCGATGGAACGGCTGTAGTTCCAAAAAGTTGGGCTGCTGGAAGGAGAGCTGGAATCTGAACTTCCTGAAACGATTCATTCATTAAACAGTCATGTACAATTATTGCCAAGTAATTCTGGAAGCAACAGTACAGGCAATAACATCAGTATATTAAGGCTTCGATAAGAGACACGAACATGAACTGCCATGAATACATACACCGAAGTCAGTCTGCGTGAACACTCATTTCACCCTTATCTTAATTGTCCCTATCCAGGACAAAAACTGCCTGCAGGGAATTCACCCCCTGCAGGGAATTCACCCCCTTTATCTGAAATGCCTTGTCCACAAGATATCCCTCTCATCAATGTGATAAAGCCCATCATCTTATCATGGTCCACAAATGCTACAGAGACAATCTATCAGTACACGTTTCCAGAGGCTGCAACAGCAGCATATATCCTATCCAAAGGAATACTTTGGAGAAAAACTTTCTGAAGGTCCTAAGCCACGGAGACATGTAGAAACGATGGCGTTCTACCTCAGGTCCTAATTACTCAGTAGAAGACTAAACTGTTCAGCAGCTGCCTTTACCAAGGTCACAGGTGATTACTTACTAGTAAGAGTACGCTGGAATCTTTTGCAACTTTTCTCATCCGCAAAAGAACTCTTGAATAAAACCAACACCTTCTCCTTACCAAGCTTTTCAGATCAAATCTGTTTACTCACCCAGTTGAACTCTGCGCTGTTTCTCTTCTTCAGCTCGAAGGAAGGTCTCCAGTGACTTCAGGTCTGTGATATAGTCTTCTTTGCCAGTAGGAGAATTATACAGAATGGGCGAAGAGCGGTAACGAGACCTTATCCCGCCACTGTCCATCTGTCCGATACTCGGGGAGTATGGTGAACCACTGGGAGAGGAGCTGAAGCTGGAAAGCTTGGGCGAATAAAAACAAACAGTTGTGTCATATGAGGAATACAGAATTCCACCTTGATTTGTAAATGACATGAATATAAAAGACTCCTGTTTGTGGTTTGGGTTGCATTTTTTTCCTGCTTTGTACATACATTTTTGGTTCTTATTTTTTGCTTTGTTCTGAAAGAAACTACCCACTCTAAAACAAATTAAGTGACACTAGGGAAAAGGACAAATCCCGATACAACAAATCTGCACCTACTTTGCAAAAGAGCAAACATACATATACGAAACTCTCCGCTGGCTGCTGCTCAACTTCAGTGGCATATGGCACAAAACAAGGACCAAACTGTACCCTTGGGAGCTGTCTTGCTCATTACCTTATTGTAGCTGCTGCTTGGTGAATAGGTTACAGCACTGCCGTAAGAAGCACTGTTGCTTGACAGAGCCTGTAGCTGAGGGCTGTACCCTGCGATATAACTGGTAGTAAACTTTGGACTGGCACTAGGGAAGCGGGACGGGCTGTAACTCAGCACACTTTGACCCTGGATTGGAGGAGAAGGCGTCGAAGACGGGACCTTCTTTGCTGCCAGCTCACGTGGTGGAGTTATTTGTACGGCTGCAATAAGGAAAAACAGAATTAGCGTTGTGGATGCAGCAGCCCCAAACTCTCCTCCCCGCTTTAAACGCACAACAAGATGTACACACAGCGCTATCGTAAGGCAATTTTAAAACGATGCTAAAAGGCACACTAGAAAAATCTCGTCCCTACAGGACTCCGTGGTTAATCCACTGACAGGAAAAAAAAGAGAAGTCAGACACATGATTGCAACTCAGTACAAATCCGACAGCTTCAGATTTCAGTTAAATGCTACCAGGCACCTTCCATAACCTGGGAGCCTTCTCCAACCCATTTCATCAGCTACTTTATCTCCCTACCTTATGCGTCTTTAGCCTAGTCAATGTCTTGATTTAGCTGTGCAAATAAACACGTGAGATCCTTGAGCTTTGGTGATCCAGCATTACTCCCATCTACTTCCCGATTTCTAGACTAGCAGTGTGTAATACTACCGTGCCAGCATTTTGCTTTCGGTTTATTTACCTTGTCAGGTTCTGCTGTATTTTAAAACTCTGCTTGGATGTTCAAGAGCTTTTTGAGTGACTGCTCTCTGGGCTGTCATTTTCAGACTTCACACAAAGGTCTGCCTGTCCCTCTAATTTGGTTCTCGTTACCCAGCATGATAGTAGTAGGATATCAAAATTAAATATAAACCTGCGCTCTCTGCCTTGTTCCTAGTCCCATGTATAGGCTACAAATTCCCTGTCCAACCTCACAATGGTCCAGTGTCTCACTGTCCTTCAGCAGCCGCTATCATCCTTCTCCTTTTCAACCGTGTGTGTTTGTTCCCCTTCCAGTGGTCCCCACAAACCCCCACCAAATTGCCACTTGATGTTGTGAATTTTAGTACGCTGCCGTTAATTTAGTTTACTGCTCATGTCTGATGAGGTAATTTGGAACTCACGTCACTAAAGGATCCTGCCATTGAGGAAGATACCGTCTTGAAACAAAAAAGAAGAATAAAAAAAATTGCCAGAGATCTTTATTACACCCACCTGCATTCTGCAACCCCAGCAGGATCTGCTGGCCAGGGGTCATGACCAAGCTCGTTGGTGCCACTGTGTATTTGAAGTACATCCAGAAATCAAATAAGGCATTCAGGCTGAACAGAGACGCAAGTGCAAGTTCTAGAAGAAACACAGAAGTTTTTACCACAGCTTGAGCATGAGGAATAGTAAAACACCATTAGAAACAGGTCATTATTAGTGCTATCAATAAGTGCCAAGTTGGTCAAGTATCTAAGATTTCTTCACCTTCTTATGCAAGAACCATTGGAGATAATTTTCCTTGCTATGTTGGGGTTAATCTAGATTGCTAAAATTTAATTTTTGAAAATTGATGGTTATTTTCCAAAAAGAACATAAAACTACTGCAATGAAGGTTCACAGTATTTCTCAAACATCATCTTCCATCAAATCATCTGTCAGTCATCCCATGATTTTTCTCTTCCTCTTGCTCCTTCACATCCTCTATTTGATACAGCTAGCTTAGAGTCTACTCATCTGAAGCAAACTTGAAGTATTGTGAAATGCCATCCACACCCACAGTACAACGTAGCAGTAAACTCTGCAGTGTTCTCCAATGCCTTACTCCACACATTAACCGGATTTAATGCACCAAACAAGTTCTTCGTGCCCTTTCCTGATGTATCTAAGAAAGCTGTTAACACTCCTTACCTGTCGCTAAAACAGGTGACATTCCAAGTTTCAGGGGAGATTACAGAAAGCAAAACAAAGTTTTGGTTTAAATTTAAACCAAAAAAAAACCCAAAACAAAAATCATAAGGAAAGAAAAAAAGGCTGGTTTAAAAACCAGCTCTCCAGCAAGAAAACTGACAAGTGAAAAAAGAAAAGAATCCTGAACATTAATTGAAATGCTGCAGCAACTCACCAATATACCAGAGCGGCCAGAACGTGATGTTGTAATATGAGCTTATGAGTTTTCCAGACCTGAAAAGAAAACCAAGAAGTTATCATTTTGCAACTACTCAGTCCCAGGAAATATTTAGGGGTCTACAAAGCAGGATGCTTCGCTTGTTTGAATCAGATGTAACAATTAACGTACATTTCAGTATATATAATGCCTGCAATGGACAGATTAAGGAGTCCCCAGGGCAAGGCCACTTTCCGGGCTTCAATCTCTTTCCTCATCTTGAAGGTCCTGTTGATGAGGGAAGTTGTTGGACTCTGTTCTGGTGTCATCTGTAACAACAAACACAGAGAAATGACAAAATCTGTCAACTTTCATACAGTAACATTCTCAGTCAGCACAAGATTAAAGAAAAAAAGCAGTAATCCAAACCAAGCTATATAAATGGAATTCAGCCAGAGCCGGTTTTAGCATATTAAAAAAACCCAAAATCCAGATTCTTTTTCCCAGTAAAAGCAGGTAATATTTCTTGGATGAACTCTACTGTCTGCACTGTCACCTCATTACTGGGGAACAGCATCCATCTTCTCCAGTGAGATGCAGATTAGAGGACAGAGACAGATTCCAAACTCATTTTTGAAAAATAACGTCCTTCCAAAGCGAGAGGCAAAGCTCCTGCTTTCTCCAGGCAAAGGAAGCCAGAGGAAGGAAAGGCCTTGCACAGCTCTGCAGTTTTTTAATGGAAAACTCCCACTCATTTCAGTAGGTAACAGAGTATTTTCAGACTGTAAAGCCACCTCCTGTGGGTTCAGTACAGCTGAATACTCTCTGCGTACCTTGCTACCTTTACGCCCAGCAACACCTTATGTGAAAGAAATAACC
The DNA here is from genome assembly GCF_030463565.1 of Pelecanus crispus. Lineage (NCBI taxonomy): Eukaryota > Metazoa > Chordata > Aves > Pelecaniformes > Pelecanidae > Pelecanus > Pelecanus crispus. Next base: position 1,830,793 of record NC_134643.1, read on the forward strand.
CTGGTGACTTTTTCTGCTAGTCCCGTCACCAAAATATGCTACTGTTCCTTCCTGCCACTCACTCAAAAACTTGTCGCATAATTCTTCACTAGATGGGAAGGCAAATAATTTGCTTTTTGGGACAAATACTACAACCGGGCATTACTACCTACAAAAAAAACCCAACCAAAAAACCCCAAAAGCAAACCCTGAGTCACACTACCTGCTTCTTACTGCTACAATGATTCAACGGTGAAATACTTAACATCAGGATTACTGATGCCTGGGGTTTTTTTGACAGGTTTTTCATGCAGTTTGAGCCCCAAGACTTCCCTTCCCACACTGACAAATGTAGCAGCCCTAAGCAGAGATCCTCTCCCTCACCCTCACACTCCCAAGCTCTCTCCCTGAACCACGTCGCCTTGCAGAAGCAGAAGTTGCACCGTCAGGGCACTGAAATAAAACAGAGATTTGGTCCCATTCTACTCACTTGGGAGGGCTGGGTGTGTGCTTTTCATCTCTGGATCAAAATAATGTCCTCCCACAGCCCCTGCCCTCATCTACTATGGCATGGTAACGAAGGAAGGGCTCACCTTGATAAGTGGTAAGGCACAGACCCTGTAGAGGTCCCCCACACCTCCCCTTGCCCCAAACCCCACAGCTTTGCCCATGCACGCCCCTCTGTCACACACAGCCCCCGCTCCCCTTGCCCAAGACCCCACAGCACCCTCCACCCAGATCTGTCACAACCGAAGAACCCCCACAGCTCCCGCTGCCACACTCACGGGGACCCTCACAGCTCCCCCTGCCCACACCCCGCTGTCACACGCAGGCAGCCTCCACATCTGCCCCCAGCCAGCACCCCCACACCACCCCGGGGGGGTCTCTACAGCTCCCCCCACGCAGAGCTCACCATTCCACACAGCCAGCCCCACAGCTCGCACTGCCCACACCCCTGTCACACCAAACAGACCCAGCATCTGCCCCCCAGCCCCAGCCATCACACGGAGGCGGCCCCACAGCCCCACCCGCCCACAGCCCTGCCATACACGGGTGGCCCAACGCCTCCACGACTCGCTGCCGGACGCAGCCTCTCAGAGCCCCCCCGTGCAGGCCCGAGGAGCCAGGCGGTGCTGGGAGAGGGGGGGCAGCCACAGTACCTGCCGCAGGGCTGAGGGCCAGGGGACGTGAGGGGGACAGTTCCCCTCAGGGACGGTGGGGGCACCCCATTTTCCCAGCGAAGGGGACGCACAGCAGAGCGCTCCCCTCACGCAGGCCCCAGCAAACGCCTGCCCTGCAGCGCCTGCGCCGTCTGCGCCTGCGCGAACGCCGCTGCTGTCGCGTCACCGCCTGCGCCGCGCGGTGTTGTTGGTTTGTTGGCGGGGTTTGTTGCTATGGGGACAGCAGGGCCCGCGTTCTGGCGGGAAGGGGCGCGTCAGGCAGGCGCCATGTTGGCCGCCGCCATGTTGGCCGCCGCGGGGAAGGCACGTAGATGGCGGAGAGGGGGTGAGCGGCTAACTCGCTGTCCCATGCACTGGTGCTGTGGGGCAGAGCCGCACGATTCTATGCATTTGCCGATTTATCTTTATAGCTAAATTAACTGATTACTTATCACAATATATATCAGGCTGCACATTGCCAAGGTCAGCAGGTAAGACTTGAGGAGGTTTTGGGTTTGCTTGCGTGCCGTACAGGTGTAATGCCATATTTCTGTTCTGAAGTGCTGGAAATGAAGAGGGTTGTGTGAATTTTGTGCTAAATCAGTGTATCCGGAAGGGATTACTTGAGGTAAATGTGGTCCCATTGGACAGCGTGGCTTTGGGTGACACGCTTCTCTCATAGGTCTGGATGGTAAATCACGTAACATTGTCAGTGCAGTGATATACTGACTTATCTCGGTGACATTTTCATGTGATACGTCCTTTTGAGGCAAGAAAAGCAGTGTATGTCAGCAGATGGGAAGAATCGGGAGGCAGCAAAGCGAGAGGAGCTGGATAGAGGAGCCGGACCTGGCATGGGAGCCATATGGAGCTGAGGTGGCTGCAACAGCTCGTACAAGACGTGGGCAGCAGCTTTGCAAAAGCAAAATCATTTGGGATATTCTCATTATCTGGGATAGCCAGCCTATTTCTTTGTTTTTCCCACTCTGCTTCCAATTTGGGTCAATAGGGTAACTCCCAAGTTGCCCCGCTGTAAAGGCTGGTGGAATGTGTTATTCCTTTCTAAAAAGCAAGTTATAGGAAACATAAGGTAATAAAAATGCAGGTGGAGAAAGGGAGGAGACAACTTTAAAGAGGATGAAAGTTGGTTCAGTACATCCACACCAATGGGCGATTTCAGTTGGTTTGAAAGTCTCTTGACTTTGACTCATTTCCTAAGCAAGAGGCCACTTTGCGAAGCCATCATCAATGTGGCTCCGCAGGTGACCAGCATGTTGGGGCTTCCTGAGCTCAGTTCACAAGCAGCTTTCTCCCAGCGTCTGGCAGAATTTGGCAAAGTCACAGATCTTATTTGGCATATTTAGGCCATGAACTCTGAGCCATCCGCTTCAGTGCTGGCTTCTGCACTAGCTGCAAGGATTTGGCCGAGAAGGGCAGATGAAATCAAAATACAGCTTTGCCGACACTATGCCTATCGAGCAAATTTCCCCTTTCTCCTCACAAAAGGTGAAATAAAAATCGCTGGGAAAACCTGAGCTGGCCATGAGCCTTATTAAGAACGTCAAAATTTTGAAAGAAAGTCCTAGACCAACTATCCAGAAAACCACCCCACAGCCTGCTATTTGTGTTTTAACCCTTCAAGAGAGTTCTCAACATTTTTATGTGGGCAACGTCACCAAATTCTCGGCAATCTGATACTTTCTGTGTTCGCTGTATATGGCACGATCTGTTTTGTAGACAAAAAAAAAGTGTTTCTCTGGGCTAAATGCCACAAGTCTCAAGAAGTCTGGGAGATGCACCTTGGAAATCACTGCTTTGTATTTCATGCGGTGTGATTAACAACAATGTGGAATTCTATTTTTTTATATAGTAATCGTGTTGAGTAAGTTTATGTGGAAACTTCACGGCAAGCGTTTATATTAACCTCTTGTATCGGAACTTCTTTCCCAGAATTCTTAAAAGTTTCAAATACTGCCCAACGCTACCTCTCCCATCTGGTTTTGAGAAAAGACTGAATTCCAGGGTGTGCCACTCGGTCTCATGATCTTTAAACACTTTTGAGCTGTTCACCCTGCTGTCTATCAAGACACTAAGAGTTGCTGCATGGCCAGTCACTACCAAATATTTAATCATCTTCACAAACAGAAAATCAAATCCTATTTCAAGACCGATTTTATACAACTTCAGCTTCCAGCAATTGAATCTCCTTACATGTGTGTCAGCAAAGTTGTGAAGCTCTGACATTGAGGTCTCCTGTTTTTTCTTCTCCCACATAACTGAAAATCTCTTTACAGCGGGGAAGAAGAATCAATCAGCCTCACCCTACTTTCAGATACAGAGTTCAACTGAAGACTCTCACTGTAAAGCTTGTTTTCTGCTCCCTGAATTGTTCTGTGGTCTTTCTTTTGATTATTTTAATTACCTCAGGTGAATTTTCAAGTCATTGCTCACCCTGAGGTGCTGTTCCTCCTCAGCTCTCAGATGAACGGGCTAAGCATCGCTACAAGTCTTCTCTCGAGTAGGATGTGCAACATCTTCAGGTGTCTCACAAAATACTAACGAATTCAACTGCAGTCCTGCCACTCCATCTGCATTTTTTCCCTTCTGTCCGTTATAGCAAAGGAAAATGAGAGCAAGGTGGAAGGTTTTCCTTGCATTGGAAATTGTTAGGTTAAGGCAGATGTTTGGCTTTTTAAAAGATATAGCAAGAGAACTGCATCAACGAGATCCCCGCCTGCCAGGCTGCTCCCTGTAGTTACCCGACAGTTGTTTCAGAGGTGTTTAAGTAAGTGCCTAAGACTAAGATACGCAATCACATTTTTGGGATCTACACAATGTCCAATCCCATTTGCATTATTCCCCACGTAATCTCACCGACTGGAACAGGATTACCTGCATAAGTGATGCAAACGGGATTTTACCGTGTTCCTCAAAAGACTTACTGGCTACCCCCTCCAAACGGTGCGCTGAAAGGCAACCCACTTTAAGCCATCATTACAAAGACGTCTTCTAAAACTTACAGAGGAGTCAGTGGGCAAGGTGGTGTCCCGCTTGCGGCCTTTGAAATCCCCTCCTCTGTTCCATCGGAAGGAACTCATGCATCCTCCCTGAGAAAGCCCTGAAAGCAACAAGATTTCTTCAGTTACCAGGGGCTGAAAATACATGAAACTGGTGTTTTAGGCTAGTTTCAGGGGCTTCATCCATGCTCCCAGTGTACAAAATAGGAAAAGTTCAGCTAATGAAGTGCTTGAAAAGATATATAATACAGGGAGGTAAATTTACAGGATAATTTTTATTTGTAGTTAATGAACAGATTATTATTAAAAGCAAAGCACTTTGAGCACCCCGAGCATGCCTGAGGAAAATGAGAAATAAAGCTTTTAAAAAACATTCCCAAAGTTTCATCCAAGGCCTGCATCGTTCTGTCGCTATAAAAAGGAAAAGTTGCAAAGAAACATCTCTCCTGCTTAAAAGCAGCTCTCATCTCTGCCGTGGCTCTTCAAACATCTCCACCGAAGGAATGTCTGATGCCAGCAACACTTGGCTGTGGTAACGGAAGTGTTTTAAAGTCAGTACGGTGACACTACGTACCTTTGATCCTTTCGACCAAATACTCCTGGTTTGGTGTAAGATCCAAATACTGCGCTATAGCATTCAGGGTTGGAATGAGTGGAGCTTTAAGGATCTCCACAGCCTGCTTCAGACAGCTGATGCTGGCTTCTGCAACACAAGAAGAGCCAGCACAGGTCAGCTATGACCCCTGCAGAACTCCAAACAGCCTCCCTTACCAGGCGTCGCTACAAAGAGCTCTCCTTTTTGGTGCACCATTACGGTCCTAGAAACATTTAACATGTGATGTTACCCCAACCACTCATTTCAGTCCCAATGAAGTAGTAGCTGTCGGCTGTATGTCACAGAATATACCAGCTACAAGGAACCAACATCCACTTTGAAGAGCAGAGGGAGAGTAACGAGGTGGGGGTGAGGCCAGCATGGATCAGTTTCTCCACAGGCCATCAGAATGGACACGGCTCTTGAGGAGACACTGCAACAAAGAGCACGGAAAGGTGGCTTTAATTTAACCGCCTCACATCAAATCTGCTTCTTGGTTAAGGGCATATAAATTGGAAGCAGTAAGAGAAGCAGTTTCTTCCGAATTGTATCGTGACATAAAATACAGAACTCCAGCTCATCAGAATGTAAAACAACCCAGTTCTTTCAGAAAGCAGCTGATTTTAAGGACAAATTTGGCAAAGCACGTAGGACTGGAGACACTGGTAGTTTATAGCACATCTATCCTGGATATGTTTTCTGACAGTTTAATATGCAATAATTAATCATTTGAGCCTGTAATTCCCCAGCAGCAAGTTTAGGGAAGGCGGGGGGTGGGGGTGGGTGGGTGGGGGGGAAGGTTTATGAGTTTTACACGAGACAGGCATCGGTGTGACTTCATCAATATTTCCAGAAGTCTTCTGAGGAACCTGTCCAGCTTAATGAAATGCATGACATGGAACAAAGACTGTGCAATATAGAGTGGAAATGGAACAGTAATATTTAACAGCCCTAATGCATACAACACCTATCCAACGCCCTGGCTATGGAGCAGCCCTCCATCAGCCACCACCGGGAACTCCAAAGCTCCTGTCTCATCCTACCTCTGATCTGCAATTCTGGACACCCCATTCTTCTCAGCTGAGTGCTCACAGACTTGATCTTTCGGACAAGCCACACTAGAATAGTCTTGTTAATCCACTAGGAATGAAAAACGTGAAAATTCAAGAGGTCAGAAGCAACAAAATGTTAAAAAAACCCCCAACCCTTAGCTTACATCCTCCTAATCATCACCATTACAATCACAAAGAAGCGTGACAACAGAAACACTGAAGCCAACCACAGAGGAAAGTAATTAAATTAGAATATCAAGTTAGGCAGAGTTTAAACGACTCTTTAATATCTTCTAAAAGGCCAGAAAATTCCATGTAAAGGAGTCAGGAAAACAAATCTCTAGAAAGTATCAGATAAAGCTTTTCTGAACAGTGAGGGAAGGGGTGTTATGAAGCACAGCCCTCCCTCCCTAAAGCTAATTTGTACTTTGATGAGTGCACTCCCTCACGTATTTGTTTCAGGAAATCAAGGAGCTGATAGACACTACGTGTGGGATTTGTACGTGACAGGATTTGGGAACTGGAGCAAGCTGGCCCTAGGTTTATGAACAGACGCTCAGGAATCTGGTATGGATCTCATACTAATCTTTGATTTTCACCAGTCATAGAATCATAGAATCGTTTAGGTTGGGAAAGACCTTTAAGATCATCCAGTCCAACCATTAACCTACACTACCAAGTCTACTCTAAGCCAATCAAGGGTAGACTAGACTAAACCATGTCCCAAAGTGCTACATCTACCCGTTTCTTGAACACTTCCAGGGATGGTGACTCCACCACCTCTCTGGGCAGCCTGTTCCAATTCTTGACCACCCTTTCCGTAAAGAAATTTTTCCTAATTTCCAACCTAAACCTCCCCTGGCGCAGCTTAAGCCCATTTCCTCTTGTCCTATCGCTAAGGACTTGGGAGAAGAGACCAACACCCACCTCACTACAACCTCCTGTCAGGCAGTTGTAGAGAGCGATAAGGTCTCCCCTCAGCCTCCTCTTCTCCAGGCTGAACACCCCCAGCTCCCTCAGCCGCTCCCCGTCAGCCCTGTGCTCCAGACCCTTCCCCAGCTTCGTTGCCCTTCTCTGGACATGCTCCAGCACCTCAATGTCTTTCTTGGAGTGAGGGGCCCAAAACTGGACACACTATTCCAGGTGCGGCCTCACCAGCGCCGAGTACAGGGGCACAATCACCTCCCTGCTCCTGCTGGCCACACCATTCCTGATACAAACCAGGATGCTGTTGGCCTTCTTGGCCACCTGGGCACACTGCTGGCTCATGTTCAGCCAGCTGTCAAGCAGCACCCCCAGGTCCTTTTCGGCCAGGCAGCTTTCCAGCCACTCTTCCCCAAGCCTGGAGCGCTGCATGGGGTTGTTGTGCCCAAAGTGCAGGACCCGACACTTGGCCTTGTTAAACCTCATACAGTTGGCCTCGGCCCATCAGTCCAGCCTGTCCAGGTCCCTCTGCAGGGCCATCCTACCCTCCAGCAGATCTACACTCTAACTACTTAGAGTTACTACTTAGAGTAGTCTTACTACTTTAAAAAAACCCCACAAAACACACAAGCAAAACTACATACTTGATAGATGCTATGACTGAAGGGGCAATTCAAAGCTAGATTTACTAATTATTTTGCCATCATGTGTGCAATTAATTCCCCGCTGCTCTAGCAATTCCTAGCAATAAGATCAAGGTTTTTCTTTTTGCTTTTTATTGCGCTGCTCAGGACTGTCGGGGAAAAAAAAATCAACCTTTGGGTTGGAAGTTTCCATGTCTTGAGCTCAGGAGAACGAGTTAGAAACACTGCAGAAACATCAATTTAGCAATCTGAGTTGCAGCAAGGAAAACCAAATCTTGTCATATCCCAGCTGCTTTTGTTTCTCATTCAAAAGTGGATGAACTTGACAACTGTGAAGTTTTCAGAAAACAAAACACGGAGGTGAGGTTGAAAACGCATCTCAGTAGCCGTCTCTAAAAGCACGTTGTGTTTTTATCTCCCTGTGCCAGCCCACCCCAATCCTCAAATGGACGCTGCAATTCTTCCGCCTCCTTCGGCATACAGGGGACATGGAAGTGCTTTTCCACTCTGCTGTGCTTGTTCTTAAAAACCTTAAAAATCAGGCAGTCCATAGAGACGGGACTTACGTTTCTGAACTTAGCGGTGCAGGAATCCATGTGATCAAGGAGCTGTCGGTTCATTGTCACCCATGCCCAAACCTATGGAAAGGTTTATTAAGTACATGTAAGAACTTCACAGAATACCAAGAGTTTTTAGGGTCTACGGCAATTTCTGATACTAACTACAGCGCGTAATTCAAATCTCGGTTTCCCCCAAATTCTTATATATCTGCTGGCTGTATCGTGACTTCTACAGCAGCAATGATACAATAAACGAAGTGACACGAGGGAAAAAGGACAACTCCCAGTACGACAAATTTACACCTACTTTGCAAAAGGGCAAACACACATATACGCAACTCTCCGCTGGCTGCTGCTCACCTTCAGTGGCACATGGCACAAAACAACGACCAAACTGTACCCTTGGGAGCTGTCTTGCTCATTACCTTATCGTAGCTGCTGCTTGGTGAATAGGTTACAGCACTGCCGTAAGAAGCACTGTTGCTTGACAGAGCCTGTAGCTGAGGGCTGTACCCTGCGATATAACTGGTGGTAAACTTTGGCCTGGTACTAGGGAAGCGGGACGGGCTGTAACTCAGCACAATTTGACCCTGGATTGGAGGAGAAGGCGTCGAAGACGGGATGGACTTTGCTGCCAGCTCGCATGTTGGAGTTATTTGTATGGCTGCAATAAGGAAAAACAGAATTAGCGTTGTGGATGTAGCAGCCCCAAACTCTCCTCCCCGCTTTAAACGCACAACAAAACATATACACAACGCTACCTTAAGGCAATTTTAAAATTATGCTAAAGGGACACTAGAAAAATCTGGCCCCTACAGAACTCAGTGGTCAATCCACTGACAGAAAAAAAAAAAGAGAATGCTGAGACACATGACCGCAAGTCAGTACAAATCCTACATAGAATGATAGAATCATTTATGTTGGAAAAGACCTTTAAGATCATGCAGTCCAACCATTAACCTAACACTACCAAGTCTACCACTAAACCAATTAAGGGTAGAGTCATAATTATTTTCATGTTTCCTGGCTTGTTGGCTGGCTTATTTCAGATTCAGATTTCAGTTAAATGTTACCAGGCACCTTCCATAACCTGGGAGCCTTCTCCAACCCTTTTCATCAGCTACTTTATCTCCCTACCTTATGCATCTTTAGCCTAGTCAATGTCTTGATTTAGCTGTGCAAATAAACACGTGAGATCCTTGAGCTTTGGTGATCCAGCATTACTCCCATCTGCTTCCCGATTTCTAGACTAGCAGTGTGTAATACTACCGTGCCAGCATTTTGCTTTCGGTTTATTTACCTTGTCAGGTTCTGCTGTATTTTAAAACTCTGCTTGGATGTTCAAGAGCTTTTTGAGTGACTGCTCTCTGGGCTGTCATTTTCAGACTTCACACAAAGGTCTGCCTGTCCCTCTAATTTGGTTCTCGTTACCCAGCATGATAGTAGTAGGATATCAAAATTAAATATAAACCTGCGCTCTCTGCCTTGTTCCTAGTCCCATGTATAGGCTACAGATTCCCTGTCCAACCTCACAATGGTCCAGTGTCTCACTGTCCTTCAGCAGCCGCTATCATCCTCTCCTTTTCAACCGTGTGTGTTTGTTCCCCTTCCAGTGATCCCCACAAACCCCCACCAAATTGCCACTTGATGTTGTGAATTTTAGTACGCTGCCGTTAATTTAGTTTACTGCTCATGTCTGATGAGGTAATTTGGAACTCACGTCACTAAAGGATCCTGCCATTGAGGAAGATACCGTCTTGAAACAAAAAAGAAGAATAAAAAAAATTGCCAGAGATCTTTATTACACCCACCTGCATTCTGCAACCCCAGCAGGGACAAGACCAAGCTCGTTGGTGCCACTGTGTATTTGAAGTACATCCAGAAATCAAATAAGGCATTCAGGCTGAACAGAGACGCAAGTGCACGTTCTAGAAGAAACACAGAAGTTTTTACCACAGCTTGAGCATGAGGAATAGTAAAAGTCTGTTATTTGCAAAAACAGGCATATGCCCATTAGAGATAGGTCATTATTAGCGCTATCAATAAGTGCCAAGTTGGTCAAGTATCTAAGATTTCTTCACCTTCTTATGCAAGAACCATTGGAGATAATTTTCCTTGCTATGTTGGGGTTAATCTAGATTGCTAAAATTTAATTTTTGAAAATTGATGGTTATTTTCCAAAAAGAACATAAAACTACTGCAATGAAGGTTCACAGTATTTCTCAAACATCATCTTCCATCAAATCATCTGTCAGTCATCCCATGATTTTTCTCTTCCTCTTGCTCCTTCACATCCTCTATTTGATACAGCTAGCTTAGAGTCTACTCATCTGAAGCAAACTTGAAGTATTGTGAAATGCCATCCACACCCACAGTACAACGTAGCAGTAAACTCTGCAGTGTTCTCCAATGCCTTACTCCACACATTAACCAGATTTAATGCACCAAACAAGTTCTTCATGCCCTTTCCTGATGTATCTAAGAAAGCTGTTAACACTCCTTACCTGTCGCTAAAACAGGTGACATTCCAAGTTTCAGGGGAGATTACAGAAAGCAAAACAAAGTTTTGGTTTAAATTTAAACCAAAAAAAAACCCAAAACAAAAATCATAAGGAAAGAAAAAAAGGCTGGTTTAAAAACCAGCTCTCCAGCAAGAAAACTGACAAGTGAAAAAAGAAAAGAATCCTGAACATTAATTGAAATGCTGCAGCAACTCACCAATATACCAGAGCGGCCAGAACGTGATGTTGTAATATGAGCTTATGAGTTTTCCAGACCTGAAAAGAAAACCAAGAAGTTATCATTTTGCAACTATTCAGTCCCAGGAAATATTAGGGGTCTACAAAGCAGGATGCTTCGCTTGTTTGAATCAGATGTAACAATTAATGTACATTTCAGTATATATAATGCCTGCAATGGACAGATTAAGGAGTCCCCAGGGCAAGGCCACTTTCCGGGCTTCAATCTCTTTCCTCATCTTGATGGCCCTGTCGATGGCGGGAATCACTGGACTCTGTACTGGTGTCACTATCTGTAACAACAAACACAGAGAAATGACAAAATCTGTCAACTTTCATACAGTAAGATTCTCAGTCAGCACAAGATTAAAGAAAAAAAGCAGTAATCCAAAACAAACTATGTAATATATACTGTATAATAAAAATAAACTACATAATGGTAATAGACACCCCTACCCGAGGGGATGCAATGCTGGACCTGATGGTGACCAGTGCAAGTGAGCTCATTGGTGACGTCAAGATCGGAGGCAGCCTGGCTTGCAGTGATCACGTATTGGTGGAGTTTACAGTCCTGAGGGATATCGGAAAAGCAAGGAGTATAATCAGGAGTCTAAATTGTAGGAGAGCAAACTTCCAGCCCTTGACGGAGTTAGTCAGAAAGACCTCCTGGGAAACAGTCCTCAGGGACAGGGGAATGGAACAGAGCTGGCAGATCTTTAAGGACACCTTCCATAGAGCACAAGAGCTGTCAGTCCCCAAGTGTAAGAAATCAGGCAAGGAAGGGAAGAGACCAGCATGGCTGAGTTGAGACATGCTGGTCACACTGAAGAGCAGAAAAGAACTGCACAAACAGTGGAAGCAGGTACAGGTGTCCTGGGAAGAGTACAGGGAAGCTGCGCAGTTGTGTAGAGATGGAGTCAGGATGGCCAAGGCACGGCTGGAGCTGAATTTGGCAAGGGTTGAGAGAATAACAAGAAAGGCTTCTACAGGTATGTCAACCAGAAAAGGAAGGTTAAAGAAAGTGTATCCCCTGATGAACAACAATGCTGACCTAGTATCAACAGATGAGGAGAAGGCTGAGGTACTTAGCAACTTTTTTGCCTCAGTCTTCACCAGCATCCTCTCTCCTCACCCCTCTCTCGCATCCAGAGGGTCCTGGACAATGGCTTGATGTCCACATGGAGATGAGTGACAAGTGGTGTCCCTCAGGGGTCCATACTGGGACCAGTGCTGTTTAATATCTTCATCAGTGACATAGACAGTGGGATTGAGTGCACCCTCAGCAAGTTGCAGACGACACCAAGCTGAGTGGTGCGGCTGACACGCCAGAAGGACGAGATGTCATTCAGAGGGACCTGGACAAGCTGGAGAGGTGGGGCTGTGTGAACCTCATGAGGTTCAACGAGGCCAAGTGCAAGGTCCTGCACCTGGGACAGGGCAACCCCCGATACCAGTACAGGCTGGGGGATGAAGGGATTGAGAGCAGCCCTGTGGAGAAGGACTTGGGGGTACTGGTGGATGAACAGCTGGACATGAGCCGGCAGTGTGCACTTGCAGCCCAGAAGGCCAACCGTATCCTGGGCTGCATCAAAAGAAGCATGGCCAGTAGGTCGTGGGAGGGGATTTTGCCACTCTGCTCTGGTGAGACCTCACCTGGAGAACTGCATCCAGCTCTGGAGCCCAAGAAAGACATGGACCTGTTGGAGCGGGTCCAAAAGAGGGCCACAAAAATGATCCGAAGGCTGGAGCACCTCTCCTATGAGGCCAGGCTGAGAGAGTTGGGGTTGTTCAGCCTAGAGAAGAGAAGGCTGCGGGGAGACCTTATTGCGGCCTTTCACTACTTAAAGGGGGCCTATAGGAAAGGTGGGGACAATCTTTTTAGCAAGGCCTGTTGTGACAGGACAAGGAGTAATGGTTTTAAACTAAAGGAGGATAGATTTAGACTGGATATAAAGAAGAAATTTTTTCCAATGAGGGTGGTCAAGCACTGGAACGCGTTGCCCAGAGAGGTGGTGGAGGCCCCATCCCAGGAGACGTTCAAGGCCAGGTTGGACGGGGCTCTGAGCCACCTGATCTGGTTAAAGCTGTCCCTGCTCCCTGCAGGGGGTTGGGCTGGATGACTTCTAAAGGTCCCTTCCAACCCAAAGCATTCTATGATTCTATGATTGAATATAAATGGACTTTATCATAAACCGGAGTCGGTTTTAGTGTATTAAAAAAAAAAAGCGCAGATTCTTTTTACCAGTAAAAAAAGGTAATATTTCTTGGATGAACTCTACTGTCAGCACTGTCACCTCATTACTGGGGAACAGCATTCATCTTCTCCAGTGAGGTACAGATTAGAGGACAGAGACAGATTCCAGCCTTGTTTTTGAAAAATAACACAAATAATTTACTTTTTGGGACAAATACTACAACTGGACATTAATACCTTAAAAAACCAAACCACCAAAAAAAAACCCCAAAACAAACCCTAAATCACATTACCTGCTTCTTACTGGTACAATGGTTCAACGGTGAAATACTTAACATCAGGATTACAGAAAGAACTATGCAAGAACACGTTGCCTGGGGGTTTTTTTGACAGGTTTTTCATGCAGTTTGAGCCCCAAGACTTCCCTTCCCACACTGACAAATGTAGCAGCCCTAAGCAGAGATCCTCTCCCTCACCCTCACACTCCCAAGCTCTCTCCCTGAACCACGTCGCCTTGTAGAAGCAGAAGCTGCACCGTCAGGGCACTGAAATAAAACAGAGATTTGGTCCCATTCTACTCACTTGGGAGGGCTGGGTGTGTGCTTTTCACCTCTGGATCAAAATAATGTCCTCCCACAGCCCCTGCCCTCATCTACTATGGCATGGTAACGAAGGAAGGGCTCACCTTGATAAGTGGTAAGGCACAGACCCTGTAGAGGTCCCCCACACCTCCCCTTGCCCCAAACCCCACAGCTTTGCCCATGCACGCCCCTCTGTCACACACAGCCCCCGCTCCCCTTGCCCAAGACCCCACAGCACCCTCCACCCAGATCTGTCACAACCGAAGAACCCCCACAGCTCCCGCTGCCACACTCACGGGGACCCTCACAGCTCCCCCTGCCCACACCCCGCTGTCACACGCAGGCAGCCTCCACATCTGCCCCCAGCCAGCACCCCCACACCACCCCGGGGGGGTCTCTACAGCTCCCCCCACGCAGAGCTCACCATTCCACACAGCCAGCCCCACAGCTCGCACTGCCCACACCCCTGTCACACCAAACAGACCCAGCATCTGCCCCCCAGCCCCAGCCATCACATGGAGGCGGCCCCACAGCCCCACCCGCCCACAGCCCTGCCATACACGGGTGGCCCAACGCCTCCACGACTCGCTGCCGGACGCAGCCTCTCAGAGCCCCCCCGTGCAGGCCCGAGGAGCCAGGCGGTGCTGGGAGAGGGGGGGCAGCCACAGTACCTGCCGCAGGGCTGAGGGCCAGGGGACGTGAGGGGGACAGTTCCCTTCAGGGATGGCGGGGGCACACATGGTTTTCCCAGCAAAGGGGATGCACAGCAGAGCGCTCCCCTCACACAGGCCAAAGCAAACACCTGCCCTGCAACGGCTGCACCGTCTGCGCTACAGGGACAGCGGGGCCTGCATTTTGGCAGGAAGGGGTGCGTCAGGCAGGCACCATGTTGGCTGCGCCGTGGAAGGCGCGTAGATGGTGGAGAGGGGGTAAGCGGCTAACTCGCTGTCCCATGCACTGGTGCTGTGGGGCAGAGCACAGGATTCTGTGCATTTGCCGATTTATCTTTATAGCTAAATTAACTGATTACTCATCATAATGTATATCAGGCTGCACATTGCCAAGGTCAGCAGGTAAGACTTGAGGAGGTTTTGGGTTTGCTTGCGTGCCGTACAGGTGTAATGCCATATTTCTGTTCTGAAGTGCTGGAAATGAAGAGGGTTGTGTGAATTTTGTGCTAAATCAGTGTATCCGGAAGGGATTACTTGAGGTAAATGTGGTCCCATTGGACAGCGTGGCTTTGGGTGACACGCTTCTCTCATAGGTCTGGATGGTAAATCACATAACATTGTCAGTGCAGTGATATACTGACTTATCTCGGTGACATTTTCATGTGATACGTCCTTTTGAGGCAAGAAAAGCAGTGTATGTCAGCAGATGGGAAGAATCGGGAGGCAGCAAAGCGAGAGGAGCTGGATAGAGGAGCCGGACCTGGCATGGGAGCCATATGGAGCTGAGGTGGCTGCAACAGCTCATACAAGACGTGGGCAGCAGCTTTGCAAAAGCAAAATCATTTGGGATATTCTCATTATCTGGGATAGCCAGCCTATTTCTTTGTTTTTCCCACTCTGCTTCCAATTTGGGTCAATAGGGTAACTCCCAAGTTGCCCCGCTGTAAAGGCTGGTGGAATGTGTTATTCCTTTCTAAAAAGCAAGTTATAGGAAACATAAGGTAATAAAAATGCAGGTGGAGAAAGGGAGGAGACAACTTTAAAGAGGATGAAAGTTGGTTCGGTACATCCACACCAATGGGCGATTTCAGTTGGTTTGAAAGTCTCTTGACTTTGACTCATTTCCTAAGCAAGAGGCCACTTTGCGAAGCCATCATCAATGTGGCTCCGCAGGTGACCAGCATGTTGGGGCTTCCTGAGCTCAGTTCACAAGCAGCTTTCTCCCAGCGTCTGGCAGAATTTGGCAAAGTCACAGATCTTATTTGGCATATTTAGGCCATGAACTCTGAGCCATCCGCTTCAGTGCTGGCTTCTGCACTAGCTGCAAGGATTTGGCCGAGAAGGGCAGATGAAATCAAAATACAGCTTTGCCGACACTATGCCTATCGAGCAAATTTCCCCTTTCTCCTCACAAAAGGTGAGAGTTCTCAACATTTTTATGTGGGCAACGTCACCAAATTCTCGGCAATCTGATACTTTCTGTGTTCGCTGTATATGGCACGATCTGTTTTGTAGACAAAAAAAAAGTGTTTCTCTGGGCTAAATGCCACAAGTCTCAAGAAGTCTGGGAGATGCACCTTGGAAATCACTGCTTTGTATTTCATGCGGTGTGATTAACAACAATGTGGAATTCTATTTTTTTATATAGTAATCGTGTTGAGTAAGTTTATGTGGAAACTTCACGGCAAGCGTTTATATTAACCTCTTGTATCGGAACTTCTTTCCCAGAATTCTTAAAAGTTTCAAATACTGCCCAACGCTACCTCTCCCATCTGGTTTTGAGAAAAGACTGAATTCCAGGGTGTGCCACTCGGTCTCATGATCTTTAAACACTTTTGAGCTGTTCACCCTGCTGTCTGTCAAGACACTAAGAGTTGCTGCATGGCCAGTCACTACCAAATATTTAATCATCTTCACAAACAGAAAATCAAATCCTATTTCAAGACCGATTTTATACAACTTCAGCTTCCAGCAATTGAATCTCCTTACATGTGTGTCAGCAAAGTTGTGAAGCTCTGACATTGAGGTCTCCTGTTTTTTCTTCTCCCACATAACTGAAAATCTCTTTACAGCGGGGAAGAAGAATCAATCAGCCTCACCCTACTTTCAGATACAGAGTTCAACTGAAGACTCTCACTGTAAAGCTTGTTTTCTGCTCCCTGAATTGTTCTGTGGTCTTTCTTTTGATTATTTTAATTACCTCAGGTGAATTTTCAAGTCATTGCTCACCCTGAGGTGCTGTTCCTCCTCAGCTCTCAGATGAACGGGCTAAGCATCGCTACAAGTCTTCTCTCGAGTAGGATGTGCAACATCTTCAGGTGTCTCACAAAATACTAACGAATTCAACTGCAGTCCTGCCACTCCATCTGCATTTTTTCCCTTCTGTCCGTTATAGCAAAGGAAAATGAGAGCAAGGTGGAAGGTTTTCCTTGCATTGGAAATTGTTAGGTTAAGGCAGATGTTTGGCTTTTTAAAAGATATAGCAAGAGAACTGCATCAACGAGATCCCCGCCTGCCAGGCTGCTCCCTGTAGTTACCCGACAGTTGTTTCAGAGGTGTTTAAGTAAGTGCCTAAGACTAAGATACGCAATCACATTTTTGGGATCTACACAATGTCCAATCCCATTTGCATTATTCCCCACGTAATCTCACCGACTGGAACAGGATTACCTGCATAAGTGATGCAAACGGGATTTTACCGTGTTCCTCAAAAGACTTACTGGCTACCCCCTCCAAACGGTGCGCTGAAAGGCAACCCACTTTAAGCCGTCATTACAAAGACGTCTTCTAAAACTTACAGAGGAGTCAGTGGGCAAGGTGGTGTCCCGCTTGCGGCCTTTGAAATCCCCTCCTCTGTTCCATCGGAAGGAACTCATGCATCCTCCCTGAGAAAGCTCTGAAAGCAACAAGATTTCTTCAGTTACCAGGGGCTGAAAATACATGAAACTGGTGTTTTAGGCTAGTTTCAGGGGCTTCATCCATGCTTCCAGTGTACAAAATAGGAAAAGTTCAGCTAATGAAATGCTTGGAAAGATATATAATACAGGGAGGTAAATTTACAGGATAATTTTTATTTGTAGTTAATGAACAGATTATTATTAAAAGCAAAGCACTTTGAGCACCCCGAGCATGCCTGAGGAAAATGAGAAATAAAGCTTTTAAAAAACATTCCCAAAGTTTCATCCAAGGCCTGCATCGTTCTGTCGCTATAAAAAGGAAAAGTTGCAAAGAAACATCTCTCCTGCTTAAAAGCAGCTCTCATCTCTGCCGTGGCTCTTCAAACATCTCCACCGAAGGAATGTCTGATGCCAGCAACACTTGGCTGTGGTAATGGAAGTGTTTTAAAGTCAGTACGATGACACTACGTACCTTTGATCCTTTCGACCAAAAACTCCTGGTTTGGTGTAAGATCCAAATACTGCGCTATAGCATTCAGGGTTGGAATGAGTGGAGCTTTAAGGATCTCCACAGCCTGCTTCAGACAGCTGATGCTGGCTTCTGCAACACAAGAAGAGCCAGCACAGGTCAGCTATGACCTCTGCAGAACTCCAAACAGCCTCCCTTACCAGGCGTCGCTACAAAGAGCTCTCCTTTTTGGTGCACCATTACGGTCCTAGAAACATTTAACATGTGATGTTACCCCAACCACTCATTTCAGTCCCAATGAAGTAGTAGCTGTCGGCTGTATGTCACAGAATATACCAGCTACAAGGAACCAACATCCACTTTGAAGAGCAGAGGGAGAGTAACGAGGTGGGGGTGAGGCCAGCATGGATCAGTTTCTCCACAGGCCATCAGAATGGACACGGCTCTTGAGGAGACACTGCAACAAAGAGCACGGAAAGGTGGCTTTAATTTAACCGCCTCACATCAAATCTGCTTCTTGGTTAAGGGCATATAAATTGGAAGCAGTAAGAGAAGCAGTTTCTTCCGAATTGTATCGTGACATAAAATACAGAACTCCAGCTCATCAGAATGTAAAACAACCCAGTTCTTTCAGAAAGCAGCTGATTTTAAGGACAAATTTGGCAAAGCACGTAGGACTGGAGACACTGGTAGTTTATAGCACATCTATCCTGGATATGTTTTCTGACAGTTTAATATGCAATAATTAATCATTTGAGCCTGTAATTCCCCAGCAGCAAGTTTAGGGAAGGCGGGGGGTGGGGGTGGGTGGGTGGGGGGGAAGGTTTATGAGTTTTACACGAGACAGGCATCGGTGTGACTTCATCAATATTTCCAGAAGTCTTCTGGGGAACCTGTCCAGCTTAATGAAATGCATGACATGGAACAAAGACTGTGCAATATAGAGTGGAAATGGAACAGTAATATTTAACAGCCCTAATGCATACAACACCTATCCAACGCCCTGGCTATGGAGCGGCCCTCCATCAGCCACCACCGGGAACTCCAAAGCTCCTGTCTCATCCTACCTCTGATCTGCAATTCTGGACACCCCATTCTTCTCAGCTGAGTGCTCACAGACTTGATCTTTCGGACAAGCCACACTAGAATAGTCTTGTTAATCCACTAGGAATGAAAAACGTGAAAATTCAAGAGGTCAGAAGCAACAAAATGTTAAAAAAACCCCCAACCCTTAGCTTACATCCTCCTAATCATCACCATTACAATCACAAAGAAGCGTGACAACAGAAACACTGAAGCCAACCACAGAGGAAAGTAATTAAATTAGAATATCAAGTTAGGCAGAGTTTAAACGACTCTTTAATATCTTCTAAAAGGCCAGAAAATTCCATGTAAAGGAGTCAGGAAAACAAATCTCTAGAAAGTATCAGATAAAGCTTTTCTGAACAGTGAGGGAAGGGGTGTTATGAAGCACAGCCCTCCCTCCCTAAAGCTAATTTGTACTTTGATGAGTGCACTCCCTCACGTATTTGTTTCAGGAAATCAAGGAGCTGACAGACACTACGTGTGGGATTTGTACGTGACAGGATTTGGGAACTGGAGCAAGCTGGCCCTAGGTTTATGAACAGACGCTCAGGAATCTGGTATGGATCTCATACTAATCTTTGATTTTCACCAGTCATAGAATCATAGAATCGTTTAGGTTGGGAAAGACCTTTAAGATCATCCAGTCCAACCATTAACCTACACTACCAAGTCTACTCTAAGCCAATCAAGGGTAGACTAGACTAAACCATGTCCCAAAGTGCCACATCTACCCGTTTCTTGAACACTTCCAGGGATGGTGACTCCACCACCTCTCTGGGCAGCCTGTTCCAATTCTTGACCACCCTTTCCGTAAAGAAATTTTTCCTAATTTCCAACCTAAACCTCCCCTGGCGCAGCTTAAGCCCATTTCCTCTTGTCCTATCGCTAAGGACTTGGGAGAAGAGACCAACACCCACCTCACTACAACCTCCTTTCCGGTAGTTGTAGAGAGCGATCAGGTCTCCCCCTCAGCCTCCTCTTCTCCAGGCTAAACAACCCCATTTCCCTCAGCCGCTCCCCGTCAGCCCTGTGCTCCAGACCCTTCACCAGCTTCGTTGCCCTTCTCTGGACACGCTCCAGCACCTCAATGTCTTTCTTGGAGTGAGGGGCCCAAAACTGGACACACTATTCCAGGTGCGGCCTCACCAGCGCCGAGTACAGGGGCACAATCACCTCCCTGCTCCTGCTGGCCACACTATTCCTGATGCAAACCAGGATGCTGTTGGCCTTCTTGGCCACCTGGGCACACTGCTGGCTCATGTTCAGCCAGCTGTCAAGCAGCACCCCCAGGTCCTTTTCGGCCAGGCAGCTTTCCAGCCACTCTTCCCCAAGCCTGTAGCGCTGCATGGGGTTGTTGTGCCCAAAGTGCAGGACCCGACACTTGGCCTTGTTAAACCTCATACAGTTCGCCTCAGCCCATCAGTCCAGCCTGGCCAGGTCCCTCTGCAGGGCCATCCTACCCTCCAGCAGATCTACACTCTAACTACTTAGAGTTACTACTTAGAGTAGTCTTACTACTTTAAAAAAACCCCACAAAACACACAAGCAAAACTACATACTTGATAGATGCTATGACTGAAGGGGCAATTCAAAGCTAGATTTACTAATTATTTTGCCATCACATGTGCAATTAATTCTCCACTGCTCTAGCAATTCCTAGCAATAAGATCAAGGTTTTTCTTTTTGCTTTTTATTGCGCTGCTCAGGACTGTCAGGGGAAAAAAAAAATCAGCCTTTGGGTTGGAAGTTTCCATGTCTTGAGCTCAGGAGAACGAGTTAGAAATACTGCAGAAACATCAATTTAGCAATCTGAGTTGCAGCAAGGAAAACCAAATCTTGTCATATCCCAGCTGCTTTTGTTTCTCATTCAAAAGTGGATGAACTTGACAACTGTGAAGTTTTCAGAAAACAAAACACGGAGGTGAGGTTGAAAACGCATCTCAGTAGCCATCTCTAAAAGCACGTTGTGTTTTTATCTCCCTGTGCCAGCCCACCCCAATCCTCAAATGGACGCTGCAATTCTTCCCGCCTCCTTCGGCATACAGGGGACATGGAAGTGCTTTTCCACTCTGCTGTGCTTGTTCTTA
The DNA here is from genome assembly GCF_030463565.1 of Pelecanus crispus. NCBI lineage: Eukaryota > Metazoa > Chordata > Aves > Pelecaniformes > Pelecanidae > Pelecanus > Pelecanus crispus. Next base: position 1,851,447 of record NC_134643.1, read on the forward strand.
AAAACCTTAAAAATCAGGCAGTCCATAGAGACGGGACTTACGTTTCTGAACTTAGCGGTGCAGGAACCCATGTAATCAAGGAGCTGTCGGTTCATTGTCACCCATGCCCAAACCTATGGAAAGGTTTATTAAGTACATGTAAGAATTTCACAGAATACCAAGAGTTTTTAGGGTCTACGGCAATTTCTGATACTAACTACAGCGCGTAATTCAAATCTCGGTTTCCCCCAAATTCTTATATATCTGCTGGCTGTATCGTGACTTCTACAGCAGCAACGATACAATAAACGAAGTGACACTAGGGAAAAAGGACAACTCCCAATACAACAAATTTACACCTACTTTGCAAAAGGGCAAACACACATATACGCAACTCTCCGCTGGCTGCTGCTCACCTTCAGTGGCACATGGCACAAAACAACGACCAAACTGTACCCTTGGGAGCTGTCTTGCTCATTACCTTATCGTAGCTGCTGCTTGGTGAATAGGTTACAGCACTGCCGTAAGAAGCACTGTTGCTTGACAGAGCCTGTAGCTGAGGGCTGTACCCTGCGATATAACTGGTGGTAAACTTTGGCCTGGTACTAGGGAAGCGGGACGGGCTGTAACTCAGCACAATTTGACCCTGGATTGGAGGAGAAGGCGTCGAAGACGGGATGGACTTTGCTGCCAGCTCGCATGTTGGAGTTATTTGTATGGCTGCAATAAGGAAAAACAGAATTAGCGTTGTGGATGTAGCAGCCCCAAACTCTCCTCCCCGCTTTAAACGCACAACAAAACATATACACAACGCTACCTTAAGGCAATTTTAAAATTATGCTAAAGGGACACTAGAAAAATCTGGCCCCTACAGAACTCAGTGGTCAATCCACTGACAGAAAAAAAAAAAGAGAATGCTGAGACACATGACCGCAAGTCAGTACAAATCCTACATAGAATGATAGAATCATTTATGTTGGAAAAGACCTTTAAGATCATGCAGTCCAACCATTAACCTAACACTACCAAGTCTACCACTAAACCAATTAAGGGTAGAGTCATAATTATTTTCATGTTTCCTGGCTTGTTGGCTGGCTTATTTCAGATTCAGATTTCAGTTAAATGTTACCAGGCACCTTCCATAACCTGGGAGCCTTCTCCAACCCTTTTCATCAGCTACTTTATCTCCCTACCTTATGCATCTTTAGCCTAGTCAATGTCTTGATTTAGCTGTGCAAATAAACACGTGAGATCCTTGAGCTTTGGTGATCCAGCATTACTCCCATCTGCTTCCCGATTTCTAGACTAGCAGTGTGTAATACTACCGTGCCAGCATTTTGCTTTCGGTTTATTTACCTTGTCAGGTTCTGCTGTATTTTAAAACTCTGCTTGGATGTTCAAGAGCTTTTTGAGTGACTGCTCTCTGGGCTGTCATTTTCAGACTTCACACAAAGGTCTGCCTGTCCCTCTAATTTGGTTCTCGTTACCCAGCATGATAGTAGTAGGATATCAAAATTAAATATAAACCTGCGCTCTCTGCCTTGTTCCTAGTCCCATGTATAGGCTACAGATTCCCTGTCCAACCTCACAATGGTCCAGTGTCTCACTGTCCTTCAGCAGCCGCTATCATCCTCTCCTTTTCAACCGTGTGTGTTTGTTCCCCTTCCAGTGATCCCCACAAACCCCCACCAAATTGCCACTTGATGTTGTGAATTTTAGTACGCTGCCGTTAATTTAGTTTACTGCTCATGTCTGATGAGGTAATTTGGAACTCACGTCACTAAAGGATCCTGCCATTGAGGAAGATACCGTCTTGAAACAAAAAAGAAGAATAAAAAAAATTGCCAGAGATCTTTATTACACCCACCTGCATTCTGCAACCCCAGCAGGGACAAGACCAAGCTCGTTGGTGCCACTGTGTATTTGAAGTACATCCAGAAATCAAATAAGGCATTCAGGCTGAACAGAGACGCAAGTGCACGTTCTAGAAGAAACACAGAAGTTTTTACCACAGCTTGAGCATGAGGAATAGTAAAAGTCTGTTATTTGCAAAAACAGGCATATGCCCATTAAAGATAGGTCATTATTAGTGCTATCAATAAGTGCCAAGTTGGTCAAGTATCTAAGATTTCTTCACCTTCTTATGCAAGAACCATTGGAGATAATTTTCCTTGCTATGTTGGGGTTAATCTAGATTGCTAAAATTTAATTTTTGAAAATTGATGGTTATTTTCCAAAAAGAACATAAAACTACTGCAATGAAGGTTCACAGTATTTCTCAAACATCATCTTCCATCAAATCATCTGTCAGTCATCCCATGATTTTTCTCTTCCTCTTGCTCCTTCACATCCTCTATTTGATACAGCTAGCTTAGAGTCTACTCATCTGAAGCAAACTTGAAGTATTGTGAAATGCCATCCACACCCACAGTACAACGTAGCAGTAAACTCTGCAGTGTTCTCCAATGCCTTACTCCACACATTAACCAGATTTAATGCACCAAACAAGTTCTTCATGCCCTTTCCTGATGTATCTAAGAAAGCTGTTAACACTCCTTACCTGTCGCTAAAACAGGTGACATTCCAAGTTTCAGGGGAGATTACAGAAAGCAAAACAAAGTTTTGGTTTAAATTTAAAACAAAAAAAAAAAACCAAACAAAAATCATAAGGAAAGAAAAAAAGGCTGGTTTAAAAACCAGCTCTCCAGCAAGAAAACTGACAAGTGAAAAAAGAAAAGAATCCTGAACATTAATTGAAATGCTGCAGCAACTCACCAATATACCAGAGCGGCCAGAACGTGATGTTGTAATATGAGCTTATGAGTTTTCCAGACCTGAAAAGAAAACCAAGAAGTTATCATTTTGCAACTATTCAGTCCCAGGAAATATTAGGGGTCTACAAAGCAGGATGCTTCGCTTGTTTGAATCAGATGTAACAATTAATGTACATTTCAGTATATATAATGCCTGCAATGGACAGATTAAGGAGTCCCCAGGGCAAGGCCACTTTCCGGGCTTCAATCTCTTTCCTCATCTTGAAGGTCCTGTTGATGAGGGAAGTTGTTGGACTCTGTTCTGGTGTCATTATCTGTCAAAATGACAAAATCTGTCAACTTTCATACAGTAACATTCTCAGTCAGCACAAGATTAAAGAAAAAAAGCAGTAATCCAAACCAAACTATATAAATGGAATTCAGCCAGAGTTGGTTTTAGCATATTAAAAAAAAAACCAAAACCCCAGATTCTTTTTCCCAGTAAAAGCAGGTAATATTTCTTGGATGAACTCTACTGTCTGCACTGTCACCTCATTACTGGGGAACAGCATCCATCTTCTCCAGTGAGATGCAGATTAGAGGACAGAGACAGATTCCAAACTCATTTTTGAAAAATAACGTCCTTCCAAAGCGAGAGGCAAAGCTCCTGCTTTCTCCAGGCAAAGGAAGCCAGAGGAAGGAAAGGCCTTGCACAGCTCTGCAGTTTTTTAATGGAAAACTCCCACTCATTTCAGTAGGTAACAGAGTATTTTCAGACTGTAAAGCCACCTCCTGTGGGTTCAGTACAGCTGAATACTCTCTGCGTACCTTGCTACCTTTACGCCCAGCAGCACCTTATGTGAAAGAAATAACCCTGGTGACTTTTTCTGCTAGTCCCGTCACCAAAATATGCTACTGTTCCTTCCTGCCACTCACTCAAAAACTTGTCGCATAATTCTTCACTAGATGGGAAGGCAAATAATTTGCTTTTTGGGACAAATACTACAACTGGGCATTACTACCTACACCCCCCCCCCCCCCAAAAAAAAAAAAACCAAACCCCAAAAGCAAACCCTGAGTCACATTACCTGCTTCTTACTGCTACAATGATTCAACGGTGAAATACTTAACATCAGGATTACTGATGCCTGGGGTTTTTTTGACAGGTTTTTCATGCAGTTTGAGCCCCAAGACTTCCCTTCCCACACTGACAAATGTAGCAGCCCTAAGCAGAGATCCTCTCCCTCACCCTCACACTCCCAAGCTCTCTTCCTGAACCACGTCGCCTTGTAGAAGCAGAAGTTGCACCGTCAGGGCACTGAAATAAAACAGAGATTTGGTCCCATTCTACTCACTTGGGAGGGCTGGGTGTGTGCTTTTCACCTCTGGATCAAAATAATGTCCTCCCACAGCCCCTGCCCTCATCTACTATGGCATGGTAACGAAGGAAGGGCTCACCTTGATAAGCAAGAAGGCACTGAACCCAGTGCCACACATGGAGGTCCCCCACACCTCCCCTTGCCCCAAACCCCACAGCTTTGCCCATGCACGCCCCTTTGTCACACACAGCCCCCGCTCCCCTTGCCCAAGACCCCACAGCACCCTCCACCCAGATCTCACTGTCACAACCAAAGAACCCCCACAGCTCCCGCTGCCACACTCACGGGGACCCTCACAGCTCCCTTTGCCCACACCTGTGGTGGTGCATCCCCCACACGCACCTTTTCTCTCTTCAGCTGCTTTATGACCTCATGAATTCCTGCCATTGTGTAGCGAGTTGGTCAGTTAGGTGCCCCTTAATCGTACCAGAAGTCCTACATGGTTGAAGCGGGGAGTGAGAACAACCAGTTACCTGGCAGCCTTGAAAAAAGAGCAGTATCATGGTTAGTGGAATTTCAGTAATTACCAACCCGGATGGTGGCTTGGATGGATGACTAAAGCCAATCATCTCATGATCCTATAAAACAGCAGTCCTAAGCGAGGCCCTTTCATAGACCCATAGAATCATGGAATCATTTAGGTTGGAAAAGACCTTTGAGGTCTCCTGGACTGCAGCGGGCTGCATCAGCATCTCCCTCTGAGCGGGACACCTCTCAGAGCTAGCAAACTCTTAAAGTTTGCTAAGATCACAGGTCCATTGCTGAAGACCGACAGTGGAGCTTGGGCTGAAACCCTTCACTCCTTGAGGCTCAACCCTCATCTGTTGAGAAATGCCAAGGCATTTCACTGAACTCAAGGGGAATTTTTAACACGTATACCATTTTTATATATGTATTCATGTCTGTGTGTATGCATGTGTAAATCAATTTAGGTACTCTGTAGATGTATGATTTAATTATAAAGTGATTCTTATACTGTTGATTATCCTTATTCACATAAACAGTTGACCAAGTCTGAGACTAAGATCGGAACTCGCCGCACCCAGACTCCTCTCTGAGAAGGAGTTTAGAAAGCAAGGGGGTCTATTCTGAACCTCGTGACTCAACGGGAGGGTCCTCCTTACCCCCTGTATATACAATCTCTCTGTGAAGCATTCCAACTCAGTGTAACTTAATTTTCCTTTATGCACTTCCATAGAATCATAGAATCATAGAATCATCTAGGTTGGAAAAGACCTTTAAGATCATCCAGTCCAACCATTAACCTACACTACCAAAGTAGTAATAGAGTGAACCATGTAGTAATAGAGTGAACCGTGCCATCTTTGAATCTGTAACAAAGTCGCTGTTTTGATCGATTTTGTCTAATCACTTTGTTAATCACTGGTGATCGAGTGCTATTAAAATATCACAATCTAATCCTGCAATTTGTCACAAGTAAATTCTAAATTGCGACTAAATCAAACTGCGTAAAGTCACTCATTCATGACGAATTAACATAATCAGCAGGGTTCACAAACCTGCAGTCGCAACAACACCCCGCTGTCACACGCAGGCAGCCTCCACATCTGCCCCCAGCCAGCACCCCCACGCCACCCCGGGGGGGTCTCTACAGCTCCCCCCACGCAGAGCTCACCATTCCACACAGCCAGCCCCACAGCTCGCACTGCCCACACCCCTGTCACACCAAACAGACCCAGCATCTGCCCCCCAGCCCCAGCCATCACACGGAGGCGGCCCCACAGCCCCACCCGCCCACAGCCCTGCCATACACGGGTGGCCCAACGCCTCCACGACTCGCTGCCGGACGCAGCCTCTCAGAGCCCCCCCGTGCAGGCCCGAGGAGCCAGGCGGTGCTGGGAGAGGGGGGGCAGCCACAGTACCTGCCGCAGGGCTGAGGGCCAGGGGACGTGAGGGGGGACAGTTCCCCTCAGGGATGGTGGGGGCACCCCATTTTCCCAGCGAAGGGGACGCACAGCAGAGCGCTCCCCTCACGCAGGCCCCAGCAAACGCCTGCCTTGCAGCGGCCGTGCCATCTGCGCTATGTGGACAGCGGGGTCTGTTGCTATGGGGACAGCAGGGCCCGCGTTCTGGTGGGAAGGGGCGCGTCAGGCAGGCGCCATGTTGGCCGCCGCGGGGAAGGTACGAAGATGGCGGAGAGGGGGTGAGCAGCTAACTCGCTGCCCTGTGCCCCGGTGCTGTGGGGCAGAGCCATGCATTGCTGTGTGTTTGCTGATTTATCTTTATAGCTAAATTAATTGATTACACCTAGTACTGTATATCAGGCCGCACATTGCCGAGGTCAGCAGTTAAAACTTGAGGAGATTTTGGGTCTGTTTGTGTGCTGTACAGGTGTAACTTCATATTTCTGTTCTGAAGTGCTGGAAATGAAGAGGGTTGTGTGAGCGTGTCCAGAGAAGGACAGCAAAGCTGGTGAAGGGTCTGGAGCGCAAGTCTTATGAGGAGCGGCTGAGGGAACTGGGGTTGTTTAGCCTGGAGAAGAGGAGGCTGAGGGGAGACCTTATCGCTCTCTACAACTGCCTGACAGGAGGGGGCAGTGAGGTGGGTGTTAGTCTCTTCTCCCAAGGAACAAGTGATAGGGTGAGGAAATGGCCTCAAGTTGTGCCAGGGAAGGTTTAGATTGGATATTAGGAAAAATTTCTTTACTGAAAGAGTGGTCAAGCATTGGAACAGGCTGCCCAGAGTGGTGGGGGAGTCATCATCCCTGGAGGTATTCAAAAAACGGGTAGATGTGTCACTTTGGGACATGGTTTAGTGGGCATGGGGGTGTTGGGGTGACGGTTGGACTGATGATCTTAAGAGATCCTTTCCAACCTTAATGATTCCTAGTTTTACTTTCATAAAAAAATAATCCAGCCACCAAGCCAGGAAAGATGAAATTAAGTATTCATAGAATCATAGAATCACAGAATGCTTTGGGTTGGAAGGGACCTTTAGAGGTCATCCAGCCCAACCCCCTGCAGGGAGCAGGGACAGCTTTAACCAGACCAGGGTGCTCAGAGCCCCGTCCAACCTGACCTTGAATGTTTCCAGGGATGGGGCCTCTACCACCTCTCTGGGCAACCTTTGCCAGTGCTTGACCACCCTCATTGTAAAAAACTTCTTTCTAATGTCTAGTCTAAATCTATTCTTCTTTAGTTTAAATCCGTTATTCCTTGTCCTGTCACAACAGGCCTTATTAAAAAGATTCTCCCCATCTTTCCTGTAGGCCCCCTTTAAGTATTGGAAGGTCGCAATAAGGTCTCCCCGCAGCCTTCTCTTCTCTAGGCTGGACAATCCCAACTCTTTCAGCCTGGCCTCATAGGAGAGGTGTTCTAGCCCTCGGATCATTTTGGTGGCCCTCTTCTGGACCCACTCCAGCAGGTCTATGTCCTTCTTGTGCTGAGGGCCCCAGAGCTGGACGCAGTGCTCCAGATGAGGTCTTACCAGAGCAGAGTAGAGGGGCAGAATCCCCTCCCTCGACCTGCTGGCCACGCTTCTTTTGATGCAGCCCAGGATACAGTTGGCTTTCTGGGCTGCAAGCACACATTGCCAGCTCATGCCCAGCTGTTCATCCACCAGTACCCCCAAGTCCTTCTCCACAGGGCTGCTCTCAATCTCTTCATCCCCCAGCCTGTACTGATAATGGGGGTTGCCCCGTCCCAGGTGCAGGACCTTGCACTTGGCCTTGTTGAACCTCATGAGGTTCACACAGGCCCACCTCTCCAGCTCTTCCAGGTCCCTCTGGATGACATCTCGTCCTCCTGGTGTGTCAACCGCAACACTCAGCTTGGTGTCGTCTGCAACTTGCTGAGGGTGCACTTGATCCCACTGTCTATGTCATTGATGAAGATGTTAAATAGCACCGGTCCCAGTACGGACCCCTGAGGGACCCCACTTGTCATCGGTCTCCATGTGGACATCGAGCCATTGACCACAACCCACTGGATGTGACCATCCAGCCAATTCCTTATCCACTGAACAGTCCACCCATCAAACCCATATCTCTCCAATTTAGAGAGAAGGGTGTTGTGGGGGACTGTGTTGAACGCTTTACAGAAATCCAAGTAGATGACATCCCTTGCTTTTCCCTTGTCCACTGATGCAGTCACTCCTTCACAGAAAGCCACTAGGTTGGTCAGGCAGGACTTGCCCTTGGTGAATCCGTGCTGGCTGTCTCAAATCACCTCCCTGTCCTCCATGTGCTTGAGCATATCTTCTAGGAGGATCTGTTCCATGATCTTCCCTGGCACAGAGGTGAGGCTGACAGGTCGATAGTTCCCAGGGTCCTCCTTTCCTCCCTTTTTAAAAATGGGCACAACATTCCCTTTTTTCCAGTCAGCAGGGACTTCACCGGACTGCCATGACTTTTCAAATATCATGGAGAGTGGCTTGGCAACTACATCAGCCAATTCCCTCAGGACTCTGGGATGCATCTCATCAGGTCCCATAGGCTTGTGTACATTGAGGTTCTTCAGGTGGTCTCGAACCTGATCTTCCCTTACAGTGGGAGGGGCTTTACCCCCCTGGTCCCCATCTTTTGGTCCATCGATTCAGGAGGGGTGAGGAGAGAAGTTGCTGGTGAAGACCGAGGCAAAGAAGTTGTTGAGTACCTCAGCCTTCTCCTCGTCCGTTGATATAAGTTCGCCTTTCTTGTTCATCCAGGGGGGTATGGTTTCTTTGACCTTCCTTTTCTGGTTGATATACCTGTAGAAGACTTCTTGTTATTCTTTACATCCCTTGCCAAATTCAGCTCCATCCTCGCCTTGGCCTTCCTGACCTCCTCCCTACACAACCAGGCCGTTTCCCTGTATTCCCCCCAGGACACCTGTCCCTGCTTCCACTGCCTGTGCAATTCCCTCTTACTCTTTAGTTTGACCAGCAGGTCTTGACTCAGCCATGCTGGTCTCTTCCCTTCCTTGCCTGATTTTTTACACTTGGGGACTGAGAGCTCTTGTGCTCTATGGAAGGTGTCCTTAAAGATCTGCCAACTCTGTTCCGTTCCCCTGTCCCTGAGGACTGTCTCCCAGGGGATCCTTCTGACTAACTCCTTGAAGACTTGGAAGTTTGCTTTCCTAAAATTTAGGGTCCTGACTGTACTCCTCGCTTTTCCCATGTCCCTCAGGAGCGTGAACTCCACCAATGCGTGATCACTGCAGCCCCAGCTGCCTCCAGTCTTGACATCACCAATGAGCTCAGTTGCATTGGTGACCATCAGATCCAGTATCGTGTCCCCTCGGGTAGGTGTGTCTATTACCTGGCTTAGGAAGTTGTCGTCTATGCATTCCAGGAATCTTCTGGATTGCCTACAGCTCGCCGTGTTGCTTTTCCAGCAAATGTCGGGGTGGTTGAAGTCCCCCAGCAGGGCAAGAGTCTGCAAGCGCGAAGCTTCCCAGAGCTGGAGGAAGAAGGCTTCGTCAGCAGGCTCCCCTTGATCAGGCGGCCTGTAGCAGACACCAACCACAAGGTTCCCTTTGTAGCCTCTGTCTCTGACTCTTACCCACAAGCTTTCGACCTGCTCGTGGCTATTCTTCAGGGACAGCTCTTCACACTGTATTGATTTCTTTACATAGAGGGCAACGCCTCTGCCCCTCCTTCCTCGCCTGTCCTTTCTGAAGAGCCTGTAGCCATCAATAGCCACATTCCAGTCGTGGGATTCGTCCCACCAGGTTTCGGTTAGGGCAATCAGGTCGTAGCTGTCTAGTAGCACAGCAGCTTCCAGCTCCTCCTGTTTGTTGCCCATGCTGCGTGCGTTCATGTAGAGGCATTTCATCTGGGCTGTTGGCCGTGTCACCTTCTTAGTGGAACATCCCTTGTTTCCCTCGGGGTGTTTCACGAAGGTTTCCTTGTGAGCTCTATCTCAGGAGCCCTCGGCTCATCTCTGCCAGACTTCAACTGTGCTGCAGCACCCTCATCATGCCTCTGGGCAACAGGTTGAGGGCTCACAGTAGCACCCCGTCCCTCTAACCATTGCGTACCATCCCACAGCTTGTCACAGGCAAGCCTGGTACATTCCCCCTCCCCCTTCACATCTAGTTTATTATCTGTATCTGTTTATTTATCTGTATTACTCTCCCCTTAATTGGTTTAGTGGTGGACTTGGTAGTGTCAGGTTAATGGTTGGACTGGATGATCTTAAAGGTCTTTTCCAACCTAAACGATTCTATGAATCTATGAATTTTGTGCTAAATCAGTGTATCCAGAAGGTATTACCTGACGTAAAGATGGTCCCATTGGGCAGCATGACTTTGGTGACATGCTTCTCTCATAGGTCTGGATGGTAAATCACGTAACGTTGTCAGTGCAGTGATATACTGACTTATCTCGGTGACATTTTCATGTGATACGTCCTTTTGAGGCAAGAAAAGCAGTGTATGTCTTTGGGAAGATGGGAAGAATCGGGAGGCAGCAAAGCGAGAGGAGCCAGATAGAGGAGCCGGACCTGGCATGGGAGCCATATGGAGCTGAGGTGGCTGCAACAGCTCGTACAAGACGTGGGCAGCAGCTTTGCAAAAGCAAAATCATTTGGGATATTCTCATTATCTGGGATAGCCAGCCTATTTCTTTGTTTTTCCCACTCTGCTTCCAATTTGGGTCAATAGGGTAACTCCCAAGTTGCCCCGCTGTAAAGGCTGGTGGAATGTGTTATTCCTTTCTAAAAAGCAAGTTATAGGAAACATAAGGTAATAAAAATGCAGGTGGAGAAAGGGAGGAGACAACTTTAAAGAGGATGAAAGTTGGTTCGGTACATCCACACCAATGGGCGATTTCAGTTGGTTTGAAAGTCTCTTGACTTTGACTCATTTCCTAAGCAAGAGGATGAAAGCAAGAAAAGCATGAAATGGAGATAATATTTCAGGACTGTTAAAAGGCTAATTTGGCCCTCTAGTCCCAAACACCTATTTGAGGGTGGGGTGAATTGCCCTTCATCAGTTACAGAGGAAGAAGAGCCTTATTTTGGTGTGATTCCCAGCTTTGGCACAGGTCAAGTGAGAGGAGATGAATCCCAGCCAGCATCCCCAAAACACTACAGACCAACAGGACCTGAGGGCACTCTGGCTTTCCCCAAATTGCAGCTGAAGGACTTAACGGGCAGAAAAGAGGCCACTTTGCCATGCCATCATCAATGTGGCTCCGCAGGTGACCGACATGCTGGGGCTTCCTGAGATGGTCTGCTGGACAACGGGTTGCCGAGGGGCTGCTCCAAATGCGGAAATGCTCGTCCTTTGGAGAGGGGACAGCCCCGTGTCCCACATCCAGCACCGAGTCTCCATGGGATACCCTTTTTCCTCTCTTTGGTGGTATTGCTGGCAGAACAACTGACCCCTTGCTCTCTGGCACTAGTCAGAAACCAGATGAGAGGGAATATGATGAGGGTGAGGAAGGCTTTGGGGGGATCAGAGGGAAAATCCTGCTCTGCTCCTGCACTGGCATTTTGATTATCTGGCTTGTCTGCTGTGCTGGAGTAAGGTATTATTTAATTCTGTGTTTTCTGCTGACACCTGCTGGCCCTTAGGAGAAGGTTATTGTAGGCCTTATACAAAACTTTCCTGCCTAAAAGGCTTTCACAACCTCAGAGGTTGCTATTATTTACTCATGAGTTATTATTTATGTCATGGGATGATGTCACTGTTAGAATCAGTCTTTAATCTCCAGGTATAGATAACTGATTGTATCTCTCCCAGTACCCTGCCCATCCCCTTCTTGATATTACCAGTTACAATTCATCCATGTGCTCGGTGTCCTAAAATGCAAAACTAAAACATGATCTGATGGAGTGTGCGATGTGTTATAAACACGTGTGACTCAGACGTGTGAAATCTGGGGACAACCCTGGGAAGTTGAAGGGCTTGATTTCCTAATTTAAGGAAATTTGAGTTGGAAATAAGTAGCTCCACCCCGGACAGTGTTACTACACTGGCATACAGCTGCAGATTTTCCGGAGAGAGCAAAATGAGGGTTCTGCTCCTAAAATGATGCCAGTCACATCTACAAACGGTGAGCCACATACTGAAATCCCTACTCATTCCTTATCCAGGGCAATCCCAAGGTGCCTTGTGGATTAAGAATGTGGAAATAATCCATTACTTTACAGAAATAATAGCTCTCTCACCAGTAATCCAAAATGAATTGTGTTACAGCCAATTACCTTTCATCATCCAGGAGATGCATTGCAGATGGAGCACTTTGCCGCATCGGTGTTAAGGTCTAGCTCGAGATGATGAGAAAAGAAACATTTCTATCCCAAGGTGAAACGTGTATGGGATTTCTGAAGAATATGGGCTTGTTGGGAGTCTTGGCAGAAGTGGCAAAGGCATGAGGGTTCCCCTCCTGGCTGTGTTTTCCTGGGGCAGGGGCTGGCGCTGCTCCCTGCGCTGTAGCTGTGTGAGAGCTGGTCAGCCTCGCCTCCCACAGCCTCTCTCGCAAGCTCACATGCGGTGTGTGAATTGGCATTACATATGGAATTAATGTTTATCTGTTGTTCTAAGTAACATCATCTGTGTGATGTTATTTTCCTGAAACAGATCCTCCAGAAAGCCCAAGGTAAAAGATTGTGTTCTGACAAAAGGGAGGACAATTCGAAAGGTAAATATGAGTTTTGTAAGTTATGCGTAGGGTTCAAAAAAGCATTACAGAGAATGCCCAGGACCCTGTGAGAGAGCAGGAGGCAATGCAGAATGTATGCAGAGAGGGCAGAGGTGACAAGTGAGGCAGTAGGAGCACAAGGAAAGCTCAGTCCAGCACAGGTCATCTCCCCTTTCCTCTCCTCCCCTTTCCTACTGGATTGCTGAATGCTTATTTTGAGAGGATGGGAGACAAGGTGGACTGTGGGCTCAGGGCCAGACATGCTCTGTGGGTATGGCAAGGACAGAGGCTGCCTCTTCTTTCCCAACGGTGATAGGAGAGACTACTGTGCTGTATCTTGGTTGCAAGAACCTTTTTTAGACAGGGGCAACAACAGAGGGTCCGGACTGTACGGAAAAGGAGTGACTCCACCTAAATTTGATGGCTTTTGAAGCCTTTTGAGTTGGCAGGGGGGATTGTATCCGTTCTGGCCCTCTGTCGATGACAGCACAGGCAAACCGTCTATATAGTGATACAGCAATTTTAAGCAACAAGACAAAAGCTTGGTTTGGCAAGATTCATTTAACCTTTCACTTCTTAATGCATCACTAGGGTGTTCGTGATTCACTGCATGATACCACAGCCTCTTAGGACTGTGAAGAGAGTATGTCCCACCCTGCCCACATTAGTGTTCCATGTTAGTTAGCCCTGAGAGCGCTAATTGCCCTGACCGGGCTCATGTGGGGCCCCCACCCACACACCCTCCACCCCTTGGCACAGGAGCTGCATTTAAGCTGAGGCCATTTGTTTTGATCCTTGTTTGAGCTACAGTGGGTGTGCAGTGGACTTGTGCTTGTAGCTCTTGATGTCCTAGCTGTGGACCTGCTGTGTGACTGTGGACTTAGCTGAGGATCTGGATTGTGGTTGTTCCTGGTCAGTGCCACCAGACCTGCTCTGGTCCTCTCATTTGGGTCCTGTGGAGCCATGCTGCTTGCGGTGAGCTCTCTACCCCTGCTTGCCTTGCTGTCACCTTTGGCTTCTGGCTTGCTATGGTGGTGCACCCCTGCTCTTGCAGCTCCCAAATTTGCTCAGGTGTTTTGGGCCCTGAGCTGAGCACTACCGAGGCTGATGTTCAGCCTGTGCAGGACTTCACCCATAGGTTACCCTCTGGTTCAAGGCTGACCTCCAAACCCTGGAGGACCTTATGGCTGTAGCGGGAGCTCACAGTGCTGCAGGCTTCTGTAGCCTCTTCAGTGGGGACTGCGAGTAGGTACAAAGGTTTGGGCTTAAATGCAGCTCATTAAACACAATGGGTGGAGGCCCCAGATGAGGCTCGTCAGGGCACTTGGAGCTTGTTGGTGTACTTTGGACCCTGACGTCGTGTTTGGCGGGATCTCTTGGCAGCCTTTAAATCCATGCGGGATGTAGCATGAGTAATGAAGCAAGCTATAATTTTGCCATACATTAAGTCCCTCCTTCCTGTTTTCAAAGGGTGACTCCACAGGAGGTGGTGTGGACAGTCTGTCAGCTCTTTATGAAATGGTGAAGGCCATAAGCTACAGGTGGGATTTGACTTCCACCAGAATTACTGTAGCACTAGAAGCAGGAAATTCTCATGATGGTTCCTGTCTCTTAGGATAAACTCACATTATCTGATTTACATTGAGGGGAGTGGAGATCTGCTTGTTTCACAAGGACTGGATTTAGGTTAAAACCTCAAAGACCTGGGGACTCTCAGGAACATACCTTACCGTCTTGCAGCGCATATGTTCTCCACAGTGTGCCCCCAAGTTACAGCAGTTGCAGGATGACTAATTCCTTTATGTCAAAACAGGCGGAATCCCTGCCTGAGGCTCCCTTTGTTCCCAAAAACTCGAGTCCTGGCCTTACAAAAGACTTGCTTGGAGTCTGCTGTGAACACATGAGAAGAAACCCTGGCCCCGGCGGCTGAGGGGTAGGATGGGAGTGGAGATTGGAAGAGGCTCTTCAGGGAGGCGCTGACAAATGTTGAGAGCGGTACGGGTGAGATCCTCTGGGGATTGTCAGAGACTTTCCTCGGTTTCCTGAGATTGACTGCAGAGGAGCTGAACTGTCTCCCTTCTGTCCCGTGTTAGTTCCCAGGAACCCCACCTGCAGGTATTACAGCTGGGTCAGCACCCGGCTCTTCCTCAGTACCATTTTTAACGGGACAAACAGAAAGTGTATCCAACAGCCCTCCGGCCTTACCTGTCATCTGGGACAACCGCAGCTGGGTGTTCCCACGACCAAAGGCAAGCGAGATGGTTCCCAAAGCTCAGCCAGGAGACTGCCCGTTGCCGTTACTCCTTCAACGTAGATAACGACAACTCAAATATCTGGGCACCTTTACGGAAGGCGAACAAGATGGAGTCTATTCCCCGTGAAGTGAGATGTAGACAGAGACCAGCACAAGAGCAAAGGGACCCAGAGAGCTACTGGATCAGGGAACAGCCCTGCGGGCATTGTAAAGCTGAGAGGACCTGGCAGTGGCTGTTCCAGCACTTCTTCAAATCTGCGTCACCCCTTCCTGAGAAGGATACTGCATTAGAGGAGGATGTCTAGCAAGCCTGTCCAAGGAGAAGGGTCTAGCTGCAGAGTTGAGCTCCTCTAACTTATTGTTCACCCAACGCTTTTTTTCTGCTCCTACTGTACAACTTGCTTTCATGCGAATCTTGCTGCAACCTTAATTTGCTTGAAGCGCTGGCTGGCTGGATCTGTATGAAACCATCCCAACTGAAGATTGGGGGGATGCTAGTAATTTCAATAAAGAATATATTTAAACTATCTGGCTTATATCTAGAAGTGTGTAATTTGTATATAAAAGCAAATTTATAGTGTCACCTTGGCCTAGTCTGTCAGAGAGAACTTGTTGCATAGCAGGCAGGACCCAGAGCCTGTGTGCTATCACCAGAGTGATTATTTCACCTGATTATTTCTTCAAAATAATCACTCAGATTGAGTATTTTGGCTGGAGTGAGATCTTTCTGCTGGCTGCCTCGTTGTAACAAGGAGCGGGCTGTTAGAAATCTGTCAGAGGAAAACCCATGACCAAGAATCGACTGGTGGAGCTCCTCATCCCCAGTGAGAGCTGGGGTGATGTCCACTTTGATTCTGTTTTCCTCTATCTAGAAAAATGTGTAAAAGGACACCAAGGAGCTTTGCGGGCAAAACTTTGAAAACAACTCCTTCCTTACAGGTTTGACTGTGTCAGTGGAAAATATTTTTTTGGAGGTGAAATTGACCTTCTGTCTGTTGGTTGCCTTGAAAGCTCTGACAAATGTGAGAACTTAGTCACATGGAATACAGATATGTTTTATCTGAAAAAGGGTTTCTTAATGAGTCCTGTATAAATTCACCTTTGCTAGGCTGAGTTGAACTTCACATCAAACATGAAGCTGATTTTGATCTTCAGTGCCCTCTTCGGGGTTTCCTTGTGCCTGGAAACTTTTGTTGGGTGAGTTATGCTTTTGTGGAAGATGTTTCATTTAAGGCCATATTATCCAGTTGTTGTTTTTCATGATCTTAACTTTACAAAATCTGCTTGGGGCACATTCTTTGCTTTTTATGACTGACTTATCTTGTTGCTTTGGTACTCCAGTGTTTGAAGGAACCCTTCTCTACTTTCATTTGGGTTTTCTAAGGAGAAAGGTCTAGCTGCAGAGTTGAGTTCCTAATTTCATGCTCACCCAAGGCTTTGTTTTGGCTTTGTACCTAGGGAGCAGTCTTGAGCCTTAATCTGGAGCTGAACCTCACTGCAAAGCTTGAGTGTTCAGCTTGATAGATCTGGTCTGGCACAGAGCAGAGCCAAAAGACCAGAACCTGGCTTCAGATCAGAAAGATCACTCGCTTCCCTTTGTTTTCAAAGATTCTCATTTCTCTGTAAATGCTTAACTCTTTTCAGAGCCTTTCTAAGCCATTCAAATCCTTATTTCCAACCATTATATTCTAAAGGTTTATCTGTATGTTGCACTGCAAAATTATCTCCTTCTGGCATATTTCCTCACAGTCTTACTGACTGTGTAAGAAACTTAATAGAAGATGATAAAAGCCAGAATAGATACTTCCTGGGAAGTAGTAAGTGAACACTAGATTCCAGTGAGTAAGTCTGTATATGAAGATACAAGGATTAAGAATAAGAAGAAATACACATAGTCTACTAAAACCCTAGGATTTGTAAAGGCAGGAGAAGCTATTTTGATCATTTAATCTGGGCTCTGGCATAATGTAGACTGGATTCTCATGAATTCATTCCTCAGTGACGTCCAGTAGCTGTGGTTAATGAGCCTCCTCTCTTCACAGAAGAATCCAATCCAGAAATAAAGCTTATGGTGGTGGAGAATCCAATAATAAGTTATTAATGTGGTAAAGTGCCTTTAATATTGGTTTAATTTGGTCCATCAAAAGAATCTTACACATCAGCTTGCCAGACTGAGGAACTGCTGTTAATGAGTGTCTCTTCTTAGCAGCTGAGGCCACACTAGCAAATAAACACACACATAGCTACGCTCATATACCAAGTCACTTCTTATCCTGTCTTAAGATGTGCTTTCCAATTCCGCAGTTATTCATGTCAATTTGCTCTGAGTCATCTCCATTTTCCAGTATTCCTTGCAGTGGATGCCAGCTGGCTCAGGATACGGGACTTTTTTTCTGTCTCCAACAGTGGCCAAATGCATGTGCCTAGGGAAGAGAATGGAAAAAACCACACCAAATGCTTTAACCACCAAATGCCACTTGCAAACGCAGCATTAACGCTCGGCTTACTTGCGGTAAACCCCAGGCTATACAGCTGAGGAGCACATAGGTGCTTTTGGCTACGGCATTGAGCCCGAGCTATATTTCCAGTTGTTAATTCATGATGGCTTCCAGGTTTGCTTCAGAATCCCCCCCCCGGCTCTCCAGAATAGGATCTATTGTCTCCCAGCTGCTGCATTCCCTTGTTGTTCATAGATCCTTTTGTCATTTCATAAAAGCATTGGGTGGAAGGGACCTCCAGAAGTTTTTAGTCCACCCTCCTGCTCAGAGCAGGGCATGGAGCTGTTTTCCCTTCTTATCATCACCTACCCCTACCAAGAAGAGTTTGTCACTTTTTTCTAACTCCCCTTCAAATTGTTGTAGGCTGCAATTTGATCGACCTGAGCAAGCCTGAGCTCATCAGCCTGTCCTCATGGCACTGTTTGCTTGTACCTGTTTTACCAAGCAGCCTGGAATACTGTGTATGTGAATGGGATATATGTTTTTAGTGATCTAAAACCCACTTAGAGTACGTTGGATCACAGTATGTTGTACAATGCATAGGCTAAGTCAATAGCTGAGGTTACCTCTGTAACCAGTGGAGTGAGGTACTTCCAGAAGGTGATTCATTCCACCTGGAATGGTGTGAGCCACCCTCTGATGGTATCGGCTTCTGACTACACAGAGAAGTTTGTCAACAGCCTTTGACTAAACTGAATAAAGGTGAGATGAATCCCATATTTAGTGTTTGGTTTGCTTTGTTGTATAGTGCTCCCCAAACATTTGATCATTTGCAAACTCAACCAGCGTATTTTTTTTTCTGCAAGTTGCTGACAAAAAATACTAATAGATGCAAGACTGATCCTTGTAAGCAATTAAAAACCCATCCACTTGATGTCTTGTTTATGGTGAAATCTTAAAAATTGCCATTTAACTAGTTACTAATGTAGTGCACATACAGCAGGCTGGCTGTGCAGGTTGTTGGTTGAACTCTTGGGTGACACTAAGTCTAACGCATTGAAGAAGTCCGTATTGGCTGGTAGTGTGCAAGTAACTACCCACCAAATTCATGACTTTAATAACAAGCTAGTTCAACCAGACCCCTCTTTGAGACTGTTTCTGAAGACTTACTGATTTATTGCAGGCACCAGGTTCTCCGAATCGAGACAAGAAATGAAGAGGAGGTTAAGAAATTACAGCTTTTGGAATCGCTGGAACACCTTGAGGTATGTTGTTACCACAGAGGCATTTTTCAGTGTTTCAGACTGGTGTAGGACTTAATCAGGGTAGGACTTTGCATCACATTTGGAAGGCTTGTACCACACTGCGGTGGCTGCCGTAAATAAATGTACTGTCTCAATACTTGGTGTTTGATCTGCAAGTTCCAGTACCAGTTTGGTATTCAGGAGTGCCTGCATGCATATTTTCTTCCTACTGGGTTTACAATCATAGTTGAACTGATCTGCTCTTAATCTTAGTATCAAAAAGCTTGTCTTTAAAGTGGGGATGCTAATGTTTTTGTACTTGTCTCCCAGTGTTGTGGGAGGAATTTATTAGTTAGTCTACACTGTACTGAAACAGGAAAACACACTATAAAATTATAGGCTATTACTGTTCTTATTGCCATTGGTGAGAGTCTTTATTATCACTTTGTTTAAAAATATTGATTTGAATAGTAAATAAGGACACTGAGTTGCTGGAGCATGTCCAGAGAAGGGCAACAAAGCTGGTGAAAGGTCTGGAGCACAAGTCTTAAGAGGAGAAGCTGAGGAAACTGGGGTTGTTTAGCCTAGAGAAGAGGAGGCTGAGGGGAGACCTTATCTCTCTCTACAACTACCTGAAAGGAGGATGTAGTGAGGTGGGTGTTGGTCTCTTCTCCCAAGGAACAAGTGATAGGACGAGAGGAAATGGGCTCAAGTTGTGCCAGGGGAGGTTTAGATTGGATATTAGGAAAAAATTCTTCACGGAAAGGGTAGTCAAGCATTGGAACGGGCTGCCCAGAGGGGTGGTGGAGTCCCCATCCCTGGAGCTGTTCAAAAAACGGGTAGATGTGGCACTTTGGGACATGGTTTAGTGGGCATGGGGGTGTTGGGTTGACAGTTGGACTGATGATCTTAGAGATCCTTTCCAACCTTAATGATTCCTAGTTTTTACTTTCATTAAAAAATAATCCAGCCACCAAGCCAGGAAACATGAAATTATTCTCTCCCCTTAATTGGTTTAGTGGTGGACTTGGCAGTGTTAGGTTAATGGTTGGACTGGATGATCTTAAAGGTCTTTTCCAACCTAAACAATTCTATGATTCTATGATTCTATAAATGAAAATTTAGAAAAGCCCTACCAAAGGAAAAATAAAACCAATGGGTTTCATGTTACCTAATGCTGTAACATGGAGCTTTTCTTGAAACTATTTCTGGTAAAGGGGAAAATGGTAAAGTAATCATCACAGAAGACTAAAATTTCCTTTTACTTATACAACTGAAGCTCTGAAGTCAGTGAAGACCTTTGTTATTTTTTTTGTGAGTTTGTCGCATTAACTGATACAAGGTTGTGGTGAGGCACAACCTGGAAGCGTTCAAAAAACGGGTAGATGTGGCACTTTGGGACATGGTTTAGTCTAGTCTACCCTTGACTGGTTTAGTGTGGACTTGGTAGTGTAGGTTAATGGTTGGACTGGATGATCTTCAAGGTCTTTTCCAACCTAAATGATTCTATGATTCTATGAGGCCAAGCTAAAGAATGGAGTGTGCTGTAAGCATGATGGGGCACAATACTACAGGAGTTCAGTTTGGGAGAAATCAGCATTTCTAAAGCTTTAGAAGAGCTGTTTGCAGAACACTTTCCTCAAACCAAATCCATTTTCTTTTCTCTTTTCAGCTTGATTTCTGGATAAATCCCTCCACCCCTGCCCTCCCTGTGGATGTGCGAATCCCCGCTAACAGCGTCCAAGCAGTCAAAGCCTTCCTGGAGTCCCATGGGATTGAGTACTCCATCCTGATTGAAGACCTGCAGGTAGGCAGTGCCATTGGCACATTATTAGCTTTTAAATCCCGGGGAAACAAATAGTGATTCACAATCTGGCCTCACTGATTAATTCATAGACTCTTCTATACTCTGCTTTCCATGAGGTCCTCCCCTTATTTTTGTAGTCTGTGGATTAATTTCTCAAAGACGATCTGCGGATCGCTGCTGCACTGGGAAGCTGTGGAGATGACTCTGCGGATGCTATCCGAAACCATGTTGAATAGTGACGTCAGTAAACTCATAGGCTCCACAGGGCTCCTCTTCTGATAACCCCTGAGGAATTTCATGTGGTCTTTTGGCCTGAGATGTTTGGGAATCACAACACTAAAGTTGCTCATAATTCAGTAAACCATGTTAAGTGTAGTTCAGGATCATAATCGGAAAGAACTGTACACCACCGTGTGAGAGAAGTCATCCACATGGGCACTAATCGGACATTTCTTCATGAGCGGTAATCCCAAAATGGCATCTAAAATAGCATTTGCTCAGAAGAAACACTGCCTTTTTTTTTTCCCCCCAAAGCTTTCCATTGCTATTCTTCTTCTTCTTAAGAAGTGTTTAAAACTTAATGCTGACCATTTAAACACTGGTATTCTTGCCCACTTTGCTACAGATACATTCAGAAGAAGCATCTGTTTGCTCCATAGCTGTGGGAAGTTTGGGTCTGGGGCTGGAGACAGTATACAGCGCCATCACGTCCTTATTTGAGATAAATATTTGGTCAGAAGTTTGCAAATCAAGCATGCTTTTCTCAACATTTTGAACGGCTTCTTTTAGGTTGTTCTAGATAAAGAAAAGCAAGATATGGCCGACAGTCAACAAAGGGAGCGCAGCAGCAACAGTTTCAACTATGGAACTTACCACTCTCTAGATTCCGTGAGTACCTCAGCTTTAGGGGAAGAGAATTCTTTTTTCTGGCCTTTTTTCATGCTGTCTTCAATCAAACATCCTATATTAAGATCTAAAATGTCTTTCCAGCTTCTTTTGGCACATGGTTTTGTTTTTAAATTTATTAATTTTGTGGTCAGCACAATGAGCCAGCGCTCTCCCTGACAGAGTGTTGGAACAGGCAAGTGTTGATCATACTTTTTCATAAACTCTTCTGCAGAGTTCTGTCAAAAGCCTTCCTTCTGACCCTGAAAAGAGATTGAGAAATAAATGAATCTTGAAATAGGGAAATATAGGAAGGCAGTAGCCATCTAGCAGAGCAGAGGGTAAGGTGTTTTTACTACCAGAAGTTTGTAAAGAGGGTTTTGAACTTTTTCCTGAAATAACTAGATCTTGATGATATAGCAGTGCTTCCTTCTACTTTGTGATGTTAGGAAGAGCGCTGACTGCACTGACGTAAGGTGAGATGGGGCTTTGAGAGGTCATAGTAATGAAGGCAAAAGGAAAGAAAAGTAGATTTCATCAGGTCCTATGATTGTTCTGGGCAGTACTATACATAAACGTAATGTAAATGTCATCATGACTTTTCATTTCAGATTTATGCAGAACTGGATCATCTTGTGGCTGAGTATAGCAACATTGTCAGTAAGCTCCAGATTGGGCAATCATATGAAAAGCGGCCTTTGTATGTGCTCAAGGTACGACATATATCACAGAATGTGTGCATACATGTGTGTATACATATACTAATATACATGTTCATTATAGATACAGCACAATTCAGTCCAGAGCATCCCAGCCTATACAGGATGTTCTTGACTAAAAGGTGTCAGGGAGAGTTTTAAAACTTTTCTGTTTTGTTTGACAGTTCAGCACTGGAGGAAGAAACCGTCCTGCAATCTGGATTGATGCCGGTATCCATTCCCGAGAGTGGGTTACCCAAGCGAGTGCAATATGGATAGCTAAAAAGGTCACTTTGGCAGTGATTGATTTTTCTTTTATCTTGGAAATGCCTCTGACTATTTAAAAGTGTATCACACCTGTATGTGTTTAGCCAGCTCTGCTAACTCTCCTTCACCCCTCTTAAAACACAGCCGGCTCCAGAGAGAATATGGCAGCTGCCTAAGGAAAGAATTGAAAAATGCTGTGTATTGTTAGAACAGCTGGGTTTAGGGAGACAAAAATGTCGTAGTTCAGGTGAAATTGTTGAGGACTGCAGAGCTGATAGTTATACAAATAACCAAGGACTTTGAGAAGATTAGTTGGCTGCTTCAGTCTGCCAACACAGAGGAACACTGTGTGGTTGGTTACCTTCCACGAAAGGGTAAAAACTTCCAGCTCTATGTAAATGAATATTTAAATTCTGCTGAAAATGGTGAGGCCACCAGAGAAGTGCAGCACAGGTGTATATCCCCAACCTGGCTAATCTTTCTCAATCTTAGTGCCAGGCTTGGCCCATTCTCTGGGACAGGCAGGAGAAAAATTTGTTGCCCTCTTCCATTAACTTCCTGTCTTCAGAATAAAATAGTAAAACAGATTCATTGCTCTCTCTAAGCTCCAAGTCTAACAAGGAACAGTTATGGTCAACAGATAATTAATATTTCTTGTTTGCCTGCCCCGAAAGCCAGACTTGCCTCTGTTCCTAGCTGTTAGAGTGTAAGCACGTGGGAAAGAAACATGCTGATAATCACAGTGTACCATATTGTCTCTGCTTAGATTGCCTCTGACTATGGGAAGGATCTATCCATCACCTCTCTGCTGAACAAAATGGACATTTTCCTGCTGGCAGTCACAAACCCTGATGGATATGTATTCACTCACACCACAGTGAGTAAGCATGCTCTGTGTCTAAGCCAATTTAGAAAGCTGTCATGCTCTTCCAAGCGAACAATAAGTATGAGGGAAGTAGGGTCTGAAAGTCCATTTGTTAATGCTGTAAGAAGGAGTTACAAAGGAGTTGGGCAGCCAAAGATACTAATTACTTGTCTAACCCATCTTAACTCACTGTAAATTCACCAGCCCTTCAATTTTTGACCATTGGCCCATCTTGGCAGTCAGCCCATCAGAAATAATCTTAGGCTTGTGACTGGGATCTCTTCCTGGTGAATGACAACTATTTCTGGGTAGCAGGTTTACTGCAAGGACCAGGATTTGCTCCTTTTCAAAGCCATAGTGTGTGTTTGTTTTAGAATCGCATGTGGCGGAAGACCCGCTCCAAGAATCGAGGCAGTCCATGTGTTGGAGTTGATCCAAACAGGAACTGGGATGCAGGTTTTGGAGGTAGGAATAAAGCTTTTGGATTCTGTCTGTCAGTAAGAAGAAAGTTCCCTTTCATGGTCCTGGATCCTGTTACACAGGACCAGCAATCGCCTTAATATAAAGGATTCAGAAAGAAAATGGTCAAATAGGATGGTAGCTGTCTTTTGTAAGGATAATTTCGCATTTATTAAATGCCGGTGAGCACAAGATGAAGGAAGTAATCTGTACATTCTAGAAGTGTGTCCCTTGAGTATTCATGCTCTGTCACAGCTGTTCAAGCATTTATCAGTGCTTAAGGCCTTGCCTTTGGCTGAAGAACTGTTCTTTGGAAAGCCCGTCTTTGTGTTGGTCCTCTTTGACCTTTCATGAATGCCAGTTCTTACAGGTTTGCCTTTGTTCCTCCTTTGCACCAACAGGTCCTGGGGCCAGTAGTAATCCCTGCTCTGACTCTTACCGTGGGCCCAGTGCCAACTCAGAAGTGGAAGTTAAATCTATTGTTGACTTTATTAAGAATCACGGAAACATCCAGGCCTTCCTCACCCTCCACAGTTACTCTCAGCTCCTGATGTATCCCTATGGCTATAAATGCACTGAGCCAGCAGACTACGCTGAGCTGGTGAGACATAATGACTTGGCTTTAGCTCCCTCTGTTCTGTCCAGCTGGCTTTCTATGCTCAAGTATTACAGTGAGATATCAGGATTAAAACACGAGGCTAATCTCTGCCATCCATAACAGTAACCATCCGTGAGAGCGAACAAAACCCTGGTGCATTGCAATGCCTTTAAAAGAGAAATCTTGGTCATATGCAACACGTGCCATACCCACCCATTCTCAGCCCTCTTTGCTTGTCCACGTTTGCTTCTTTCTGCTTTAATGACAGCATCACAGCTGATGATTTGAGGCGATACAGATCTCAATCATAATTCAAATGGAAAAGACCTCTGGCAGTCTCTAGTCTAACCCTCTGCTGAAAGCAGACAGGCTTTGGAGTCAGAGCCAATTTCAAGTTTGGATTGGGTTGCTTAGGGCGTTGCCCAGCTGAATTTTGATTGTTTTGATTTGGTTTGATATTTCTAAAGACAAATTCCACAGTTTCTTCAAGCCCTTCCCAAAGTTTCCCCGCTCTCATGGGGATTTTCTTTTTCCCTAATACCTAAATGCAGTTTCCCTTGTGGCAATTTATTTGTTGCTACTCATCCTTTTCCCCTACACCTCCAAGAAGAGCCTGGCTCCGTTTTCTCTACAACCACCCATTAGGTAGTTGAAGTGAGCACAAAGCTGACCACTGACTATTGGAATATCTCTGACTGCCTTGGGATTTTCTGGTATCTCTTGAACCTTCTCTTGGCAAGACAGTTGGTGAGCTGAAACACTGGATGATCAGACGTAGAACCTGCTATGATTCAATTCACCTGCCATGTCACCTCCCAAAAATATTGTGGAAACTGTGAGTGCTGTCACTAGCATGAGTGATTAAGAAGTGAAAGATGTGGCACTGGTTTATTGAGGGGTGTGAAAGACTGGAGATTTTCCGAAAGATTGTGGAGATTTCCCTGAGTATGGTTCCGGTTGGTGAAATCGTAACATTTAGCCTCATTAAACGTGGCTACTTTCTGACTTGTCCTTCATCTTCTCCTCTCCAGGATGCCTTGGGAAGAGCTGCTGCCAGTTCCATCAAGTCCCTGTATGGCACCACCTTTACAGTGGGGAGCATTTGCAGTACTATCTGTGAGTATTTTGCTAGGCTGAGCTCTTATGGGCTGTCCCAGGACAATAGTGTCTGTCCCACCCACAAGGTCTCTTCCTCTTGGAAGCAGTGATGCTTCTGGAGAGTGACACCACCAGTCAAACATCGGAGCTGAGTGTTCGCATAAAAAACCTAATGCGTTTCCCTCACAAATATGAAACATAGGACAGCAGAACTCAAATCGATCCTCTGGCTCTTCTCCCTTTCTCTTTCAGACCAAGCCAGTGGAGGCAGCATTGACTGGAGCTACGATTATGGCATCAAATACTCTTTTGCCTTTGAGCTGCGAGACACAGGTCACTACGGTTTCCTCCTGCCAGCCAACCAAATTATCCCAACTGCAGAGGAGACCTGGCTGGGTCTGAAAAAAATCATGGAGCACGTGCGAGACAATCCATACTAAAAGCTGGGGTGGGAATCAGCTGGCTGTAGCAGCAAGCCCACAAATCCTCTTCCCTTGGCACGCTTGAGCCAGCTGTAACGGTATGGCACTTGGCTGAATAAAAACTCTGTGTGCAACCTTCCTACGGCAATATGTGTCCGTGTATAAAAGATGTTTTGTGCTTGTCTTGTTCACTGCATCTCTCTGTGTACGGTAGACCCCGTAGAAGGCACTGCAGATTTTAGGACTTGGTTGCAGTCCACCTCAATGAGACATGGTAGGAACAGTGACAAAAGGCGGATGGAAGATGTGACCACTTGTGTGGCTACTGAGATGTCAGCATGACCGCTGGTGAGATGAAGAGAGTGGGCTTTTTCCCACCCAGATAAACAAGAAGTCAGTTGAGGGACTTGCGTCAGTGCAGAGGTTAAATCTAAGAGCAGAAGGGAGTGTTGGGAAAGGAGGAGATGTCCCCTGGCTCGTGACTGCTGCAAACTATCCTGCCTTCTGCCCTCTGCCCCTCCATCTCTCTTAGTAAATGCAAAATGCATTTGCTCTGAGCAATGCTAGCCCTTAGCAGTGTGTTGTATTCCTGTAAACCTCCCTGCCCACACGGTGACCCCCTCCTCGCAACCAGCCCTGTCACCAGTGCAGAAACTGGCTCCCAGGGTGGTGAGGGTGCAGGTTTTTCTAAAGTATTTCTGAAATTTGTGGATTGAAAGTGGGGTGAGCACTTGAAGCACTTGAACTGAGAAGCTAGGTCATCTGGAAAGTTAATTGCTACACTACTGCAGCGTAGCTACAGGTGGGGGCATTACACGAGCCTGCCTTATGCTCCACTCTGGCAGCGTCTAGTGGCTGTTTAGAGAGGTCAGGGAAGAATTTCTTTTTTTTTTTTTTTTTTTGTGCGTAACAGTTCTGTGTTGCTGCTTTTGTAAACCTGGGGACTCTGACAGAGCTCGCTTCTGGGGGCAGAACAGGCTGGTGCAGAGGGCCTGATGTTAAGCAGCATAATCCATGCTGTGAGACTGATTAAAGGAATTTAATTTCTTTTAACGAGCCTCAGGACACTGCCAGACCACTGACCGCTGGTGGGAGGAGGGGGTCTCCTGCCCTAAATCCCATATATTTGTCCTGCCCCTTTTCTCCCTCCCTGGTTTGCCCAGTGGGCACGGTTAGAGGGAGGATGACGGTGGGAGGATGCCTGCTCTCATCCAGCACAGCCAGTCCGCAGTCCCTCAAGAGCCTCCCTCCCTCGTTCTGTTGTTCAGCCTGCTAATTTCTTGGGGATTAAGAGCAAAGAGCTCAGGGCCATGCACGGGAGCCACCGAAGGATCAGAGATTAGCAATCCCTGCTGCTGTTGTGGCGATTACTGAATTAGCGTTGCAGTCTAACAGGTTTATCTCCATGTCCTGTGATCCCCCCAGCAGCTGGTGAGTTACTCCTCCGTGAGCTTGGCAGGAGAGCAAACGCGCCTGACGCAGTGGGTAAAATGTTAGTTTGGACTCAAAGGACATGAGGCTGTTGGCAGGGAAAGGAAGGTGAAGGTGCAGCTGAGGCATCGGGAAGCACCACATGGGTTTGGTTTTGGGCTAAGTGTAGCATTTTGGAAAGCAAACATGAGCACGGTGCAGCCGGTGCTCCCCACATGTGTCTCCGTCCCCTCCACTCACAGCCCCATCCGGTGGCACCTGCTTCCCAAACTGACCCACCCTTCCAAAATCCCGTCCTCCAGCTGGTGATAAAAATACAGCTGGTAAAACCCTGCTGACGGGGAGGGCCCAGGGCACGTGGTTGGCTCCTGGATCTGGCTGACCTGCTGCCACCAGAGCAGGGACCATGTGACAAGTGGTGGGCAGGAGCTGCAGAGCCCGAGGAGCCTCGGCCAGGGTTGTAGACCTGTGGACTCGCCCTGGCTTTGGAGCTGCATCCAACCATCCAGGTCTTGAGGCCACCTGGGCCCTCTTCTTGTAAGTGTGTGTCTTGCTGACAACTGCATCCAGTTTTTGGACCCCTGGCACCAAAAAGACCTGGAGCAAGACCGATGGAGGCCACCAAGAGGAACAGGAGGATGTGTCCGATGATGGGATACTGAGGGAGATGGGCTGGTTTGGCCTGGAGATGAGACAGCTTTGGGGTGGGGGGACTTAACAGGGACCCTTCTGTCCCTGTGAAGGGGTTATTGAGAAAACGGAGCCAAGCTCTTCACTACAAAGCATGATGGGAGAGACAATGGCGTCAGCTGAAGCAAGAGAGAGACAGGCTGGACATCGGAAAATGTTTTTCCACTGGGAGGACAGTCCAGCAGTGGGACACATCGCCCAGAGGGGCTGTGCAGCCTCCATCCTTGGAGGACTCCAAGATGCAACGTGGAGGGACCTGGTCTGCCCCCAGAGCTGACCATGCTTTGTCCAGAAGGTTGGATACAGACCTCGGGTGGTCCCTTCCCACCTCAACTACTCCATGATCCCACCTCAGTGAGAACCTCTACCCCGGCACCACCAGCCAGGCCCAGCTCACCACCATCACCGGTTCCGCATTATGAAGCCGTAATGGCCCCCCCAACTGTGGCACCTTCCCGGAGCACACCCTGTTGTCAGTGCAGCCAGAAAGACGACCTGGTTTTAATGGGGAAAAAAACCATGGTTAGAAGTTGTCTGCTAAAAAACTGACCGAGACAATGTCTGCCAGCCTGGGAACCCGGCCCGGGAACCTGGAACATCCTTGACAAGCACAGGTGGGAGCTCAGGGCCATCGTAGATAAGGGCACAACAAAGACACTGCTATAACCTGCGGAACAAAGACGCTGCTATAACCTGCGGAACAAAGAAACCACTATAACAAACTGACCTCCTAAGACAGCAGAAGTCAGCGACGGCTGCTCCAGGAGCTGCTGTCCTGCGCCCACACATGTATCTACACTAAAGACATAAAAATAACTCACTTTCTACCCCAAAACGAGCCCCTCTCTCTCTCTTGCCAAGCATTACCGCTGGGTGAACGTCCCTGTGCGACCCTTCGGACCCTCGCCAGGGACGCCTGGCTCCGTGATGCCCGTCGTCTTTGAAGTGAGACTTCATCCATCGTCAACTGGCCCCACTCTTGGGAGCAGTTTGATGAACGGCACTGGTAATAATTTGAATGATATATTTTGAATTTTATATAAAGATAGATAGGTGCGCATAGAAGTAATTAATCATAAATATGTATTTATGTATAGATACTTGCTTTTCTGCTAGTGATTTTGTAGCAACTTGTAATATACACTTGCTTTATTAATCATAATTGTACTTAGTAAGAGTAATCTGTAATAAATTCATGGAAACAAAGCACCGTGTCCTTGTGTACTATGGGGTCTTATGACCCTACCATTGCCACCATCCCACGCCCGCGGGCTGGGTCACCTCCGTAGGTGGTGACTGTGACCATGACGCCTACTCGCACCAAGCTGGGTGCACGGGCACGCGTCCTCCCCGGCAGAACCCGAACGCCAAGGAAGACGTTATCAGATCCTTCCTAATTTGGCTGCTCTTTTATTGACTTCGCCAAATAAAGCAAACATTGGGGCTCCCGGGAGCTGTTCCTGGCTTATCTCTTTTTTTGCTGCTGGCTCTGCAGGGACAGCAGCTGTGGCCTTGGTGAGAAGGTCCGCGAGTGCCCCCAGAGCACTGTATAGGGGGGGCTGTATACGCCCTCGGGGGCTGAGGCTTGTCGGCATCCACTCAGCATGAAGATCCTCCTGGTCTTCGCCGCCCTTGTGGCAGCCACCTGCAGCGAGCAGCTTTTCGTGGGGTGAGTCCTGCCAAAAGCAGGGGGTGGTGGGGTGCCCTGCTTGGGGATGGGGACTGGGGTGAGGGATGTCCAGCCCTGTCTGCCCTCCTCTGGGGTCAGTGAGAAGGGTGAAATCTTGAAGGAGAGAAATCCATCAGCTTTTGCCGCATGGACACCAGGAAAGATGTTGTTTCACCCCAGCTTTGGAGGGAGGTTTTGCGGACCCTCCTGGCCACTGCAGTGGGTAGAAATTAGGGGATGCTAAATCCTGAGAGCATCACCCCGAGCTTTTCCAGGGGAAGGACTGAACTGAGATAGGGAAACCTTGCTGCTGGGGAAGGAGAGTGTTTCCTTCTCTGCTGGGGGCTGTAGCCATCCCCCGGGGAGCCCAGCTGGGCTGGAGCAGAGGCTATGTTAGGAAACTTCTATATGTTAGATAATTCCTAACATTTGGGGAGCTCTCGTGATCAAAGCAAGGATGGAGACCACCATGGGTTCTCTGGCATTTGCTCTTTTTCCCATTGTGGCTGTTCTGAACCTGCATTTTTTGCTCTCGACACCAAACCTCCAACAACTGATGCACTTTCCAACCCACTGAGCCAGTGTAGATCTTTCACAGCCTCCACCCAGCCTGTGATGAGGCCACGCCAGCACTGGAGGCTCAGCTCCTTCCCCCCCCTTCCTGCGATCCCTCCCGCATGTGCTGATGGCTCTGCCTCCCTGCAGGGACCAGGTCCTCCGCATCACGGCCAGCGACGAGGAGCAGATCACCCTGCTCAGGGTGCTGGGCGAGCAGGCAGAGCTGCAGGTGAGCTGCGATGGGGCCCCGAGCATCCCGCGGTGTAAAACAGAGACCCTGGTGACATCCAGGGCTCCCTCCTTCTTTTGACCTCACATCCGATTTTCCTTCCCATTTTGGATATGTATAATTTATAGCTATATAAATATAATATTTATCTTAGGGCACCTTGAGCCCTCCTGTTTCAGATAAAGCCGGAACACCCCGGCCACTGCAGCATCATTGTTCCCAGGCTGAATATTCAGGTCTAAAATGTCATGGAATTTTTTTTCAGCTTGAATTATGACACAACTCTGCTCTGGTTTGCCCTCATTGTTTTGAGGGGTGAATCCTGGTGAAAAACTTAAGCAGTGGGAGGAGCAGGAGAGAGATGGGTGGTGGGAAACAGCATCTGCACCGCAAAGCTGATCTAGGGAGACACCTCTACCGAATTAAAGAGCAAAACCAGTATGCAGTGTCCCCAGTGTCTGCTCAAATCACAAATACTCATCATTCAAAGGGACATTTGCAGCCAACAAGCAGCTTGGGCTGAAACATGTTTTTGTAGAAGATCAGTTGAGAGAGGCAAAGGGACCCTGACCCATCCTGGTATCCATGTGTGTCCCAAAACTTGTCCAAAGACCTTTTAGATCCTTCATGGAAAATTCTAGAGACCCATTTCAGTGCTGGGAGCTCAGCAGAAGAGCACCAGCACAGGATGGGGGCCGAACTCTCTCCTCTCCTCCAGGTTGACTTTTGGCGTCACCCCACCAACCCTGGCCACCCAGCTGACCTGTGGGTGCCCTTCCCCAGCCTCCAAGCAGTCAAAATCTTCCTAGAGTCCAACAGCATTTCCTACAGCATCATGATCGAGGATGTGCAGGTAGGGACTGTGGTGGGGAGCAGGATGAGCTCCCGTGGCTCAGTCCCAATAGAAGGTCCAAAAAGTTGGAAACCATAAGGAGATGGAAGAAAAAAACCTCACCCAACCATCTGCTCCTTCCAGCCTGTTTGATGGGTTTTGTGTTTTTTTTCCCCCCTCCTAAACAGGAATTGTTGGATGAGGAGAAGAAAACCATGATGAAGTCCAGGAGGGTAGAGAGAAGCATCAGCATGTTCGATTTTGCCTCCTACCACACGCTAGATGAGGTACTTTGCTCTGCAGCGCATTCACTTCATCTTGCTGGGGTCATGCTCAGCCCATGCCATGGTTGCGTCCATGTGATGACATTCATGGTGGCAGCGAGACACACACACACACACACACACACACACACACACCCCCGGGACATGTCTCTCCTCCTTGAGTGGAGGTTTTAGCTGAACCAGGAGACCGAGCATCCCTCCATGTGCAGTGGGGCCTCTCCTGGCACCTCCTCACCTCACTGGAAGACACCTTCAGCTTCATTTTGGGGGTCAAACCCTGTGCTTGGAGCCCAGTGGGTGTCTGATGGAGGCTGTGATGGTGTTGGGGGAATCTAAGAGCTTTTTCCCCCCCACCGGTCATTCTGCTTTTGCAAAAGCCTTTGTGATGTGCACCTCCCTGCTTATACAGAGGTCCAAGCACCTGGTCTTCTCCAGGGAAGTTCTGCGTATTGTATCTGGTGCTGGATGCGCTAAAAACCAAAAGGCAAGCCAAGGTGACCCTCGTGACCCAGCAACTCCTCCTTTCAGATCTATGACTGGATGGACATGCTGGTGGATGATCATCCCAGCCTCGTTAGCAAGATTCAGATCGGGCAGAGCTACGAGAACAGACCCCTGTACGTGCTGAAGGTGGGTACCGAGGGCACTCTTGCCTTGCCCAGCCCTTGGAGGGCATGGGGCTGAAATCTCCCCCCTCCGTGCAGTTCAGCACTGGGGGATCGAATCGGTCAGCCATCTGGCTGGACACCGGCATCCACTCGCGGGAATGGATCACCCAAGCCACCGGCATCTGGACGGCCAACAAGGTAACCACGTGCCCTGGGACATGGGACCCCAGTTCTTACCCCAGCCCTTTTTTAGCATCTCCCTGCAGCACCACTCGGTTGCATCCCCCGTCCCTGAGGGGCACCGAGGCAGGTCCCACTCCCCTCCCTGCGCAGATCGCCGAGGGGTACGGCCAGGATCCCTCCATCACCGCCATCCTGGACAGCATGGACATCTTCTTCGAGATCGTCACCAACCCCGATGGCTTTGCCTTCACCCACAGTTCTGTGAGTTCATCCAGTGCCCAGCTCTTGGGTCTGGCAACCGTGGCTGGCCGCGGTTTTTGGGTGGGGAGGGATGTCTCTTCCCATTTGGGATGGCGAGTGGGTGGAGGTGGTTTCCTCCCATCCCTGGAGACGCTTGGGCAGGAGGGCGTCATCTGTCCCCCAAGGTGAGGAGGATTCACATCCCTGTGACGGTCTCGCCGCCATCTGCTCCTAGAAAAAAACGGGTAGATGTGGCGCTTTGGGACATGGTTTAGTCTAGTCTACCCTTGATTGGTTTAGTGTGGACTTGGTAGTGTAGGTTAATGGTTGGACTGGATGATCTTAAAGGTCTTTTCCAACCTAAATGATTCTATGATTCTATGATTCTAGAACCGCATGTGGCGCAAGACAAGGTCCATCAATGCCGGCTCCCACTGCATCGGCGTGGACCCCAACCGAAACTGGGATGCGGGCTTTGGAGGTGAGAGCCAGGCCACCAGGTCCCCACACCAGGCATTGCTCGTGCCTCAAAGCATTGAAGCCTCCTGCTAGAGGGGAGAGACCTGGGGGCTAGAAACCCTTCCCCAGGGCAGCCTCTCCGCATGGTGCCTCTTCCACCGTGCCCCAGGCTCCGGCTCCAGCGGCAACCCCTGCTCTGAGATCTACCGTGGCCCCCACATCCACTCCGAGCGTGAAGTGAAAGCCATCGTGGACTTCATCAGCAGCCACGGGAATGTGAAATCGGTCATCTCCATCCACAGCTATTCCCAGATGCTGCTTTTCCCCTACGGCTACAAGAGAGCGCCTGCGCCTGACTACCAGGAACTGGTGAGATGGCCCCAAAATGTAGACATGGGGCTGCAGGTGCCAGCCTTGCTGGAAGAGTCAGGTTGGATCATCCCAGGACCCTATCTGCTCTTCTCATTAGATGCAACCTGCACATTGAAGCCCATCACTTGGTTCTTGGAGGGAGGGCGATTGCAAGGCGTACCTCCCGTCCATCAAAAAATTAAGGGTGTTTGGGGAAAAGCAAGAGCAGAGGGGGTGGGAAACAATGCTGGGCTCTAGACCCCGCTGCCCCGGGGTTTCTGCTGCCCCAAGGTCTTGGTCTACCAGGTCTCACCACTTTTGGGCTCTCCCTTGCAGAACGAACTGGCTAAAAAAGCAGTGAGCGACTTGGCCGCTGTGTATGGGACAAAATACACCTACGGCAGCGTCGCGGACACCATCTGTAAGCGTCCCTTCCTCATCCCCGTGGTATCGTGTCCATGAGTGCTCAGCGTTGGGATCACATCTCCCCTCCTCTCCCCGCAGACCTGGCAGATGGCACCACCATTGACTGGGCCTACGACAATGGGGTGAAATATTCCTTCACCTTCGAGCTGAGGGACACGGGGCGCTACGGTTTCCTCCTGCCCAGCACCCAGATCATCCCCACTGCTACTGAGACCTGGCCGGCGCTGCTGGACATCATGGTCCACGTCCTGGAGCATCCGTACTGAACCCAGCACCTCCCGTGGTGCCCCCTCGTCTCAATAAATAATCCTGGAGACTTTTTATGGTTTAAGGCTAGCATCTTTATTTTTTCATGCACTGTTTTTCATAAAAATGGTGAAAATGGGATTTCTTGCCTCGTGGCTTTGGCCCTGAAGGCCCAACAGCCCTGAAGTACCTGGGAGGGGATGGATGGGGTTTGGGCAGCCAAACCCAAACTTGTGGGTTTTTTTGGGCAGCATTGCTCCATTGTCCCTTCCCCAGGGGCTGGGAGGAGGGACACTGGGCACCCTCAGGCCCAGTGCTAGGTGCAAAGTGCTTTCAGACATTCGCTATTTTATTTTTGCCACCTGGGATGAACGTCACCTGCTCTGACCTCTGTCCCACATTGAACTTGCAATCAATTCTACCACCACCATCACCAGCAACGCGACCACAGTTTAGGTCCCCATCTCGCCGAGACCCCTGTGCAAAAAATCTTCATCTCACACCTTCCCGACCCAATTTTGCCTTTTTCTTCCCCGCAGCTCCGAGCTGCAGCCAGCGCCCATGGGCGGTGGGATTTTGGCATCTCCCCGCCTCTGGCCCTGCCGGCAGGTGACTCACCGACGGCCCCAGCCGGTTCCTGGGACGGGTTTGACTGGGAGCGCCGCAGAGGGGGGACGACGGGGCCGCGGTGCCCGACCTTGGCTGGTGCCAGCCGGAGCCTTCTCACAGCCCTGGGAAAGGGGACAGCTGGGCGCCACCATCCCGACGGGATTTAAGAGGCCCTGGGGTGCCTTTGGGGGAGCGGAGCGGCTCTTTCGGCTGACGATGAGGGCCCTCCTGCTGCTGGCTGCCCTGGTGGCAGCAGCCGCTGGCACCGAGACTTTTGTTGGGTAGGGGATCCGGTCGGCGAGGGGTGGCTGGGATGGGGATGGTGGCATTGGTCGGGGCAGGAGGAGCTGGTTCAGCCCCGAGGAGGCACAGACACCCCCGGGAAGAGGCTCAGTGCAAATCCCCAGGGTGGGGGGGGATGGATGGGGTGGGGGTTTGGCTGGACCCATGGGAGACGGAGCTTGGCCCCGCGCCCCCAGCACCCTCTGACCCCGCAGGCACCAGGTGTTGCGCATCGTCCCCACCAACGATGAGGAGCTGCAGAAGGTGCAGGAGCTGCAGGACCTTGAGGAGCTGCAGGTACTGGGTGCAGCGGCGGGGGTGGCTTTTGGGGACACCCCCCCCCGGGCTGTGTCCCTTGCTTTGCACCCCCCAAAACCATGCTGTAGAGCAAGGATGGGGCTGGGGGCGCTGGATGTGGGGTGATGGGGACCAGCAGGTGAAAAGCAAGACAGAGACTGGTGCGGGGAGGGTGGGGGCGCAGCCTGGGGCTGGATCCGACCCCCCCAATCTCACTTTCTCCCCTTCCAGTTGGATTTTTGGCTGGCACCCCGTGGGCCCGGGCACCCCGTCGATGTCCGCGTGCCCTTCCCCAGCCTGCAGCCCCTCAAAGCCCACCTGGAGGCCAACGGCATCTCCTACTCCATCATGATCGAGGACGTGCAAGTGAGCGGTGGCGGAGGGGGGTGAGACCTGGAGGTCTCGGTGCGGCAGGGGACGAGGTCTCATCCTGCCCCATGTCCCCAGGCGCTGGTGGACGATGAGCAGATGGAGATGCTTCGCAGACACCGCCAGCTGCCGCTCTCCACCAGCACCTTTGACTACGCCACCTACCACAACCTGGATGAGGTGAGGAAGTGCAAGATTCAGGGCATTTTTTGGGGAAAAAAAATGCATCCTGGAATTGCTCGTGTAAAGCCCTTTGTTCCACGTGCAGCAAGGGCAGGGGGTGAGCCAGGCGTGACCCCCCCCCCCCCCCCATCCCTCTCCCCCAGATCTACACCTTCATGGATCTGCTGGTGGCTGAAAACCCCAACCTGGTCAGCAAGCTTGAGATCGGCCGGTCGACGGAGAACCGCCCCCTCTACGTGCTCAAGGTGAGGATTTGGGGTTCCGGGGGTGACTGGAGGGGGGAGCGGGGCCAGGGGCAAAGCCATCCCCCAACTCTCTCTGCTCTTCCAGTTCAGCAAAGGGGGGAGGAACCGCCCAGCCATCTGGATCGACACCGGCATCCACTCCCGCGAATGGGTGACGCAGGCCAGCGGCGTCTGGTTCGCCAAGAAGGTACGGACACCTCCCGGACATGTCTTATGTCCCCAAAGGGCCGCAAGGTCCTGCAGCCACCGCAGATGCCGGGCAGCCGACCCCACAGAGAGGACGGTGCTCCAGCAGCGCCAGAGAGCCCCAAACCACCCTCCTCTCTAGATTGTCCTGGATCATGAGAATGACCAAGGTCTGGCCTCCATCCTGGACAAGATGGACATCTTCCTGGAGATCGTCACCAACCCAGATGGCTTCGCCTTCACCCAAACCCAGGTACCGCCCCGGCTTTCTTCTCCCTGGCTCCTACAGCCATGATGGATGGGGTTGGGGAGCAGGACTGGGGTGCTGCACACGGAGGCCTCTTGTCTACATTTCCACGAGTGGGAAGGGGACCACCGTGACCCATTAAACACCCCAGACAACAGCCTCCTGTCCGTTGGAGGCTGGTGGAGCTCTGGCCCTGGACACCACCCAAGTTGGCTCTGTCCTTCCAGAACCGTATGTGGCGCAAGACCAGGTCCAGGCACTCAGGCTCCACTTGCATCGGTGTGGACCCCAACCGCAACTGGGATGCAGGTTTCGGAGGTCAGAGCTCTCCCATTCACACTGTGGGGGGTTTCCACCCTCCAGGTGGAGGCTCTGAGGCCATTTCTGGCTCAGAAAGATCCACTGATGTCCCCTGGGGAAGAGATGAGATTTGCTCTCTGTGGTAGAGACGTGGGTTTGGGCTCCACCAGGGCTTTAATGTCCCCTAGTGACCAGCACGGTGGGGACCACAAATGAAAGCCATCATACAAGCATCTAGGAAGAGCCCCAAGAGCATTTCTCGCTGGCCACCAAGCAGCTGAGGGGTGGGAAAAGCTCTTGGGCTCAGAAATGAAAAAGGCCCTTTGCCCTTGTGACTCTCTGGGCCACCCAACTGCCACCAAACGCCCACACTGTGTTTTCACTTCTCCACAGGGCCCGGGGCCAGCAGAAACCCCTGCTCGGAGACGTACCACGGCCCCTACGCTAACTCGGAGCCCGAGGTGAAGGCCATTGTGGATTTTGTGAAGAACCACGGGAACATCAAGGCTTTCATCTCCATCCACAGCTACTCCCAGCTCCTACTCTACCCCTACGGCTATACCAGCACCCCAGCGCCTGACCAGCAGGAACTGGTAGGGCTGACACGGAGGTTTGAAGGGGGCTGGGATGATGCGAGGCTGCTCTACTCCTCCAAGGAGGAGCAACCTCCATCATGCACCGTGGAGGGGGCACTGGCAAGTCAAGAAGCAGCCCTGGCTCCTCTGCCAGCCCCTCGGGACTCCCCCACGCCAAGGCTACTGAGCTTTGGCATCTTTTTTGCCTGCAGCATGAGCAAAAAAACCTCTCCTGCAGGCTGTACCCTGCAGGCTTTCCCCTTCTCTGGCTCATCTTTCTCTCTTCTGTGTATTCCCAGCACCAGATTTCCAAGAAGGCGGTCGCAGCTCTGTCTTCTCTGTACGGCACTAACTACAAGTACGGCAGCATCATCACCACCATCTGTAAGTAACAGGGAGCAGCGGTGGTTCCCCCAAAATAAACCAAAATCACCACTCACACCTCAGCTTAGACAAAAGGTCCCGTGAAATACCTGTGCGAGGCAGAGCGACTAACGTTTCACATCCCTCCTGTTGTTTCCCCACTCAGATCAAGCGAGCGGAGGAACCATCGACTGGACATACGATCAGGGCATTAAGTACTCCTTCACCTTTGAGCTGCGGGACATGGGGCACTACGGGTTCCTGCTCCCCGCCAAACAGATCATCCCGACCGCCCAGGAGACGTGGCTGGCGCTGAAGGTCATCATGCTGCATGCGCGGGATCATCTCTATTAACGGGATCGGGGGCTGAGCAGCGGTTGAATTAGCTGTGGGGGGAAAAGAAAGCAATAAATAAATGTAAAGAAGGATGAGAAATGCCTTTTGTTGTTTTGCCTTTTTCCAAATGATGGTGAAAAGCCTTTTCGGAGACTGACTCAGCACTCCTGCGGGCGCACGCAGTGGCAGCCAACATAAACAGCACGTGTTGGCCCAGTGGCCCGAAAAGGGGATGAAAAGGGCATGAAAATAGCGGGACACAAAAGAAAGGAAGGTGCTTGTTTTCCCTTTGCTCTGGCAGAGGATGGAAGGGGAAGAGGAGACACTGGGCAAGCAGAAACCTCGGACACTGCAGCTGTGCTGGCAAGAGGGGTGCCCACCTTCCCCAGCCCTCCCAGGGGCTGGAGTGGCTCTGTGACACGAGACAATTGGGTTAGCGTGATTTATTCCGTGTATTTTTGTGAACACCAACTTGCAAAGCTGGTAGAAAGGTCCCTCCTTACCCACTGCAATCCCATGGGGAGGAAGAGCCAAGCCCCTGCCAGTTCCCAGGTTCTGCAGGCACTGCTCCAGGCTCTCCATTAGCCGTCAAAGCTCAAACTGAAAAGAAGTACTCAGCCATATGGTGTCATTGACTTTTTATTAAATTAAACAATTAAAAAGCCCAGACTCGATAGAGTTTGACTCCATCCTCCAAACAATACCAAGTCAAGAGTCCAAAAAAACCATACAAATCCATCAAGACGATGGGAAAGTACATCCAATTCTTCCTTTGATGCCCTGGATTTGGAGGATCTCAAACAGCTCGGACTAGTTTTGTCCATCCGTTTCAGGAGGTTTTCATGCAGCCCAGAGCAGCCAGGGATTTTTGGATCTGTCTCCCACAGCTGGATAGCGAAGTCAGGACGTTAAGCCAACACAATGACCATGACTCTCATCTCCGTTTTCAGACAGATGCATTTTATACACTTCCAAGTGCTCACGGAGCTGAAAGATCTCCTACTCGCACACCGGTGGGACCCTGCGTGCTGTACCAGTCCCTGTCTTTCAAGCACATAATAAATGGCTCTCTTGGCGCTCACCTTTCCTGCTAAATCAATTGGGTAGTATCATTTTTCAGCCAACTGGCCTAGGCAAGCTACCAGCTGAATTATGCAGGAGATGCTGCTTTGTTCAATGTTTTTATTTCATGACAACATAAAAACAGAGGTGCCTTCCACAGCAGGAAGGAGCAACGGACTCAGGACATCAAAATCAGACTATGCAGCTGCGCAAGCCACGTTATACGTTCAAAACGAAACGTGGCGTTTCTGCGATGCTTCAGTACCAAACTCCTTTGAAATCTTTATTTATCTTTTATTTATTTTATTAGGCCATGTAATAGCATCGCCACTCAGTAACTAAAGCCCCAAGAGGCGAGTCAGCTGCCCAAGGCTGCCAGTGAAGAAGAGCGCGGACAAGAACCAGGTCCCTGCGGCTCCTGCTTTGGGCTCAGACCATTTAAAGAAATGCTTTTCTCTCAAGAAGTGATGCTGCCATTCCACAGAAAGCCAACAGGTCTAATCTAGGAGGACAAGCTACTTTGTTCAAAATAAACACGCCTACAACTAAACCAACAAAAAGTCTTCCAGAAGCGTGATCGAGTAGGAAGGTAAGACAGCAGAGCAGTTAGTGAGATGGTGAGATGCATTTCAGCCCATCCTTAGGAAGCTGGATAAGATCTTTAATTTTTTTTTGATCTTCACACGTGACCAGCCCCACTCTTACAGTACATACACACACACATACACGCTCTCTATGGAAACCCACGATGCGTGCGATTGGGTTGGAAGGACAGCTTGTATAAATTAGAGCTGGTTTGTACCACTTAAAGTGTCCAAGGGCTTCTCTGGGAAGCTGGGAGCTTTAAGTTACCCTCCTGCAATCAGCTTTTGTTACACATAAAAATAGAGATGTGTATTTGAACACACATGGGCATTCAGCTCTTTGAAGTACTTTGTTGAGTACATTTTAAATGCTGGCTCTGTCCTACGCCCCTTGATTTCTCCCCTTACTCTCCCTCCGGGGGATCTCTACACAGCATCAGAGGTTTGTGCTGATCACCTCGCTCTTCTCTGCAAGAGGACTGAGGTTATGGCTCTCATCAGAATGAGACTGCCAGTCTCTGTATCGGTACTCCCCTGATTTAAGACTCGTGGAGACACGATAAACATGCTCAGCAACGTTGAGTCTCAAACTGCCAATTAAGAAACTATGTACAATTTCTCTCACCTTGCCCTTTTGCCAGAATTATCCCCTGATGATCTGATTTTGGGGTCTGTTGAAGATTGCTTGTCTACTTCAAAAAAGCAGGGCAGGGGGAACCCCACCAAAACTCAAAAAGCCACGCGCAAAAACCAAAAGACCAAGAAGCCAAAGCTGGACCAAGCTGAGCAATCCTGTAGGTAAAGGCTAGAGAGCAGGATCTCTCCGTAACCACCTACCATGTCTCTAGTAAGCAACTCTGCTTTGTCACTGGGTAGTTTCAGATGATTTCTAGGTCACCCAGCCAGTACTGGTATGGTGGAAGCACCGATTTGATGAAAGCTGCGATTCTCATTTTCTATGAAATCTTCATGCCCTGTTCAGTTACCAGATCCATGGTCCCTCCTAGGTTTTAGGGACCCTGGTGAGAGGGCAGAAGAAAATTTCCCTTCAGCCACCCTAACCTTAAAAGAAGCTACTCCAAAAACCCTGGCAAAGGTGTAAGTGGGAATAAATTTCCAGCCTCTATCAGGCACTGGAACTGCAGAGCTCTTTGCTGCTCCACTGAAGAATAGGGTTTGCCTCCAAGTATCACAAAAGCATTTTACGAAGCAAAATGACGTTCTGCCTCCTAACCTCGAGTCGCAGCTGCCTGAATGATGGTTAGGGAAATCAGCCTGGTCAGCAGAAGAGTGACTGGCTCCTCCATGTACGTCGTAGTTTTCTGCAGCTCCAGTGACCAGCAACCTGCTCTGGCAGGTCAGAAAAGGAGCAAACCACCAGTACACAGGGGAACTGAGGAGACACTCTGCCTGCACACCACCAAGAGGGGCACAGCAGATGATTCTGCCCTAAGATGTGTCAGCTAAAACCCTGCTCAGCACATCTGGCAGCCTTAGTCTCTCATATAATCTCACTTAGAACCAAAACCACTACGCAACAGCTCGCTCTAACCACAGCAAGGAACAAAGCAGAAAAAGCACAGTTAGAAGCCAAACCTACCAGACAATAAAGGCAAAAAGAGGGAAAACACAGTTATTTTCTCCTCCAGCTCACCTTTAAAAATACAGAACTGTTTCACAAACTGTCCATGAGTAAACATGACTGTCAGGTTACATTGCCACACTGGGCATTATTTCCAAAACCAACTTTATTACAAATACTTCTATTCATTAATGTATTTTTTTTTTAAAAAAAAACCAACAAAACAACTTACAGAATCCTCTCTCCAACATTTTGGCAAGTTGCTGAATGTCTGTATCTCTGCTACAAAACACCAAGGTTTTTGCTCACAGATGATTTCTGGCCCATTTACCTTCACATGTCTTTGCCTGTTCGCACAGTCTGCGGTTCCGGGCACAGCACAGAGGGAGTATTTGTTACAGACACAAATTCATTCGTCTGAACTACAAGCTTTGCAGAACTGTTTCTACTGGTCACAGGTTTTACTATTGGTTTCCTCCCTCCCGTACAAAATTGGTTATATCAACTCTGTCCTGACGCTGCACCTAGAAGTCAGCCTTGCCAAAGGGATACCGTTCCCGCTTCTACGAAACGTCAACCGTTCCAGCTCCCCCAGCCTCACCCGAGCTGCCATTTATATACCACCGCTGCTTTTATCTGCAGATTCCTAAAACGACAAACTGCCTGCACTGCTCAGGGTTCCCAGATCCTGGGCATTCACGTTTATTCAGTGGAAGAAGACACTGCTGCTTATTTCCATGGCCTGTTCTGGAGGCTGCTCCTGCTGAGTGAGTGGGTGGTGAGGGATCCCACGTTGCCAGCGGTGCTGGGGAGACTGGGGCTGCTCCTCACAGTTGTCACCTTGGAATCGCGGCCTGAAGAACCACGGCTAAGACGGCCTGCGGGGGAGGAAAAAAAAAAGATCAGAAGGTGTGTGTGTGATGGAGCACAAGGACACACAAATGATCTGTTGTGTCTCGCTGGCTCTCCATCTCTCACTGTAAACATATAGAGCCATGAATAATTCAGTGCAGGGTTCTGTGCAGCCTCTAACTAGCTGTGCAGGCCTAAGAATTTGAAGAACCTACTAACCACCAGTAAAACTTAAAGACATTTAAATTTAGTGGGCAGAATGGTATATGCCCATCCTCAGCAGGCACAGGATTTTGCCATCATGTAGCTACATAAAATTTAAGTCCTCTGGGATCAACATAGCACAGGTTTTGGTAGATCTTCTCAGTCAGTTTGGAAAAAAGTTTCTCCCTCTCCCAGCAATCTCATGGAAAGAACATAGCAAAGCAGAGAACTGCTGCAGGGCAGGCTCAAGAGCTACAGAAAGTATCTGCAGCATTTGTCCTGAAGTCTTACTGGCAGTGTCTGAAGGAATGTGCTCCTCTTCCAGGTAGTACTTTATCTTTTGTAGATCATTTGCAGAAAATCTCCATTTATTCTCAGCACGTGTGGGTGGCACTTTGGGAAAGGTCTTTTTTCGGGCAGATCCAGTGGGAGCTGCCACCTGGCAGGACATGGGGAGTGAGCCGGTGATCAGTCCTTCTGGAATCTTCTGTGCAAGGACCTTCAGGCCTGCAGACACACAGATCACACATTATCAGTGACCACCAGCTAAAAATCAGTGGTTTTTACCAGTCACAAGTGAAATTCTTGACAGAGCTGAATATCCAGCTCTTTCCAATCTCCAGCTCACGCAACCCTTGCTCACTGCTCTCGATGGCTGACGGTTGGACTGATGACCTTAGAGATCCTTTCCAACCTTAATGATTCCTAGTTTTACTTTCATCAAAAAATAATCCAGCCACCAGGCCAGAAAACATGAAATTAGTTATTATTCTACCCTTAACTGGTTTAGT
Organism: Pelecanus crispus; assembly: GCF_030463565.1. Taxonomy (NCBI): domain Eukaryota; kingdom Metazoa; phylum Chordata; class Aves; order Pelecaniformes; family Pelecanidae; genus Pelecanus; species Pelecanus crispus. Next base: position 1,894,452 of record NC_134643.1, read on the forward strand.
GGTGGACTCAGTGGTGTTAGGTTAAATGGTTGGACTTGATGATCTTAAAGGTCTTTTCCAACCTAAATGATTCTATGAGTCTATGATCTACCCATCTGAGATTTCAGGGAGCCCTGCCCACCCCCACTTACCTCCAGATAACATGAACAGGTTCTCAAAGCCCCTCTCACACATGGTCGTTGCAGCCTGGCTGGCCAACCGCTCATCATTGTCATACAAAATTATAATTTTTCCATGTGCATTTTTCTGATCGGTAGAAGAGCTAAGGATTAATTTGTAAGCTTAAGGTGGTAGTTAATACCTTTTAGAAAGAAGGGACACAAACAAATGGGACTGGAGACCGAGAGACTCCCTACTTGATTTGTGAGTATCAGGCAGGAATGCCTTCCCTTCACCTATGCTTTCAAACCGATTTCTCAGTAGCTGCGGCTTGCCAGGCGCTGGAAGGACACAGCCTAATCCCCACCGGAGCGCAGCCCTTGCAGCAAGTGTCCACCACTGTTTGGAAGATTGGTTAGTAACCAACAGATTGGTTAGGCAAGAAGCACCTTCGTTTACAACCTCCCCTCTCCTCTGCAGCCCTCACAAGCTAACAACCTGGGAAACTATCAGCCTAATCCTAGCTAATAATCCTCTTTCTGTCCTCCACAGAAAAGACAATTCCCATCAAGGTGCTGAGAGGAAGCCGAAGGATTTGATGAATGCATCCCTCAAGAAGCCCAGTGCTCCAGCAACAGCGAGGGAGGTGCCCAAGTAGTGTGGCTTTGCCTTCCAGCAGCCAAAATCCCAAGAAAAGCCAAATTCAGGCAGCTCCCACCGGTCAAGAGGTGTTACAACCTGGAGGAACTAAACTCTAGCATCTGACGGTGGCAGTGGAGTCCCACCAGGTAATCACAGCCAGCATAAAGGACCTCCCCTCCCACCCTTCTTGAAATCCTCAGATTTTGTTGGTTAAGCATTGTCCCAGTCACAGTGACTCTTATAGCTCCAATTGTTTTTGGAAGCTCCCACCAACATTCCTGCACTTTATATGTAAAGGATACATATTCCAGAATACTACTTGTATATGGGTTCATGGTTCTAGACAGCATTGCAATAGGGTAGGAATGAGCTGCAGAGGAGAAAAAAAAAAAAAAAAAAAGAGAGAAAAATCATACAGCAGCTGAACACCAACCATCACACAACCTGGAATACAGCTGACACAGACTTGTTAGAGTTCAGCAGACTTGAAAACCCACTGAATAAGCGATTAACATCAGCTCAGTCCCCTCATCCTTTTCCAGGAAAGACGGGTGTACTGGATGAGTGCCGAGAGCACTCAAGGTGATGTCCCACCTTGGGGGGAAAAAAAAAAACCAAAGCCAGCCAGAATATGACAAAGAGCTGAATCTATGACTGACACTAGGCTGCTGTGGGATTCTGGCCTCCTCACCTCCAATGATGTGACATTGGTCGTATGCATCTCGGTCTCGTACGTCCAAAAGCAGAAAGGGACAGTCGGGATAAGGCATGTCTTTAGCCTGAGCGTCCACTTTCTTTGGAGTGTCCTTTTCTATATCCAGTTCACCGACACCACTTATCACACTACAAAAGGAAAGAAGAGATTATGGTGCAAGCTCTCACTCTGAACGCAGCTGTACCTCTTCACCAGGTCAGAGTGGTTTTCCATTGACTGTTCCAATAGCCCATTTACGTTCCAGTACAGCCAGACACCACATAAAAACAGAGAGAGTCTATTTCAGGCTTTCCAGCACATTGTAAGAGACTGATTTAATTTTTATCAATGTAAAAAATAAACAGAGTACAGCTTTGCTGCATGAACATACTATACTCTTCTGGATTAGTCAAGTCCAGGAGTTTTATTCAATGTCCTAAGTCACTCTGAGGTGAGGGAGAATAATTCTAAGAAGCTGCCAAAGTGGAGATCCCAGCAAGTCAGACACAGTAAATAACTGTCAGTCATGCAGAGGGTTTCCATTTCATCACTAGATCGGATACAGGACATGAACAGAAACCTCCAGATACTCTTAGTGGTCACTAAACTGATGGCTTTGATAGGTGATGGCCAAGCCTGTCAGGCTCCCGTCACAACTCTTCTGTTAACGTTTGCACAGGTACAGCAAGGGAAGGGCCGAGACAAAGCTTCCTCCTACAGTGCCTTCCTGGTATCTCCGACCTTGACTAGCGACGTATTGGGTTTGCAAATTGGACTCTTATTCTCAATCACAGGACAATGTGTTAAGATCATCAGGGAGGCACATTACTGAGTTTACCAGAGCAGTTTATAACATGGATTCGTGAACCCAGGGACCTGGATCGAATCCCACAAACATATTTCCTTGTCAGCCATTTAGACAATCATCAGGTGGCAACAGTGCTGGGTTACAGCCACAAACCAAACTCATTCAGACAGGAAAACCTGCCAATCCTCTCTCGCTCACATCCCCAGACCTGCAAAATCAGGCTTTAATGAGAAATACAATATAAAGCCCCTTAGTAGCAACTTAAAATAACTAGCTGAGTAAAAACAATTATCTGCTAAGACAGGAAGAAAATTGTGTATTATTATCAGGCACCTCTGCAGCGTGGACCGATAGGATTCCCCAGCTCCTGTGTTGTTTATGAACAGGACCGGACTCGGTGTCCCATCAGGGCTTCCTTTCCCATTTGTCCCTACTGTGAGTTCAGCGTCTGCGTCTGGAGCAGCAGAGTCACCATCTGGGGAGAGAACAGGCTATGAAGAGTTAAAATCCTGCAGGAAATAAACAGGTTTTAAGGCCAACTTCTATTCTTAGAAGAAAGCGCGTCTCAAAGACAGTCTTATCTTCATCCTCTTATAAGAGTGACTTACCAAGAGCCTCATATTAAAAATAATAGAGCACCATATGATTTTTAAGGGCTCAAGATCTCATTTTAAGAATGCAATAAAAGTGTAATTCTTGATGCATGATATCTACTGAGTTACTACAATACACTTGGCAGCACAAGGCCTTCCTTATTTGCAAGCCTTTCTGTTTTAGGACCAATGCATCACAAAGTGGAATGACTGCAGGCCACAGGTTAAGGGTTTATTTTTTTTCTCCCTGATTAAAAGACTTGCTGAGTAGTCAGCTATGTCTGTCAGGACAGAGTTCACCATATGACAGTGATCTACAGCTCTTTCTCTTTGTGCTTACAATAAATATTGTTACCTTCCAGCTTGTGGATCTCCTCATTTGTCACTTCTAAGGTTTCATCAGATAGAGAGGCAACCTGGATGACCTGCAGGAAACAAAAGCAAGCAATGCTACCTTGATGCGCATGCACCGGTGTCAATGAAAGACAGCTGGGAACAGCTGAAGGAAAAACAATCCTCAAGCCAAAACACATTTAACTCAATGCAACTTCTACCAGACTTCAAGGTCACATATAGGTGCATATACAATGCCTGCACTGCAAGCGTGTCCTTTTATTAAACAAAAGTTGTAGCAAAAAAAAGAACGCTCAACCTTAGAATAAAGAAAAGTCAGATATGCTGTGCTGGCAATATTAAATACCAGAATGTTTTCTGACTTATGAAGTTCAGTCACTGGCTGCAACTGCAACATTTCAGAGCGTACACTACACTAGCTAAAATTGCACACTTAATTGGTCTGTGAGAGCAGACCTGAGATATTCACATTCTAAATCTGTGCATGGCACCAGGTCTTAACAATCCAGTGGAACTAAAGGCATGAGTCTGCAGAAACCCATTCCTTCAATGTCTGCAAGTTTAACCTTCCCTTTCCTTCTCTCCTGAGAAGAAAGCTTGACTTTTTCTAGTTTTTACTAATTTTCTTGAACCAACACATAAGCAACACACAGCTCTATATTTGCTGATCAGATTTTTCCCATTTTTTAGTATTTTGATTCATTACTTTTTAATTAAAAAAAACACACAGAAAGCCTTGAAGTCACAACCTTACCATCTTCTGCAGTTAAACCTGCTATTAGGGAGGACATCAGGCTGTGACTACTTGACACAAAGCTCGATGAGATCAGATTTGAATACTACTTTACATAGCCCTTTTCTTTTGTAAGGGGCTTGAAGATCCTCTTTAAGTTAAGGGGGGGTGGGGAGGAAAAACAGGGAACAAATTTCAAAGACAGAGTCACTGCAAACTTCAATTTGTAACTAAAAGCATTTGACTACTCTCCGATTACTACTCTGAAAACATTGGCCTGAACGGTTTGGTTTCCTGCCCTATGAGGGCAGGAAAAAGTCAATAAAGTCAAATAAGAAAAATCAAAAAAGTCAATAAAGAAGAATTACACACTGAGGTGACATAACTACATAAAAGGCTTTAGACAAAGCAAAAATGCTGTTCACAAAAGATAACAACTGTCAGAGGCCAGAGAGGGAACTATACATACCAACTGGGCAAAAGTAGTCACCTTCAGCCTTTTAAACAGCTCATCCTTTTTGTATCTGTAATCTTCAAAAACAAAACAGAAGAGGACAATGTAAATTTTCAGTTAATTCCCAGCTTTTGCAAATACCAGGCAATAGGCTTAGTCCCAGCTATTCTTAGAGGCTCTCTTCTCCAACAAGGCAGGATTTCTGGGCACTAAGCTTGCGCTGAAGGATCGGAGCAGCAAACCTGAAGACTTTGTGAACAAGTAATACCAGTTATAGAGATCTTGTCCAGATACGATTATAGTGGAGAAGGCAGATTTAGTTGCTTTTAGACCCAAATCTGTATTTACTTTGTGTTTTCTGTTCTTGCTGGGGGAAGGAAGCAGTTTCCTGAATTTATCACCTTGCCTGTTGTTCTTTGAAGCCTGCTACAGTCACAAAGCCTCTTAAACCAAAAGATTCAATTTACCTGAATTTTTAGTTAGTGCAACTTACAGCAGAATCAGAGCACAGGGGCACTGTATCTCAGACTATGTCTTTTCAAATATTAAGCTAAATGTGTATGCTTAATCTTCCCAACTAAAATGTGCCAGGTTTTCTTGCTTTATCTAACAATTACATTCCAATTCCTACAATTTGCTAATACAGATATCTAAAGGAACGGATAACTGACAGAAGGTGTTTAACGTGGAAAACTGAACAGCAGATCAGCATGGATACCAGCTTGAAGCACACATAATTGCTATGGAGAAACCGGACTAATTGAGTCTTAAGCCTGAAGACAAAGCTTAGGCAGCAAGAAAACCAAGTGGTCTGCTGGAATGACTGGCAAACAACCAGCGCAGAGATTAACAGTGCTAAGTAAGCGATGACAAGGATGGAAGTCTGATTGCATACAGACACTCGAGATGCATAAACACCAGGAAGAGAGAAGCCTTGCAATGTGAAACAAAAGGGTGTATGTAGTAGGAGAAAGAAGCTAAGAGTATCAGTAGGAACATCTTGATGTGAAACAGCCTCCCATGGGAAGTAATGGAAGCCTTGTTCTTTGGGAACTTTATAGCTAGAAAGGAGACAGGAGGAAAACAAAAAGATCAATCCTGCTTTGGCAGGGAAAGGCGAAGATGATGAACAAAATTCCTCCTGTGTCAGGCACTGCAGCTGTAACTGAGTTCTGCATGCAGCTCTTGAAGCTGTGCTGTAATGAATCTAGGCTCTCTCAAAAAATAAAATTGTTCCTCCCTTCTTTTCTTTTCCTCCTCCTCCCTTACTAGGCTCCACCTCTGAAGTCACAGATTTTTATTTTTAAAAAAAGAAAAATCCTTTGCATTTTCCTAACAGTTTTAGTAACTGTTGGGAGGATATTCCAAACCGGTCTCTCTCCAGCTGGTTCAGCTAAGAGGGCTAACAACAGAGAACAGGACCTTTATCAAATCCAGCCAGTTAAGCAGTTCTAAATCCTCTAAAACCATCTGCTGAATGCTCCATAGTTAAGCAAGGGAAGATGGGGGAGAAGGGGGAAGGGCTCCGATCCATATTCCTGTAACCACCACACAAAAAATTACAGCAAAATTAGCTTATGGAAACTCTCAAGCTGACGTGTGTTTAGAGAAGAAGTCACGCGAACGCTGGAGGCTGAAGTCTCTTCCCAACGCAAGCGGCGATCACAGGCCTCCTGACAGACGTTCTGCTTGGAAAAGTCTCCCTGTACACAGCCAACGGGCACATTACGGTAGCAGAACCGACACAAGAAGAGACACTGTGAGCTTTTATCTCTAGGGTGGGGTGTTTTTTTTTTTATTCCTATCCTTTGCTCCTAAATACACTTCCCGCAGAGGTAGGCCAATTCATTTTCAGCATTCAGAGCAAGCAGAGTTCCCAAATTCAACATCCTACCCTACACAATGTTTATTAAGCTGCAAAGCAAGTGCCTACTCGCTAATATACAACTTGCCATAGAAAAAAGGAGCCCATCCAAAATCCCCCAGCGCACTGCAGCGTGCACTACAGCTTCCTAACCACAGGTCTGAAGAACAAGACCCATGCATAAACTAGATTTCAGAATGTCAATTAACATGAAAATGACCCTCGCGGTTCTTGCAAAACCACCTGGTTTCAAGCCTCAAGCTCAGGTTGCTAAAGCCTCCCTTTATAACTCGGAAATAAACAGCAACAATTCTCTTTTATACAGCCCATTTCACCTGCCCAACACAAAACCCACGTCCAAATCCAAATCCAAATCCACGACACAACACCCATGTCCAAATGATTAAAATTCCCCAGCCATGGACAAAAAGAGCCCTTCAGTCAGGTGAAGGGCAAGAAATAAACTTAATTTAGAAGGACAAATAAAAGCAGCAAAGCTTACAAAGTGCTGGATGTACATAAACACTGACAAAGCAGAACTGCTGTCACAGTGCTCATACAATACACCTACTAAATGGTTTCATCCCACATCCCACCTCAAGTAAGGATTATTTACTCCAGAACAAGCCTTTATGACCTAGATCTTGCCTTTTCCACCCAAAATGATTTCTATCAACAAGAAAAACCAAAGCTGTTGTTATTACAAAGCCTGACCTGGAGCAAACCAATCCAAATGCTTGCGCGAGCCTCCCAGCACTCATCAGAAAGTTCAGAAGCGCTGCTTCTGACTACAAAAGCAACACGACGTACCCGGTTCTGTCCCGGAAGGTCCATTTGGATTTTCTGACATTTTTTTTTTTGCTTCAGTGAACTGGTTTGAAGCTGTAATTACTGTGTATTTAAGGATGCGCTCCTCGGGGCTTCAGCAATGAGTGAAGCAACACCAGAGAAAGGGAAGAGACTTGGTGTCTCTCCTCAAGTCAGTCCTCCAAAGGACAAATCATCGTGGTTCCAGCTCTCTTATCATTTTTGATTCCACAGCAGGCTCACGGTATTAAGTCCCACTCTCTCACATTACACAAGAGACAGAGAGTTGCCTGTACTGGGTATTTCAAGTTGTGTCCAAATGGTGTCATCTATCCATGAGAAATCAAGGGGGAGAAGTTTCTAAGCTGCCTGGGAACACAGGGTGTCTATTGAGCACAAATATAATGAGAAAGTTTCTACTGCACTCCAGAACCACAATTAAACAAAAGAACTCCTACATGAAACAAAATCAGATTCACAGCAGAGATTGAAAACCAACTAGACCCATACAACAAGATCTTCAGCACAGATAAAAAGCAATGGCAATCCAGTGTTAAGCACTGAAATCTTAGTCAACACAGGATTTTGGAAAGCAAGGTCATTTCTCTTTTGATTTTCCCCAAAGACCCATAGTGTTTAAAAAAAACCCACCAAACAAACAAACCAGCAACAAAGGACCATTCTGCACGAAGCCGAGCACAAATACATTTATGTGACAGATTACTGACCTCCCACATAATCTGAACGTTACCATACCAGAGGAACACAGTAAGCAGGTCTAAGAACTAAAACTGAACATTCAAAATCCTAATTAACCCTCATTAATGGGGACGCTTTTTCTTTCACATCAATAAACGCAGCTTTTGGGTTTAATAGATTTCCTGGCTCTCTATGTGAAAATAATCCGGACAGCAGCTGAAAATAAAGTATAAAACATTAGCTTTATTAGTAAGAATTTTTTTAAAAAGTGGATTTTCAGTGGGAAAACAGACTGAAATAATAATTGGCTAGGCTTTCATTAGCCTGAACGACCCAAAGTCTTCAAAACATCAATGTTTTTCTGGTAAACAATGTTATTCTGGTAAAATCAATGAGTTACACAGGAATGAGCTTGTCTCTTTCCTGCCTTGGACTATTCTAATAGAATTCTAAGTATGCTACAATTACAATTACACAAAAGTAAAAGATCTCAAGCTCAATCATTTTGATACCTAAAAGTGAAATAAAGTCTCAGAAGTGCAGTCTGAGTCTTCCCAGATGAGTCTAGTCTAGTTTTTCTTAATCCAGAAAACTTCTCCTGTCTGGTTTCCATTCAATAACAAAAATTGCACAAAGAAGGATCTAGAAAGACTCCTAGACCTGCCTGTCTGGTATCTTAAATCTGTAAAGCACTGTGAGAGACAGAGAAATAAGTCACAGGACAAAGTGGAAAGTGTCCAGCAAAGAATCAAGGTAGAAGCATCTTTGTAGCCTACTGCTGCGTGTTTCTACAGTTTATTCCCATAAATGGCTGCGGAAATCATTGGAGATTTCCAAGCAAACGGAGGGCCTGGGATTCAAACCCACTCCTTGACGCTCTTTCAGTTTTGAACTAACCCACCACAAGTTACATTCTGCTTCTCTCCAGATACTCACTTCTTTTGATCTCTTCCAACTTCTCAGTGTATTTTGTTAAACTGCTTCCTGTAACAACAACAACAAAAAAAATCAATCAGCTTGTTACAAATTTTTTTTATTAGTGGCTTTCTTCAGTGCTATTAAGCCTGATTTGTTTTTTCTTTTTAAGGAAAAAGATCAGATTATGATAACAAATGTTTGTTGTAGATCCTTTTTCCCCATGGCAATACAAGGCAGCCATAAATCAAGAAGTATTGTGATTTTCCTTAGTGCTTTTCTCTCACAAGGAAGGCCAAGCTCAATAGCCAAGTCAGTCAAAGCACTTCCTGGACCCTGGCCGCCAACTGCTACAAACGGCCAGTGCTCCATGGCTTAAAGCCTCTGTTGTGGAGAGGGGAAGTGACTGCAAGTGTTCATGACCAGCAGGAGCTTAAATCTTCTACATATACTCACAGCGCTCTTTCAGTTCTTCTTCAGAACACACCTGAGTTTTATTTTACAGGATTACAGTAAGGGGTACAGAAGTATCCACACCCTGCTAGTCAGCACGCTGATATTCCAAAAAAACCAGCCTCGTAGCACCCGTCCCATTTACAAGTTCCACAGCCAGTCCTCTCTACTCAGATAAGGAAGTTATTTTGATGATGTTCTGGAGAACAAAGTTGTCGCCTTCAGAAAGTCACTACCTAAACCTCAGTACGTTCCAGCCCTCTAAGGGAGCTGAAATCAGGACCTTGGTATTCAAATCCTGCCTCCGACACACTGCTTCAAGCACAACTCTGGCCACGCTGTCCCTTCCTCAACGTTTTTGTGTGGATACCATAGGCAGGTGTTACCGGATAAAATTAAACCGCTTTAACAACAAAAAAAGCCCCAAAGACACCCCCCAAAAAATTATCTTGCCTTACACCCTTGCCGAGATGTTAGTTTATACAAGAAAAGCCCCCACACAGAAACTCCAAGACCAGTAATTTCTATGGGAACTGTCGCAACAGAGCCTGACATCGTAAGGTGAGATGCACCGTAAGTGCAAATCAGGTTCTGACATAGGTGCACAGTATCCAGCGTAAAGCAGCCCAGGACAGAGGCAGTTAAGACATTCAGCATATTTTTGTATACTCTTACATTTGGCATTTTTACCCTACAATGATTTCACTTACCGGTATCGAGGCGGGTTTTTATATGTTGGTATCTGGGATTCTGAGGGATGCGCCTGGTTAAATACTGTTTTAAAAAGGAAAAAGGTAAGAGGAAGTCAATATACAGCTATGTAAAGGCAAAAAAAACCCCGTTAACAGAAAAGGCGATTTGAAGAGCTCTGAGAGACAGCAAAGAGGAGCGAGACCACAGGCATCCTCTCAGACATCCTCCGCTCTCAGGCAGGACAGACCTCTGCATCTCCAACCCGGTATTAAATCCCTGCCAAACCGCCACTTTAAAGCCTCAAACGGCGAATTTCCCTCCCTTTCTCTTTCCACCCGCAACTCGGCCAGAGCACGCCCGGCTCCGAGAGAGCTCCAGAAAACCTCCCCTCCGCCCGCTGAGGCCCCCGAGGGCCCCCCAGCCCTCCGAACACCCCACCGAACCGCTCCCCACACCCCGCAGCCCCCAGGGACGCCCCAGCCGCTGGGGACCCTGCGCCCCATGGGCCACCCGGGGCTTCCCCCCCTCAGGAGAGGAGGCCACCGGGGCTCGCCAGCCCGGCCCCCGCGTCCCCGCCCGCCGGCGGGAGGGTGACGGCGAGGGGAAGGGCCCCTCATCGCACCTCCGGGTCCCCGACGCTCCTCCTGCTCGACATCTTGCGGCGGCAGACGGCCCCACCGCACCGCTCCCCTCACTCGCTCCCGCCTCGCCCGCCCGCCGTCCGGCTCTGGCGCCCCCCCCCGCAACAACCCCCTCCCCGATTGGCCGCCCGTCGCGCCCGCGGCCAATCAGACGCGGCGGAGGGGCGCGAGCGGCTGGACCGCGCTCCGTTGTCGCCGGGCAACGGGGGACGCCGCGGCTGCACGCGCCGTGACGCGCGGGAAGCGGGGGGGGCGGGGCCCGGGCGGCGCATGCGCGGGGCGGGGGAACCCCCGCTGGCCCCGCCCCTCGGAGCGCCATGCCGGCGCGCGGCCGAAGCACCTGAGGCAGGTGAGGCGCGCGCGGTGCCCCCGCCCGCCCCGCGGCCCCGCCACGCGCGGAGGCTCCGCCCACCACCGCCGGGGGGCGGGGCCTGCCCCTCCGCGGGGGTGGGGGCGCGCGGCGGGGAGGGGGGCGTGGCCTGCCGCTCCGAGGGGCGGGGCCTGCTGGGAACGAGGCTCGGCCCCTGGAGGGGCGGGGCTGGGACGGAAGGGCGGGGCTTGTTCGTGGGGGTGTGGCCTTGCTGGGGAAGGGGGCGTGGCTTGTTGAAGGGGCGGTCTGGGGGCGGGGCTTTGGCGCCCCTCCCCTGACCTTCGGCTTCCCTTTGACCCCCAGCCCTTGGATTGGGGCCACGCCCCCCCCAGGGGCCCATGCCCCCCTTACGCCCCCTATGGGGCCCATGTCTCCCCTCAGACCCTCAATGGGGCCCACATCCCCCCTCAGACCCCAAATGGGGCCCACGCTCCGCCCTTAGACCCCAAATGGGGCCCAAATGCCCCCTCAGCCCCCCTGTGGAGCCCATGTCCCCATGCAGCCCCCCATGGAGCCCATGTCCCCCCTCACACCCATGGAGCTCATGGCCCCCCTCAGACCCCCTATGGAGCTCATGGCCCCCCTCAGACACCCTATGGAGCCCATGTCTCCCCTCAGCCTCTCAATGGGGCCCGCGTTCCCCCTCAAACCCCCAGTGGGGTCACACTCCCCCTCAGACCCCCTCTGGGGCTCATACCCCCCCTTACACCCCCAATGGGGCCCACGTCCCCCCTCAGACCCTCCCATGGGGCCCATGTCCTCCCTCAGACCCCCTATGGAGCCCATGTCTCCCCTCAGCCCCTCAGTGGGGCCCATGTCCCCCCACACCCCCTCAGACCCCTTATGGGCCCCACATCCATCCCTCAGACCCCAAATGGGCCCCATGTCCCCCTTCAGACCCCCTAACCTTTCTGTCATGGGCCTGCCACCTTGGGGACGTGCAGGTTATGGGTATTTGGGGGCTTGGGGGACTTAGAGGTGGGTTATGGGGCCGTGGGGGTTTTGGGGACTTGGGAGGTGGATTAGGGGGCCGTGGGGGTCTTGGGGACTTCGGAGGTGGATTAGGGGGCCGTGGGGGTTTTGGGGACTTGGGAGGTGGATTAGGGGGCCGTGGGGGGTCTTGGGGACTTGGGAGGTGGATTAGGGGGCCGTGGGGGTTTTGGGGACTTGGGAGGTGGATTAGGGGGCCGTGGGGGTCTTGGGGACTTCGGAGGTGGATTAGGGGGCCGTGGGGGTCTTGGGGACTTGGGGAGGTGGATTAGGGGGCCGTGGGGGTTTTGGGGACATGGAGGTGGGTTATGGGGCTGTGGGGGTTTTGGGGACTTGGGAGGTGGATTAGGGGGCCGTGGGGGTTTTGGGGACATGGAGGTGGGTTATGGGGCTGTGGGGGTTTTGGGGACTTGGGAGGTGGATTAGGGGGCCGTGGGGGTTTTGGGGACATGGAGGTGGGTTATGGGGACATGGGGGTTATGGAGCAAATCCCGATAAACGGGTGCCTCGCTCTCTCCCGCAGGATGAAGGAGTGGTGGGTGCAGGTGGGGCTGCTGAGCGTGCCCCTCCTCGCCGTCTACCTGCACATCCCGCCCCCCAAGCTCTCCCCGGCTCTCCTCTCCTGGAGGTCCTCCGGAGCCTACTTCACCTACAAGGACCAGAACATCTTCTACAGAGGTGACGGGGCCACACGGAGCCTTGGGGGACACCTCGTCCATCCCGGTGGGAAGCGGGGCTCGGGGCTTTGCTCCCCATGCTGGCCCCGGGGATGTCCCCAAGGCCAAGCAGGGAGATGGCAAATCTCTCCCAAAACAGAATGGCTTTAAGGGGAGCCGCTGCACGGATTGCGGTGTGCCTGTTTGTTACCAAAACGCTTTAATTGGGTGAAGCCACGAAGGTTCAAGGGTGAAGCCTTGGTGTTGGCACGGAAGGATCCCAAGAACCTCTGGTGGGTCACAGCAAGGAAAAGATGCCAAAAAACCTTTTTGCTGGAGCGGTTGTCACTCATTGTAGCAACTGAAGGGCAGCTGCAATTAAACTGTGCTAAATAAAACCCTGGTTTGCATCAAGTAGCCGGTGCTGGCGGCTGTGGTGGCTCGTCTGGCCGGGTTTCCGAAGCCATGCTGGCACCGGGAAGCTGTGGTGCGAGTCAAACTCATGCTTGGTTTTGGAGGAGCTGGGGGAGAGGTAACGCCACGGTGCTGGTTGGGCTCCTGGTGGGGCGAACGGCAATGCCTGTCATATAATGGTGGAAATTCAGGGGGGGAAAAGCTGACGCTGAGGTGCCCCGTTCCCTCCGCAGATTCGACCGGCGTCGTCGGCAGCTCCGACGTCGTCATCCTCTTGCATGGCTTCCCAACCTCCAGCTATGACTGGTACAAGGTGAGGGGAGTGAATACACGGCGGGGTTGGATGCTGTCAGCAAATCCCATGGCTTCTCCCTCCCAGGGATGAGCGGACAGACATGGGTGGTGGCTCAGCGCAGGGTGGGCAGTGCTCCGGAGGAGATTCTGCTGGGGCTACCACCGTGCTCCGGGATATCACAGAATCATAGAATCGTTTAGGTTGGAAAAGACCTTTAAGATCATCCAGTCCAACCATTAACCTACACTACCAAGTCCACTCTAAACCAATCAAGGGTAGACTAGACTGAACCATGTCCCCAAGTGCCACCTCTGCCCATTTTTTGAACACTTCCAGGGATGGTGACTCTACCACCTCTCTGGGCAGCCTGTTCCAATGCTTGACCACCCTTTCCGTAAAGAAATTTCTCCTAATATCCAATCTAAACCTCCCCTGGCGCAGCTTGAGCCCATTTCCTCTTGTCTTATCGCTAAGTACTTGGGAGAAGAGACCAACACCCACCTCACTGCACCCTCCTGTCAGGCAGTTGGAGAGAGCGATAAGGTCTCCCCTCAGCCTCCTCTTCTCCAGGCTGAACACCCCCAGCTCCCTCAGCCGCTCCCCATTAGCCCTGTGCTCCAGACCCTTCACCAGCTCCGTTGCCCTTCTCTGGACACGCTCCAGCACCTCAATGTCCTTCTTCTATTGAGGGGCCCAAAACTGGACACAGCATTCCAGGTGTGGCCTCACCAGCACCGAGTACAGGGGCACAATCACCTCCCTGCTCCTGCTGGCCACGCTATTCCTGACACAAGCCAGGATGCTGTTGGCCTTCTTGGCCACCTGGGCACACTGCTGGCTCATGTTCAGCCGGCTGTCAACCAACACCCCCAGGTCCTTTTCAGCCCTGTTCCTCTCCTGACAGAAGCCTTGCACAGCACCCAAGCTCTTTTCACGTTGCCCTTTCCCACACTGCAGCTCAAAGCAGGAGGAAAAAACCCCCCAACTGTTTTTTGGAGTTTTTTGGGGGGATGGTCTTGCTGTTTATTGGGAAATTTCAACCTCTTGCAGTTTTCTGGTGCTGTCTGGAGGAGTGGAGGGGAGCGTGGCCGTCCATGGCTGCGCATCGCCGCAGAGTTTTCCTCCCTCCCCTCCCATCAGCTGTTTTTTTAATGCATTTCTCTTCCAGATCTGGGAAGGGCTGACCCAGCGGTTTCACCGGGTGATTGCTCTGGATTTTGTGGGATTTGGTTTCAGTGACAAGCCTGTAAGTAGCCTGGGAAGAGGATTTTTGCAGTTGTTTTTGGCCCAGAGGTTGTTCTGCCGTGCCAGCATCCCCGGAAAATTGGCATTTGCAGTCCAGTTTCTTCTCCCATTTACATCTGGAAAAGGAGTAAGAGATTATAATAGCGGAACAGATGGAGAAAGTGCATGGTGGAGATCGTCTCTGTCACCGTCTTGCCTTTACTTGGGTTTGACGTGACTCCAAAGCACACCTTGACCCCTTTGGGGCATGGGCAGCGCTCCTGTGGGCTTGTGGACGTACCTGCTGGCCCAGGATATCCCATCTGCTCAGTCTGAGGTCACAAACTACTGGTCTCCACCCCATATTCCTCCATTTGGGTGTTTATTCTGGAGTTTGTGGGCTCATGGTGGATTGGGCTCTCACTGCGGCTCCTCTCCTGCTTTGCTTCGCAGAGGCCCCACCGCTACTCCATCTTCGAGCAAGCCAGCATCGTCGAGGGGCTGGTGCGTCACCTCGGCCTCTGCCACCAGAAGATTAATCTCCTGTCCCACGATTACGGGGATACGGTTGCCCAGGAGCTGCTCCACAGGTCACTGGAACCACTGATGCTCTGGTTGCTCTTTGTTGTCCCCGTCAAGATGATTTCCAGCAGATAAGTGGAAGGACGTAGCGCAGAACCCCCTTTCCCCTGTACCTACAGCTGTAATGAAGGCCGGGAGGCCTCAGGGCACATCCGTGGTGGGCAGATCTGAGGGTCCCATCCATCAAATCCCAGCTGCTAGGATGTTTTAACTTCCCTCCTGAGCTCCTTCTTATCAAGCCAGGGACAGCAGGGGAGCAGAGATGATCCAGTGCTGTTAATTTGACCTGCTGGTCGGTCATTTCTTGGATCCTGGAGAAGATCTCATTGTGTTTCACCTTCTTTTCTGTCCCCAGGTATGAGCACAATAAAACTGGAAGCATCTTGATCAACAGCCTCTGTTTATCCAACGGAGGTAAGGTTTGCCCGGCGTGGTGGGATGGGTGGTCTGGAAGGGATGGAGATCCATGGGATGACCTTCCCATCTCCATCACCCAAGGGAAAGCACCACCTGAACCCCAAGCAATTGCAATTAAGGTGCTGTAATTAACCGGCAGCATCAGACCTGGGGCTGCATTTGCGGTGTGTTTCACGGCACTACAAAGAAGCAGAGAGATTGGGAGATGCAGAGCAAAACGCTTGTAGCATTACAACTCTGTTCTCTGATGTCCTTCCAGGGATTTTCCCCGAAACGCACTACCCCCGCTTCATCCAGAAGGTGAGCAGCTACCCCCTCTAGTCGTACTGAATCACCCCTCGAGCAGAAGTCTGACTCCGTGAGTTTGGGGTTTTACCTGGCTCAAATGCCTGCTGCTTTTCCCGCTTCGGTGATGGCACCTGAGCTGCTCACAGGCATCGTTAGAGGCAGTGGGGAGAGGCAGGGGCTGTCAGGATGCGGCTCATCTCATCCGAACATCCCAGCTAATCACCCCTCGAAGCGCTGATATCTCACTGTCGAGAGCTCACGTACATCTCGGCATTACCAAGGGTCGGGGCTGAGCTGGGAAAATGCTGCGATATGGGGAGCCGGAGGAAAAGCCCTCCGGGGAGGCAGGATTTACCCGTCTGTACGATACCGAGTGGTGCTGTCTCCTTTTTTCCTTCTGCCCAAGATCCTCAAGGATGGGGGGTTGCTGTCCCCCGTCATCACACGGCTGATGAACTTCTTTTTCTTCTCCAGAGGGTGAGTCAGGTCTCCACGCTGCTGGGCACAGTCTGTACGGGGCGTGTGGGCCAAGTAGGCAGGGGGCCAACATTGGAATTAGTGTAGTGGGTATTTGGCAGGTGAGCGGATCTCCCGGCACTGTCCCAGGAGAGATTTCTCCCTGGATTTGAATGACCTTGGTCCTCCGGGCCATTCCCTCTCCAGGTTGGCAAAGTGCTTCGGCCTAATAATAAACCAGACAGCTTTCCACTGTACGCTGAAATCCTTCTCTCCCACGAGTATTGGGCTTGCACATGTGACAGAGGCACTGAAAACCCTAACCACACTCTGCATACGGCGCGCCATCAGCTATATATTTTTATCAGATGTTGCAAACCCTCTTTTTTTCCAAAAAGCCCTTTAGACTGGCCACTAAGTCCAACACCGGGTGCCTTTGGGGGATGATTCGCAGCGCTGCGCTCGCACCCACATGTTTCGCAGTGGAAGCTGGAAGTGCTCGACTGTTTTTTGCTCTCGGCTAGTTTTTGAGCCGTACGCTAACGTGGCTGCTGCCGTGCCGCTCTGAACTCTTTTTTTTCAGGCTCGGGGCAGTCTTCGGGCCCTACACGCAGCCTTCGCAGGCAGAGTACTGGGACATGTGGACGGTGGTGCGGACCAACGATGGCAATCTTGTTGTTGACAGGTACGTCGCTGTTAATTGCTGCACAACCTTAGTTTTACACCACGGTGTCCCTCTGTTTGCAGACAGAGCCATGCAGCAGCTTGGAGGTCACCAGAGCTTGGCCAGGTCCCTGGACATTGGCTCCTTGGAGCCTCCAGCTGCTTCTGTTGGGGTCTGGGATCATTGTTGCCCCCCAAAAAAGAGCTAGGGTGAGATGTAGGAGCAGGGATTCCTGCTGGGATGGTGCAAGGCAGGTAAATGAAGTCTGGAGTCAGGAGGATCTGAGCCTGCAGATGGTGGGAGAAGGACAACGCTGGAGATGTACAGGGTGGGATTTTTTTTTTTCTTCTTTGGATATTAGGGGCTTGAATTTGTGGGGTTTTGTTAACAGCTGGAGCTAGATCAGGTTCTCTCCAGTTTGGGACTTTTGGAAGGACCTCAGGCTGGTGGTTGTGAGTTCAGTATCCCCATTCAGCAGGGCCTGGGCGCATCCTTCTCCCCCAGCATGCAAACTCCTCTCTCCTCCCGCTGGGGACAATCTCCAGACAAATCACAGTAAGGACCAAATAGCTCAGCCCCTCCAAAGGGCGCCTGCTAATTGCCTCTTATAACAAGGGATACTCGCCCAAGTCCAGCGATGGATACACGGCTGACACGCTGCCTACATGACAAGTCCTGTCATGGCAAATTCTTGCAGTGTCACCTTCGCTGGCAGCGCAGCTGTGATGGGAAACTCAGTGCCAAAATATCTCCAGACTCTTAAATGTCATGTGTCAGAGTATCGGTACGTTTATTCAGTGTAGATTCCCGTCCTTGGAAAGACGGGTTATAAAGGAATTTATAACCCAACTGACTTGAACCTGACGTTTAAATTGTGAGCCTCAGCCCCTGAGAGCTGTGCTGAAGCAAGGAGTTACCCTGAGTTGCTGGCTGGGGTAACGAGACAGGCCGAGGAGCTGTTAGCGCTTCAGATTTTCACCGTAAGACCTGACTAGTGCAATTTATCTTCTCCTGCACTCCTCCACACTCAGTAGTTCAGCGTCCACTCCACTTCTGCGGGGCGCTGAAAGTTTCAGAGCTGCTGCACCACCGGTGAGCCGAGCATAGGAGCACTGAGATGGCGCTGCCTCTGCGTTGGCTTTTAGCAGACCGATTTCTGCCCCGTTCTGTAGGATCTGATTGCAAACCCGCTTTTTGCTCTGCCACCCGAGCGAAGCGGTGCGGAGTTTGCTAAGGGGGATTGGGGGTAACCGACCTTTCAGTGCTTGTTTGCCAGCTGCCTGCAGCCCGCCGTGACTTACTGCACCGCCTGGCACAAGGGTTACCACGGTTCACCCCCTTGAACAACCCAGTGGCATTTGACTGGGAGCAGAGGACCCAAATACGCTTCCATCTCAGCTGGGAAGGATGGGAGCACAGGTCTTATGAGAAGTGGCTGAGGGAACTGGGATTGTTTAGTCTGCAGAAGAGGAGGCTGAGGAGAGACCTGATCGCTCTCTACAACTGCCTGAAAGGAGGGTGTAGTGAGGTGGGGGTCAGTCTCTTCTCCCAAGTAACTACTGATAGGACGAGAGGAAACAGCCTCAAATTGCACCAGGGGAGGTTTAGATTGGATATTAGGAGAAATTTCTTCATGGAAAGAGCGGTCAAGCATTGGAACAGGCTGCCCAGAGAGGTGGGGGAGTCACTACCCCTGGAAGCGTTCAAAAAATGTGCAGACATGGCACTTTGGGACATGGTTTAGTGGGCATGGTGGTGTTGGGTTGACGGTTGGACTGATGATCTTAGAGGTCCTTTCCAACTTTAATGATTCCTAGTTTTTACTTTCATTAAAATATAATCCAGCCACCAAGCCAGGAAAGATCAAATTAATTATTACTCTACCCTTAATTGGCTTAGTGGTGGACTTGGTAGTGTTAGGGTAATGGTTGGACTGGATGATCTTAAAGGTGTTTTCCAACCTAAATGATTCAATGATTCTATGATTCAAACTCTTCTATCTCCCCAGACTACAGGCTGTTTTCCCCTTCCTAAATGAACTTGGGTAGGAGTCTTAGGGCACAGAGCTGGCAGCGGTGAGGCCTGGAGTCACAGTCCCAACCTCATTTGCACTTTTATTTCCTGTCTTTAAAAAACAAACAAACAAAAAACCCCAGAAATACACCTTAGGCAGTTTGCTAAGCTCGGGGATGGTCAGCAGACTGATTTTGTGTGGCTGCTGCCCAAGGAGGCAGCCTGTGGGAGACGCAGATTCCACCTCTGTCTCATTGCAGAGGCGTACATTGCCCTGCAAGCAATTTCCAGGCTGTCCAGCACCCGGAGGCACCATCTGCTGCATAACAACAGGTTTCTCTTCAGTATTTTGCAGTACATAAACCAGAGAAAGAAGCACAGAGACCGCTGGGTTGGGGCTTTGATGTCCACCTCCGTCCCATGTGAGTAGGAATCCATTTTCTTTGATTTACTGGTTGGGATGTTGGGAATCACCCCCCTCACATGCAGGCACTGGAGCGTGGTGCTGGCTCCTTCCACTAATCGCTGGAGCCTCTCAGTTATTCCAGTGAGGACGACATGGCTCAAATCAGGTTTGTGCAGGGGGTAGCAAACTTCCCTGCTGCAGTTTAAGGCTCGGCTACAGCAGAGAGCTGTGAGCTTGTTAAGCTAAGAGGAAAAAGAGTTTGTTCCGCTGAGCAGAGGTAACTCTCCTTTAGAGGCTGGTTCACGGCCTCCGCTTTCTCCAGCTGCTGCCCCAGGGAAGCTGAGGTGCTTTTCAAGCTCAAGAGAAGTTGCAACCACTCAAGGAAAGGTTTGGTGGTTGCAGGAGGTGGGTTGGAGGCTGAACTTGAGCCCAGGGCAGAGAAGCAAGCGCCCTTTCAGTAGCTGGTTTGCTCAGTGCTCTGCTGAAAGCTTCCCAAGCTCCGTGTGAGGGGGGAACATGTCTGCAACGGGTCTCCTTGGCTTAGTTTAGGGATGTCCTTGGGTATAAAAGCTCCATCTGTGCTTCTCTCTTGCAGTGCATCTAATCTATGGGCCCCTGGATCCTGTGAATCCGCACCCAGAGTTTCTTCAGCTTTACAAGTGAGACAAAACCCTCCACAAAGCAGGCATACAGAACTGGGGTTTCATTTCATGGGAGATTTTGCCTCAGACTTTTTCCTTCAATTCCCTTTTCATGGAATCGATTTTTAATTCCCACCTGTAACCTGTACAGCCAGGTGATTCAGTCGGAGCCTTCTACAATTTGGAAATTGCTTCCCCATTTTAGGCATCAAAGTCACAATTCTCAGTCAAATCAATCATGCATTTTAAAACCACATCAGACATAGGTTAAGATTTATTGACTGAGGTAGTCTTCTCCAAACTAACCTGAAGTAACTCCAACACTCGGAAGAGTGGTCAACTTGTAGCTGATACAGGCTTTTTTGTCCCAAAACCATGTTACGGGCACAATCCCAACTGTGCAAAGAGGGTACCGCCCTCCTCGCCGGAAGCATCTGGCTGGCTGCGGGCTGAGCCTGCTGCAGTTCCTGTGCTTAATTAAGCCTCGCTGCATTCTTCCAACAGGAAGGTGCTTCCCATGTCCACGGTGTCTGTGCTGGATGACCACATTAGCCACTATCCACAGCTGGAGGATCCGACAGGCTTCCTGAACGCGTATCTGAACTTCATCAACTCCTTCTGAGCTGCTGCAGCTCAGTTCTCACTCTCTGTTTATGAGTCAGGCTTTGGGGAAAGGAAGAAACCCCGATTTTTTCATCTCCAGATCCAACACTTTGCACTAACACCCTAATCTTTGGCTGCTAAACTGCTGCATTTATGCAGTTAAATCCTTTGAGCACCAGAAAAAGATCAGCCTGCAGGGAGGCATGGACAAAACTGTCAGCCTAAGTAGAGTTACAGGATGCCGAGAGCTCTCCCAGTCCCGCGCTCACCTTGCTTCTTGACTGGCCTCCGTATTTAGAGCCAGGAGGGCTCAAGGGAGCACAGGGGCACCTGAGGGGAGGCAGAGCACATATGTCAGTCCAGGAGTCCTTACTTGCCGTCACTGCTAGGCGATGCCGTGTGCCACAGATCAACAGGACCATCAGCAGCCAAGGGCCGATGTGCATATTCCTAAGATGGATGTTGGTTTGTTTTTTGAGTTGCCACACAGGCAGTTTAAATAATAGCCTTCTGCTAAGTGTTATAATACCTGGCCAGCTTGTCAGGACTGAAGAATTTGAGACTGAGTTTGCCTACACTAAATACAGCAGGAGAGCTGGATCTGTAATCCCCTGAAGTATAGGCAATGATGCTCTTGCACCCATAAAGGGGCATTTAAGCACTGTAATTATGTCTTCAGTAATCTCTTTTTAATGGCCAGTTACCCAAAGGCAAGCTCTAAACCTCGAGTTTTTACCACATTCCCCTGTTCCTCTGATTTTCAGTTCAACAAGCAGAGCCACTCAACCGACACTACACCCCTGGGACTATCTCGGGAGCTTCCCCGAAGCCTGGCTGTAGCAGGCAGTTCTACCAGGGCAGGCTCGTACCTGTTTCACTAGAGCAAGCTGAACACGCAACGCTGGCACTAGCAAAAGCCAAGGTGTTCTTTGGAACAATAGCTATTCCAGCCACTGGGATCTGGGCCAGGTGTTTAAATTAGCATTAAGATAAGATTCCTTCCTTCCTTCCTGACCCAGTCATCGGCAGAGAGATTCAGAACTTCCCTGACAAGGAAGTCACTGCAAGACCCCTCCTTCCCCCTCACTTCCCAACTTTTGATATGGGACGTTTCACATCTTTGAGCCCAGGAAAAGGCTGCACTGTTATTTGGTATTTTCCGACATAAGGCTCAGAGAATTGAATATGCCTTGATAGGTGAAGATTAAATCTCTCTCTCTGCACATTGGTTTTTCTGTGTGGAACAGAGGAGACAATTGTTAGGAAATCGTAAATTTGCAGGTTGGCAGACTCTGCAGGTTTTGTGTGTTTTTTAACTGCTTCTGTTTGAAATCTAATAGCATCCCTTTAGGAATCATAGAATCGTTTAGGTTGGAAAAGACCTTTAAGATCATCCAGTCCAACCATTAACCTACACTGCCAAGTCCACACTAAACCAATCAAGGGTGGACCAGACTAAACCATGTCCCAAAGTGCCACCTCTGCCCGTTTTTTGAACGCTTCCAGGGATGGTGACTCCACCACCTCTCTGGGCAGCCTGTTCCAATGCTTGACCACCCTTTCCGTAAAGAAATTTCTCCTAATTTCCAACCTAAACCTCCCCTGGCGCAGCTTGAGCCCATTTCCTCTCGTCCTATCGCTAACTACTTGGGAGAAGAGACCAACACCCACCTCACTACACCCTCGTGTCAGGCAGCTGCAGAGCGCGATAAGGTCTCCCCTCAGCCTCCTCTTCTCCAGGCTGAACACCCCCAGCTCCCTCAGCCGCTCCCCATTAGCCCTGTGCTCCAGACCCTTCCCCGGCTCCGTTGCCCTTCTCTGGACACGCTCCAGCACCTCAATGTCCTTCTTCTATTGAGGGGCCCAAAACTGGACACAGCATTCCAGGTGTGGCCTCACCAGCACCGAGTACAGGGGCACAATCACCTCCCTGCTCCTGCTGGCCACACTATTCCTGACACAAGCCAGGATGCTGTTGGCCTTCTTGGCCACCTGGGCACACTGCTGGCTCATGTTCAGCCGGCTGTCAACCAACACCCTTAGATCCTTTTCGGCCAGGCAGCTTTCCAGCCACTCCTCCCCAAGCCTGTAGCGCTGCATGGGGTTGTTGCGACCCAAGTGCAGGACCTGGCACTTGGCCTCGTTGAACCTCATACAGTTGGCCTCGGCCCATCGGTCCAGTCTGTCCAGGTCCCTCTGCAGGGCCATCCTACCCTCCAGCAGATCGACACTCCTGCCCAACTTGGTGTCATCTGCAGACTTACTGAGGGTGCACTCAATCCCCTCATCTAGATCATCAATAAAGATATTAAGTCTGGCCCCAGTACTGAGCCCTGGGGAACACCGCTTGTGACCGGCTGCCAACTGGACTTAACTCCATTCACCACTACTCTCTGGGCTCGGCCACCCAACCAGTTTTTTACCCAGTGAAGACTACGCCCATCCAAGCCATGAGCTGCCAGCTTCCCAAGGAGAGTATTGTGGGAGATGGTGTCAAAAGCTTTGCTAAAAAGTCCAGGTAAATGACATCCACAGCCTTTCCATCATCTACCAGGCGGGTCACCAGGTCATAAAAGGAGATCAGGTTGGTCAAGCAGGACCTGCCTTTTGTGAACCCATGCTGGCTGGGTCTGATCCCCTGGCTGACCTGCACTTGCCTGTTGAGTGCACTCAAGATGAACCTCTCCATAGTCTTCCCCGGCACCAAGCTCAGGCTGACAGGCCTGTAGTTCCCCGGGTCCTCCTTCCGGCCCTTCTTGTAGATGGGCGTCACATTGGCAAGCCTCCAGTCATCAGGGACCTCCCCTGTTAACCAGGACTGCTGATAGATGATGGAGAGTGGCTTGGCAAGCTCCTCTGCCAGCTCCCTCAGCACTCTCGGGTGGATCCCATCTGGCCCCATAGACTTGTGAGCATCCAGGTGGCATAGCGGGTCGTTAACTGCTTCCTCCTGGACTATGTGGGCTCCATTCTGGTCCCCATCCCTATCCTCTAGCTCAGGGGCCTGAGTACCCTGGGGATGACCGGTCTGGCTGTTAAACACAGAGGCAAAGAAGGCGTTAAGTACTTCAGCCTTTTCCTTGTCCTCGGTGACAATGTTCCCCCCCACATCCAGCAAAGGATGGAGATCCTCCTTGGCTCTCCTTTTATTGCTGATGTACTTATAAAAGCGTTTTTTATTATGTTTTACAGCATTGGCCAGATAACTTCTTGCTGGGCTTTTGCCTTTCTAATTTCCTCCCTGCATGACCTAACAAGGTCCCTGTACTCCTCCTGAGTTGCTGCCCCTTCTTCCAAAGGTGGCAGACTCTCCTTTTTTCCCTGAGTCGCCACAAAAGCTCCCTATTCAGCCAGGCCGGTGGTTTTCCCTGCAAGTTGGTCTTTCGGCACATGGGGACACCTGCTCCTGCGCCCTTAAGACTTCCTTCTTGAAGAAGGCCCAGCCTTCCTGGACCCCTTTGCCTTTCAGGACTGCCTCCCAAGGGACTCTCCCAACCAGGGTCCTGAAGAGGCCAAAGTCTGCCCTCTGGAAGTCCATGGTAACAATAATAATAAGAATAAGGGGCTTCTGCTGAGTAAACAGCCATTATGGGCTACTTTTTCTGTACTGAAGCAGACAGAATTAGAACAAGAAATTTCTATTTTATTAACAGTAATTCATATGAATTCCACCACTTGGACCAGTGTTTATTTTCTGTTAATAAAAATCAGTTTTGACAAAAGTCCGATTCCATTTTCTTACCACTTGCATCTTTTATCTTCCCTGCTCTACTGCAAGTGGCCAGAGATGCAATAAGTTAGATGGGAATGTGTAAGTGACAACGAGGGAAGGGACACAGGAAAGGCTCAGTACCAGCCAGCCTCTATGGCTACTACTGTAACATCATACAAAATATTTCCCAAATTGAGGAATAAAAACTACATGCAGAAAGAGAGACAGGCTGCTTGATATCCAGTAAGTACCCAACCGGTGCTTGCAAAGAAGGTTTCCACCACAGTTGATGCGCTCTAACACTCAGCCTACAGAAGCCAGGATGACATCTACGGGCGTTTCTTCCTTGCTCCTAACCGTCACCTGCATGGTCACGCCATCTCCTAGCGCAAGCCTGGACCTTACCAGCACATCGCAGCCGCCTCTGTATACACCTGGGGACAAAGCAACATTTGAGAGATTGCTGTAAGTGAGGTTCAGTGATCTAGTCCTAACCCAGGAGCCAAAAACCTGGTGAGTGCAAGACAGATTCAGTCTATGGACAGTTTCAGAGAGGGAGGAAATGACAAAAAAACCCCCAAATTCCCTAAGCTCTTGAGGCCAAGATTGAAGATGACAGATACTGTCCTAATTAAACAGAATCAGCAAGCGCTGCTGGAGGGCTAGGCTGATTTAAATAGGTAGAAACCAGAGAGTGGGTAGCTGAAGCTCACTTCCAGTTTGAGAAGGCAACACATAGTGTAATTTGTCTGTGAATCAGAATCATTTAGGTTGGAAAAGACCTTTAAGATCATCCAGTCCAACCATTAACCTAACACTACCAAGTCCACCACTAAACCAATTAAGGGGAGAGTAATAATTAATTTGATCTTTCCTGGCTTGGTGGCTGGATTATTTTTTAATGAAAGCAAAAACTAGGAATCGCTAAGGATGGAAAGGATCTCTAAGATCATCAGTCCAACCATCAACCCAACACCCCCATGCCCACTAAACCATGTCCCAAAGTGCCACGTCTGCCCATTTTTTGAACACTTCCAGGGATGAGGACTCCACCACCTCTCTGGGCAGCCTGTTCCAATGCTTGACTACTCTTTCCGTGAAGAAATTTTTCCTACTATCCGATCTAAACCTCCCCTGGCACAACTTGAGCCCATTTCCTTTTGTCCTATTGCTAACTACTTGGGAGAAGAGACCAACACCCACCTCACTACACCCTCCTGTCAGGCAGTTGTAGAGAGCGATCAGGTCTCCCCTCAGCCTCCTCTTCTCTAGGCTATACAACCCCAATTCCCTCAGCCGCTCCTCGTAAGGCTTGTTCTCCAAAAGAGAGATTCTATGTGACTGAAGGCACAGTCCATTGGCTCAGTGCCCCTGCTGTTAAGGGAAGAACAGTCCTCCTATGCTTCTGCTAGGGGGCTTGGAAGTGGTGCTCCTGGAGGCATTTCAAACTGCAGGACGAGCCATCTCCAGTCCCACTTCAACATCACTATGCAGAGAGACCTGGAATTATCAATTCTGTGCCTGAAATAAACTGAGATCCAACCCTTCTGTTGGAGCGCTATGTGCCATGTTAAAGCAAAACTGCAATGAACAACTGCAGTAAAATTCTGTAGAGCACTTCCAGGAATTGTCCAAAACTGAAAGCCTGGAGCACAGTCATCGAACAAGAAGTTGCGGGTACTGCAGGCCAATTCAGGATGTGTCTTTAGTGACAGGAACTTGAAAACAAGACAGGTCCTAGGAACGCCCTTCTGAGATAACAACAGTCAAGGGATTTAGTTAGATGTCTGCTCTGGAAGTTCTTCATTCAAAGGATTCACTACCGTTCCCATAGGTAGAATACCTACACTCAGAGACACAGAATCTAGCATAAGTACACCCGCACAGCGGGCTCCAAATTAGCACCAGCTGCATTCAACTCACTAATTCACTTCAGCTTTCTATGGAGAGAAAAAACCTCTTGAAACAAGAGCAGAATCTCCTAACCCATTTCCCTTCATTTAGTAAAACAAACAAACAAACAAACAGTGTGGGGACATGGAAACATTGAGTTCAGTAGCATGAATACTTACCAGCTAAGTAGAGCGTGTGAGAATTTTTGTTCTCTGGCACTTTATCTGATCTCTCACAGGGCTGCATGCCCAGGAACTTGACGATGTTATTGACAGCTTCTGCATTCAGAGATTGAAGAAGAAAATTACCTCCAGGTTGGTGCCAAGCTTTCTGGGACAACTAGTTTGCAATTAAAGAACATTCTCTAAGCACCCATGTGGCTTAACCATTTCCATTTGTTACCTTGGTTGCAGCCCCACCAACACACCTACCTTGTGATGTCCCTTCTGCTGCCTTAACAGCCTAGGAACGCACCCCTCCTTCAACCAGCCTCAAGCAAGAGAGCACTGCCAAAGTCCCACCCACTATAATCCCAACATTGCAACACAAAGCCTTCTTGCTGGGACACAACGTCAGGTTGGAAGGCATCAAATTCTCCTCCTACCACACTAAATACATCCCCAGCACAGCAGATTTACCAGGAATACTATGTGGGTCACAAAGAAACGAGGAGAGATCATCTCACCATCAAGGGTTTTGATCGAACTAAGTGCAAAGGTTTCTTCTTTCTCAAAGTCATCTCCCACTTCTTCCCATGCAGCTGCGAAGTTAGGCTTTAAAACCTTCTGAATGTGATCAGACACGGTCACCTCCAAATCTTCCAACTGACAGAAAAGCAAGGGAGATTTTCAGCTGCCAGCTACAGAAACAATCATAATCTTAGAAAGAGACAGAGAGATTTTGGCTTTCTGCCAAGACAACTCTGGCATGCCTGGCTTTAATTTCAGAAGCGCATAACAACAGTGATTACTTACAGTGGTCATCTGTAAACCTTAAAAACATTTACACAAAACCACCCGAGAGACTAAAGGAGAGCAGAAAATGGGGCAATTGCTTTGTGAGTCAAGGCCCATTCTAGCCCTTACTGGGCATCTGAGGAGAGAGAGTTTCTCAGAATCCAGAAGGAGCTTTTACTTCCTCCAAGCCCAAAAGGCAGGCGCTTTCCTGAGATCTGACTTGTATTTCAGTGATCGATAACACGAATGCAATAAACAGAAATGCAAATACTTGGGGTGGAGAGAAAGATTGGGCCACAGTTCTGAAAAAAAAAGACAACGGAAGCTATTGCTTTCTTCCTATCTGTGCCTACAAATCCTATCTCCTAGGGCACTGAAGCTAAACTATTGGGCAGAAGCAAGGTTTTGAGGAAAGACCTAAAGTTACAAGCTGCCATATTTTGGAAATGGTGTTTCAGGCAGGCCTGCCGTTCTCTCCTACTGGCTTCAGATCCGAAAGGAAACCATCAACCTAATGGCCACATGTATTCAGAATTAGCAACAAGAAAAAAAAAACCACACAACATTCCTGAACTTACCACATACTCATCATCATAGCCATCTTCTTCTGGCACACCTGTGTTTGGGTCACAGTCTCGAACAGTGAACTTCATTGTGCAACTGAAAGTACAAGCAACTGGGGAGGAGAAGAAAAGCCTGTATAAGATAGTAGTGCGGTTTCTTCTGCTTGAGCCCTCACTTCCCCAAAGGGCAGTGGAAAGAGCGTGCATGAGCTTTGCCCCAGAAGATATGACATGGTCATAATCAGAGCTTTTTTCAACTTCACATGACATTTCCCCCCAGGCTCTTAAGATGAAGGCCAAAAGAGGATCTCAGGGGAGGAGTATGCCAGGGCCACAGTGTAACAACCACAGGTCCGTGCACTCCAGTCAGCATTAGGTACCAGGACAAACTCCGCAAGGGTTTCTGACAAGTGGATTATGATCTGAAACCACAGTTCAAGGAATTCAGACTCGTTCTAATCTTCTCTGGCGTGAAAGTGATAACCAAGAAATCCACCCCGCTGATGAGCCGAGTTACGTTAAACCAACTGCAAATGCAATGGAGTTTCTTTTAAGCGTGAATAATAAAAGCAAGAAAGGGAAGTTTTATGCCCAATTTTATGCTCATTCCTAAACTTCATAGTCATTTCTAATTCTCTAAAGAGAGGAAAAATTGCATTAGCCAGATATGTAGAGGCCCAAACTACCAATCTCTTTTTTTTTTCCTACTTGTATTTTCCTTTTACCGATTCTGTTCCTGACTACTACCAAACATCCATGTTTTCAAAGGTGCTCCTTTCATTGACTCAAGATAATAAATTCATTTTCCTGTATTACCTGCATGCTCTCCAGTCCTCTTAAACATCCCATTTTCAATCATCCAATACCACTGATTAATTAAAAAGTGTGCATACTATTTTGTAAGAAGTGCGTATACTGTTCTGCACAAACACAGGTTCTACGCAAAAACCAGCACATGTGACATATGAGGAAGAAACAATACTAAAATCTCAGTATGCACTTGCCAAATCCTACACCCTAAACATTTTATTATCTGTTCTCCAAAAACTTCATTTGAGGGATTTGTCATGCAGAACTACTCCCTCCTGATGGGTACCTGCAGTGGGGTCATCCTGGGGAATCTGGACGAGGGTGTAACACATGCCCGGCTGGTTGTAAGCCAGGCTGGGCGCTGGGATGCAACAGATCACGTCGTAAGTGTCCGACGGCTCCATCTGCACAGTGACTCTCTCTAACAGCTGATCATTTAATGTGTTTGTGCAATCAAACTGCAGAAGAATAAATCGAAAAGGACTTGAACATAGAAGAAACATTTCTAATTGAGAATTTTTCACCAAATTAGCTACAATACTTCACGGCATACAGCAGACACCCCGCATCTTTGACCAAACCTGCTGTTCTCACTAAACAGCTTTTCTCTCCAATTTTACTAGAATTCTTTAACAGATGGGATCATAAATCCCATCGTTTTTTGATTGTTGCACACACCCTCTTAACTCTACCTTGCAACTCGGTTAAGAGGGAAGCTGTCCACTCCCGGGCACAGTGACAACACTGTTTATGCCACGCCCAGGCATCGTTAAGGGCCAACTCCTATTGCACTCTGGCAAAAGCACATAACTTCTCTTACCTGGAAAACAATGTGATTTGTGAACACATGTTTAATACAACGAACAAAATACTCCGTTTCTGCTTCTGTGAGCTGCGCTGGTTCCGAAGACTTGAATAATGGACCCAAGCCCTTAAACTCTGGAATGGCTGCCAGTTGTTCTGCGCAGAAAGGAAAAGATGACGACTGACACTTAGTGACAGGCTCGTTCATTGCTCCCGCCTGATCTGTGCCAATCCTCCCAACACTCCAAGTGCTGGGGACCCACTGATCTTCTCTCATACCTTGAAATATATCCTGACGTGAAGGAGCAACTTTCTCAGGCTTGCTGGTCACTAAGGCAATCTCTGTGAAGAAAAAGCAAAGACGTTGTGCTGTCAACTACACCATGGAGGAGTTTTCAATGCTGTTATATCTCCACTAAAAATTTCTTAACCTGTAGTGTTTCACACATTCTGCTGCAAGCCATTACCAGCCTGGTTCTTCACACACACTGAAATATCTTTTCTGCTAGGCAATGTTGGATTGTAAGGAGAGGAGAGATTTTGAGTAATGATGAAGAAACCACACTTTAGTCCAGAATAGCCAGCAAAAAAAGCTGGAAGAACAAGAAGGGGGGAAAAAAAACCCTAACTTTTTCTTAAAGAGTTGCACGAAGTCAAAATGCAAGAATTGTGCAAGAACGTGGAAGCAAGCCAGTGAAGTGACTATGTGCTTCTGGAATGTACTTTCTTCAGATATCTATGAACTAGTAAATTCTGATCATGCATAAACTCCTCTCTGATAACAAGATTAGCAGAACAAATAACAACATTCTTGCCAATCCATATTCCTTTGGAAGAGGCGCCGTCTTCCTTTACCTGTGAAGAGCAGGCAGGCTTGCTTCTGCAAAGCCGGTGACACTGTCACCCGTATAGCCTTCAGCTGAGCTACCTCTGGTCTTGGCCTCACCCTACTAGGACAGCAGCCAGTTTACAGACATCAAGTATCATTACGGCAACCTGAATGCTTATTTGCCTGTAGTGTATTTAAATGAAGCCCAAGTGTTACCTGCTTTCTGTTCAAAGATTGGTGCAGTAGCCAGTGGAACTGTTTTCATATCAAAAGGTTTGTCAGAAGGCTCCAGTGTATATTGGTGCAGGGCTTTCTCCATCCCAGGAACAGAGACGGTCAACCCTGCAAAGTAGAAGCAAAGGTAGAAAAATTCAGATTTAATAGCAGGAACCGTCAGGGACCTACATACAGGGTTCACAAATGAACAGTGCGAATTTTGGATTGCCCACTGCACCAAAAGCAACAAGATGCCAGAGTCTGAAAAACTTCTCTGTGTATCAGTTACCTCCCTCTTGAGATATAAACAAGGAAGATTGTTTAAAGAGCTCTTCTCTGTAGCCTGTCCATTGGTTCAGGCTGCAGAGAAAAACTCTTGTGAGGAATCTAGAGTTTACAGCTACATAGATATGGTTTGGACTTTGGCTAATAAAAAGCTGGTAAAAGCACATTCATTTCTTGGTAAACACAAACACACACACTAAGTACTTCAAGATACTGGATAGAATAAAAAACTGCTCTGAAGATGACACAGAAAGTTGCCATTCCAGTGGTTACTACAGTTTGAACAGTTCACTTGAGAAAAGTCCTCTTGCAATAGTCTTAAATGTTAAGTACTCTGCTTGTGTGAACTTTCAACTACAGACCAAAGAACATTTTTATAACCAATCCTGCCAACAAGATTCCTCATTCTCATTTTGTAACGGAGAAGATGGAGCAACGGTTAAGAAAACTGTCCCAGGTGAAGGAAGAGGCAATGATGAAAAAAGCCCAACCCATACTCCCACTCCATTTCCTAGAAAACCCTTCCCATATTTTTCCAAATCTGCGATTCTCAGATAGCACGAGTACTTCACAGGAAAGCGCTGGGGCCAGAAAAAACCACACAGTCCTGTCCTTTCCAGTTACTCTGACCCAAGTTACATTACAGAAAACTGTTCTTGCAGCAACAAAGGCCACCCATAATACAGAATGTGACATAACAGCTCAGACTTCTTTCTATCACTGACCGTTAAAAATATAGGCAGCATTCAGTGCTATCTGTCTCTGTTGCAGTACGTTCAAGTAGAATGTTGCTCTGTCCCGAACTTCGTCGTCGCTATCCATCATGCACCTGTTTTGGGGAACAAGAGGACAGCAGTCAGCCAGCTCAGGACATCATGAGAGCCGAGCTAAGAATGGCACTGACAAGATCAGATTTGATACTGCAATGATAGTCTGAGCTCCCTCAACAGATTTTCAAATTAGGAAAAAAAAAAAAAACCAAAACCAAACCAAAAGCATTCATACGACACAGTAGTTGAAGTTTAACTTGAAGTTTCTATGCAAGTGTCACATCAGAAAACTAAGATTAAAGGACATGTGTATGTGACTTGTTAACACCATGCACACTTGCTAGATTATAAAATATACACCTGCATTTTATGGCTAATAATTCTGATAGGCACCATGTCGTTGCACTGGTTTTGCCTTTTTTTTTTTTTTAATAGCATTCTTTCACAACAGAACAAAAGCAGAAAAAATAGATAGACTACAAAAATAAACATGTTAAAGCTACTTTCTATGTCAGACTGAAAAAATGGCTGTGTGCTCAACTATTCACCTAGTCTTTCAAATATAGCAGGTGGTTTATAAAGAAAGAGTCTCTCTCCCTCCTGGCAACTTCCCTCCCTTCCCATCGCTCAAGTCACTTCTTGCAGTTGTAATTCACTTGCACCTATACGAGGTTGCCTTCTGCCTGAAGCACTTCAAAATTTGAATTATTTCTCTCACCACAGAAGTCAGACATGGCATAGGTTTACACCATAGTCCTATACAAATGAAGAACATGACATTTATAGTACAGACAATTTAAGGAGGCTGAATGGTCTCACCAAGAGACGCGAACCTGTGAAATGGGAACACCCAAGATCACTGCTCAACCGTACACAAAGGTTATTTATAAATAACATGGAAATATATTTTCTTGCTTCAAGGAATGCAAAAAATGTACTAAACCACTGCAGATTTTTATCCACTGGGGAACCAGACCATTACTACCAGATGTTTTCAAACTAATCACGTCTTTCATTTGCTTATCTCCAGCAGCGCTATGCTGCCTCCAGCCAGGAAGGAAGGAAGACGGCCATCTCCTGACACCCTTACTGGTATGTTGTGACAACGCCAGTGCAAGTTCTGACTGGGTCTGACCTTGCTGCTTCTGTGGAGCCAGACTGCCCAAGGTCGCCAACAAGCTCAGTACAGGCACACAACAGCCATACCCACTCACCTCTGCAAAAGCACCAAGATGCTCGGAAGAAGATTCTCATTCTGGGCACCAAACTTCGCTAGCGCACTTACAGCGGCTAGAGAAGAAAACGGACAGATGTCAGAGGCGTTCGAGCTATACGCAAACACGTTCTCACAGTCAGATTCAATGCACTGCATGTACTGTTGTCCTGAAGTGCCAATTCATGCAGGTTTTCACTTCCACACCATAAACCTTTTAGTGTTATGGAAAGACTAAACTATTTCCTTATTTTCAAATGAAAATAGTTGTGTGTCAGGGAATAACAGAACAAGATCAACTTAACAGCACTGCAACTCTGTTCTGAGAGAACTCTCTAACAGATAAGGTTAGTTCAAGCTCCATGGCTCAGTCCAGTTGCTGGCCCTTCTGCCATTAGCTGCAGCTCACACCCCCAGATAAATCTGTTTTTCGCACACAGGGGTGACATGCATCCAGTGGTGACCAGGGCCAGACTGCATCCAGTGACCTCTCAAAGAGCTGAAACCCCTCTGCAACCACTTAGAGCTGCCTGTCCAAACTAATCTCATTTCAGCTCAACATCAGCTTGAAGAAATTCCACATACAGAAAGAAGAGAAAGCTCTGTAAGGAAGTACAAGCTTTATGGCCTTGGTGGTTATAAAAGAATCTCTATTTTTTACAATGACAAAGTTTCTATACAGCGTACGCTCTTCATGGAATGCTGTTCACGTGCTCCCAGGTCACAATTAGAAAACTGTGACCAAAAGAACTGTCACCAAAAATCAAATGCCATCTGGACCATTTGTGAGCTCATTTTGCTTCCTCTCTCCCAGCAGTACTTCCCTCTTCTAACAGGCAGGAGATCAAGCTGATGCCGATATCCCTCCAATGCTAAGCCCCGAGTGTGAAAAAAGGCTGAACGCTCTAAAGGGTTTGTTGTAAAGGCTCCGCAGGAAGGAAATATCAGTCTGCAACATGCTTCCAAGGAGGAATCCTTATCTTGTGGAGGGGAGATTTCCATATAAAAAGATCATAGTCTATAGCAGACAGTTATGCTTTTAGGGAAGTAACAATGTCACTTCCTCACGTATTACCTCTCGACTTTTGGGAGACATTCAAAAGAAGGGACTAGAAGTTAATATATTGCTTATATTCTGCAAAGCAGGAAGACCAAGCGCCGATGCTAAGATGACATGAGCAGTTTAAACGCACTGCAGGATAAAATCACCTTCGCAGCTGACGCACGTAAGGGCTAGCTCTTCACAGTGTCTGTGGAGTAACCATTGCCTCTCACCACCAAACCCAGTTTCAGCGCCGAGATTTCTAGCAGAGCTCAGATATGAAACCATCAAGCATCTGAGCTGGACTTACCAGCCCTCACAGCCTCGTTCTCCAGCACCACCCTGTTGAATATGAAGCGGATGTACTTGGACGGGGATGGAGTCCTTGGCCCCTCTTTCCCCAGCAGGTGCAGGATCTTTGTGGCTAGGACAGTATGTTCACAGTCCTCAATGAACTCGCAGAGGTGAGCCAAGCCCGATTCCTTACTCTCAGGATTCTCCTCAATGATGCTGATTATACAGTCCACAATGGCTCGCTTGTACTCAAAGCCACCCTGGGAAAGGAAAATCGAGGACACTGACTCAGCAGGCAGAGCTCAGACAACAGTGCTGCTCAGTTCCCCTCACGCTTCAATTACTTCTCTCCATTGAGAAAAAAAGCATTTGTACATAAACCGAAAAGAGAGGGCACGCTAGATAACCTAACAGGGTCTTCCCAGTCCCCCCTGACCCATAAAGGCACATCACCTGAACATCTCTTCCAATCAGGTTTTGAGACCTCATCTGGAGTACTGCATCCAGCTCTGGAGCCCAAGAAAGACATGGAACTGTTGGAGCAGGTCCAAAAGAGGGCCACAAAAATGATCTGAGGGCTGGAGCACCTCTCCTGTGAGGCCAGGCTGAGAGAGTTGGGGTTGTTCAGCCTGGAGAAGAGAAGGCTGCGGGGAGACCTTATTGCAGCCTTTCAGTACTTAAAGGGGGCCTATAGGAAGGATGGGGGCAATCTTTTTAGCAAGGCCTGTTGTGACAGAACAAGGAATAATGGATTTAAACTAAGGAAGAATAGATTTAGACTAGACATAAGGAAGAAATTTTTTACAATGAGGGTGGTGAAGCACTGGAACAGGTTGCCCAGAGAGGTAGTGGAGGCCCCATCCCTGGCAACATTCAAGGCCAGGTTGGACGGGGCTCTGAGCACCCTCATCTGGTTAAAGCTGTCCCTGCTCACTGCAGGGGGGTTGGGCTGGATGAGCTCTAAAGGTCCCTTCCAACCCAAAGCATTCTATGATTCTGTGAGGTACTAGCTCTAATTCATAAGCACATTTCAGACAGGTCTGACCCACCAGATAAACAAGGTCTTGGTAATCAGTCAGGCCCCATCAGCGCTGTGTACCCAGACATAAGACAGAAGAGACCCTTCGTGCTATCTATCAGAGCTACCTGCCAATAACTACCCAAAGAAAATTTCAAACATACATCATCCCTGAGCATGTTGGAGAGGAAGGTCATCATGACGCTGTGTTTCCTAGGGTATTTCTGGCACAAGGCACTGATTGCCTGTACTACCACTACCTGCAAAACAACAGAGAAGGACATTAGCCACATGCATTTATTTTCTGTGAAAAATACAGGCTTCTCGCTATCTCAAGTTATCACCTTGATAGATTAAATTCATGTACAAGAAGGATAAAAATCAGGTGGCGGACTCTCAGCATAAGTGTGCTGACAACCTGGTGCTAGCATGCTGCAAGACCTGGCTCTGCTAGGGGGACGGTAAGTTATGATGGACTACATTAATTCAAAGGCTTCCCCTCACTTCCTCTGCCCAGTGAGGATCCTGAGCCAATTCTAACTTAACTAGTTACACTTTGTCACTAAAACTCTGCAAATTTAAGACTCATCTAATACTTATTTCCTTTTCTCATAAAAGCAAGAACTTAAGACCACTGTACACTAGCAGACAATGACTTTGTAGACATGCTATGCTCCTCAAGGCAACTCCATGGTGTAAAAGGGACAGATACAAGTGAACTACCATCCTTAACCAAGTTATTACCTGCAGTCTTAGTGACTAAACTTGACGAATTAGGTAGAAATTCACAGTTCACACTATTTCCTAACTACGTATCAGACTGAAGTGATATAGACTCAATCAGAAGGGTTAAAATCCCTCTTCCTCTCCAAAGAGGTAACCAGAAGGCAGTACAAGGCTTTGCAGGATACTGCACAGGAGCCAGGAATCCACCAAACAACATTTATCCTTTCTTGGAGTGGTGGGAGGAAATGGCACAGTATAGGTAAGTTGGAAAACAGAGGACTACACCTGAATTTCAGGCTGGCTTTGCTCTATCAGACTAAGTCACTGAAGGATTAACAAACGGGAAAAGCTTCATAAAAACAAGAATGGGAGAAAAACCTGCAGCTGGAAAGAGCAGAGGCCTCCAATGCCACACCTTAAACTCATCTGATATTTCTGACACGAAGGAAGAGATCTGTTTCATGAGCCTGTCTACACTGCTCTCACTCCCTGTCTTCAGCAGGGTGGTGATGGCGAGGGTAGCGATACTGCGGTTGGAGTCAGTGATGAGGTTTTCCAGGTCCAGGTTGCAGGCAGTGACTGCAGATGGATGCTTCATGGCCACCTGTAAAGAACACAATTCCAAATTATACGGGAGAAATAACATCCCACAATTCAAAGCTTTCGATGGGGCAAGGATTAAAGCCCGTATTTTTTTCAAGCACTGCTCTGTTCCACAAGGATTGCAACTAAACCTACACCGTATGACTGTTGGCAGGATGCAATCAAAGCTCAGGTTCTTTTGTTTCAGCATTTCAAATGAACTCCGCAAACTCTAAGTTACAGCTCCTGGGTTTGACAGTCACAAACTGCTTCTGTTGCGGTGTGCAGCTTTGAAATGAGAATGTTATTTTTTTCACACACATCCTGTTCACACACTTTTCACAGTATTCGATATCTGGGACTCTGCTTTCTTACAGCTGAAAGCTCACAAGCTATCCAACTACAGCTTGTTACAGCCCTGTGGTCCAGAAATGAGCAAACATAGCTTGAGTGCAGAAAAGATTTCTGTCACACCCCGAGATTTGGCACGGAAAAGCCGATTCTCTGACATGGAGTATTTCCAAATACAGTCATCAAAAGAGCAGTTGCTCTACTTTAGGTAACACATCATTAGGTGCTGAAGTCTGGCTTCCTCTGCTGCTCATAGATTTATGCTTGTTTAGAAGGTTTTCGAAGCACTCACTTTATTAAGGGTCCGTACAGCTGCATATCTCAAGACAGGTTTGGGAGAACTACAGAAGAGCTGCAGCACTGGGGAAAAAAAAATTAAGAAAAATCAAGAGAAGTAACTCACAACAAAGTGTTACAGAGTAGAGACTGTTTAACAAAAACTGGCTCCCGGTACTGCAACTCTAGGCACCAGTAACGTCTGGGGAGCAGAAGGCGAGAGCCCTCACGACCCTACCAGATGAGGAAAAGGAAACTGCCTTGTGCCAGCACTTTGATATTGAGAGGTGCAAATAGTTTAGTCAGAATTCGCACCACAGCAAGAAACCAGATGTGGTCTCTTTCAAAGAAAGAGTAGAGAAGAAAGTCTAATGTAGCCACATTCAACTACATGCTGCTAACTGTCCATGCAGCTCTATTTCTAATTTATCACTAGCTTCACAAGCAAGTTAAAAATAACCTGTTTTTCATCTTATATCAATAATAGGTGGTTTGTGTAGTCATCTGTGGCACATCCGTGCTATCAAGTTCTCCTCTACCTTCCCTCCCACCCCAACTTCCTGCTGGAAAAAGGCAAGCATCGCCCTGTGCCACCTCTAGTACCCATTCTCTAAAGCTGTGGATGAAATGGGAAAAAGGGATCAAGCTGCTTCTCATCCAAAAGCCCTCTGACTTGGAGACAATCAGAAAACTCAGGTTTTGAGTCCAGTATTTTAGTTATGCTGTACCGTCTCTGCCGTGCTTTCCCACCCTTTCTTTCAGCTGCATCAGTGGTACAAAGGACTCTACGACCAACCTGAAACAGCAGGCGCCAGCTCCCTGGCCGTGCAGTTTGGGAGATGGATGATTGCAGAAGCAGCTTCATAAATAACCATTTCGTGCTTATTCCGCAGACAGCTCTCAATGAAGTCAAACAGTGGGCTTTCATGGCTACAAACAGAAGACGTTTCACGGCATGATGCTGAATTACGTACAAGCTGCTAATACCACGTTTCTGAGAACTTCACAGAAAGCACAGCTAATGCACTGGCTTTCATGTTTCCTACACCGCCATACTGCTCAACTCATACTTGAGCTCTAAACTATCTATTTACTGTTATTCTATTCATCTTGACATTATCTTCTTCAAGCTAGAAATGCCGCACTCCACAGATACATACTTTATTATTAATCATGTATCACACACCACTAACAAAAACTTCCACTGATAAAACAATTTCCTCAGGAATTTCTCAGGTAACTATACCCTCCTCTGCTAGTGCGAGATCAGAATGAGATCCTTTTATTCATATCCCCACAACACAGGTAGATCCTTATTGCATTTGAAATGCATCTAACTAGACAAAACCTCTCTAGAGATTATTCTGCAGTTTTAACCCTACTCTCAGCTAAGTTTTGGTGGTATGGTACCAGAACAAAAATCCAAACCCTGCCACACATCCCACCACTCAGTTCAGCCTAGCATTCTGCTTCTACCTGTGTTTTATTTTTAACACTACAGTTCTCCCCGTCTGCACATGGATTTCCACAAACTTTTAAAAAATGCAGACTTCCTAGCTACTGTTTACCTCAAACTATAATTAGTTTTGTAATTCACATGCAGCCTCTTACTCACCCCTCTTCAGACTCCTTCAAGAGTTTGCTTGCAATTCGGATCAGCATGC
This sequence comes from Pelecanus crispus, assembly GCF_030463565.1. Taxonomy (NCBI): domain Eukaryota; kingdom Metazoa; phylum Chordata; class Aves; order Pelecaniformes; family Pelecanidae; genus Pelecanus; species Pelecanus crispus. Next base: position 1,932,924 of record NC_134643.1, read on the forward strand.
AGTAGGCAAACTGAGATTTCAGTCCAGATTTAGTGAACTTATTCAACATCTTGGAAACCGCAAGGCGATCATTTTTTCTAAGGTGATAGAGCAGCCCCAAAGCATGGTACTAGGAAATCAGGAACAGAGATGTGCAAGTATTGAATACACACTGCAGTTGGAAAAGCCAGACTTTAAGACATAGAAAAGGGTTCATAATTGCTGTTTCCTAGCAGAAATACCTTTCTAACCTCAAATGATCTGAGTTGCCTGACAAAAATCTGCAGTATTTCCTTCCCCTACCTGTCCACCATAAGACAGCCTCAACATATTTCTGAAGATCAAAAGAGCCATGAAGTTAGTTTCCTCCCTTTTCTTCTCGTAAATGCCAGAAGAGCTGTTTGGAATATTTATGCAAACATTTGGCCAATATGGATATCTTACTGATATTCGGGCTAATCTCATAGAATCATAGAATCGTTTAGGTTGGAAAAGACCTTTAAGATCTCTGTAGTCCTCTAGCACCTGGCAAATTTTCTGAAGGCCAAAACAAGACATGCTGGTGTTCTGGAAGGTAGAATCATAGAATCATTTAAGCTGGAAAAGACCTTTAAGATCATCCAGTCCAACCATTAACCTAACATTACCAAGTCCACACTAAACCAATTAAGGGTGGACCAGACTAAACCATGTCCCAAAGTGCCACCTCTGCCCGTTTTTTGAACACTTCCAGGGATGGGGACTCCACCACCTCTCTGGGCAGCCTGTTCCAATGCTTGATCACCCTTTCTGTAAAGAAATTTTTCCTAATATCCAACCTAAACCTCCCCTGGCGCAGCTTGAGCCCATTTCCTCTTGTCCTATCACTAACTACTTGGGAGAAGAGACCAACACCCACCTCACTACACCCTCCTGTCAGGTAGTTGTAGAGAGCGATAAGGTCTCCCCTCAGCCTCCTCTTCTCCAGGCTGAACACCCCCAGTTCCCTCAGCCGCTCCTCGTCAGCCCTGTGCTCCAGACCCTTCACCAGCCTCGTTGCCCTTCTCTGAACACGCTCCAGCACCTCAATGTCTTTCTTGTACTGAGGGGCCCAAAAGTGGACACGCTATTCCAGGTGCAGCCTCACCAGCACTGAGTACAGAGGGACAATCACCTTCCTGCTCCTGCTGGCCACACTATTCCTGATACAAGCCAGGATGCTGGTAGTCAGATAATTTCTTGAGCTTTTTGAAAACTCAGATTCAAAGCCCTTTTGCAACAGCTACCGTGAAGCAGTCCACAGCATCCCAGCTATCAGAAGGTTAGCAGGGAAAGGGCAGAGGACTGCACTAAAGAGCCAAGTTTTAATTAGGAATCTGGCACTGGGATCAAGGAGAAACTCATGATTTTTTGGAATAGTTGAGTCGTTTCCCCTCAAGTCACAATTCTTGTTTTTAAAAGAATAAGGGAAAAAGGAAAACCAATTACTTTTTCTAATGTTATCTTAAGAACTTACAGAATACCATTAAAACCCTGTAGTGTGTTTAGAGCTTCCTGGGGCATACCCGCAAACATACCTGCACCATGATGTTGTCACTAGAAGCTGCTTCTTGAGCTTCGTTGATCCACCGTTTGACTACGTCATAACTGATCTTCATCATATGCTGGAAGAAGCCACAAATTGAGACTGCAGGCAAACTAACATTAGAAGCGCAGTGAAGTACCATCAGCCTTGTTTTCAGCATTTAAGTTTAAAGACTTCAAGACAATCTAGGGCTTTGTTGTGTACTACAGGTAACAGAGTAACTCCCAAACACATAGTTTTTGTATGGATGTGCTTGTTTCAATAAAGAGAAAAGTAACTCTGAAAGTTTTTGTTTATGTTCAAACAGGACGGAAGACAATACTAGGACAATTCTCCTGCCTATGGTTAGTCTGGCAGGAAGACTTCAGTTGTCGGTATTCATACAGCTTTGTTTGCACCCTCAGGGTCCCCATACAGGCTCTACTCCACCTCATCAGCTGGACCTCTTACCTCCTGCTCTGCCTTCTTGATTTACCAATGCAGCCAGTCTCTTTATCCTATGCACCTATAAACCAGTTTTTCTTACATCTCAGTCTCAGACTACCATGCTTTCACTTGTATTTTCCTCTTTCATAAATATATTAACCTAACAAGATCTTTTCCAGCCTTTTCTCCTAAACAACGGAGAGAAAAACAGAGTGAACTTCTACATCTAGCCCTCCTACTACACGTGAGCAAAAATAATCTTGATTTGCAGTCTTATCAGGGCAGCAATTTCATGGATTTGCTTTTTGCAGAGCACAAAGCAGACTGCTTTTAGTTTCTGTTATAGAACTCGTACACTCTTTCACAGACACCAGTGTTAGCTGTTCCATGGCACAGAACAGGTTGTTCCTACTTACTCTCACCAAACCGATAAGCACTTCGGCGGTCATCAGCGTGCTTGACTTTGCAACACAGACAAGGCCCCTCCCCAGAGAAATCAATGTTCTACACTAATTGCATTGAGAGATGACTAAGCACTTTGCACTTAAAGTTATCACAACTGATGTACTGTGAAGTGACAGAACATTAAGGAAGGAGTTTTAGAAGACACAGTCTGCTTGAGACAAAGGAAACTCCATTGCTACTATCTTTTGTTTATTTTCCAGTGAGGAGATGAAGAGTCGCATCAAAGGAAAAGAAGATGAGGAAAGAACAAAACAAAGGCCAGGCAGAGATACACATGCAGCAGACCAGCCTTCCCAGCCACAACACAATGCACAGGTTTACCATAATCTACTGCTTTACTTACTAAGGAAGACACCAGTGCAGAACTAGACACACTGGGGACTTTGTCCACAATGGCTTGCTTCATGTATCTCTCAATGGCTTGTAACATCGTACCCTATGAAAGGGAAAAAGAAAAGCGTTGATACTTTGGAGGCAGAGCACAAAAGCAGTAGAAGGCAAAAATATATGCACAGCATATTCAAAAGACCCTCAGAAAAAAATCCTGAATGAATTCTGAAAATGCATACTTCTGTGAGGGAGAGATGAGTATCAGCTGCCCAGTCCTGAAGGTTCAGTGACATGATCAAAGTCTACAGCAAAGCAACCTCAGATCAGAAACTAGAGCTCCAAAGCTCCTGCCTCCTAACTCCATGTTTACAGTGCTACAGCTCCACAGAGCTGCTCACACCTGCAGAGGGCTTCAGAGCAGCACTCCCTAAAGCAGCAGTTCCATTACTACTGCAAGAATACACCCTGCAAGAGAGTAGTTTTTCTATTTTAAATACACTCATCATCTCTCCCAAGACAGTGATGTGATTTGCACTTACATCAGTGATTCTGCAGAGCGCTCTGATGGCTGGGCCTCGGTATACATCTTCCTTCCCTGTCATGTCTTTGGTCAAACTAAAATAATCAGAGATACCCTGTTAACACTTCTTTAGTATCTCGCTGTCTTGGTCCTTTTGTGACATTCACCTCAGCCCATTTAGCTGTTCTTCCAGCTGTTACCACATAACAGCTAAGCTCTAGTATTGGCTAGAAACAACTTCTTAATAATTAGCTATTTGAAAATTATTAACATCAGATTCTGTGGAAATACAGAATGTTACAAAAATGCATAGTCCATAATGCTGCTTTGCCATAGGTCTGGTTTATTTAGCTCAGCCATTCTCCTTCTTAATTGTGTTCTTTTTTACCACAAGAAATTTTGGGTTAGATAATAGTGAAGTGTAGTTTGCCAAACAGCTTTTAAAAAACAAAACAAAACAAAACGACAATCGCTTAGCACATGCCACGGATCCAATTTTTGCTCTCGCAACAACTGTAATGTCTATTCTGTAGTCAAAAAAATTGATAGTTCAGTTGACGGACTGAACTGAGCTTTGTTCTGCTTTTCCCTAGCTGCTCTGACAGCAAAGTGAAACAGAAGTCACAGCCTAAGTTTTCACAAAACCATCAAGCACCAGTAATTTAAAAAAATAAAAATAAAAAAACCCAAACAAGAAAACAAAATAGCAACCGATTGATAAACTGTAGGCAAGCCTCTTGCTTTTTTAGAAAAGTCCAATAACACAGTAGGAAAATAACGTTTTTTTATGGTGACACATACTCTGTATCATGGAACAGTTTGGTTTCCCTTGCTGTATCCTTTTTAAAGCATAATTACAGAAAACTACAGCAGCTAAACCAAATGCATTAAGATGCAGCTACTTGTTTCAGAGCCCCAATACTGTGTTTTCTGTAGGTTCTACTACCTGCTTGTGACAATGATGACGTCCTCAGAAATATTGGCCATCTCTTTGATAGTAAGGTAACACATTCTTCTAAGGGTTTGCTGTGAAAGTGTATTGCAGAAAACCATTAAACTCAATGGCAATTATGAATAAACACTTCCTAGAAGTCTTAAAAGTTAAATAAACTTTTAAACAGAATGCTCTCTTCCCCACATCTATACAAAGTCATAATCACACAAATAAAAGCACGTTTGGCAACTGGACAACAGCCTTACTCCCTGTTATGAAACAAACAAGGAGAAGAATAAGCGATATATATCTTGTAAAATGAAAAGACTAAAAAAGAAAATAATCCACATGTTAGTGATGAACAAAATGATACATCATGGAGAAGCCTCACAAGTATCAGTTAAAAGCAACTTCCTCGAACCTATTTGTTATTGTAAAAGAAAAATAGAAATGTGCAAAGAGCACTGACACTTTAATTCTTTAACAGCAAATGACATATTTACATTTTAAAAAAACCCTCCTTTCTAAAATGTGGATATGAGAAAGATCTCAAACACTCTGTACTTCAAAAATCTTCGTTCCATCTTTAAACCGTTACATGTGCAACCTTCCTCAGTCCAATCTCTAAAAACCTGAAGTGCCAATTCATTTTTAACAAAAATTAATGAGACCTGTCACATGAAGCATACACCCCTGAGCTCTTACACTCTCTGCAAAAGAGATCAGAGAAGGATTTTACATTGGACAAAGTCCAAAGTTTAATCCAGCATTTTTAGGATGTTCTCATCCCTTGACTCCATGCAGATTCATGAATAGAGCAAGTTGTTCTAGGGAATAGCAGCATTTGATCTACAGGCAATTTTTAAATTCTATTTTGAGTTAAGCAGATGGGGATTATTTGCAAATGTAAGAAACAGTCACAAAATTATACTGATTTGTATATTAAGGCTTTCTGTCATTATTCACTTTCTTTATAACAGTAATTCAACTCAGAAAAAAACACCCCACCACAAAAAACAACCTGCAGAAGTAACCATATGTTATTATTCAGTCATTTGTTTCCAAACCATGAATTGCCTTCAGCAAACACTTTGCATGCAGAGCTTGTTCTCTGAAGTACTTGCCACACTCTCCTCCCACATCCCAATATCCAACTGTTTTGTAATTACTGTAAATCCAGACAAAACCAGGGAGACAGCAAGTGGTAAACACTAGGTACTCACATCATTAGATTGAAATAACCTGGTCATTGCAAAAAAAGCTTCTGTGGCCTCAGTGGTTCCGAAGTGTTCACCCTGAAAATAGCACACAAGAAGCGAGAGAAAAAACACTGTCATTATTCAGCCGCCTCCACCTTTCAGCCCTGACTTGTAATACCTACCCACACACCAAGAATCTTTTCTTTGAGAGACTTTTTCTCGTGTTAGAAACAGTCTCTGCCTCACCTTGTGCTTCCTGGGGAGTACATGCCAAGTTTACCACCATTATCTACTTGGTTTCAATATAAACGCCATCCACAGTGGTGCAGCGATGGAATAGTTTGTCAAGTAGCCTGTGTTCCCTCTTTTGCCATTAGCGTGTCAGCAGTTGGGTTTGTGTCATGCTTGTTAACCAGAAGGACTCCCTTGCTTAAGAGGGACTTACTTAAAGATGACTGGTGCCAATTAAGACTGAAGAGCACAGGTCCCTCCTAACTGATTGTAACTCTAGTTAAATACTGCCTGACATGCAGGAAACGTGATCTACATGGATACCTAAAGAAAATCTCCTTCCTTATCATGCTTCCATTTTCTCTCCAAACAAAAAGACACCTTCTGCTTCATCACCTCCCAGCCTATGTTCTTACTTCACCTCGGTTACTCCTACGTTAGCTGGGCAAACACAAGACGCTCTTTAATTGCGCAGTGCTGTGGTGATCACAGACCAACCAGCAGCTCTTACTTCGCACGCAGAAAAAAAGTCTTAAAAGCTTCAGTGACACATACCTCACTCACGCTAGTGGCTAAATTGGAAGAAAGAACATGATACTACAGCGTAAATACTCAATTTCTGATCTCTGTAAAAGCTACCTCCCAAATCTGACAGGAAAATGTATAAAACTTTCACACTGAAAATTATCAGAAATTAGCCTCAGGAATATTCATTCTGGCTGGGAGGAAATTATAACGGTTACCTGGTTCAGCAAGTAAAGGATCTTGGTAAGGATGTGCAGGCATCTTCGTGGATTTATAGGGGTCTCATTAAAGATACGTGCCTACAAACACAGCATAAATACTGGGTTACAGCGGACCCCAACAACAATTTCTCCTTCACCATAAAAAGTAAACCAATTTGTTTTCAATCAAGTAGCTTATAACTTTTTTAATTCTAAAAATGTGTCCCAACAAGCATATTCCTGTCATTCAGCTCACGCATGTTCAGTTTGCTGGGTGGGCAGCACTCTGAACAAAGGACAACGACTCAGTTTACCATCTGGAACTAGCAAAAATACTTTAAAATAAAAGCATAACAACGTACTTCTTTCCATAGCATCTACAGTCCAAACACTACTTAGCACTAGTCTGTAGGAGGACAAAATTGAAATTATTAAGTTCCTACTTAGAGCTTTTTTGCACCCACCAAAATTCCCTATTATTTAACCACATGTTCACCTCGCCACTTGCAATTATTCTTCGAGTACACAAAGAGAAAGAGGAAAATCCACTACACAGTACATTGAACAAGTGCAGGAAAACAGGCAGATCACCTCTGCAGAAAGAGCACCCTGTATGTTCAGCATGGAAAGCAGAAGCCACATGTAATGTAATTACCATACATAAACCCCTCAGAGTAACTTCCTGTGTACTTCATTTACATACCCTGTGATTTTAAATTAATTATATGAATTTAGCCATTGACATTTCCCAAGAGTTGCACTGTAAAACTTCCTTAAGCTGTTAACACTTCCTGAAGGGAAAAAAAAAAAAAAAGAAAGAAAAAAGAAAACAAGAAAGAGTTAAACAGTATTATACTATGATTATTCATACCTCCTGAAGCACAGCACTCTTCTCCAAATGCTGGAAAGGATTAGAGCCACTACCTGAGGAACAAAAGAGACCTCTCAGTTAAGGAAATGCATTCTTCACAAAAAGCAACAGAACTGAACATGCAGGAACAGCCCCTAAACTTTACAAAAACACCTCAATGCTGCAGCGACACTCCTCTTGGAATAACTGGTGTTCTCCATCAACAGCTTTGAATCCACTTTCTTAAGCTGTGTATTCAGAGTTACAGGAAAAAAAAAAAGGCGGGAGCGGTGGGCACTTTACACATAGCTGGAAGGTGAGGAAGAAGAAAGGTGTTTACTAGTAAATTTGCCTTAATACTCCCTTTACATAAAACTGTTTACTTTTTTTTTTTTTCCCCCTCCTAGTTCCCCTGTTTTTATTACTTCAGGCACAGAAAGCACAGAAGGCATCAGGGCAGAGCTACTGATCAGGATCTGAAATAGAAGTCTATCGATCAATGCACCACTAAAATGGGCTACTCAGCAAACTCCAAAAACGGTCTGGCTACTGCACATCACAAAATTGTTAACGCTAGACTATCTCCATGCTGTAATGTCTCAGCCTTTTAACAGCCCAGATCCAGCTGTTGAGAGTAATTAACTTCTTGGAGCTGATACTTCTCTGTCAGCAGCATACAGAGGAGACCAGCCTCCTAATCCGCATTCACCGTGAAAACACCACTCAGAGCCACTGTTACAAACATGTAAATCCCTCCAAACCCTCACTACTGCTTCTGACCCTTTTCCTCCAGCAGCAATTTCCCATTTTCAGTTCGTTCATTCTTCAGTTCTCACACCCCAGGCAAAATGAAACTGAGAATGAAATGAAACTCAACCCAGCTGGGCACATCTTGCGGCTCAGAAGACCTCTGAGTAGCAGCAGCACCAGAAAATTCAAGACGGCATCAGTTACTACAGGAAACCTGAACTTAATTTCCAGACGATTTTGTTGAGCGAAAACGTACAGGTGATGGCTTTATTCACCACATCTATGCCTGATGTGATGGGTTATTTCCCGCCTGCCAAGTACCTGAAGGTACAAGCCCTGCGTGGTTGGTGACGGCTGCTGGCCCGCTACCAGGCTGAGGTGCTGACTCCGGTCAAGCCCTGCAAGCACCGCTCCTCCTCGCCACGGCAAGGGCGGGAAGAGGCCGCCAGCCGCAGCCCTCAGGGAACCGGTTCCCTCCGAGCGCGGCCTCAGGGGTCCGGGGCGGGCCCTGCAGCTCGCCGACCATCCTGAAGGGCCGGGGGAGGCTCCGAGGGAGGCCGGGACACCGGAAAGCAGAGGAGACCTCCTCCATCAGCGGCCGTTATCCCCCGTCACCTCAGCGGCCGTTACTCACTCCCTCACCTCAGCGGCCGTTACAGGCCGCGGCGCGCGCTGGGCGCCTAACGATCGCTCCCCTCAGGGCCATGCCGCCATGCCCGCCCTTGAGCTCGCCGCCACCTCCCTCCCGGCCGCCGCCACCACCAGCCCCGTACCGGACTCCTCGTCCTTCTTGTCAAACTTCTTAATCATGTCGCCCCCAGTCGCCTCCCTCCCTTCGAGCTGCACCGCCGAGGGATCTTCCACCGGAAGGCCCGCCTCCCCGCCTTATCCTCAGCGATCTGATTGGGCCGTGAGCTGTCAGTCAACGCCCTAAGCGCTTAGGGCCACTGGGCGCCTTCCGTCTCTCCAAGCCACGCCCCCTCACCCGCTATTGAGGGGGCGTGGCTGAGCCAGGGCGGGGTAAAGGCGCGTCTTAAAGGAGCCGCGCCGCCATTTTGTGAGGGGATGTTTAGCCTTGACTGACTGACTGACTGACTGACTGACTGACTGACTGACTGACTGACTGACTGACTGACTGACTGACTGACTGACTGACTGACTGACTGACTGACTGACTGACTGACTGACTGACTGACTGACTGACTGACTGACTGACTGGAGAACCAACCATCTGAGCCCCTCGGCAAAAAAATAAGCACACATTTCAGCCACCGGCTCCCCTCAGGAGGGGGAGGCGAGGTGCCTTTGCCCAAACGCCGAGGTATTTTGGCAGCAATGGCAGTGCCTCGCTGGTGCGCCCTGAGGAGGCCACTGCTTCCCTCCTCCCTGCCCCTTCTAAAAATAATAAAGCTAAAAAGGAGCTGTCGTAAGTTATTAACACCTCAAACCAGGTCTTTCTGAAAGGTGGGGCGCAAACAGCCTCCTTCAGGGTGATGGGACCCCTGAAAAACCCCAGGGATGATGCTGATCCCCCATCGTGGCACCATTCCCCACAGCGACGGCCAACCCCTGAGGCACCGGAGGGGTTTGCTGGGTGGGAGGTGCTGCTGAGCCGCTAAGCAAGCCACCGTCCATGCTGGAAGCCATCGCTGCAGGGCACGGGGCTGGTTCTGGAGAAGGGCAGAGGGGGACAAGGGCTCTGGCGGGCAGGTCGCCATCTCACATCATGGCTGGGCCAGTGCCGGGCCTGTAAGAAAGTGCAGGTGGTTCCTCAGCGAGGCGGCCCCAGCATGGCTGAGTTTCATGTTGGGGCAGCCTTGGGTGTGTTATTTGGGCACGTTTCGGGGCCAGCTGCAAAACTGGATCCTGCCTACCTCAAGCACCCACTGAGTGAAGTGCTTGAGGGTTCCCCTGGCTTTCATCTGCCCCTTCTCACACTTACTGTGTTGCTTTGCAGGTGGAAGATTGGTGAGGTGAGAGATGGAGATGCAGAATGCTTGGCAGGTCTTACTAATGAGTATTATCACAGGTACTGTGATAATTGAGCCAACAACGTGTGCTTGCAGCCCAGAAAGCCAACGGTATCCTGGGCTGCATCAAAAGAAGCGTGGCCAGCAGGTTGAGGGAGGGGATTCTGCCCCTCTACTCTGCTCTGGTGAGACCTCACCTACAGCCCTGCATCCAGCTCTGGAGCCTTCAGCACAAGAAGGACATGGACCTGTTGGAGCAGGTCCAGAGAAGGCCACAAAAATGATCCAAGGGCTGGAGCACCTCTCCTATGAGGCCAGGCTGAGAGAGTTGGGGTTGTCCAGCCTGGAGAAGAGAAGGCTGCAGGGAGACCTTATTGCGGCCTTTCAGTACTTAAAGGGGGCCTATAGGAAGGATGGGGGCAATCTTTTTAACAAGGCCTGTTGTGACAGAACAAGGAATAATGGATTTAAACTAAGGAAGAATAGATTTAGACTAGACATAAGGAAGAAATGTTTTACAGTGAGGGTGGTGAAGCACTGGCACAGGTTGCCCAGAGAGGTAGTAGAGGCCCCATCCCTGGCAACATCCCAGGCCAGGTTGGATGGGGCTCTGAGCACCCTGCTCTGGTTAAAGCTGTCCCTGCTCCCTGCAGGGGGTTGGGCTGGATGGTCTCTAAAGGTCCCTTCCAACCCAAAGCATTCTATGATTCTACTTTTTGGAGTATTTCAAACTCTGAAATCTCCTGGAGGGGAGTGAGCAAAGCCCCGGGGCCCAGGTCCTTGCTGCCAGGCAGGTAACTGGAGTGAGGAATTTCTGCTGCATCTCAGATTAGCACCGTTTGCGAGCCAAATGTTTTCCTCTCCCTCCAAAATCCCTGTGGCTGCAGCTGAAGCCTTGGAAGGACAGATCCTAGCAGCACGCTGCTGGCAGTATATTGCAATGCCTGGTACCTGTTTGCATGTTTTGAGCGGCTGGATTTTCCTGTTTTTTCTCCTGCCAAGAGGAAGGGGCCATCCTTAGCAGCTGCTTGCTGCTCCTCTTCCCTCAGACCAGGAGGCAAAGAGATACTTTCCTTTAAGAGGATCTCATCAGTAAGGCTTTTCTTTTCTTTGCCAGTGTGATACCCTGAGGACAGCCCTGTTAACCTTCTACATTCAGATGGAAGAAGCTGTCATGTCCTTTTGCTCCTACAGACCCTGATTTTCAACAGAGGATCTTCTGCTTTCAATTGCTTTTAGAGATTATTTCTTTGGCTAGGGGTACCCCTGCTCCTCTTAGTATAAAATGAGAAGCCCATCTCTTGTCAGAAATACTGAGGGAATGGATCAGGTCTTTGGACTGAAGATGAAGCATTACCGAGCATGGAGCTTGGCATTTACAAAGGGGAGAAGTGGAGAGCCCCGTGTAAAGGGAAGAGCTGTAGTGAAGAGCAGACAGGATAGGGGGGCTTTGATAATTGCAACATTAAGGTCTGGATGCTACATTAGTTTGATGTAAGTTAGGGGAAGAGGCTGAGAGGAGGCAGCAACACAGAAGAGAACAGAGGATGGAAGAAAAGGAGAAAGAAAAGGCAGCGAGTGTAGAATTGGTTGTCCCAGTAAAATATTCAAGATGGCATGTCATGCTTTATCTCACCTGTGATGTGCTCATGTTTCATCATCTAGGAAGTGCTGGCCCACGTGTCCATAAAAGTTTAGCTTAATCAACTTAAAAATAGATTTGTCAAGCTGATGCAGCTTCTTCACACGAAAAAAGCTTTTGCTATTACACGGAGGTCTTAAATGGTGACCAGTGTCATAAGTGATGATACGTATGGGTCCCTGCTGCTGGTTGTGTGCAGGATGAATTGCTTGTAGGGGTTTAGGATGACTACGGCTGCCAGAGCAGCTTTTATTTAGGGGGCTGAGAAGTGTCTTCACTCACCACAATTAAATCCATAATGATTGTCCCATCCCTGGAAACATTCAAGGCCAGGTTGGACGGGGTTCTGAGCAACCTGGGCTAGCTGAAGATATCCCTGCTTATTGCGGGGGGGTTGGACTAGGTGACCTTTAAAGGTCCCTTCCAACCCCAACCATTCTGTGATTCTATGATTGCAGCTTTGCTGCAGATGGAGATGGAGAATGGAGAATGTCTGGTGGACTTTTATAGATCTTGTTGAGTGGCTTGTGTAGGCTGGAAAAGGAGAATCTTCTATCTTATGATGCATTGTTATCCGTGGACTGGAGTGGAGCGTACCAACGCCATGTTTCACCTTCCTCACACCCTCTGGTCCTCCTCCTACAGCTACCCAAGGAATTGAACCCACAGTCAGTGGGTATGGTTTCTTGTTATGTTTAATACAGTTTCAGTGTGGAGCATCCCAAAACCCACATCCTCTTCCCATTCCTTAACTACGTGCTCTAGTTGCCTGCACAGTGTAGCAGGGCTAAGGGATCAGCTCGTTGATCATGGGAATGATCAACGATCCACTGAACCCAGCGGATACTGTTTGATTTCTGATTTCCATTAAATCATTTATGTGATCTGCTGCACTCAAAACCACACAGTCATTGTCCCAAAGTTCAAAATCAATATCCCAGAACACTGAATGTTCCTGCCTTAGAGCTGTGACTCTCTGGCCCTCAACACAACTTGATAGTTTAAAAAATAAGCTTGTTCCTTGTGTATTGATTATCTGTGGAGTATTTTACCATTCAAAGTTCCTTTTTGGTGTAAAACACCATGTGGTTACAATTCAGCTCAGGGAGGTGATTGTTTGTTATGATCAGTGTTGTCTTATCTTGATTGAACAGTGAAGATCTGACCATAACCGCCATGCATCTTCTGCAGCTATTGAGAAGTTTCTGAAATGCATCACTGTTAGATGGTGTAAAGTCTCTCTCCTGTACCGGGATGAAAGGGAGGGCTGAATTAGAAGAACCAGCTCCATATATCCATTTTACAATTACAGAAGTAGGAGACCTGTCCTCCTGCACCAACCTTGAGTTGCCTGGGCCCACTTTTTGCCGAGGGGATAACCTGGAGACACCCCTGTCTCCAGCAGAAGCACGCAGAATGTAAGAAGAATCACCCTCACACCAGCACTCCAGTGGTCACCAGGTGTATTTCCATAGTGATTCCATATCACCAGTGATTTCCATAGCTGGACTGTTGTGTTTAACAGGCATTTGTGTCTCTCCTGTGGAGTTGTCTAGATCATGTTTGAACCAGCTTCTCTTTATCTGTGACAGCTGTTCCTCAGAGAAGGGCTCAGGCATATAAGGGCTTAGGCACTGCATCTGCTCCAGCCTGCCTGCTGGAGTAAGTAATATTTTATCTTGAAGGAGCATGCATTACACCCTCCGTTATGCTGGTGAAATGACCTCCCATGGGTGGCAGATCAGTGAGGTTTGATCCTAAGACCTCCAGACGTCAGTGTAGGTGTCACCTGAGCTAGAGAACATATGCCCCAAGGACTGCTCTGCCTGTCCGTTTGCTTTTGAAGGATCTAATCCCAGGGCATTTTTTTCAGTTTTTAGTGGTATTTTTCTTCTTATGCAGACTCAATGGCAACAGCAACTTTAATGAGAAGGAGTAATATGAAAATATAACTCACCCCTCCTTTGGTCACACTGGGGAAGGACCATGCCCTGAAACATGCAGTCTTTCATCCACAGAGAAGTTCTGTAAAATGAAGTGCTCACTATCTGTCAGCCCCGTAGCTGCCTGGGACTGGACAAATTGCCCCTGCCCTGAGTGCTGTGTCCTAAAAGGTGACGACTTAGTATCAACAGCGACATTTAAGATGCTGCTGCTTCCAAGTGAAACAGCAGTTAATAGCTTTGCAGAGTTGGGATGTTAATCCACTGGTGTAGCCAGCATGTTTGCTAGCAGAGGAAACGGTGCTGCCTTCACTTACCAGGTTGGGAATGTTGGCATGCTCTTTCTCATGCCGTAAGGAAACTCTTTTCATGCTTGCCACCTCTGGGGATAAAATGAAAACAAGGTAATACGTTAGCAAATATGGTAATCAAAACCTGTATCTTGCTAAATACAGTAGCACTGATCTCTGCAGACACTTTAGGTGATAAAGCAGTCTGAGATGATAAAACATTAGGTCATGATTGCATTTATAAGCAACTTTCTTTTCAAAGCTGGACTTCGCCTAGTATTTTAGTAACCCAGTCATGAAAGAGATCTTATTTTCATCACAGTTGCCCAAATTCTCCTGCTTATAATGCTGTCTCCTTATGTTTACATGGGATTTTTCACAATCAAGGACATTATAAAGACTCTTGTATGGTAATGTGCAGGTATTTATACTTAACCATGTTACTTTCATGGGCCACTGAGGTGCAGCCAATTTTGAGCCAGAAAGTTTAATAGTACAGACAGTAATTTTGGGCAAGACACAAAGAACAGAGTGGCCATTTCTCAACTACTCAAATGGGAACAGGGCCAACTTCTGACTTTATTACGTTTTCCTGAAGAATTCCTAGAGAATAAGTTAAGATAGTTGTTTTCCAATTAAAAAAAAAAAAAAAAAAGACAAATAGGCTGGAGTGGTGGATGAATTAATTCAGTGTCTATTTTTGTAGAATTGTGAAATGCACGGGAGGAAAACAATCTAAAAAATGTCATGAATATCACAGAGTTACTTCATGTTTCTGTTTTTCCTTTCCCATACTTTGTCTGGACATCTCCAGTCCAGACAACCACTCTCTCTCATATTACATTTGTCAGCTGTGAAAAAATGATTGGCAGTGCTGCAAAATAAACAGTACAGCTAAGAATCTCAAACACCATTTTATATAACTGCTCGAGTGATTGAGAAACTTCTTTCCCACCAAGCGCTGCAGTACACTTTATACTTGTTTTGCCAAATGGGAGAAGTTTACTGCATTCAAAAACCCAGTGGCTTTTAAGAATTTAAGCCCCTTAGGCTATTCGGAAGTTTTTGAGACCTCACTAAACAGCATTAATTTTCAAACAAACAGCTTGACCTGTACAAGCAAGGTGGAGGTGGCATTTCACTCAACTCTTTTTCTTCCATGTTGTAGCTGTTCTCCAGCTCGGCACAAGTTCAAGGTGAGATCCAGCTGAGAAAGCTGGGGCTGCTTTACCTTTCTGATCACCGGGGAGAATCACGGCTGTGCGTAAGTCATGCTGGAGGTACTGCTACCGCGGTCGTGGTGCCACCAGCATGCCCTTCCTTGCTTGTCTCTGTGACATCCTCACATTCAGTGCCAGGACATCTGCTCACAACATTAATTAAAATTGACAAAGATGGAGTGTTGTTACTAATGTGACACTGTGTGAAATGTTTGAAGGCAGAAGTCAAAAGATGTGGATGGCTGCTAATTGTCCTCCCTTTGACAGCAGGGCAGAATTAATCTTCCTGAGTACTGGGTGTCTCAGAGTTAGGCATCCTGTTTGGGCTTCATTTTCAATGGCAAGAAGAATGTAGCTTCAGAGGGTAATTTATCTGAGATAACTGTGTTGGGACATCTCACCCAGAAATTCCCAAATTATTTGCTGACCGGGTCTGAGATGTCTGCAAAGGGCTTAAAGGCAGCTCTGCACCCCCTGCTCTGAAAAATTGAGGTAACAAAGTACCCTGTGAGAAAAAGTAAAAAATTATCTGTAACAGGACCAGGGCAAAAAAGCATTTATGTATGCATGCTAAAAAAAAGGATTGTAAATGTTGTGCAGAACCCTGAATTGAATTACATGCAGCTGCAGCAGGTGGGTTGACCCTGGCTGCACACCAAGTGCCCACCAAAGCCGCTCTATCACTCCCCTTCTCAACTGGACAGGGGAGAGAAGATATAATGAAAAAGCTCGTGGGTCAAGATAAGGACAGGGAGATCACTCACCAATTACTGTCATGGGCAAAACAGACTCGACTTGGGGAAAATCAGTTTAATTTATTGCCAATCAAAACTGAGTAGGGTAATGAGAAATAAAACCAAATCTTAAAACACCTTCCCCTCACCCTTCCCTTCTTCCCAGGCTCAACTTCACTCCCAATTTTCTCTACCTCCTCCCCCCCTGAGCAGTGCAGAGGGACGGGGAATGGGGGTTGGGGTCAGTTCATCACACATTGTCTCTGCCGCTCCTTCCTCCTCAGGGGGAGGACTCCTCACACTCTTCCTCTGCT
Source organism: Pelecanus crispus (assembly GCF_030463565.1). Taxonomy (NCBI): domain Eukaryota; kingdom Metazoa; phylum Chordata; class Aves; order Pelecaniformes; family Pelecanidae; genus Pelecanus; species Pelecanus crispus. The sequence goes on from NC_134643.1 coordinate 1,949,010, forward strand.
CCAGCGTGGGGTCCCTCCCACAGGAGACAGTCCTCCATGAACTGCTCCAGCGTGGGTCCTTCCCATGGGCTGCAGCTCCTTACGAACTGCTCCAGCGTGGGTCCCTTCCATGGGTGCAGCCCCTCAGGAGCAGACTGCTCCAGCGTGGGTCCCCCATGGGGTGCAGCCCCTCAGGAGCAGACTGCTCCAGCGTGGGTCCCTTCCATGGGTACAGCCCCTCAGGAGCAGACTGCTCCAGCGTGGGTCCCCCGCGGGGTCCCCAGCCCTGCCAGCAAACCTGCTCCAGCCTGGGCTCCCCTCTCCGTGGGTCCACAGGTCCTGCCAGGAGCCTGCTCCAGCGTGGGCTTCCCATGGGGTCACAGCCTCTTCAGGCACATCCCCCTGCTCCAGTGTGGGCTCCTCCCCGGGTGCAGGTGGATCTCTGCTCCCCCGGGGGCCCCCATGGGTGCCGGGCACAGCTGCCTCACCGTGGGCTGCACCAGGGCTGCAGGGGAATCTGTGCTCCGTGCCTGGAGCACCTCCTGCCCTCCTTCCTCACTGACCTTGGTGTCTGCAGAGTCGTTCCTCTCACATGTTCTCACCCCTCCCTCCAGCTGCAGTTTGTGCCCATTTATTTTTTCCCCCCTTCTTAAATACATTATCCCAGAGGTGCTACCACCGTCGCTGATGGGCTTGGCCTTGGCCAGCGGTGGGTCCATCTTGGAGCCGGCTGGCATTGGCTCTGTCAGGCATAGGGGAAGCTTCTAGCAGCTTCTCACAGAAGCCACCCCCTGTAGCCCCCCCCACTACCGAAACCTTGCCACACAAACCCAATACACAAAGGAAGAAATCAGTCTGAGGAATACTCCCATTTAATAGCTTTTATTTAAAATAAATTCACAGTATTTCAAATCCTAGCCAAAATGTTCTCAGTTTTTAATTTTTCTATTTTCCTTATGCTGTGATTCAGCAATTAGTAACACTGGAGCTGTTCACTGCTCCATTATTAGCAATTCAAATATAATTTGCATCAAGTGTAAACTAGTATTGCTTTAGCTAGCACTAGTATTATGCTCTTATTCACTTTGCAGGCTGGGAAGAGCAAACAATACCTGATCTGGCATAGGGCCAGCTGATACATGAGGAATTCATCACCATTTTTTGAACCAACTTCAAACAACAGATGGAATTTATATTGGATCAGTGCTTTGCGACATATAGTTGTAGTAGGGCTTGATTCAGTTCAAAAGTTTTAAAGCTAGATTTACTTATCATTAAACCATGGCCTTAGAAACTGTATGTTTCTTTGTCTGTGAAAGCGTATTAGACCTGCTCAGAAAAAATTATCGAAGCTTAAGATACAAGTGACCCTGCAAGGTTACTCTGGGTAGTATTTTCTGTGTTGGCCTTAAAACCCCCAAATTCTGATATGTGTGTCGGCAAAGTATTACCCTGATGGGCCAGAAGGCAATATAATAATGCTGCATAACATTGCCTCAGCATCCTCTTGCCCTGTTACAGTGCACAAAGGAACAGTAGTTCTGTGTAACCCTCAGTACAAGAAGGACATTGAGTTGCTGGGGCATTGCTGGAGCGTGTTCAGAGAAGGGCAACGGAGCCGGGGAAGGGTCTGGAGCACAGGGCTGGTGGGGAGCGGCTGAGGGAGCTGGGCGTGTTCAGCCTGGAGAAGAGGAGGCTGAGGGGAGACCTGATCGCTCTGCAGCTCCTGACAGGAGGGTGCAGTGAGGTGGGTGTTGGTCTCTTCTCCCAAGCAGCAAATGACAGGATGAGAGGAAATGGCCTCAAGGTGCACCAGGGGAAGTTTAGATTGGTTATTAGGAGACATTTCTTCATGGAAAGGGTCATCAAGCATTGGAACAAGCTGCCCAGAGAAGTGGTTGAGTCCCCATCCCTGGAGATATTTAAAAGATGTGTAGATGTGGCACTTGGGGACATGGTTTAGTGGTGGACTTGGCAGTGCTAGATTAATGGTTGGACTTGATGATCTTAAAGGCCCTTTCCAACCTAAATGATTCTATTATTCTATTATTATTCTAGTAAAATAGCCAGCATGTGTGTAGAAGTTGCAGTCACATCTTCCTATGGATGAAACTTTCGTTTTTGTAAGTTCCCTGTGCTAATATCCGACCCTCTCACATCCACTTTGGAAATTCACAAGGCCAGACAGGATATAGGTGAGAACGGGTTGGACAGTATGAACAAATCCAAAGCCATATTCATCCTTAGGTGGTTGACATTAACTAGTAAAATCCCACTGTTCTGCCATCACAATCTATGCAGAAAACTCTGCAAAAACACAAAGCCAGAAGTTGCTTTGTGGAAGCACCTATCATAGAATCATAGAGTCTCCTATGACAATGACCCGTCTTTTTTTCTTTATGCACGGGGTTTTGATGCAGGGCATAGGCCAACTTAGCCTCGATGAGACCTCCAAGCTGGATGAACCATCATCCTCGTTGTTCGGTTCCACTTGCAGGGCTTCATTCCTATTATGTAAGGGCCCCTGGGAAGGTGGGGCAGCCAGAGGAGACACGCTTACTGCATCAGGTAGGAACTTGTCACCTTTGACCCCTATCCCTTAAGTCACTGTGTTCATCCGGGCAGAGAGAGGGTAGGGAATCCTCCGTATCCTGTGTCCTGCCTGCCTGTTGGGCCTGTCTCAGGGAAGGCAGGATGAGATTCCAATAGTGTATCTCTCTCATGCTCTCCCTGATACTCCTCAAGCTGCTCACCTCCTCCCGGAGCTCTGTCACTAAGCCGAGGAATTCCTCTACCTGGGTGCACGTCCCACAGGTGTGCTGCAGCCTGACACCTGGGTGGCAGCACATTCCCACCGGAGCTCCGTCTGGGAAGCTGCCTCAGTCGTGGGTGCAGAGCTTAGAGAGGCCATGGCTTTCTGCCGGGTGGATACCATTGCTCCTTCGCTGTCTTCCTACATGCCCTTATATCAAAAATACATTTCTCACCCCCACTGCATTTGTCTTTTGTAATGCCGCTTGTTATCCATCAGTCCCTTCAGCTTTGTCTTCCCATTTATAAGTGTCCCATCAGTCGCTCTGCTGCCTCCTTCGTGTGGTCTCTGTGTGCTGTAAGACACTTGCCAAACTCACCTGCTGGGCTGTCTGCTTAATGTGAGTTTTCTTGATTTGTTCTTAAAAATAAATAAATGCAATTTTGCTGGTTCTCTTTTCCAAAGATCTATTTGGTTTTTATACCACCCATCTGGCTATCTAGAAACCATCTAGCAGGCGACAGTTACATTACCAGTAAAGCTAAGTTTGCTATCAAGACCTTCCAGCACAGCAAAACGCTCCTGATGAGCTTGATTTACACAATAAAACACATCCTTTTCCCTCAAATGCTGAATTAAAAATGCAGCTTAAGTTGTCAGTAGGCTTGCTGTTTGTGGCTTCCTGCTTTCTACACTGCTGCTCCTTGGTACAGAATAAAAAAGAGACTTTCTGGACCCCTCCAGGAGGTTTCAGATGGAAGGCCAAGATGCATTCTTCTTGCATCCTTTCTAGCAGAGCAGTAGAAAGTGTCCTTTCCAGCAGACCAATATGATGGTGTCATGGAAGCAGTGACAAGAGGAGCCAGCTGGGAGGCACGCAGAGGAGCTGAGCGTAATGCGCCACAGCTGCCCTGGCTTTGCTAACATAGCAGGACCAAAGAGCTTAATTTCATAATCCAATCAACAAATTAGCAGAGTGGGGGAAGAACAACCATGAATCTGTTTGAAAGACCCAGTGGTAGCTGGTTTGCCATCAGCCAGGCAACTAGGACTGTCAGAACTGTGTCATGGTGCCAGGTATCTATTTATCTGGTTTGATATCCCAGGAAATGTCAGATGGATCAGCCTCAAAGCGTCCCATCTGCTATCAAGTCCCTGGTACTGGCCAGAAGGAAGATGAGCCCTATAAAAGGACATTGTGGATAATCTGTTACAAGAGCTGTCATTTTGGTCTCTGGAAAATTAGAGACTAGTTTAAGGTCTAGGTTTAAGGTCTAGGACTGGTTTTAGGTCCATTGTTTTGGATTAAATGTTTCTCTTTAATTCTATCCACAGGCAATACAGAAAAGTGACCAGCTGGTTTTGTGGGTAGGTTTTTGCTTGTAAGGACTTCTGCTGTCTAACAGTGTGTTGTGTTATGTGGCTTTCCCTTTCTGAGGTTCTGGGTTTACTACTTTCTCCTTTCACTTTGGCATGTGTCGTGGTTTAGCTCCAGGCACCATCTCAGCACCACGCAGCCGCTCGCTCACTCCCCCTACCCCAATGGGATGGGGGAGAGAATCGGAGGAGTAAGAGTGAGAAACACTCCTGGGTTGAGATAAGAACAGTTTAATAATTGAAATAAAGTAAAATAGTAATGATAATAATAACAATATAATAATGATAATAATAATATACAAAGCAAGTGATGCACAATGCAATTGCTCACCCCCCGCTGACTGATACCCAGCCAGTTCCCGAGCAGCGATTGCTGCTGCCCAGCCAACCCCCCCCAGTTTCTATACTGAGCATGACATCATATGGTATGGAATAGCCCTTTGGTCAGTTTGGATCAACTATCCTGGCTGTGCCCCCTCCCAGTTTCTTGTGCACCTGGCAGAGCGCGGGAAGTTGAAAAGTCCTTGACTGGCATAAGCAGTACTGAGCAACAACTAAAACATCAGTGTGTTATCAACATTCTTCTCCTACTAAATCCAAAACCCAGCACTGTGCCAGCTACTAGGAAGAAAATTAACTCTATCCCAGCCGAAACCAGGACAGCGTGCCATGAGACCTCTGTACTGTTCCTGAGGAATACACGCTTTCTCATAGTCCTCTCCAATGTCTTCGGAGAGTTTTTCCATATCTCTGAGCATTCAAAATTCCTGTTCTCTGCATTTCCTTGAGTTCACATTGTCTGCAAAATGGGATGACCACTACTGTCCACTAGTTCACAGGGAACAGGCTTGTTTTTCAATCGCATAATTAATGCAGAGGGATTGCACTTAATATTTCTGATTCTGCTTTTCTGTACAATCCAGCAAAGACAAATTCAGAACTAGTGTCCTGGTTTCAGTTAATTTTCTGCCTAGTAGCTGGTATAGTGCTGTGGTTTGGATTTAGTATGAGAATAATGCTGATAACACGCTGATGGTTTAGTTGTTGCTAAGTAGCATTTATACTTGTCAAGGACTCTTTAGCTTCCCATGCTCTGCCAGGTGCAGAAGAAGCTGGGAGGGAGCAGAGCCAGGACAGCTGACCCAAAGTGGCCAAAGGGCTATTCCAGACCACGTGAAGTCATGCTCAGTCTGTGAACTGCGGGGAGCTGGCTCGGGGACAGCGATCGCTGCTTGGGAACTGTCTGGGTATCAGTCAGTGGGTGGTGAGCAATTGCATTGTGCATCACTTGCTTTGTATATTTTTTTTCCCCCTTCCTTTTCTGTCCTATTAAACTGTCTTTATCTCGATCCATGAATTTTACTTTTTTTTTTTCCAATTCTCTCCCCCATCCCACTGGGGAGGGGGAGAGTGAGCGAACAGCGGTATGGTGTTTAGCTGCCTGCCAGGTTAAACCACAACAATTAGCTGCATTCTTTCAGTTGAAAGTTTGAATTACCGTTCAAGTATGATTAATCTGTCCAAATCCCCTGACACCATGCTTGTTTTCATGTAATTGTCTACAGTCTTCTGTAGGCAAAAATTCAAGTGGTGGACCAGAGTGTTGCAATAAAAATTGTTTGTTTTACTCTTCTGAGCAGCATAAGCTTGAACAACAAGCAGGTTCCCTTGGTCTCTGAAATGAGGGAGGTGTAGAGGACATCTTTATTTCCCTACTGTAATCATGGGACGTGCTGTTGGCTGAAGCTAAGAGGTGTGTTACACCATAAATAGTATATTATGGGAGGGAGGGAAAGAAGAAAGTGCTTGCAGTCTAGCTAGGTGTTTATACAGTCTTACTATTTGAGAGAAAACAGATTTGGGATCTTCCACGAACTGAGACCATGTGACAGGATGTATATGCTCTCCCGTTTATAGGGAAACATCAAGTACATTGGGTCACAGTGCGTCTTCTTGGTTTTTGTCCTAAAATCCCGCTCCTGCAAAGTGTGGTGATATTGGTTCTTTTCTCAATGCTACTGTAGGTCCAGCAGCAAACTGCCTTTTTATTAGATTTTTCCAATGATGTTAATTCATTGAATGCTTAAATGTATCTCTTAAAACATAAGCTACTCCATTTTGTTCAAGACATGGGCAACCTTCCTTCTGCAAGGTGGGAAGTTGTAGACAGTTACCATTAGCTTCTGCAGTTCTCCCCATGAATGAAGGAGAAATTAAGGACTCTCTTCCCTAATGATTACATCCAACAGCTTAAGAAAACAGCATTCGAAGGGGCAATTGCAGGCCAGTCCAAGTTTTGTAGATCTAAATCTCAACATCAGCTGAATACCAGGCAGCAGGCAGGACAGAGCAGAGGGCTTATTTCCATATTTCAAAGCAAGTGTCTCTGAAATGGTGGCTGCAAATAGTTAAATACCCCTTTTTTTTCGTCTCCTTACAAAATATCCCATGATCCACAAAAGTGAGAGAGGTAGTTGGTATTTTTTGCAAAACTACGTCTTGTCTTTCTGCTCATGCTAAAGCTTTACTAGTTTAGACATATGAAATAATTTGAAATCTTTGCAGATATCTTCTAGTCCTGGCCAGGATCTCTAATGGAAACCAGCTAAATTGTACCCAGAAAGTGCAAATTTTTCCTGCAGGCTCCAAGGGAGTTGAAGGCAACTGGGTTGAGTGGGATTATTTATTTATATTGCCGCTGCGTAAAGCTGGGAGAGATGTGTCCTCCTCTGCTAGTAGACTTTCAAAGTCATGGACCTGTTGACTATTAACAGGCATAGCATGGTGTTTGGTGAGTATTAGCACCTACTCAGACTTCTTCAGTAACCAATTCCCCACATGAGAGCCTGAGGTTAAGAGAGGAAATCTGTGTGTAAGACTGGCGTAGAGCAACTTTCAGAGCTGGAGTGATGTGGTTTTAACCCTCAATTCCAGTAACATAGGAAAAGAACTTGAAAAGTTACAGATATCGACAAAGAAAGACGAGGTGCTCCAAAATGTAATATTTTAGTTTGTCTTTTGTGTCTAGTAAAATATGGTATATATCACAACCATGATATATGAGCTTGGCATTCATCTTTTTGAAAACAACCCCCATATACTTGCATCTTATTGAAAGCTAAAAAAAATTAAGAATATGGATAGTTTCCAAGACTGAGTTCTTCACCATGACAAATAACTTGTTCCTACTATATAAACTGTTCCAGCATCACTTTTCTACAGTGATTAGTCCATAGCTCAGATTGTAATCTATCTTGGCTACTTATGCTATGATCACATCTGTGTGGAATTAACGCCAGAAAAATGCCTGCTCTTTTAAAAATTGTATTAATTTATAACGAATGTTAGCATTGTAAATGGCCCTTGGCTTCAAACAAGACATCTCATTTCAGAAAGTACAGATTAATGAAAAATAAGTTCAGTCTGGGGCTTTTTCCTCACTTCTTTTCTGCTACTGTTTTCAGAAATCCGTGTCATTCCTTGTTGGAAACCTAGTGCTCTGCACTACTTCATCACTTTATCTCTGAATTTAATTCACTAATGTGACTTTCCTACTTCAAGCGCAGGTCCAAACTCTGAATGCTTTGTTACTGGGGGTGAGGAGGGTCTGAATTTCATCCTCTTTGGCTAACTCTAGTGGCAGCACTCCTCAGCTGTCATGCAGATGTTAAGGCTCCACAGATGTGCTTGAGGTGCTGTGCAAGCCTTTCCCTCGCTGTGTTCACCGTCTCCCCACCTCTCTCAAGCTCCCCTGCTCTTGGATCCTTTGCCCCATCCCAAAGTCACAGCGGCAGCCACAGGGAGACTTTTCTCCTGCAGGAAGGACACACTTCTCGGTTGCATGTTTTCCTGTGCTTTATGCAAAGAAAGTGGGGGTTTTTGGTACCTTGACAATACTAAAAGGATTAGTAAGAAAAGCGGGAAGCTGTAAACGAGATATACAGAGACACAAACCCATCAGGCAAACATAATGAGGGTAAAGATGAGAAACAAACTTCATTACTCACGCTAATTGATGGGCTGTCAAGATACTGCAGGTGACCTGGGACTTTGTGGTTGACGTGGATGTGAACCTGCAGGTCCTGGATATTGGGGGAGTTGGTGAAACTGCAAACCAGTGAAGGAGTGTGCAGGGGAAGAGGATCAGGGAGGGAAAAAAAGGAGGAATAACCAGAAAAGGGTATACAAAGGGCCAGTTGGGTGTAAAACAGGGCTGGTCACTACACTTGTGTGACCCAACCCTGTGCCTGGTCACCACAGTCTGTCTGTCATCTTATCAAACCCTTTCTTAACTAGGTCTCTGCGTAATCTCACATCTCAGGGACGAAACGTGTCTAACCAGGAACAAGTTTGTTCTTTCAGAAGAAATTTCTCGCTTTAACCCCTCCAGCTTTCAGCTTTCTTTTGCTGTTGACTCTGGTGGCAACTTTTTATCTCATATTTGCTTCTCTGGATCTATGCAGAAGCCCGTGACTCTGCCTGGCTGCTCAGGTTTAGCATCCTGGAAAACTGCTTCACCAATACTTTATACCCTTGTTGCCATATGTATACATTACTGAAGTTGCTACGTGCTGAACACAAGTCTGCTGAGGTCATGGTTATACCTCTGATGACCTTCAGGAGCAGCAGCATCTGCTCAATCCTCTTCTGAACAGTGGCATGGAGGAAGGATAAGAATATATGGTATGAGAACTTTTAGTAACTATCTGGGGTAATGCGTCAGCTTGTAGTCTACTCCATCTTCCTTACTTGCATACCACTACATCTCCAAAAACATGGTTTAGAGTGAACCATCTATAAATACCAAGCTTGCAGCCCTTATGTGGATTCTTGTCAACATCTCTGCAACCCCCAGGAGGCCTTTGGGAAAGGCACCACTTTGGGTAGGCAACACTCAGTCCGTTAGCACAGGATGTTCCTTGCGAGCATTTATTTTTTCATGATGAAGAGAAGAAAAACAACCATCCTCCCAACAAGGACAAGCTGTGGGTGCTTCCCCAGGAGCAGCGGCTGCCTTTCTCCAGCCCCCCGCAGCAACGATGCATTGCTGCCATGTTCCCCATGCTGGGCTTTTCCCTCAAACTCACCATAAAGCCAAGCCAAAGCTTTCACAGTCTTGGCCACCTGCAGACAAGAGAAGAGTTGCGAAATAAAAACCAACCCACTGACAAACATGCTTTTTTCCCCCAGCTTTTAGTCCACTGTAACAAGCTATTTCCTTCGACCGCTTGTGAAGGTCAATGGACGTTTTCTTAAATTCATTACAAGGAGGGTAATGGGGTTTCTTTCAAGCCTTTCCGGTGATGCAGCACCATTTTCTCTGCACAAGGCTTTTAAAGTCAAGATTTTCAACTTACCATAACTTACAGCTTTCAACAGCAAATGGAGGTAGGCTTAATCTTACAGATATCAGCTTTAAAGATGAATGTACAGGAAGGATTTCCCCTACAGTGTGACACAATCTGCCTATAGTTTGTTACACTGTCTAGCAGCAAACAAATAATGTTATGCACAATTTTTTTTTTACCACGGGGAAAGGAAAAAGGAGACAAGCCCCATGTGACAGACATTTATGTGCTCCTGGAAAGTGATGGTAGAAAGAGCCATACAAATCTTCCATTCTCCTTTTCCTTATCAGACAATAAACAAATATGAGTAGAATTAATTTTGCTTTAAGAGAAATCCTCTGGGGATGTTATTGGCAGGCAAAAGGGGTTGTGTCCAAGCCTCCAGCTGGCAATTTTACAGCCTTGTGTTTGGTCAGTGGCTGCAATTTTGTGGTTATTTGTTCCAGTATAAGTAACCCTTGCCTCCTAGGATCTGATTTAATAGCATAAAATAAAGGCTTGTGACAAAAATCTACTAGGTCTCTTTGAGGAAAGGGTGCAATGCTTCTCACCAATAACGTTACAAACTGAGAACTGAAATTCCCAAAAGTCAGGAAACCCAGAAGTTACGACCCAAAGCAATCTCAAGACAGAAAACCCCTTTTATGGTTTCATCAATGTTTCCCACTCCACTCCCATCACCCCAAATGGAAAGGGAGCTAAATTTCAAAAAAATCCCAGTGGAGATCCCCTGCAAACCTCTGAGCTCCGCACACCCCACCCTGTCTCTCACTAGCCTCCTGCTAGATTCCTTGGTGGTAAAGTCACACTTCCAGAAACTCCCAACATGGAGCAATTTCTCTTGTGAAGCTCAGGAGCAGCTTTCGGAAAGGCAGGATCCTCTTCAGCTAGATGCCGCAAATGCAACAGGGGCTCATACCCATCATCTGGGTGTTCCTCTGGGCAGCAAACCCACCCCATTTCTACCAATTCTGCCAACTTATGTCCGAAACATCAAGTTTTCATAGAATCGTTTAGGTTGGAAAAAACCTTTAAGATCATCAAGTCCAACTGTTAACCTAACACTGCCAAGTCCACCGCTAAACCATGTCCCTAAGTGCCATGTCAACACGTCTTTTAAACATCTCCAGGGTGTCATGGAGGTACACTAAGACTAACCCAAATGAAGGACAAACTCGAACAACTTTATTCCACAAAACAGCCAAAACCACACAACAGAAACCAATGAGAAACAGGGGTAAACCAAAAATCAGTCAACACTCCCATAATATTTAACACGTAACAGGTTCGAGGTGTCGGTCGGGGTGTTACTACACATCAACACACACAGGAATGATGACCCAAAGTGCATGCACACCCTCGCTCACAGAGGGAAACTGTCTCACATGGGTACCCAGAAGATGTAATCGCTCACCTGGGGAGGATGGGCAAGGGCTCCCTCAAGGATCCATCCAGAAGAAAACACTCACCAAAAGGAGGTGAGGGCACTCAGTCCCGGGAAGTTTCCTCAGGTGGCGTCCCAACCCAAGGGGAGAGGCTTCCAACACAGACCTGCTGCTCTGAGAAGACCACTCCAAGGGGGTCTCCTGCAGCACCCCATTTATACACTGGGTTGGATCTGACCTGTGGTTATGATCTAGAAGCTTCTCTGAGCCAAGGTGCCTCATTGGCTGTGGGCCCTGTCTGTTAACTGAGGGGCCCCACCTCTCCTGCTGCCCCTACTGAGGGGTGTATGTGCCCGGGGGCACGGTGAGGAACAAAATGAGGGGCAAAAAGCTGGTGATCGCCATGTTAAAAGCCCTGATCTTCATCGGGGGTGGGGGCGGCGTGTACCTGTCACACAGGGGTGGTGACTCTGCCACTTCCCTGGGCAGCCTGTTCCAACGCTTGACAACCCTTTCCATGAAGATGGAAATTTCTCCTAATATCCAACCTAAACCTCCCCTGGCGCAGTGTGAGCCCATTTCCTCTCGTCCTATCGCTAGCTACTTGGGAGAAGAGACCAACACCCACCTCACTACACCCTCCTGTCAGGCAGTTGTAGAGAGCGATCAGGTCTCCCCTCAGCCTCCTCTTCTCCAGGCTGAACACCCCCAGCTCCCTCAGCCGCTCCCCACCAGCCCTGTGCTCCAGACCCTTCCCCAGCTCCATTGCCCTTCTCTGGACACGCTCCAGCACCTCAATGTCCTTCTTGCATTGAGGGGCCCAAAACTGGACACAGTATTCCAGGTGCGGCCTCACAAGTGCCGAGTACAGGGGCACAATCACCTCCCTGCTCCTGCTGGCCACACTATTCCTGACACAAGCCAGGATGCTGTTGGCCTTCTTGGCCACCTGGGCACACTGCTGGCTCATGTTCAGCCGCTGTCAACCAACACCCCCAGATCCTTTTCGGCCAGGCAGCTTTCCAGCCACTCTTGCCCAAGCCTGGAGCGCTGCATGGGGTTGTTGCGACCCAAGTGCAGGACCTGGCACTTGGCCTTGTTGAACCTCACACAGTTGGCCTCGGCCCATCGGTCCAGCCTGTCCAGGTCCCTCTGCAGGCCCTTCCTACCCTCCAGCAGATCGACACTCCTGCCCAACTTGGTGTCATCTGCAGACTTACTGAGGGTGCACTCGATTGCCTCATCTGATCATTGATAAAGACATTAAACAGAACTGGCCCCAATACTGAGCCCTGGGGAAGACCGCTGGTGACCGGCTGCCAACTGGATTTAATTCTATTCACCACAACTTTTTGGGCCCGGTCATCCAGCCAGTTCTTTACCCAGTGAAGAGTATGCCCATCCAAGCCATGAGCAGCCAGTTTCTCCAGGAGAATGCTGTTTGAAATGGCGTCAAAGGCTTTATTAAAGTCTAGGTAGACAACATCCACAGACTTTCCCTCATCCACTGAGTGGGTCACCGTGTCATAGAAAGAGATCAGGTTAGTCAAGCAGGACCTGCCTGTCATAAGCCCATGCTGACTGGGCCTGACCACCTGGTTGTCCTGTAGAAAGGTTTCCTATTGAAAATGTGCCGTTCTCAGGCATCACAATTCTCCAATTGGGCCAATATAAACTCTCGCACATAGTTTTGCTTATTGAAGATTAGATTCATAGAATTGTAGAATTGTTTAGGTTGGAAAAGACCTTTAAGATCATCCAGTCTGACCATTAACTTAACACTACCAAGTCTACCACCTTACTGAGGGTGCACTCAATCCCCTCATCCAGATCGTTGATAAAGATAGTAAACAAGACTGGCCCCAAAACAGAGCCCTGGGGAACACTGCTCATGACCAGTCACCAACTGGACTTCACTCCACGAACCACAGTTCTCTGGACTCGGCCACCCAGCCAGTTTTTTACCCAGCAAAGAGTACGCCTGTCCAAGCCATGAGCTGCCAGCTTCCTAAGGAGAATGCTATGGGAGATGGTGTCAAAGGCTTTGCTGAAGTCCAGGTAGTTGATCTTAGAGGTCCTTTCCAATCTTAGTGATTCCTAGTTTTTACTTTCATTAAAAATAATCCAGCCACCAAGCCAGGAAACATGAAATTGCTACTCTACCCTTAATTGGTTTAGTGGTGGACTTGGCAGTGTTAGGTTAATGGTTGGACTGGATGGTCTTAAACGTCTTTTCCAACCTAAACGATTCTATGATTATTTTTTAATGAAAGTAAAAACTAGGAATCATTAAGGTTAGAAGGGATGTCTAAGATCATCAGTCCAACTGTCAACTCAACAACACCATGCCTACTAAACCATGTCCCAAAGTGCCATGTCTACATGTTTTTTGAACCCCTCCAGGGATGGGGACTCCACCACCTCTCTGGGCAGCCTGTTCCAATGCTTGACTACTCTTTCCATGAAGAATTTTTTTCTAATATCCAATCTAAACCTCCCCTGATGCAACTTGAGTCCATTTCCTCTCGTCCTATTGCTTGTTACTTGGGAGAAAAGACCAACACCCACCTCACTGCACCCTCCTGTCAGGCAGTTGGAGAGCACGATAAGGTCTCCCCTCAGCCTCCTCTTCTCTAGACTAAATAACCCCAGTTCCCTCAGCCGCTCCTCATAGGACTTGTGCTCCAGACCCTTCCCCAGCTTCATTGCCCTTCTCTGGACACAGAGCTTGTTTTCACAAGGATCGCAAAAATCCTCACTCAGAAACAGTTATGACATGACTGGGTTTTATATGGCTTTTGAAAGAATGCTTGTAGAAGAAGGGTAAAGTCTTTGCAGACTGTATTTTCTTTACCACATCCCAGTATTATTACCCTCAGCCATTTCTTGCATAGGCTGATTGTGAACTCTAACCTGCTGATTGCTTTTCATAACGCTCATCATATGAAATCCGAACCTGTCCAGGGTACATAGATTAAAGATTGCACTTAATCAACAGCAATTTAAACACTGAGCCCTGGGAATCTGGGTTATCACTTAAATGGTTGTCTTGGTTTAACCCCAGTCAGCAACTAAAGCCCCACACAGCTGCTCGCTCACTCCCCCACCTGGGATGGGGGAGAGAATCGGAAGGATAAAAGTGAGAAAACTCGTGCGTTGAGATAAAGACGGTTTAATAAGTAAAGTGAAAGCCGCGCACGCAAGCAAAACAAATCAAGCAATTAATTCACTGCTTCCCATCGGCTCAGCCATCTCCAGGAAAGCTGGGCTCCATCACACGTAACGGTGACTTGGGAAGATAAATGCCATCACTCCGAACGTCCCACACTTCCTTCTTCTTCCCCCAGCTCTATGTGCTGAGCATGACGCCATAGGGTGTGGGATATCCCTGGGCTCAGCCGTCCCGGCATGGCCCTGAATGTTTTTAGCAGCGATCCTCCGGCGTGCACACCTTGTTCTCAAGGTTTGCGGTCTCGTTCCTTGCTCTTTCTCAAATACGCTTGTCAGGGTCAAGTGGTTTGTCAACTGGTTGGGCCACCATCAGTGAATTTATTCTGCTTCAGAGGAGGTGAACAGAGGTTAATGCTCTCTCCTTTATGGGCAGAGGGAGAACTTACACACTTCTCATGAAGAATTACTAGTTGTCCGTGAAATGTTATCGTCCAAATAGCCCTCTTCCTTCCCTTTCACAGTTATTGTTGAACTGTTTTCTGATACTTGCTGCCAAGACAAAATGACTTACGGAGAGTGTCCTGGTTTCAGCTGGGATAGAGTTGATTTTCTTCCTAGTAGCTGGCATAGTGCTGGGTTTTGGATTTAGTAGGAGAAGAATGTTGATAACACACTGACGGTTTAGTTGTTGCTCAGTACTGCTTATGCCAGTCAAGGACTTTTCAGCTTCCCATGCTCTGCCGGGGCACAAGAAACTGGGAGGGGGCACAGCCAGAATAGTTGATCCAAACTGCCCAAAGGGCTATTCCATACCATATGACGTCATGCTCAGTATAGAAACTGGGGGGGGTTGGCCAGGGAGGAGCGATCGCTGCTCGGGAACTGTCTGGGTATTGGTCGGCTGGTGGTGAGCAATTGCATTGTGTATCACTTGCTTTGTGTATTGTTATTATTATTATTATTACTACTACTATATTGTTATTATTATCATTACTATTTTACTTTATTTCAATTATTAAACTGTTCTTATCTCAACCCAGGGGTTTTTCTCACTCTTACTTCTCCGATTCTCTCCCCCATCCCACCGGGGCAGGGGGAGTGAGCGAGCAGCTGCGTGGTGCTGAGTTGGTGGCTGGAGCTAAACCATGACAGATAGAAAAGGAAATGGAGACAGGCAAAGCCAGGAGGCCACAAGCGAGGAGCTGTAGGGTGTTTTTTGGAGGATTTGTTGTAAGCAGGACCTGTGGGAGCAGTGCAGTCCCAGGCGTACTGGAGGTTGGAGTCCAACTACAGAAGCTCTGCAGATCTTTGGAAGAAGGGGCAGCAACTCAGGAGGTGTACAGGGATCTTGTTAGGCCCTGCAGGGAGGAAATTAGAAAAGCAAAAGCCCAGCTAGAACTCAACCTGGCCAATGCTGTAAAAGACAATAAAAAATGCTTTTATAAGTACATTAGCAATAAAAGGAGAGCCAAGGAGGATCTCCATCCTTTGCTGGATGTGGGGGGGAACATTGTCACCAAGGACAAGGAAAAGGCTGAGGTACTTAACGCCTTCTTTGCCTCTGTGTTTAACAGCCAGACCGGTCATCCCCAGGGTACTCAGGCCCCTGAGCTAGAGGATAGGGATGGGGACCAGAATGGAGCCCTCATAGTCCAGGAGGAAGCAGTTAACGACCTGCTATGCCACCTGGACGCTCACAAGTCTATGGGGCCAGATGGGATCCACCCGAGAGTGCTGAGGGAGCTGGCGGAGGAGCTCGCCAAGCCACTCTCCATCATCTATCAGCAGTCCTGGTTAACAGGGGAGGTCCCTGATGACTGGAGGCTTGCCAATGTGACGCCCATCTACAAGAAGGGCCGGAAGGAGGACCCGGGGAACTACAGGCCTGTCAGCCTGAGCTTGGTGCCGGGGAAGACTATGGAGAGGTTCATCTTGAGTGAACTCAACAGGCAAGTGCAGGTCAGCCAGGGGATCAGACCCAGCCAGCATGGGTTCATGAAAGGCAGGTCCTGCTTGACCAACCTGATCTCCTTTTATGACCTGGTGACCCGCCTGGTAGATGATGGAAAGGCTGTGGATGTCATTTACCTGGACTTTTTAGCAAAGCTTTTGACACCATCTCCCACAATACTCTCCTTGGGAAGCTGGCAGCTCATGGCTTGCATGGGCGTAGTCTTCGCTGGGTAAAAAACTGGTTGGGTGGCCGAGCCCAGAGAGTAGTGGTGAATGGAGTTAAGTGCAGTTGGCGGCTGGTCACCAGCGGTGTTTCCCAGGGCTCAGTATTGGGGCCAGTTCTGTTTAATGTCTTTATCGATGATCAGATGAGGCAATCGAGTGCACCCTCAGTAAGTCTGCAGATGACACCAAGTTGGACAGGAGTGTCGATCTGCTGGAGGGTAGGATGGCCCTGCAGAGGGACCTGGACAGGCTGGACCGATGGGCCGAGGCCAACTGTATGAGGTTTAACAAGGCCAAGTGCCGGGTCCTGCACTTCGGTCACAACAACCCCATGCAGCGCTCCAGGCTTGGGGAAGAGTGGCTGGAAAGCTGCCTGGCCGAAAAGGATCTGGGGGTGTTGGTTGACAGCCGGCTGAACATGAGCCAGCAGTGTGCCCAGGTGGCCAGGAAGGCCAACAGCATCCTGGCTTGTGTCAGGAATGCTGTGGCCAGCAGGAGCAGGGAGGTGATTGTCCCTCTGTACTCGGCGCTGGTGAGGTCGCACCTGGAATGCTGTGTCCAGTTTTGGGCCCCTCAATGCAAGAAGGACATTGAGGTGCTGGAGCATGTCCAGAGAAGGGCAACGAAGCTGGGGAAGGGTCTGGAGCACAGGGCTGGTGGGGAGCAGCTGAGGGAACTGGGATTGTTTAGCTTAGAGAAGAGGAGGCTGAGGGGAGACCTTATCGCTCTTCTACAACTCCCTGACAGGAGGGTGCAGTGAGGTGGGTGTTGGTCTCTTCTCCCATGTAGTTAGCGATAGGACAAGAGGAAATGGGCTCAAGCTGCGCCAGGGGAGGTTTAGGTTGGAAATTAGGAAAAATTTCTTTACGGAAAGGGTAGTCAAGCATTGGAACAGGCTGCCCAGAGAGGTGGTGGAGTCCCCATCCCTGGAAGTGTTCAAAAAACGGGTAGACGTGGCACTTTGGGACATGGTTTAGTCTAGTCTACCCTTGATTGGTTTAGAGTGGACTTGGTAGTGTGGGTTAATGGTTGGACTGGATGATCTTAAAGGTCTTTTCCAACCTAAATGATTCTATGATTCTATAACTCTATCTTCCAGGGCCTTGAATCATAGCTTGAGTTCCAGTTTTGAGGTTTGCCCAGGGACCAGCAAGCTCCAGCTCCAGCACTGTGATATCTCCATCCCCAGGGTCCCTTCCCCAGGGCATCGCACCCAGCCAGACCCCCCCAGGTACTGGAGGGGAGGAATTGCATCCTGCTGGGCAATGCATCCCCATGACAAGTACTGCATCGTCTCCTGCCAGGAATTGCATCCCTCCCCAAGGTACTGCATCCGGCCAGTACCACATCCCCGCTGGGTACCACGGCCCTCTTGGGTATTACACCCCCAAACCGAGCACCGCAGTGACCCCTGGGTGTTGCATCACCCCAGGTGCTGCTTTCCCTCGGGGTATTGCACCCCCCCCCCCCCGCCCTGGGCATCACATCCCCTGGTATTGCATCCCCCTGGGTAGTGCAACCCCCCCCCTTCAGATATTTCATCCCCCTGGTATTGCACCCCCCTCCCAGGTATTGCACACTCCCCGGTATTGCATATTGCACACCCCCCCCTCGGTATTGCAACCCCCCCCATACTGCATCCCCCCGCCGGCCCCGGTATTGCACACCCCCCCTCCAGTATTGCACCCCCTCCCAGGTGTTCCGTCCTCCCCCCCCCCCCCAAGTATTGCATCCCCTCCCCGGTATTGAACCCCCCCCCGGTATTATATTCCCCCCTTCCCCCGGCATTGCACCCCCCTCGCCTCATATTGCACCCCCCCCCCCCTCCCCCGGGTATTGCACCCCCCCGGTATTGCACCTCCCCACCCATACTGCACCCCCCCCCCCCCCCCGATATTGCACCCCTCCCCCGTATTGCACTATTGCACGCCCCCCGGTATTGCACCCCCCCCCCCCCGATATTCCCCCCCTTTCCTCGGGTACCGAATCCTCCCGGGCGCTGCATCCACCCCCCCCGCCCCTCCCTCGCTCCCCATCCCGGCGGAGCGGTTCGTCCCCCCCGGTCCTCGCAGGTCGAAAACGAAAGCGAAAGGGGAAGGGGAAGGGGAAGACGGACCCAGACCGGCGGCGGGAGCCCGGAGCTCCCTGGCCCGGTCCGACCCCGGGGCCGCCGCCGTCCCATGGCGCGGCCGCTGCTGCCGGTGCTCTGCGGTACCGTCGCCCTCCTGCTGCCCTGGGTCGCCTCCGATACCGGTAAGCGAGGCTCCCCCGGGCTCCCCGACCCGCCGCCGGCATGCCCACGCCCTCCCCGGGTTGCCCACGCTACTGCCCGGGGTGCCCACGCCGTCCCTGGGGTGCTCGCTCAGCTTTCCGGGGTGCCTCCCGCCCCCTCCCCGGGGTGCCCCCGCTGCTCCCTGCGTGCCCACACCTCTGAGTGCCCCACGCACCCCCCGGGTTACCCACGCTGCTACCCCGGGGTGCCCACGCTCGCCCCCCACCCACCCCCGGGCTGCTCAGGCTGCACCCCGGGGTGCCCAGGCTCCCCGTGGGGCACCCAGCGCTGCTCCCCAGGGTGCTCAGGCTGCACCCCCGCCTTCACCTTGCACCCCCATGGGTGCCCACCTCCCTCCCTGGCTGCCCACGCCACCTCTCCACCGGTGTCCAGGGATTTTTAGGGGCCGTGAGATGGACCCACGGGAGCTGCATCACCACAGGATTTCACCCCGGGTGGGATCTCTGGATTTTCCATGTGACTGTGACTTATCCACGGCTGAGCATTGCCGCCGGACCGGGAACATGACATCGTGTCTCGCCGCAACGAAAGCAACTTGGGGAAAAATCGCGGAGCCAGCGATGCTGACAGCCCCAAGGGAGCTGCTGGCAGTGGTGGCGGTGGCGGCAAGACCATTAGGAAATATTCAATTCATGGAAAATGGGTAAATTGTGAAGGATTTGCATGGAAGCGCAGGAAATAAAGCTGGAAGGGACTGCAAAGGTTCTGGATAGCTTTAGTGCTCTCCCTTCTCCAGGTTCTCATCTGCTGATGAAGCTACCAGTCCCTGGAAAATTAATTTATGCCTGTTTCTAATAAGCTGTCAGGTGCAGAGAGGGATGTAAAATTAATCCAGTGGCAAAAATAAGGCAGAAATGCTGCATGCCCTTCCGGGCAGAGACAGGCTAAAAATAGCTTTCCTTGAAGGCAATACCTTTCAGCGTCCCATCGCGGACTTGCAGACAACATTCCTTGTAGCGGTGAGGTAATCAGGACCATCGTTTGGGGCAGAAGACGTGGTTATCTGGGGTGTTAGACAACAGGAATAATATTTATTGCTTTTAATTCAGCTGCTGGATAATTTGGGAGGTGCCGTAGCCCCTCTGGCACCGGCCATGCTGATGCATCCCGTGATGCTCGTGCCAGGCATCATGTCCTCTCCTGCTTTCCACCCTGGCACAGCCGATTGATTGTAGATGTTTTTCAGTTAAACAGGTGAAAAAGTTTTCTTTATTTCTGTGATTTTGGTGTTTCTTGTGAATTCTCCGGTCTTGGGCACAGACTTTGGAAATTTCTCTTTTCTCCACTTTTTTTTGGCTTATGATTTTTAAACCGTTAGCAGAAAATGAGCGCCACTCTGGCTCTTTTGCCGATCATTTTCTAAGAAAAATAGCCAAGTTTTTCCAGTGTGGATTCTCCCATGTCTAGTTGTGGTTGTGAATCCCCTGGCAATGCCATGAAGCCGGAGGGTGACATCTCCACGACGTGGGATGACAGCACATGGCAGCATCTCCATCCCTGGGACTCATCCTGGCCACATGCCCAACGCTTGCGTGGTTTGCTTCCTGACGTGCCAGGATGAGCTCACCCACACAGGCATCATTTGAGATCACCGGTGGAGAAAGCCAAAAAGCAAAGCGAAAGCATGAATTAATCATACAGATACAAAAACCCCTGAATATCGTGCACGCGTTTCAACCTGGAAATTCAATATCAGTGGGGAATTCGGATGGAAATAAGGCAGCCAGAGGTATTTTCCCAAGAAGGCTGGAACCTGGCAGCGTGGCTCATTTCGGAGGTTAGCTGATGATGTGACGAGTCTTCGAGCACTTGGGCTGACTCATCAATGGGAAAACTCAACTGGCAAAGCTTGAAGGGAATGGAGGTAGGCAGAGAGATGCTTTTGGCTGTCCTGGGAGAGTCTTGTGAGCTTCTCCTTGAATTAAACAGGAAAAATAGAAGACGTGGGTTTTTTAATGCGTGCAAGTCCCCGGCGGTGCTCAGATCCAGGGAATTTTATCAGCTTCGATAGAAAAGCAAATAAGAGAGGGAGAGGCTTGTAGTTACCGCAGATCTTGCTTGGAAGCAAGAACTTTATCACGGTCACAGCTCTCCCCATCCATCCACGTTTTACACCATTTCTAATTCACTGCTGAGGTATAAAAGAAAGCCTAAATCTTGGCCACGCATCTCCAGGGCTGTAGCAGCACTGGAAACCTGAATCCCCAAAGATTTCTTCCCCTTTTCCTCCTTGGCACGTGTTTCATCTCATCAAATGAACGGAAATCCATGCAGCAATGGTGCAAGATGCCAGGGTCATGATCCTGGAGAGCAGAAGACAATGGGGTCTTGCCATCAGCATTTTTTGGAAGAGATTATTTTACAGTCAAATCAACCAGAAAAAAAGTGCTTCAGTGGGATTAGGGTGACGAGATCAGGTTTAAAAGCTGAAAGGCATAAGCAGGACTCACAGGTCTTTGTTTTTTCTGAGACATTTTGCATGCTGGATTTCCCACCGCACTCCCTTTGCAGACGTGGCTGTGGGTTGTCTTGGCACTGGGAGGGTGTTTCATTCACTTTCTGGCGTGGTTTCAGGTCTGGTGACATGCAAGGGCGTTGCAAAACAGCCCACAACATTTCCTTGAAACGCTCCCAGGAATTTTGCCACTGCCTTGAGTGGAGGTTGAGAACCGACGTGCTTAGCACATGTGTGGCTGCCACATTACTCAATGCCCTCCGGGCACGGCGGCTGCAGCATTTTGGGATGTTCCGATGCCAGGGGACACAGCACGGACCCACCCCAGCACCAAAATGGAGCAGACGCCCCTGAGGTATTCTGGTGATACGTAAGAAATAGGGGCAGGAGCTTTTTAAGATTAAGGAGATTTTTAAGATTAAGGAGATTTTTATCTCCAGGTGTTTTGGGTGCCTGGGGGAGCATGTTGTGTTCCTGTCCCCGCTGCCATCACATTCCTGTCCCCGGTGGGCTCCTGTCCCTATCACCAGCACATTCCCATCCCTATTGTGCTCCTGTCCCCACTGCTGTTGCACTCCTGTCCCCACTGTGCTCCCATCACCATCCCACTCCTGCTCCCAGCCCAACTGTGCATCCCTCCATACCAAATGTGCATCGTCCCGGCTGGGCACTGCTCCATCCATGCCGGGCATCCATTCATCCATGCTGGGCATGACATCGCGGCCGTGCGTTGCTCCATCCCGGCCGTGCATCGCTCCATCCGGCCCATGCAATGCTCCATCCCAGCCATGCATTACATCCCGTCTGTGAATCGCTTCATCCTGACCATGCATCGCTCCATCCCAACCATGCATTGCTCCGTCCTGGTCATGCATGATATCTCGTCCGTCCATTGCTCCGTCCCAGCTGTGTATCACATCCCGGCCGTGCATCGCTCCGTCTCAGCCATGCACCCCTCCAGCCTGTCCGTACATCACATCCTGTTCCGTGCACTGCTCCATCCCGGCTGTGCACTGCATCCCAGCCGTGCATTGCATCCCGGCCGTGCATCACTCCATCCTCCCGTCCCACCCATGCATCACATCCCAGCCGTGCATCGCTCCGTCCCAGCTGTGGACCGCTCCAGCCTGGCTGTATATTGCTTTATCCCCGCTGTCCATCTCTCCATCCCGGCGCGGGAGCATCACCTCGCCGCAGCGGCTCGCATGGGTGTCACGGGTGAGCTGTTCCCACGCTGCGGCAGGGCTTCAGGCACAGGCATGGTCTCGGGGCAGCTGAGAAACTTTCTCCATTGCACCAGAAAAAGAAGTGAAATTTTAACACCCTCTTGCAAAACTGACCTCAAATCAGGGTCAAAGGGGAAGCACGAGCCCTTCTGGGGATCCGAAAAGCCGTAACTCAGAGCTCGTCACTGCCCCATCGCCTGGCCACATGATGCTCAGATTTCAGCTGCCTCCGGGGCCACGGGCTGCAGCCTCTGGCAGGGAAAACACCCTGGGAAGTGGCTGGAGGAGTCATGCAGCACCTGGAGTTTTTCACTTCCAGCTGCAAAATGAGTGGAGAAAAAAGGGGGCAGCGAGCACAGCCGAAATGCAGCAGCTGGTGGTGGGATGTAGCCGGGGCTTTTGGCCTGTGATGGTCACAGCAGAGGGGTGAAATTCTGTGAAAAGGCTTCATTGACCAGAGGAACTGCTACAAGTGACCGCAAACGTGCCGGAAACGGAACTTTCCCCTTCTCCATCCTCTGTGCACAGGGACAGCCATCTCACTGCCATCTTTTTGGAGGCTGGATGAGGCTCTCCCAGACCCGGGGCAGCACCAACACCCCATTACCCCCAGCTTGGCAGGATTTGACCCCCTTGGGTGCTGTTCAGCACAGCGAGCCAGGGCTGGAGAGTGCCAAATCTCCCTGTTGTGATCTCCATCTCTTTTTTTTTTTCTTTTTTTTAACCCCCCACCAGCGCCAGCACGATGCAGCCGCCCCAAGGATGTGGCCAACGCGCACATCGATGTGGGCAACAACACGTTGCTCAACACCCGCCTGCGCTACACCTGCAACCCGGGCTACAAGCGCAAAGCCGGTACCTCCAGCCTCATCCAGTGCATCCTCCGTGATGGCTCCACCGAGCCCGACTGGACCCAGACCACGCTGCAATGCATCCGTAAGCCCTCGCTTGGCAGCCGGGATGTGATGGGGAGCGGGGAGGGGGGACGCATCCACCACCGGCGTGGCGGAGGAGGATGCGGGGTGGCGTGGGTGCTGCTGTTGATGGTGTCTCCACGTTGTGTCTTCCCGAAGGGGATCCGGCTCTACGTCCACTAACCCCCAGCCCTGAGCTCCTGACCACGCCACGCACCGAGAGGACAACCCAAAGGGGTGAGGAAGGAGCAAACGCATCCCATGGGGGTTGGTTTGGGGCCACCGTGACCACAGCCACGGCAAAACCACAACCACTGTGGTGTGGAAAGTAAAATATTTCAGTTATGTGATCGAATTAATTCAATTGTCTGAAATGATGTCATTTCATAGCTGCTGGATGGGCTCTATGGTCCCCGCTGTGACCTGCCCGAAGTGGCCATGAGGCTGAGCACTGAAATAACGGTGCTACCCGGAGTGTGCCTTTTAATTTTTTTTAAATTAAAAGGTTTTACACCATTTTCCCCAGCAGGAACCACCGATGCCAGCCCAGTCTCCAGTCCCTCTCCAGCAGCAACACCCGGGCTTCCAGGAGCAGCCAGCTGGTCACCAGCACCTGATGGGCCGTCACCAGAGACATCCATACTGCTGGAGATGTCCACACCGGGACAGGGGACGGCCCTGGGGCCATCTCTGGAGACAACCTCACTGCCCACCGCCCCCATGAGCCACGCCACAGGTCAGGCCGCCTCTCTGGGAGAGATAACGAGGGGGCTGCATTTCAGCCAGCAAAGGCTCTTTTACTTTTTCAGTGTATTTTTCCCTTCTCTTCAACCCTCTTTTTAGTGAGGGTCCCCCCAGAATCCCTCCCTTTCCTGGCTTTGCAGCTAAAAATCTCCATTTCTCTCTTCTTTTCCAGCTTTCATCCAGATCCTGGGCCCTTCCATCGGTAAGCTAGCCAAAAAGCTTATTTTGGCAAGCAGGGGCTTATTTTCTTTACTTTTTAGCTTAAAAGTGCTCCTCAGGGCTGTGGGAGCTTTATTATCATAGAATAATAAAAACGTTTAGGTTGGAAAAGACCTTTAAGATCATCCAGTCCAACCATTAACCTAACACTGCCAAGTCCACCACTAAACCAGTTAAGGGGAGAGTAGCAACCCCATGCCTCCTGGCTTGGTGGCTTGATCATTTATAGTGAAAGTAAAAACTAGGAATCATTAAGGTTGGAAAAGACCTCTAAGATCATCAGTCCAATCATCAACCCAACACCACCATGCCCACTAAACCACGTCCCAAAGTGCCACGTCTGCCCATTTTTTGAACGCTTCCAGGGATGGGGACTCCACCACCTCTCTGGGCAGCCTGTTCCAGTGCTTGACCACTCCTTCCGTGAAGAAATTTTTCCTAATATCCAATCTATTCTGTGGTCGAGGGCAATGCCTCCGAGGGGTGAAGGATGCAGCACCCAAATTTCTTCCCTGGGTGGGGAGGGCACCTTGCGAACATGCACAAAGCTTTTTCGTCTCTTTGCGGAGCTGTTATGTTTGAGCCGGGCTGTGCCCTCGGCCGTGCATTGGAAAATGCTCATCGGCCACCGTGTCTCTCCCGCAGGGGTCCCGGTGGTGGTGGTTGTCAGCGTTGTGGCCTACTGCTACTGGAGGATAAAAATGTAAGTGTGCCGAGCCCCACGAGGTCTTTCCACCCCAGTGATGAGCTGTCCAAGGCCTCTGTGCTTTCCTGAAAGCTGGGGAAGGCCCTTCAGGTGCTGGTGACGCTCCTCTCCCCTCCGCAGGCGCGTGGGGCAGTACTACACGGTGGCGGAGACGGCCATCCCCATGGTGGCTCCCATTGCTGAGAATGAGGAGAGGTTGCCGCCCGACGTCTTCCCCATGGGCTGAGCACCCACCACCGGGAAACTCGGTGCACCCACCAGCCCGGAGGATGCTTGGGGCTTGGATGGAAAGCCGGACGCTTCCTCGAGTGGCGGTGGTGTGTGGCAGAGCACGTCCCGTTCCCCAGCTGCCCTCCACGTGGAGCATCCTCGCCCCAGGGACATGGGGCTGCTCTTTCCAGCCTGAACGAGTGACTCTTGTGGATGAGACCGCTCCAGCACTGAAAGGTGTGTGGGTGTCCCATCGTGCGGCTGAATAGGGGGGTGGGTGAGCCCTGCAAGCACCCCAGGGTGGTGTGGAGGCAGTGGGTGTTCTGCGTTGGGAGCCAGAATTTGGAGGAGGTGGTCCTGTGGGTGCTGATGGGTGGCAAGGAGCGGGCCAGGGGCTGCCTGCCCAAGCAGAGGGCATTTGGGGTGTAGGGGATGGGGTTTGGGTGCTGGGGGTAAAGCTGGGCTGCCCTGCCCCAGGCAGAACCCGTCCCCTGGTCAAGAGCAAGGCCAGAGTTGGGCCAGATGGACACCAGCCCCTTCCCTAGAGCCGTTTTGCCACAAAATTGCCCCAAAACCCAGAAAGCAGCACTGCTCGTGGCAGATGGAGAGAGAGGGACCTGGCCAAGCATCCCTCTGCTGCATCCTCACCCCCTTCCTGCTCACTTTCAGCCATTCACCGGTGAGTCCGCAACTGCAGCGAAAGGTGCCGGCACCGTCCTGCTGCGGTCACAGATATCGGCACTCGTACGCAGCTCGTGGATCCTTCAGAAGCACTTTCGGTGCTGACCCCAGGTGCCTGCCAGCTCTGGCTGCTCACAGGGGACCACAAACAGGAGCGATTTCACTATAGACGCTACCAAAGACTGAATTCTCCTGGAGAAACTGGCTGCTCACGGCTTGGATGGGCGTACTCTTCACTGGGTAAAGAACTGGCTGGATGACCAGGCCCAAAAAGTTGTGGTGAATGGAGTTAAACCCAGTTGGTGGCCGGTCACCAGCGGTGTTCCCCAGGGCTCAGTATTGGGGCCAGTTCTGTTTAATGTCTTTATCAATGATCAGATGAGGGGATTGAGTGCACCCTCAGTAAGTCTGCAGATGACACCAAGTTGGACAGGAGTGTCGATCTGCTGGAGGGTAGGATGGCCCTGCAGAGGGACCTGGACAGGCTGGACCGATGGGCCGAGGCCAACTGTATGAGGTTTAACAAGGCCAAGTGCCGGGTCCTGCACTTTGGGCACAACAACCCCATGCAGCGCTCCAGGCTTGGGGAAGAGTGGCTGGAAAGCTGCCTGGCTGAAAAGGACCTGGGGGTGCTGCTTGACAGCTGGCTGAACATGAGCCAGCAGTGTGCCCAGGTGGCCAAGAAGGCCAACAGCATCCTGGCTTGTATCAGGAATAGCGTGGCCAGCAGGAGCAGGGAGGTGATTGTTCCCCTGTACTTGGCGCTGGTGAGGCCACACCTGGAATACTGTGTCCAGTTTTGGGCCCCTCAATGCAAGAAGGACATTGAGGTGCTGGAGCGTGTCCAGAGAAGGGCAACGGAGCTGGGGAAGGGTCTGGAGCACAGGGCTAATGGGGAGCGGGGGAGCTGGGGGTGTTCAGCCTGGAGAAGAGGAGGCTGAGGGGAGACCTGATCGCTCTCTACAACTGCCTGACACGAGGGTGCAGTGAGGTGGGTGTTGGTCTCTTCTCCCAAGCAGCAAATGACAGGATGAGAGGAAATGGCCTCAAGTTGCACCAGGGGAAGTTTAGATTGGTTATTAGGAGACATTTCTTCACGGAAAGGGTCATCAAGCATTGGAACAGGCTGCCCAGAGAAGTGGTTGAGTCCCCATCCCTGGAGATATTTAAAAGATGTGTAGATGTGGCACCTGGGGACATGGTTTAGTGGTGGACTTGGCAGTGTTAGGTTAATGGTTGGACTTGATGATGTTAAAGGTCTTTTCCGACCTAAATGATTCGATGATTCTATGAAGACAATCACACGACCTAAGAAATATTTTCCTTTGCATGTTTTCCCTTCATCCATCATCAGTTGTTATCCACTTGTTTCCCCCTTGCTACAGAACAGTCAGCTTTATTCTGATGCTGTTTTATGTATAAATGTCTATATATTGTACATAAAATAATGCAGATACAGCAATTGATTTTTTGTCTGGTCAGGCATCTTGGCAGCCACGATGGTGGGGAGGACAGCAGGAACAGACGACAGCTGGGTTGGGGTAAAAGCCATCTCCGCAGCAGCAAGGGCTCGCCGCCCACCAGTATTGCCGTCCTCTAGAGGCAAAAGGTGATGGCAGGGTGGCAGCTGCCATCACTCAGCTGGACGGCAAAAGGGTTTTTAGCTGTAGGTATCTAGCAACTTAACTTCTGCATCCTTTTCTTGCTGCTGTCTTTTGTCCTCCTGTTTGTGCCACTGCTCTGGACTGTCGGAGCTGGAGGAAGCAGCACTTTGGATGTGTGACGGATCAAACCCTCCTGCAGCGGCACTGCCTCTCCCCAATGTACCATGGGACGGTTGGAAAACAGGTGAGGCTGGAAGGGATCGCTGGAGGTGCCTGGTGCAATGTCCGTGCTGAACTTTGTGGTTACATCTAATGTCCCAAGTCTTGCGTGAACTTCTGCCCACACTTAGTTGAGCAGAACAGGGAAAGCTTTTCTGGAGTCAGTGCTTTGAAAGCGAAAGAAGCAGCGAAGCAGCTACTGTTGAATGAATAACCATGGATATCAACAGGATGCACGAGCTTCCTCCAGCCAGGCATGGCTCCTGGCTCCGGGTCCACATCCAAGATCTCTTCTGAAATTTGTTTTGGTTTTGATCTCTGCATGACACGGGCTCTGGTACAAAGAGTCACAGTGTCTTCAAACAGAGAAACCATCTGATTTACAAGACCACCACGCTGCTTGCACCGTTGCTACTG
This sequence comes from Pelecanus crispus, assembly GCF_030463565.1. NCBI lineage: Eukaryota > Metazoa > Chordata > Aves > Pelecaniformes > Pelecanidae > Pelecanus > Pelecanus crispus. The sequence continues at coordinate 1,976,888 of NC_134643.1, forward strand.
TGATGGCTGGTAAATAAATACAACTCAGGACAACTTCTTAACAGAAGAGAAGAGGAAAAAGAAGCATTTTTTGTTGTTACAAATTTAATTTCAGCATTAAAAACGCTCTCTAGACTAGTTTCTGAGTTAGACTGAAACCAAACCAAAGCAGTTCTTCAGATGCTGCCTCTCTCTTCTTCCCTTATGGTTTGCTGCAGGGAGAAGAGAAACAGAATCTGGGGAAACCACTCTGCTGCAAGTGTGGAAAATTAATTCAGCTGGGAGAGACTAACGAGTTCCTCCCAGAGCCCACAGTGACATTTTCCCCATTAAAACAGGCTCTAGGAAAAAGTCCATTTTCTAGGAATAAAGTGGTTTTTTCGGTACTTTCCAGCGTCACATTTCCTCGTCTTCCCATGGATCACAGGGATTTCACGGAGGCATGACATAATAGGCAGGGATATGCTGGCAGATTGGCCATGAGAGGTGTTTACCTGGTGACAGAGGTAACAGAGGGGTAATGCTCAAAAAAGAAAAGCAAGCCGTCTTGTCCGATACAGTTTATATAGTGCATATTCTTCTGTGCAGTGAAGCATGCCGTGCCAACCAGCTCCTGGAGGGCAAGGCAGGGCTTGAGAAAAGGTCTCACACCTCCTTGCAGAGAGCCTGGAGGGTTCCTCTCAGCGCTGGTCTGAAATCCTGCTCCAATATCCACCTGATTTTGGAGCTGGAATGTGACAACAGGCATTGTCCTGCACCCAGGACAGCTCCGGGGTGCAGCCAGGGCTCTGGGGAGCTGGAGGGCTTCGTTAGAGCTGGATGGGCTGTTCCTGAAGCGCTGGGAAAAAGGTGAGCGGTGTCAGAGAGCCAAAGCACTTCTGCGTGCAAGCGCAGCAAAGGTAGCCACCTGCATCCCTGCTGCCATTGCTCTGTGGGAGAAAGAGGAGACGTGAGAGAAAAGGAAGGCTGGAAGGCGGCTTCCAACCTCAGACGCAACCCCCTCACATCCAGGGAAGAGCAACGGTGCGCCCAAAGCATTTCCTGCCACCTCCCTTGCAAGGAAATCTCTTACGGGACAGCTTGTTCAATAGCTGCAACAACCAAAATGTCCCTGTGCAGGTCTTTGCTGGTGAAGGATGAGGCTTTGCCTTTCTCAGTGCTTGTGTCCCCCGCTGATGGCTCGGAGCCATCTGCTGTCTCTTGTTGTGGACATGGAGCTCCGCCAGATTTACTGCAGGCTTGCAGATCCCAGCGCTAAGGAAACGTGGCCTTCACTGCACCTTCTGGGCAAGGATCAACCACCAAGCCAGGTGGCACAAAAGCCAAAACTGGACCCAAAAGTCAGATTGTCGCTTCCATCCAGCTGGCAGGGGCGAGGGGTGCTCTGCCAAACCCAGACAGATGTTTGATGGCCACGGCAGAAGCTCTAAGAGTCAGAAATGGGATCTGACACAATAAAACCCCCAAACCAGCCCCACCTGAGACCACAATTAGTCTCAGAAGAGAGGTCAAGGCTTCACTAGGTCTGTGGGAACTGCACCACCCCCCCGAATCATGCGGTCGGGAAGTCACCCCCAGTTACGAGCCAGGGTTGTGAGCAGGAGCAAAGGGCTGGGGAGCTGTGGGCATGAGATCCAGCTACGGGACGTTCCCTGCTCGCTTCCACTGAAGCATCGCACTGAGGTTGTCTCTCCCCGGTGCAATAGCTCAGAAGAGTCACAGAGCACAGCCGTCCCCCAAGCGACCAGAGTGCCTTGGGAAGGCTCCTGATTCAGAAACGTGATCTCAAAGGCCCAGGGAGTGGACATACATGAATCAAGGGGAGCTTCTTCACAACCAGCCAGGAGTTGGATTGCAGTGTTGCCGTACACTCTGGCATAGAACAAGTGACGGTGGCCCCGTCCTTCGCAGCCTCACTCATCAGCTCCACTCGAAGGAAACGCTCCTTAGAAAAAAAAAAAACCAAACACCACCACTGAGAAGGAGCTGAGATACTGGAATAGGTTGTTTCATATTGTTTTTAACATCCTCGGAAGAGACTTGCAACATGATGGTTTTTTTTTAAAATAAAACAACAAAAAACCCCACAAACCCTTGGTGACAAAAATCAAGCAGAAGCCAGCAGTAGCTCGTGAGGAAGGAAGTGAAGTAAGAGCTGACAACCACTGTAGAACAGAGAAAAGGGAACCTATACCCTGGCATTGAGATAAGAAGTCAGAATCTGTAGAAAACACACCCAGATGCAAGGACTATCAGAAAAAAACGCTGCAACCTTGTGTCTTGCTACTGAATTCACAGTGCGGAGCAGCGTGAACTGAGGAAAAAAGGTGACCTCAGCTACTCTGGTTTATGCCAGCATGAGCCAGGCCATAGTCCACGTTCAGCATGAATCTTAGGATCAGGGTGAATCTTATGACAATCTTTTTTTATGCTTCTCTACCACACCCCTCCCCTCCAAATGTAATAATCAGAGATGTGCAAATTTTATGGGTAGTGAGCGCTGCCTCTCTTGGTGCCTTTTTAAAATGGCAGCGGCCCATCCTGCCCGAGACGTCATTGCTTGCAGAGCTGCCTCAAGATTCCAAATCCTAACGAGACAGCGGCGTGTCTGGGAGTTTGCTCTCCCCAGCCATCTGCTCTGCCTCTGGAGCGCTCACACACCAGCTGAGGAACTGCTGCAGCTCACAGGCAGGGCTGCTGAGCCAGACTGCACATGACGATGCCTTGCTTTGGTGCAGTGTGCTATGAAGTGCGGTGTATTGGCTTTGCGTGGCAAGGTTTTGGGAGTGGGGGGGGCTGCAGGGGGTGGCTTCTGTGAGAAGCTGCTAGAAGCTTCCCCTATGCCTGACAGAGCCAATGCCAGCCGGCTCCAAGATGGACCCACCGCTGGCCAAGGCCAAGCCCATCAGCGACGGTGGTAGCACCTCTGGGATAACGTATTTAAGAAGGGGGGAAAAAAATAAACGGGCACAAACTGCAGCTGGAGGGAGGGGTGAGAACATGTGAGAGGAACGACTCTGCAGACACCAAGGTCAGTGAGGAAGGAGGGCAGGAGGTGCTCCAGGCACGGAGCAGAGATTCCCCTGCAGCCCTGGTGCAGCCCATGGTGAGGCAGCTGTGCCCTGCACCCATGGCGGCCCCCGGGGGAGCAGAGATCCACCTGCACCCGGGGAGGAGCCCACACCGGAGCAGGGGGATGTGCCCCAAGGAGGCTGTGACCCCATGGGAAGCCCACGCTGGAGCAGGCTCCTGGCAGGACCTGTGGACCCATGGAGAGAGGAGCCCAGGCTGGAGCAGGTTTGCTGGCAGGGCTGGGGACCCCGCGGGGGACCCACGCTGGAGCAGTCTGCTCCTGAGGGGCTGCACCCATGGAAGGGACCCACGCTGGAGCAGTCTGCTCCTGAGGGGCTGCAGCCCATGGGAAGGGACCCACGCTGGAGCAGTCTGCTCCTGAGGGGCTGCACCCGTGGAAGGGACCCACGCTGGAGCAGTTCGTGAAGAGCTGCAGCCCATGGGAAGGACCCACGCTGGAGCAGTTCATGGAGGACTGTCTCCTGTGGGAGGGACCCCATGCTGGAGCTGGGGAAGAGTGTGAGGAGTCCTTCCCTGAGGAGGAAGGAGCAGCAGAGACAACGTGTGATGAACTGACCGCAACCCCCATTCCCCATCCCCCTGCACCGTGTAAGGGGAGGTAGAGAAAAATTGGGAGTGAAGTTGAGCCTGGGAATAAAGGAGGGGCAGGGGGGAAGGTGTTTTAAGATTTGGTTTTATTTCTCATTACCCTACTCAGTTTTGATTGGCAATAAATTAAACTGATTTTCCCCAAGTCGAGTCTGTTTTGCCCATGACAGTAATTGGTGAGTGATCTCCCTGTCCTTATCTCAACCCACAAGCTTTTTCATTACATTTTCTCTCCCCTGTCCAGTTGAGAAGGGGAGCGATAGAGCGGCTTTGGTGGGCACTTGGTGTCCAGCCAGGGTCAGCCTGCCACACGCAGGTATCAGGGCCCTAAATTGCCCACTTGAGGATTGGCTTATCTTGGAAAGATTTCACTTACCCCAGCCAATGCTAAAATGCATTCCAGGGACTTTGACATTAGCAAATACTTCTTTGCACGTGTCACTGCTACGTAGAGGAGGTTCAGTTCATCCACAGGATACATGTCTAGGTTGGAGGGAAGATCATCAAGAGCTTTAGAGAACAAGAATGAACAGCTCTGCAGTTCTTCTAATGCTTCAGCTAGTACTTCTAGGACACTCGGTGCTTCTCTGGGAGAAGCATGAACTTGCAGAGCAGGACAGCTGTGCAGCACTCTCCTGTGTTTGCTGTGCAGTTCCTGACGCCACCCATAGCTCCTGCCTCATTTCATGTTCTCCCTTCCAGGCAAAGGCAGGATTCTACATGCCTGGAGAAGCAGCTCACTGCTACATGTTTTCCCACCTCCTGGGCACAAACTTGGCACTGGAGGAGTTTCTCAGTCTCTAGATTCACTCTGCAGGCTCCTCTCTGCTCGCTGGGAAGAGACCAGCTCTTCCAAAGCATGAACTGTGGCACCTAAGGAAAGCAGTGTCTTTCCCAAGCATGGAGTTGGTCTTTCTCTGTTGCTAGATGGCCACAAGCTCGACCGCAGGAATATTCCCCTGGCCTTATCTCGCTGTGAAGGAAACTATGACAAGATCAGTGATCACTAGGACAGCCAGCGGTACTTGACGCCACCAAGAAGCACGGGCTTGCAGGACAAGCACCGGCAGCACGCTTTGCTTTCCTACTTTCAGATCAGGATGGATACCACACACAGCTGTTCCCTTACCAATACTGAAGTTCGTGCTTCTCCTGTAATTGCCACTGTGGCCTGGTACTTTCACAAAGTCATCTGCAATCAGCACCGTATCAAACTCCAGGCCTTTGGCTTGGTGGACAGTACCTATTAGGTAATCTGTAACCAGTGCACATGGGGAACAAGGAGGAAAACAGATCAGTCATTGCAGCAGTAATAGTATTTTTAATTTCACAAGGCATTGAGTCAAATGAAGTTATTTCATTCTGCATTCATTTCACTTCTCCCCAAACAAAAATCAGAAGCAAAGCACCTCTATTGGGAATCTAGAATGCTGAAGACAACTTCCCTGCCAAGGAAAACGCCTGGTTGTCAGCAGCCTGAGCCCCAGCCCCAACTCCCAAACAGGAATGCTCTTTATTTGGTGAATTTTTGACTTGATTGCTTTGTCTCCTCCCCAAATTTTAGTCAGCAAGTTGCAGGGCAACTGCAATAGGAATCGCAAAAAGCAGGATAAAGTCCTAGGGCTTTCCAACTGCAGGAAATACTGTGTCCAAAGGTTTATTTGCCTCTAGCAAAGTCACATTAAGTAATCCTTTGGTGGCAGCTTCATTGCACTGAACTCCCCCTGAACTCCCAGATGTACCCCAAAAGCTGCTGTTCAACTTCCCTTCTCCCTAAAAGACCGACTTGATCCAAATGTAGCTTTTTTGCAGAACAAGGTGGATTCAGCACTGGAGCTGGATTGAAAAAAGACCTGAATTTGATCCTATATGAAGACACAGCTTAGCTTTACCTGCCCTGGTTTCTTGTGACACGTGGCTGCTCATAATCTTCTGCACCAGCTCAGGGATCCGGTCTTGGTATTTTTCCACTATCGCAACCTTCACTTCCAGGTCTTTCTCATCGATGTGCTCTGCATATTCCCTTAAACCAAGGAAGCCCTCGGTTTCTTCCCATTTTTTGATAAAGGAGTCATTTATAACAAGGTTTACTGAAAGGAAAGTAGCCGATGACATGAGTTTATTTGATAGACACATATAATGGCATTTCGTAATTCCAATCAAATTTCAGAGTAAGTATTAGGAAAGGCAAGTGTGGGGCAGTGGATGGGACCACTGCTGTGGGATGCAGGGGCTTGGGGTGTACTCGCTCTCTGATGGGTGGTTTTCGCTCAGGATTTTCTCTTTACTGATGCAAAACACCGTCAAAGCTTGATGCTTTCATCAGAGCGGGTAGCTTCACAAAACAGCATCACTTTGAGATGCAGCACTGGTGTACTGTGAAGGGTGCAGAAGTTTAAGGAGCTCAGGAGAGATGAAAGTCTCATCCCCAGAGATATTTGGAAATTGAAGGGAAAAGACTCTGAGCAGTATGAAAAGACTCTAACGTGACTTCAGAGTGGCTGGAGCAGGGGCTCAGGGCAAAGACAGCCCCAGGGCCCTTCCAACCTGCATTATTCTCTCTTTTTACCCAGATGGCAAGGAGATTTTCTGGTAGCTCGCCTTCCAAAGAACCAGTAACACTACCCATATAATCAATCAGTGGTGGCAGTTCAGTAAGTCTTTTGTTTGTCTCTGTGCCCCATATGTAACAACACTTGCCTACTGCTGCCAAGGCAGAGGGAGATTTTAAATGAATGATTTATTTCCTAAAATGATTTATTTCCTAAATCATAGAATCATAGAATCGTTTAGGTTGGAAAAGACCTTTAAGATCATCCAGTCCCACCATTAACCTAACATTACCAAGTCCACAGTACACCAATCACGGGTAGGCTAGACTAAACCATGTCCCAAAGTGCCACCTCTGCCCATTTTTTGAATGCTTCCAGGGATGGGGACTCCACCACCTCTCTGGGCAGCCTGTTCCAATGCTTGACAACCCTTTCTGTGAAGAAATTTTTCCTAATATCCTATCTAAACCTCCCCTGGCACAACTTGAGCCCATTTCCTCTCGTCCTATCACTTGTTCCTTGGGAGAAGAGACCAACACCCACCTCACTACCCCCTCCTGTCAGGCAGCTGTAGAAGAGCGATAAGGTCTCCCCTCAGCCTCCTCTTCTCCAGGCTGAACACCCCCAGCTCCCTCAGCCGCTCCCCACCAGCCCTGTGCTCCAGACCCTTCCCCAGCTCCGTTGCCCTTCTCTGGACATGCTCCAGCACCTCAATGTCCTTCTTCTATTGAGGGGCCCAAAACTGGACACCCTATTCCAGGTGCGGCCTCACCAGTGCCGAGTACAGGGGCACAATCACCTCCCTGCTCCTGCTGGCCACACTATTCCTGACACAAGCCAGGATGCTGTTGGCCTTCTTGGCCACCTGGGCACACTGCTGGCTCATGTTCAGCCAGCTGTCAACCAACACCCCCAGGTCCTTTTCGGCCAGGCAGCTTTCCAGCCACTCTTCCCCAAGCCTGTAGCGTTGCATGGGGTTGTTGTGACCCAAGTGCAGGACCCGACACTTGGCCTTGTTAAACCTCATACAGTTGGCCTCGGCCCATCGGTCCAGCCTGTCCAGGTCCCTCTGCAGGCCCTTCCTACCCTCCAGCAGATCGACACTCCTGCCCAACTTGGTGTCATCTGCAGACTTACTGAGGGTGCACTCAATCCCCTCATCCAGATCGTTGATAAAGATGGTAAACAAGGCTGGCCCCAAAACAGAGCCATATCCACCAGTGAAAAGAAAGCATGTGGTAGAAGATTCAACACACCAGGTTTAAAAACAAAACAAAACAGGAAAAGCCTAAGACAAATGAAAAATGAAGTAATCGGAAAACATAAGGAAAAAATCCCAATCTATGAGTTTACTGGGCTCTTGCACTCAAAATAAGGCATCACAGAGGAAAGCTGGGGAGGGCTGCATGATACAGACCCCACAATTTCAGCATTTCTGGTATTAACACCGGCCACTGAAGCAGCCGGAATAGCCCAGCCACGACACTACCATTGAGAAGTCAGTTTTCAACAGATAACTTCATGAAGAAATATGAAATAAAACACCAAGAAGCACGCTACTTTCCATCACTGCAGCAAAACCTAAAAAGTCCGTGCCGCTGTAGGGAGGATCACACAGAAAGAAGGGTAAACACATACTCACATTCTTTCCGTTTATCTGCGGGTTGACTGAGCTTCCAAATATCATGAATTCTGCTCAGGCCAAAACGGGCAAGCCCCTAAAACAAACAAAAATTTATCTTACTATACAGGAGTAAAGGTGCTGTCTAGAGTTTCTAGATAAGCTAGCAGGGACCAGCGGTTATTGGTGTTAAGAGGGAGGGAAAAAGGGAAATGTGCTGAAAATGCGGAAGGAAGCTGGTTTCCTGAAATCCCTGGGGTTGCAGCACAATCAAAGGCAGCTAAAAAAAGGATGATACAGCCCACTCTGTGGACGGACAGACAGACAGCGAGAAGAGAACAGGACACTGTCTGATTGGCATTGTAACAGAGCATGGCAGAATTTTATATTCAAAGTCTTTTCAAAGGAAAAAATATTGCTATAATGTTTTCCCATTCACTAACAAGAAAAGTTTTGGGTTTTGGTCATTTTAGCTTCCAATATCTGCATATTGCTTTGTTAAAACAAACTTTAAAAGTCAATGTTTCAGTTAAACTGAAACAAAAGGCTTTGCTTTGACCATTTTTACCTTCAGAAAGTATTCTTCCCCCTTTCCAAATTCAGTTTATTTTGTTCAATCAAAAGAATTGTCAGTCTGAATTTAGACTTATTGCAAACTGCAAAAGCAGACAAGGATTTTTGTACTGGCTAGACAGTTCAAACATTCATTCCATTGCAATATGCAGTTTCCCAGTGCAAAAAGGAAATTAAAATATCAGCCTAAAATTCAAAAGACCACGCTCTTCCTCAAACACACTCAGCACTAGGACAACTGTTCATGTGCTTCTATGTTTGTGGGTGCAGAACAACATCTCAGATTAAATCATAGGTATTGATGATTCAGAGTTTGAAGACTAATGATTCCTCTGAGGCTTTTGAAATGTGAAGCCTTATTAAAACCTCCCTGCAATTCAAGCACATGAATTTCTGCAGACATGCACACTCTCCTTCTTCAGATACGTGGGTGCTTTTTGCAGATGAAAACTCAGTGCAAACCTCAGAACTGTTGCTCCCTCAAGGAGTTAACATTCAGCATTGCTGAAAATCTCAATTTCCCTCACCAACTATGCTGGTGAACCAAATTTCCTGGCTTTCCTAGGTGTATTGAGATGGGGAACACACCGCCACACGGCTGGAAATGAGGAATGAGCACAGCACAGCACAGCCCTTGGTGGCATTTACAAGCCCAAAGGTCACCTTCAGCATCAACCATTGTCTTCACCTCTCCAGACAGCTTAAAAAACATTTATTCTTCCAGGGCACAGCCAACTGCCTTTCATTGATTTTACACTCAGCCTGCAATTACAGCTGATTTTTATTTCCCTAATGCAGTAACACTGTGCCACTGCCAGTGGCCAAAGGCAGCCAGCAGCACTCCATCTAACGCAAAAACTTGCAGTGACCTGCTACAGTCACATATCACTCTGCCCCTGCCCCAGCTCCACCCAGCAGACTGGAGCTGCTGCCGTCTCATCTGAGCCTGATGAAAAAAGGAACAGATGAGCCTAAAAAGAGAGCCTTGCCTGCACAGATTTGAGGAACAGCTGCTCCAAATAACCCTTCCCCAGCCACAACAGATTGCTGCTTTCTTCCTGAATATTAGTTTTAAACCTGGGTGCTACAGATGACAGCAGATCAGCCGCACCTATTTCAAGATACTTGTAGGTGTCGTTGCTACACGTGCTAGGAGGCTTGGGGAGTTGAGGTTGGGACATGAAAGACACATTGGCAATTTCCCCTTACCCCAATAATGTGTATTTTAATCGGTCTCCCTCCTCCAGTAAGTTTCACAGCGTCCTCAAACACGTTAAAATTGCTTCGTGATAATAATGTTATCTTCCCTCCCATGCTACCTCTCACATCACCTGCATGAAGAAATTCCCAGTTAGCCAGGGCAGTTACAAAGCAGGTATCTAAAAACCAAAGATCTTCATAAATCAGGATTAATCCTGAGACGCTTTGTTTATTACGCAGTAGCTCTGTGACTCCCAGTCGCTGAATAGAGCTGACCGAGCTGAGTGGTGCACCGACGTGACTTACCCTTCTGGTTTCCACCCACTAATGTCTTATTCCTGATCCCCTTGCAGACATCCAGAATGGTTGCTCCAATGTAAGCTATTTCAGGACCAAATCTGAAACTCTACATGGAAAAATGAAGGAAACAGCAGGAAAAGAAGAGGAACTTGTTAGAATGTACAAAAGCATTACTATATATGGAACTATACAATTCCCACCAACCTTCTGGACAATGTTTCTCTTAGAAAAAGCACCCAAATCCCCCCAGACTATTCCTAGAAACCCTGGTCACTCTTACACACAGGGCAATTGGAACTGTGCTGTGAGATGGGACCACAGAATCATAGAAACTTTAGGTTGGAAAAGACCTTTAAGATCATCCAGTCCCACCATTAACCTAACATTACCAAGTCCACTCTAAACCAATCAAGGGTAGACTAGACTAAACCATGTCCCAAAGTGCCATGTCTACCCGTTTTTTGAACGCTTCCAGGGATGGGGACTCCACCACCTCTCTGGGCAGCCTGTTCCAGTGCTTGACAACCCTTTCTGTGAAGAAATTTTTCCTAATATCCAATCTAAATCTCCCCTGATGCAGCTTGAGCCCATTTCCTCTTGTCCTATCGCTAAGTACTTGGGAGAAGAGACCAACACCCACCTCCCTGCACCCTCCTGTCAGGCAGTTGTAGAGAGCGATCAGGTCTCCCCTCAGCCTCCTCTTCTCCAGGCTGAACACCCCCAGCTCCCTCAGCCGCTCCCCATCAGCCCTGTGCTCCAGACCCTTCCCCAGCTCCGCTGCCCTTCTCTGGACACGCTCCAGCACCCCAATGTCCTTCTTGCATTGAGGTGCCCAAAACTGGACACAGTATTCCAGGTGTGGCCTCACCAGCGCCAAGTACAGGGGGACATACAGAGCAAAATGTGGTTTCCAGCCTCTCCACCCCAACAGCTGCCGCTGCCAAGACTCTTCCTCAGTAAGTTAACGTGACATGGCACGTCTGTCCTGCAGCAGGGCAGGGGCTAGAGGTGGTGCAAAAACAGCCAGGTCCCTCCCTTGGCTGGTGTCCTGGTTTCGGCTGGGATAATTTTCTTCCTAGTAGCTGGCATAGTGCTGTGGTTTGGATTTAGTATGAGAATAACTTTGATAACACACTGATGTTTTAGTTGTTGCTAAGTAGTGCTTACACTACTTAGGAACAAAGGACTTTTCAGCTTCCCATGCTCTGCCAGGTGCACAAGAAGCTGGGAGGGGACACAGTCAGGAGAGCTGACCCAAACTGGCCAAAGGGCTATTCCATACCATATGGTGTCATGCTCAGTATATAACTGGGGGGAGTTGGCCGGGGGGCAGCGAATGCTGCTCAGGGACTGGCTGTGCATCGGTCAGCGGGTGGTGAGCGGTTGCATCACTTGTCTTTTTTTCCCCTGGGGTTTGTTTCTCTCTCTTGTTGTTCTCCTTTTCATTAAAATTTTTATTACTATTATTTTTATTATTATTTTATTTCATTTATTAAACTGTTCTTATCTCAACCCACAAGTTTTCTTACTTTTGCCCTTCCGATTCTCTCCCCCACCCCACCGGGGGGGAGGGTGAGTGAGTGGCTGCGTGGTGCTTGCTTGCCAACATGGGCTAAACCACGACAGTCCTTTTTGGCACCCAACAAGGGGCTCGAAGGGTTTGAGATAATAACAAATTAACCAGAGCTTATTAAGGAATTTGTATCTGTTAATAGTTGCGGGTCACAATATTGACTCATCTGTTCTCAATCTTAGTTTATCTGATCTGCACCATGCTCCGTTTTTTGCTGTACATGTTAAAGATTGGTGTTGGTTTTTGCAGTTTGCTGTGCTCTGCAGTGATCAGTGATGTTCTGCCTGGGAGATTTGTTATTAAAACACTGACCTTGAGTTTTATTCAGTATTTGGGTTTTGTACTGAAACCATTAATGTCCTTCGGGTACGACCTTGTGGAGAAAATCAGCAATTATACTATTTCTTCTGAGAGGTTTTTTATGGAGGAAATACAGAATGGCACCTTCGCTGCCGTTTCCTCCTTCATTACGATAGCTTTTCAGTATTTTGAACATCCTTGGGTAATTAAGATATATCTATTGATATTTCTTGGGAATATTGTTTCAGTTTAGTCTAAGATTAAATAGCAGTTTAAGAATATCATCCAGAGATCTACCCCAAGGCTGGGTAGTTATGAGTGGCAGGGCGTGTGGGATAGCATGGGCAAATGCCTAGGACGGTGGGCACCTCCAGTGTTTTGGAACTTCACCCCTGAACAAGTGCAGAATCCCCAAAAATTAGCAGAATATTTGGAAAAACTATGCTGTCACCCTGGCAACTCCAGAGAGACACAAATCACTACAATGTGCTGGGGCCTGGCCCATGCCTACCGGGCCCTGTTAAACACTCTTCAGTACCCTCAAGGGAAAGAGAAGGTCTCTGGATCTGACACCAAAGCGACAGGCACCGCAGCCACTCCAACCTCAGCACACAAGAAGAAATCTTGGAAGTGAAAGTCAGGTTGTTTAGAAAGGGATGATGAAAAACCAGGGTCATCACAAGGAGAAGAGGAGGAGGAGGAGGAGGAGGAGGAGGAGGAGGAAGAACTCATAAATGAGACAGAAACCACCTGATCGTTATCCTTGAGTGAGCTGTGAGATATGCGAAAAGATTTCAGTCATCATCCAGGCGAGCACATTGTCACCTGGCTGCTCCGATGCTGGGACAACAGGGCCAGTAGCCTGGAATTAGAGGGTAAGGAAGCCAAACAGCTGGGATCCCTTTCTAGGGGAGGGAGCATTGACAAAGCTATTGGAAAAGAGGCACAAACCCTTAGCCTCTGGAGGCGACTCTTGTCAGGCATGAAGGAAAGAGAGCCCTTCAAGGAAGATGTATATCGCCCAGGCAAATGGACCGCCATGGAGAGAGATACCCAGTACCTGAGGGAATTAGCCATGCTGGAGGTGATTTATAGTGACCTGAACAATGAGCAGTTACCCAAAGATCCAGATGAAGTCCAGTGCACATGACCCATGCGGCAGAAGTTGGTATGGAGCGCACCAGTATTGTATGCCAACTTGTTGGCAATACTGTCCTGGAAAGATGAAGAGGCACCAACGGCGGATGAAGTGGCTAGCTGACTCCAGGAATATGAAGAAAGTGTCTCTTCCTCCCTCATCTCAGCTGTGAAGAAACTGTTCCGGGAGGTCCAGCAACTCAAAGAGAATAGGTCCTGCTCTCCACCTATATGGACTGATACCTCAGCTATTAGGAGTCAGCGTTCTTCTGTTCAAGAGAGAGGATATAGGGGGTACACACCACAGGGCACCCTGTGGTTTTACCTGTGTGACCATGGAGAGGACATGAGGAAGTGGGATGAAAAACCTACTTTGACCCTAGAGGCACGGGTACATGATTTGCAAGGAAAAACAATCACACAAAGGGGTTCTTCCAGGAAAACTAGTGCTCCAGTTTCCAGTGGGTAGTTCCCCAGACAGAGTAGAAGGGCTGATCAATCTTCTGATCCTAATGAAGGGACTCCTGACTTCTGTTTACAAGAAGTGAGTAACGAATACTACAATCAAGATTAGAGGGGCCCTGCCTCCAGCCAGGTGGAGGAAAGGGACAACCAGGTTTACTGGACCACGTGGATTTGATGGCCTGGCACATCAGACCCACAGGAGTATATGGCTCTAGTGGACACCAGTGCACAGTGTACCCTAATGCCATCAAGTTATAAAGGGGCAGAACCCATCTGTATTTCTGAAGTGACAGGGGGATCCCAACAGCTCACTGGCTGCGATGGAATCACTCCACTAAGAGGCACAAAGGAGCTCTGCAGTGCAGAGTGTGAACAGCGAAGCATGCCACTAATCCAGGCAATGCAAACACTCCACGGTGACGAACTCTGTAAGTCTGACTGTTAGATGCCTTCTGAAGAAGGACGTGAAACATTTTGCACTGCTTTAGGGATCTGTCCAGGCAAGGACAGATCATCTTACCTGGGTGAGGTAGTAGACATGGGTGCGAGGCACTGAGAGGAGGGTATTGACAGCGCCTCGGAAGGTATAGATCTGCTGGTGAGGGTCTCCTATGAGGATTATGCCGCATGTCTGTGACAGCACAACATCCACGATGGCTGCAGGAAAACATCGGAAAATTAAGGGGGAGCCTGCTCATAAACCAAGAGCGAGCTGTACAATATCTCTTGCCTGTAGAGAGGCAAGATCTCTTGCCTGATGACTCACAGCATTTAAGAAGGGGTCAACACAGCTGCAGGAGACAAGTTGGGGAGAAGCAAAGGGAAGTGCACAGCTGACTGGGAGCTCTACAAACATTCTCCCACTATTTGTCTGATGGTATTTTTACCTGGAGTGTAGCACCACAGCATCTTAATCCCACATTTGTGAGCCCAGCACAATTCCACCACCCATCCCCAGTGACCCAGATGTGCTACATGTGTGCGCACTGACTCTGCACACCTCAGTAAGCTCTTTGGTCCACTTCAACCAATCCTGCCCAAGTCTCAGTCATGCTGGCAGAGCAACCGCTTGCATCGCACACAGCTGTGAAGGCACAGCCAAAGCCCTGCAAGACCAGGTCTCCAGTGAGTACAGGTGGGAGATAGAATCATAGAATCGTTTACGTTGGAAAAGACCTTTAAGATCATCCAGTCCAACCATTAACCCACACTACCAAGTCTACTCTAAGCCAATCAAGGGTAGACTAGACTAAACCATGTCCCAAAGTGCCACATCTACCCGTTTTTTGAACGCTTCCAGGGATGGGGACTCCACCACCTCTCTGGGCAGCCTGTTCCAATGCTTGACCACCCTTTCCGTAAAGAAATTTTTCCTAATTTCCAACCTAAACCTCCCCTGGCGCAGCTTAAGCCCATTACCTCTCGTCCTATCGCTAACTACATGGGAGAAGAGACCAACACCCACCTCACTACACTCTCGTGTCAGGCAGTTGTAGAGAGCGATAAGGTCTCCCCTCAGCCTCCTCTTCTCCAGGCTAAACAATCCCAGTTCCCTCAGCCGCTCCCCATCAGCCCTGTGCTCCAGACCCTTCCCCAGCTCCGTTGCCCTTCTCTGGACATGCTCCAGCACCTCAATGTCCTTCTTCTATTGAGGGGCCCAAAACTGGACACAGCATTCCAGGTGCGGCCTCACCAGTGCCGAGTACAGGAGCATAATCACCTCCCTGCTCCTGCTGGCCACACTATTCCTGACACAAGCCAGGATGCTGTTGGCCTTCTTGGCCACCTGGGCACACTGCTGGCTCATGTTCAGCCGGCTGTCAACCAACACCCTTAGATCCTTTTCGGCCAGGCAGCTTTCCAGCCACTCTTCCCCAAGTCTGGAGCGCTGCATGGGGTTGTTGCGACCCAAGTGCAGGACCTGGCACTTGGCCTTGTTGAACCTCATACAGTTGGCCTCGGCCCATCGGTCCAGCCTGTCCAGGTCCCTCTGCAGGGCCATCCTACCCTCCAGCAGATCGACACTCCCACCCAACTTGGTGTCATCTGCAGACTTACTGAGGGTGCACTCAATCCCCTCATCCAGATCATCGATAAAGATATTAAACAAGTCTGGCCCCAGTACTGAGCCCTGGGGAACACCGCTGGTGACCGGCTGCCAACTGGACTTAACTCCATTCACCACTACTCTCTGGGCTCGGCCACCCAACCAGTTTTTTACCCAGTGAAGACTACGCCCATCCAAGCCATGAGCTGCCAGCTTCCCAAGGAGAGTATTGTGGGAGATGGTGTCAAAAGCTTTGCTAAAAAGTCCAGGTAAATGACATCCACAGCCTTTCCATCATCTACCAGGTGGGTCACCAGGTCATAAAAGGAGATCAGGTTGGTCAAGCAGGACCTGCCTTTCATGAACCCATGCTGGCTGGGCCTGATCCCCTGGTTGACCTGCACTTGCCTGTTGAGTGCACTCAATATGAACCGCTCCATAATCTTCCCCGGCACCGAGGTCAGGCTGACAGGCCTGTAGTTCCCCGGGTCCTCCTTCCGGCCCTTCTTGTAGATGGGCGTCACGTTGGCAAGCCTCCAGTCATCAGGGACCTCCCCTTTTAACCAGGACTGCTGATGCACATGTACTTTTGTAACCTGCTTACAAGCTGCCTTACTGAATTTGCAAGGATCTGGAACCTAGCAGTGGGTCAGTTATAATGTTACAGCTGAGGGGCAGAATTTTTTTTAATTGTGTTACTTCTCACACACCCCTGAGCGCATGAACATCCTCTCTGTAAAGTGCTTAAGAAGGCTGCAGCTCTGTCTCCTGTCACCGCTCACCTGGAGTGCAGTCCTGCGCTTCATCGACAAAAATGGCATCGTATCCTGAGAGCTGAGGCTTGCTGAGCTGCCAAAGTTTCAAATAGCCTGAGAGAAAGAACAAGGCATATCAGTGAGAGGGTAATTTTCTCATCATAAAACACCATGATCTTTAAAACCAGTCCATTTAAAAAAAATGTTTCTGGCCCTACTTATTGCTTGGAATTTGCATGACATTTGGAGGGGTTGCAAAAATCTCTCTTGCTCCCAGATGTTGCTCTGTCTCCCTCGGCTGTATGAAGGATGAAAAAAACCCAACCCAAAACAACCTGACTGCACTTGAGGAAGGCAGCTATGCTGATGACTCCAAAACTCTTAATGCAGAAAGAAAATTACAAGAAAGAAAGTTTTCCCCATTATGAACCACCTCTGGCAGGATCTGCACACATGCTAAGAAGCAAGAGGAAAGGACATGCCGGCAGCAGCAAGGAACAAACACTTGCTGTTAGCACTCGTCTCGCCTGTTATTTCTATGATTTTGCTGCCAGTCACACACAGCTGAATAGTTCCACCATCTTCTGAGGCCAAACAGGAAAAATTAACAAACTTCCAGCCTTTGGGCCTGTTTTGAGCTCCCTGCTGAGCTAGTAGCAGAAGAACCCGAATTTTATGCTTTTTGATGCTCATTCCTGGTACACAGCCAGAAGAAAGAAGTATTAATCTGTTCAGTTTTCTACTGCAGCTCTTCATCTGAAGGCTATTTGACATCTGTCCTCTCTTACCATCAGAAGTTATCTTGTAATTCTTCTCTACGTCTCCATCCAGCTTCTTCATGTTGTGCCATATCTCTTTTGCCTCTTTCATGACGATCTAGAAAGAGAAAACAGAAGGGTCTGAATAGATCGCTTTGAGCAGAAAAACAGCCCAGGCACAGCAGATCTTGAAAGGCTTCTCTGAAGCCTTTCTCCTACTTCTCTTCTGTGTCACCACCAGTTAACTGCCTCAACACGGTCTTTTCCAAATGCAGCCCCCTGAAAAGAACATTTCTTTGGCTCAGCTATTAGGACAGTATAATACAAGACCCCCTAACTTCTGCACATTAACACTTTGTGTTTATTTTGGCTTCTCTGGCCATCTTGCAAGGTGCTTAAAGGTATTTAATATTTTGAGGCTGTCAATTCATTCCTGCCAGAAATAACAACTGCAAACTGGATTTCTGCTAGCTGGGCTGGGTCTGATCAGATGCGATCAATGCGGAGCAGAAAGGCCAATTTTCTCCGCAACTCCAGCCCATGTTGCTTGCAATGTCAGTGCTGTCCTTTAAGTGTTGCTAAGATGTTTGTACTCTAAATGAGAATTTTGGGGTTTGGCTCTGTGTATTAAAATGACTACAAAAATGTTTATTGCCTTTACATGTAATATCACAATGCCATTCAGGCACTATATAAATGCAATGTCTTCTCTTTTCCTTGTAGGGAGGAAATATCTGCGCTGAGCAGAGACAGTGATACTCTCCTCTCTAGAAACCAGCTGTGCGAACGGGGAGAACAAACAGGCCCCAGTTTCTTTGGATTTGTCACCAGAGGAAAAAAATATTTTGACAGTCAGTTCTTAGAGCTGAAGCACAAATACCTGTGAGCTATGAGAAATGTGGGATAATTACAGCCCCTTCTAAACCTTGTAGCCCAAGTCTTGCTTCATCTCAGATACTCACTTCCTTTTCTACTTGACTGACAGGTCTTGTCTCACCATGAGTATTTTTAAAACAAATAGGAATGTGCTCTTCACAGATCTCTTCATCTGAAGAAGCAAAAAAGTTTTCAAGGGTCTGCTTGACTGTTTTCCCTCTTATGAACAGAGATTGTCCTTTGCGGTTCTGGATAAGGAAACTCACGGAGTAAACCGACATCTTGGAGAAGTTCAGCTTGCCTTTTTCTTTATAGCTGTGCCACGGATGACAAAAAATAAGTGAGACATGTTGAAACATATGAAAAGCCTACTGGAAAAGCAAGCTCATTTTTGCTTCTGTTGCACAATAACACTTGCAGAAGCTCTGTTTTATATACCCACTTTGACCTAGTAATGGAATATCTTTAAAATCTACACATACTTATCCTCACTGTATTCCTGGTGGAAGCACAAACTTGTTAATTTTATAGATTTTACAGATGAAAAGTTGAGCCAGAGAGATATTCCCATCATTCAGCCCTGCAATTACAGATTGTTTTCAGAGCCAAGTAAGG
Organism: Pelecanus crispus; assembly: GCF_030463565.1. NCBI lineage: Eukaryota > Metazoa > Chordata > Aves > Pelecaniformes > Pelecanidae > Pelecanus > Pelecanus crispus. The sequence goes on from NC_134643.1 coordinate 1,995,320, forward strand.
GGATTCCCCTCTTCTTCCATGTTGTGGCTCATTTTCCCTTCTGTCTGCAGTTCAGACGTGCCAATGTAATTGGTGAACAGAATAGAATACAATAGACCATTTCAGTTGGAAGGGACCTACAGTGATAGAATCATAGAATTGTTTAGGCTGGAAAAGACCTTTAAGATCATCGAGTCCAAGCATTAACTTATCTAGTCCAACTGCCTGACCAATCCAGGGCTGACCAAGGGTTAAAGCATGTTATTGAGAGTTGTCTAAGTGCCTCTTAAACACTGACAGGCTTGGGGCACTGACCACCTCTCTGTTCTAGTGTTTGACCACCCTCATGGTAAAGAAATGCTTCCTAATGTCCAGTCTAAACCTGCCCTGATGCAGCTTTGAGCCACTCCCATGTGTCCTGTCCCTGGATCCCAGGGAGAAGAGCTCAGCTCCTCCCTCTCCATGTCCCCTCCTCAGGAAGCTGTAGAGAGCAACGAGGTCACCCCTCAGCCTCCTTTTCTCCAAGCTAGACAAGCCCGAAGTCCTTAGCTGCTCCTTGTAGGACATTCCTTCCAGCCCTTTCACCAGCTTTGTTGCCCTCCTCTGGATGCATTCAAGGACCTTAACATCCTTCTTAAATTGCAGGGCCCAGAACTGCACACAGTACTCAAAGTGAGGCTGCACCAACGCTGAATATAGCGGGATAATCACCTCTTTTGACCGTCTGGTCAAGCTGTGTCTCATGCACCCTGGGATGCAGTTTGCCTTCTTGGCTGTCAGGGCACCCTGCTGACTCCTATTGGCCACCACCCCCAGATCCCTTTCTGCAGGGCTGCTCTCCAGCCACTCATCTCCCAATTTATACTCGTGCCTGGTGTTACTCCATCCTAGGTGCAGGATCCGGCATTTGGACTTGTTAAATTTCACCCCATTAATCATAGCCCAATGCTCCAGTCTATCTAGATCTCTCTGCAAGGCCTCTTGTCCCTCAAAATAGTCAACAGCACTCTGGTGCTGGTGCCAGAAACTGTATCACTAGAACAACTCAGGTTAAGAAAACCCCTCCTCTGCTAACAAAAAGCAGCTTTTAGAGATTTAGAGTGGTTGTATCACTGAAGTGTGAATGGAAAATGGGAAAAAGCCATTCTCAGTGGCTTTCTATCTCCCTGTGAGGTGCTCCTCAGCTACAAACACAGGCAGGATGAATGGCCCCCAAAACAGCAATGGGGCTTATGTCAGCACAGCCTATGCCAGAGCAGGGCAATGAGTCTGCTTCCCCAGGCTCACGTGGATGCTAAGATCACTGGCCCATCCAACCTGAAAGAATTTGGAAACCGTAAATTACAGTCTGGCTTGAAGCAAGTGAAAGAAATAATTTCTCCCATTATTTTTGCTTCCTCAAGTCCTGGAGGATTACTTCAAAACCAAACCTTCCTTTCCTGACATGTCTTTTTCCTGCTCCACTGGCCTTCAATGAAGGAATCTAAAATCCCCACTCACTGTTTGCCGACACTTCCAAATGCTAACGAATGGAAAGTCTTGCACGTAACATTTCTGGGGAAGATACTTTCCCCCCTGCTTGCAACAGCTTTGTTAAACGTCACGTAAAGGAAATTCAGATCAGCAAACTTCTCCGCATACTTGACCAAGGTTGAGGTCTTTCCTGTACCTGAAGAACAGAAGAAAGTAAAGAAAAAGCATCCAGAGTCAGGCATGAATGAATCCGCACACTTCTCATCAGCTTTACCTTCTCCCTCCTGCTGTCCTAACTGCACAGCAGGACTATTTGCAGCTAATGGGAATTTATTCACTGACTCAACCAAAATCAGCAGAAGCTGTGGAGCAAAGTAGCTTTGAAAAATTAGTCTGCAGCCAAAAAGCCTTTAAAAAAAAAATAAATCTTTTTATCACCCAGTATTCTAGAAGTCTCTTGAAAGACAGCTTGGTAAATGAACTGTTAAAATTGCTCTTTTGAATGATTCATAGGCTCATTTCCTCGTAAGATCTCCCACTAATGCTGCTCTCCTTTACCCCATTTCGCTGCAGGACAGCACTCATGGCAAAGTTGCCTCACTCATGGAGTACCAATCACAACAGAAACCTGAGACAAGAAGGGCTCTGCACATTTCCTTTTTTGCCCCTTTTCATATCCTCGGTGCTGACACAGCATCAGTAAACTCTGTCACCTTGCTGTTCACACTTCTCCCAGATGACTCATGAGTGTTGGACAAAGGAGATCCCAGCACAGGTTTCTGCAGGATTTCAGTGGTTACCACTCTCCATGAGGAAAACTGACCATCTGCTCCTACTTCTGCTTCCTAGCTTTTAACCAGCTATTCACCCATGAGGACCATCTTTTACCATTTTGCCTGGTACAGATATGGGTCTAGCCAGTCGACTGCTCCCATGTCTCCCTGTATAACTCCACTGCCACGGCAGCTATCACGCTCAGCTACTGGTTCAGCCACTTCACCCTTGAGTTCCTTTACATCTTCTGGGTGACACAGTCCAGATCATGAAACGAACAGTACCAACATGTATTTCACCTGCAACCTTTCCCATGTGAATGTGAGACTGACCCTCTGGTGGAACCCCTATAGAGAACAATCCTGAGGCCGGTCCTTTCCAAGACCTTCTACAAGGAACACAGATGCAGAAACACTTTTAGCTTTTCTGCCACCACATTGTTCACTCTAAGGCATCCTTCACACTGCAGTTAGCTAACAGATGCTTTGGCAAGCATCCTCATCCACACGTTTGAAGGATTATGAGTCTTTTATGCTTTTTGCCTGCAGTTCCTCAAGCTCTTTTTCTGCCCTGCCTTGTTGCAGTTACACATAACCTGTCAAAGCTCATGAACGTTCCCATTTTTGTCATTTGGACACGGTGACTTTGTACAGACATAAGAAACCACCATTAGTGGCTTCTGTACCGTGGCGCTTAGCTGTACATGTCTTTTTGCAAGCCTTTCAGGCAGAGAGCATGCATTAGCTCTGAGCTCCCAGTGTGGTGTCTTTAAAAGAAACTCGCTGCAGGCGGAGGGAGATGATTTACTTTTCCTTTTCTTTTTAAATAGGCTCCCTCAATTTTATGCCAGTCCCCTTTTCAAAACAGTGCACAAGTGCAGAAGATTTCTTGGCTTGTGTTGCTCTTACAGAGATGTTAACTCTAAACAAGTACAAGTGACTCCGTCTAGTGGCCTGTGGACAGTAACACTGCGAAACAGGCGCAGCGTGCGACTAAGCAACATGCAGAGAGTTGCTTCTCCTCTCCTGGGTTCCCTGACAAGCTGCTCTGGGCAGTCATCAACAGCACCCAAACACTTGGTTTCAGTATGATGTCCGAATTTACCCAGCTTGCATGGGAGTAACCACCACCACGCTTCCCATTCCTATTTCTCTGCAAAAGCTTGCTCCGATTTTTTGTATCGATTAAAAGTAAGGATGATCCCCCTGGCATCCACACAGTTCCTTGAACAGAAGAAGCAGGGAAGGAAGGAGCAGAATTAGAGGTCATGCGTTTATTCTTACAACATCATTTTTGGCTCTTACCTGCAAATGCCATAATTTTCACTATTTGACCATGCTCAATTTTGTGATTCAAAATCCTTTGCTGTTCATGGGTCAGCTTTACTTCAGGCCAACTACTAAAAACAGGCAAAAAAACAGAGCAAAAGGAATTAAGAAAACAAATCCTCCTACATAGAACAAACAAATTGACTAACAGGAGAAGGAAACCAATGAATGAATTATCCCATCCCACAGTCAGGAAGGTGGCACTGGAGCAACTTGGTTATTGTGCAAATGAGAAAAGCAGGGAATAAGAAAAGACTGGAGATAGCAAAATAAAAATTAAGCCTTGGGGAAGCTTACATAGGAAAAGATCTTCTCAAGGGTCCTAAGCCATGCTTTAAAAATTAATTTGGCACCCCGGCTCCTTAGGCTTATTGAAAACAAACAGCAACTTGGGTTTGGGGTGTTTTGTTGCTTTTGAGAGCATGTACCTTAAATTGCTCTCTGATTTCTCAGCATGTAGGTCAGATCAATCATCCCTGCCTCTCAGGGGAACTGAGAGCTTTGATTATCATTAACAAAGGCATTCAGCGCTTCTGGCTGGAGTACAATTGTTTTATTCATAAAGGTCTGAAACCTGTAATCAGCCAACGGTGTGAACCATCTCTTTGCACAGGGTCCTCCCCGGTAGCATGCGTAAGGACGGAAAGCCTTGTTTAAGTATCCTTGACATTTCACAGCTGGCAGTTAGACGGCTGCCCCCAGGACGCATCTTTTACTGAACAAGCCAAATCTGCTCACAAAAAGACTTCAAATGGAGAGGTAGAATGAAAGGGCTGGGAAACCAAGAAGCACTGAAACCAAACATCTGTTTACCCTTGATTTATTTTTTCTGTTACGACCTCTCTCACTGTTGTGCCTTGGATCATTGGCGATTTTATTGGATTTATCTTTGCTAGACCTCTGTGACGGATGAAAGCACAACTGTTCCCCTTCTTGTAAGGACAAGGAAGCTAAATGACTCAACCCAGGATAACTGCAGCAGAAGGGGAACCAAGCCTGGATCTCCACAGGCCAGGAAAGCATTTCACTCTTTACTGTCTCTCCTTTCTGGGCAGCAAGGTAGCAACTGATACTAATTTATAACAGATATATATATAAAACAGGTAGTATATAACAGTTATCCAACAGGATCTAGAAAACAGGAGCCAAATCAATATCCTGCGGCTGGTATCTCGTTTACTCCCATGCACAGATAGCAATGTTTATAAATGAACAGCTGCATTATTTACGCTACAGTAATATCACCAGCAAGCTAGCCCCCATTTTGGCTGACCGCAGCTTGCAGTGTTCCAGAGGAACTCACTGTTAAAATTAAAGCAGGCACTCTCCCCTCCTCACAGAGCTTCTTATCCATAGGGACAGTGGTCATTTGGGAACATATTTTGGGGTGATCTGGGCTCTGTGAAATTTCAGCGGCCATCACACTGGAGCACACAGAACTGTGTTCCACTGATACATAGACCCATCGGTGAATAACGACTTTTAAATTCAGTCAGCACTTGGTAATTCAATTTTTACAGATTTAAGGCCTGATTCTGGTTTTCCTCTGAGAAATCAGGGAGAAGATGGCAAGGAGCAGAATAAGGTTTTGTCCTAATCCTTATGAATCTCAGAGTCCTGTCAACCAGTCCCTGCCATGAAATGTTTGCTCCCCCTCCAAAGTTCAGCACTCCACCAGGGCCCTGCGTACTTAGGTGCATTGCTCGGATCACCTAAAATAGCATTACCTAGACCATAAATCTTGCCTGCAGCATGAAGCCAGTGTCTCCTCTTCTACTGTCTGCATAGTTACAGAAGAATTTTCCATCAGATACAAGCAGTAGAAAATATTGTAATGGATCCTGGTAGAAAGGACAAAAGAGAATCTATCACTGAGAAATCATCAATAACAAATTAAAACTTCTGCAGCCACCTAACAGACTGCCAACATCTTGAATACTTCCCACAGAACAATGCACAAAACCCCAAGCTCTCAGGGAGTTGCAGGAGACAACATTAGTATTTTAAAGTGCAGTTAGTTATACCTTGAAAAGTGACTGCGAAGGCACCACGGGGACAGCTCTGTTTGTGGCCCCTCCCTCACTCCTGCTAGGTTTGTGTTTTAGGGTCTGCCACGCAAACATGACCTGGGATCAGAATCCACAGGATCCTTTTGCTCTCCTGAACCACTATCAGCAACAGAGTCTGGGGGAGCCCGAGAGAGAATTTGGGCTAGTTTAAGCCTCTAAAGTGAACCAGTTTCATCAACTGTCTTATGATGATTTTATACAAGTGTGTTAGCCCTGACAATACTTCATGATGCTTTGTTACTGCAAAGCAAGGAACAACTACGCTGGCAACGGCTGGTTTAAAATTAACCTCCATCGTACATCAGGGTTGACACCACTGTGGTTTTACCTCTTTTAGTGCAGCTTTGTTCCTGTGACCGAACAGCTGCCACCCCAGGCCACACTCCAGGACAGACTTTGTGTCTCACATTAGGTGACCTGCACACTCAGACTCACTAGTTGCTCTAAGAGCTGCAAATAGGTACCAGCCAGTTCCCTGAGGACGTTTCTTCCTTACGCCCTAAATCACAAACCTCCTGTGGTTGGAAGAGATAATGGCAGAAGAGACATGGTCATTCCTATTTCTTCTAGTCTAGATTGTTCAAGGAGATGGAGATGGGACGTGGGTGACTTTGACCACGAGCTTGTGAGCAACACCCTCAGTCTGCCACATCTTCAGCAGGCATTTACTCAAGTTTATGACCTTAGCCAGCAATTATCAATCACTAACTGGCCAAACACGCATCCTGATTTCCCTGGTTGGTAGCCTGAGCACATGGCCCATGGTTGAGAAAGCAGAGAACGAACCTTTCTCTGGTGTCTAACACAAGCTGAACTGTAACTTGCAGAGGGCAGCTTACAGAACCATCTTCTTTCTGGCTATAGATTCCTTTTCTGGTGCAGTTCCTCTCCAGTCTTTTCATAAGAAGAATTTACATGTGTCCTAATCCTCATCTCATTCTCACTGCAATCCTGAAGCAACCTGTGGGCTCTTACCTGCATTACCAGGCACCTCTGTGAACAAAAGGCACAGGGCAGATCACTACGCACATGCAATAGGTGCTCATGGGGGCTTGCAGTGTGATTTAAGAGGAGTGAAGTGAATAACTGGCCTCAGGGAGGTAATAACTGCATTAAATTGTTGCAGCTAATGTGTATCTATTTCTAATCAGAAAGCTGCTACAGTTGCTTTAAAAACTGCTTTTGTTTCTGAAAAAAATTACTTTTCTTGAACACTACTTCCCAAAAACAAGCGGACTATGAAACAGTCTAGGAATTAAAGCAAATCTAAAAGCAATGCTCCTGAATGTTCCTGCAAAAAGTTAGGGATGTGCACACTGTTCCTGACAAACTGCATACACCAAGGAACTGAAGAACCCTAACGAAGAGGAACACAATTGCTCATGAGCATATATTCACTGTATATAGAATCACAGAATTGCTTAGGTTGGAAAAGACCTTTAAGACCATCGAGTCCAAGCGTTAATACTGCCAGGTCCACCACTAAACCATGTCCCTAAGCGCCACATCTACACGTCTTTTAAATACCTCCAGGGATGGGGACTCCACCACTTCCCTGGGCAGCCTGTTCCAATGCTTGACTACCCTTTCCGTGAAGAAATTTCTCCCAATATCCAATCTAAACCTCCCCTGGCGTAACTTGAGGCCGTTTCCTCTCGTCCTATTGCTTGTTACTTGAGAGAAGAGACCGATCCCCACCTCACTACCCCCTCCTGTCAGGCAGTTGTAGAGAGCGATAAGGTCTCCCCTCAGCCTCCTCTTCTCCAGGCTGAACACCCCCAGTTCCCTCAGCCGCTCCCCGTCAGCCCTGTGCTCCAGACCCTTCCCCAGCTCCGTTGCCCTTCTCTGGCCACCCTCCAGCACCTCAATGTCTTTCTTGTACCGAGAGGCCTAAAATATGTATTACATATCACCGTGCCTAGAAAGAGGCAGGCAGGCAGGAAGCATCTCCCCACTCCTTACCTGTTAGTGATCGCAATGTTCTTGTCCCTCATCGCGTACAGCAGCGTGGCCATGCAGTAAAGCGTCTCGATCATGCCCACAACAGAGAGGGTAGAGCAGGGTCTCTGCAGACATGCCATCAGGTTTTGGATGTCGCTGATGCCATCGGAGAAAAGCACCATGACTGCAATTATGGCCCACGTGTTCTCAGGCTGGTATAGGCAATGACAAGAAAGAGTGATCAAAAAGCTTTGAGCCTTTAGGAGCAGGGAAACTCTGTTTCAACGCTGAAAAAACACTTATGTCACAATGAATAGTTAAATCCTCTTCGGTCACCCTGAATAGTACCAAATAACACTCCAAAGGGAAAACTTTAGATGCAGGAGGGCAAATATGACCTTGAAGCACCAGCAGTTGTTAAACCTTTTAAATAAACCAGTTAATAGCTGTTAAACCTACCCCCATCTTGCTCTGTAAATGTGGCAGTTTGTTGGCGACGCAGACTTCAGCCTTTGAGAAGAGGTGATGACTCTTCAAACACCGGAGAACCGCACTGGGATCTACCTTCCATTCAGTGGCTATGGCAGACACGCACCTGCGTGGAACAGGAACAGCAGCATTTGCAAAGAAGCCTTATCAAGTGAGTTTATTCTCTAAGTAAATAATGCCTTCTCCGAAGCACCATCAGTCAGGCTGCAGTCAAGTGTAACTATACCTTGCTGTGTGCCCCACAGATTCGACTGGATGCATTCAGCAGTGAGGTTGCAAGGTGCTGAACTTGGATTTCCAACCCTGTTCTTGTGCCTAGAGTCATTTAGACAAGTATTTCCCAGTTCTGTTACACAGACATGTGCTTAAATACTTTGCTGCATCAAACCCCGAATCTGCAAATTCATCCTGGCTGTCTTGAAGTCTCCTTCCAAACGATGGATCTACCTTGCTCTTAACCCAGTTTGACTCTTCTATTTGCACCATTTAACTGCCATACAAAATCGCCCTCTGGACTACAAAGATCTTAACAGAGTGCTTGCTTTTATCAGAGACCCATCTTGGGCTTGGGCTGGCTGCTGAGCTGTGACTGATAAGTCAGTGCGGGTCCAGGAAAGCAGCCTGTCAGGAAAGGAAGAGAAGAAAATACATTGGAGATAGGAGGGACCAGGAAGAAGAGCTCACACACTCTACAAGATATTTGTGTTTTAGTTAAATCCAGGAGATACTGAGCCACTCTGAGACCCTGGCTGATCCGGAGATGGAAAAGCAGTGCTGACATGACAGATCCTGAAACGTAAAGGGATGCTAAATGAGGTGCTTAAACTGAGACTGTCTCCAGCACAGCCACCCTGCAGGAAGCAACCAAATAAGATCTTCTCCCAAGCTTGCTGTTGGGTGCCAGAAGGCAGCAAGCGACAGGACAGCCCAGCCTTTTTTGATTTTGTCTTCTAACGCTTGTCTTGGAGCTCCTGGCAGCTTCTCTCACTTGCTGTACCCAACCTGGCTGTGCTCTGACAAACAGGTCCGTCTCCAAAACCTTCCTTTGAGCCTCCAAATCCAGCCTCTAGAAAGCTTGCAGCTGCTTGCTGACACCGTCTTGCTCAGGCTTTCCTCACCTCTTTCCTCCTTCAATGCAACAACCATCCCCCCGTCCTCCAAGAGGCAACACCATCCAAGTCAAAAGGCCACCACCAAGACTGTTCTTCCGCCCTCTCTTCCCAGTCCATGTTCAGCTTCTCCATCTCCTCAGGCATTAGTACAAGGCTATCCGTGCCCCAGACATTGCAGCCTCTCCCTCACTTATCCATCACATCTCACTTGCTATCAAAATCAGGGAAACTGCAGAAGGGACTTTGGAAGCCATGTGCTCAAAGCAGGGACAACTTCAGAGTTTGGTTGTTTGTCCAGTTGAGGTCTGAGCATCTCCAAGGATGGAGATTCCCCACCTCTCTGGGCCAGTGTTTGACCACTCTCCTAATATCTAACTGGATTTCCTATGCTGTAACTTGTGGCCATTGCTTCTTGTCCTCTCACTCTGCACCTGCAAAAAGAGTTTGGCATCATGCTCTCTACAGCCCCTCATTAGGCAGAGGAAGACAGCAAGCAGATCCCCTTTCCACCTCCAGATTTCATCCTCTGCTTGTACATCATGTGCTCCCGACACAACAAAGAGGAAAGGGAAGGGTTTTTTACCGATTTCTAGAACCCTATTAGTGACTGCTACTGTTCCTTCCTCATCTTCCTGTACGTCTCCCACCTGTTTAGAAGACAAACCCATTTCTCTCCTGGCAATTCACAGGATAAAATGGAAGAAGACCCAAAGCAAGGAAGGTCTGAGGATCTACAGGTACAAAGTCAAATGCTGAAGTGGACTCACCTGATCAGCCCCAACACACATCCTTCCTGCTCCTTTGTTATGGCAAAATCCCGCAAGACCTGTTCAACTCTGTGCAGGGCCGTGTCCTCCTTCATTAGGTACCGATGGTACAGCTTTTTCCAAGGAATGAACTAGAATGTGAAGCACATACCACCATCTTTCATCTCACAGCATTGGAAAATAGGTTTCTTCTGGCAATAAGCTAATCAACGTGACTTCCAAAGAAGACCTGGAGTTCAAAAAGTCCCTGTAGCTTGATGGAAACAGGTACCAAGCATGAGATGGGGAAGGAAAGAGGAAACAGAGGAAAGAGAGAAAGACTTATTCCTCAGCCTGCAAACGTGCCTATAAAAGGCTGTTTTTTCTAGAATGATGGGAACAGGGTGATGCTGGTTCTGTTTCAAATGTCAAAACATTAAAGGAATGGGGATATTTTCAGCACTGTTGCACAGATCTGGTCTGTGCAAGGATATGGTCTGCGTAACAATCTCTCAGATCAACACTCCTTAGCTAACATAACACAGCAGACGTGTTAAACGGAAACACAGCTGCAGAATGAATTTCATGGGAGGTATTTCCACTATCCAAAGAAACAGAAATAGGAAGGAAACAAAATGCAAGACTTGAGTTGTTGCTGTGTGCCTCAGACTGAGGTTGGGCTCCCAGCGTTATTTGTTCTTAACCTGCTGAACAAGAAGCACACTAAGATTTTAGAAAAGCTCTGAGTGGGGTCTGAGTGCTTAAACACCCTGTGTCCATGAAGCCCTACTCTCCCACACCCTGCTGTTCAGACTTCTTTAGTAAAAACAGACAGGGCACTGCCTTTTAGGCTGTGTTATGGAGTGAACAGTGGACTTGGGAGAGGACTTGAGCACACCGAGCATTCAATGAGTGCATTTTCTACGCATCTCTGTAGCTCTTCAGGCTCAAACGCATGCACACCGTGCTGATAAAGCACTGAGTGCAGGACACCTCCTGCACTGTGCCCAGCCTTACCCATTCAGATTTATCGGAAGGGCATGAACAAGAACTTGGACCTCCACAAAAATTAGGGCTGTGATCAGCTCCCCACCACTCTGAGACAGCCTCTTCATACAAGCTGAGGATTTCCAGTGTGAGTGGCGAGCAAGTCTAGTGGTGCCAGCTGTCTCCGAGCCACCTTTAATTGAAATGCAGAGATCCTCTCTGCGGCCAAAACAACTGCCAGTGGGTTCACGACTGTTTGTACTGTGAGGGCCTTGACTGCAGATGAACCAAGCTCCACAAAAACAGAGTTAAAGGCCTTTGCTCTAAACCTGTTTACTTACAAGAAACAGCACACATACACAGGCTGGAGGACAGTGACGTGCGCTGGCCACGAGAGGACACTGCCCAGTCTGGAAGCCAGAATTTCCTGCATGATCCCTGTCAGAAAAAAAGGCTGCAAGGAAAACAGTGAAGGAGGATTTTGTGGAGTCTTACGGGATGCTCACTTCCCATGTATGGGAAGGATGAATCAAGGGAAGTTACTCCAATATTGATCTTCTGATACAGGTTGGCATCTGAAGTTGCCACAGTAGTCCTGAAGACCAAAGAATGACAAAAGACCTCCTAAGAAAGGATGTGGGCATTTGGGAATAATAAAGGTATTTAAAGGAACAGAGAGAGACACAGCATGGATGCTCCTACAGCAAAACATGCAGTCACAAGACTAAGACAGAACAGAGCAGGAGGAGAAGGGACAGGCTCAAATCAGTATCACAGCAGTCCTTACCAGTGGATCACTGACTATGTCCCTCCAGCAGTGACACACCAGGCTCAGGTTCTGATACAGATCAGTCACTGGCAGAAAAGCAAAGATGTTCCTAAGGACTTCAACAGGCAGCTTGTCAATACTTCCCTGAGGCACTTCCCAGTTCCGAGTCCCCAAGAGTCCGTAGTGTGCATCAGGGACTGGTTCGACTTCCGTATCATCAAGTTCCTGCTTGATTTGGCTGCATTCCTGCTTGATCTGGCTGTGTTCTGGATGAACAGCCACTGGCGGCTTCTCAGGCTCACCCCATAAATCGTGCTCTGGCTTGCAAATGCCTGTAGCTGCAGTGGACAGAGGCTGTTTTCTGGAGCTTTTCCTGGGAGCTGGTACAAAGTCCTGATCCTCCAGAAAGGAGCAGAAATCACCACTGGTGACAGTGGAGACACTGCTGAAGGAAGCATCATGTTTAGTGAAGATGGGATCCGGTAGCTCTTCTTTGATTCTCCTGCTCTTTGTCCCACCGGCACCTACTACTTGTATCTGAGAGATCCTGAAGTAATCAGTGATGTTCTTCTGCCGACCTTGGCCTGCAGAAAGAGGAAGAGCATGTGTGAAGTCAACAGAAACAAGCGCAAAGCGCACTGCTCCTAACTGAGCTAACAAGGAGACCAGAGGTTGTGTAAGGTGGTAGTTATTTCCACAGGGTTCCTCACAGACGTATGAGCTAACTACAGGTGAACCATCCTGCTTCATATTGCTTCTCTGGCAACCTGTGGAAGTCAACAGAACAACGTTCATCTCTTTGCACTGTCCACGTAATCTGGGCACTGCCAAGGTACATCTGACACCTCCACTAGCTTCTAGAAAAAGATATTGTCTGTGTAACAATCTCTCAGATCAACACTCCTTAGCTAACATAACACAGCAGACATGTGTTAAACGGAAATACAGCTGCAGAATGAATTTCATGGGAGGTATTTCCACTATCCAAAGAAACAGAAATAGGAAGGAAACAAAATGCAAGACTTGAGTTGTTGTGGTGTGCCTCAGACTGAGGTTAGGCCCCCAGTGATTATATGTTGTTCTTAACCAGGTGAACAAGAATCACAGAATCATAGAATGCTTTGGGTCGGAAGGGACCTTTAGAGATCATCCAGCCCAACCCCCTGCAGTGACAGGGACAGCTTTAACCAGATCAGGGTGCTCAGAGCCCCGTCCAACCTGACCTTGAATGTTTCTAGGGATGGGGCCTCCATTCAACCCGTTCAAGTGCTTGACCACCCTCGTAAAAAATTTCTTCTTTCTATCTAGTCTAAATCTATTCTTCTTTAGTTTAAATCCATTATTCCTTGTCCTGTCAAAACAGGCCTTCCTAAAAAGATTCTCCCCACCTTTCCTATAGGCCCCCTTTAAGAACTGGAAGGCTGCACTAAGGTCTCCCCGCAGCCTTCTCTTCTCCAGGCTGAACAACCCCAACTCCCTCAGCCTGTCCTCATAGGAGAGGTGCTCCAGCCCTCGGATCATTTTTGAATGCACACTAAGAAGCACACTAAGATTTTAGAAAAGCTTCAGGGTTTAACTACTGCTCTGCGCTATGAGAAGGTCACAGCACCAAGCCTCTAGCAGGCTGATCCGACCACAGTATAAAAGAGACGAATGCCTTTAAGAGGATAAACAGCCGTATCTTGCCAGATACTTCCTGGTTGCAACATCAGAAAGCAGAAAGCACTGACAACCACAAAGGAAACCGAAACTTGGCAAGAGACTGCTGTCAGCAGCCTCTCCTTTCTCTGACAGCCACACAGTCCATGTAGCACACAGACCAAACTTACCAGCACTCATAGTATTCATTCTGTCCAGCTCCTAGTCTGCAACATATCCTGATGCTTAGCTAATAGGCAACTCGAGAAGAACAAAATCACAAGGAGCTACTGCTGATTTTAATGCATTTTACTGCTGGATGCTCATGAAGGCATAGCTTAAAGAGGTCTGATTTGCAAGACACTTGCTGCTTAAAAAGAACAGCTCCCCTGCTAATATAGGGTTCAATACCCTAAAACCTGCAGCATCTAAGATTACTAGGTTTTAAAAGGTGAGCTAGGCAAAGATACCACCGATATGAAAATGGAAAAGAAAAGAATGTCTACGAGCACAGAATCTAGGACTCTGGTGTCTTGTCCTGGCTCACCAGCAGATGTTCTCTGAAGGGAGTCCACTCGCACCAACGTACAGAGGGATTCCCAAGCCTCGCAGGGAAACACCGAAATGCTCCTAAGTCTAACCTTCCACTCAGGAGCTCAAGAATAACTCAGGATGTTTTGTCTTTCCTTTCTACCTGTCTCCTCGCCCACACGTGTGTGTAGCGTCTCTTGTTGTTACACAGGTTTTGAGGCTGGAACTTTAACCCTGCACTATGAGCTATTTCAAAACAGCTCTTTCACCTTCAGCTCGAGCCGAGCCCTGTCGTGTGCAGATTAGCTCAAAGTCTTACCAATCCTCAAAAGCCCTCTAAGGCTTTGGCACTTTTGAGACCCACATCTATGAGTTGTGTATCACAATGTTTCCCACTCCCAGGAAAGTCCAAGATCACTAATATCTGTTAAGTGCTCAACAACAGTTTTGCAGTCCTATATAACTACACAGCTCATTATTATTTAATAATTACCCTAAAGAGCATCTAGAAGCTGGAGTCACATCATTAATAGTGCCTAATTGCAGAGGCTGCAGCGTTCCTCAGGGAGAGCTGCTGTTCTCCCCAGGTAGTCTCCGACAGCTCAGCGATAGAGACATGGAGGCATTTCTGGTGTGAGGAGAGACTAAACACACATGCGAAGGCAAACTCGCTCCCCCACAGAGGGAAGTAGTCAAGGCATCTCTTTTTCCTGCCACGTGATTTTGCGGAGGCAGAGATTAAGCCCAGTTTTGCCATGCACCACTCAAAACCGACCAATTTCTTCCATTTGCACTCATCTCGCCCGGCATTACTCTCCTAGCAGCACAAGTTTGATGATGGATCACACAACACCCTTTTGTTCCACACCATATTAGCATTTTTCTCCCCCAAATCCCTCAGCCTTCAAAGCGTTCACAATCAGCGTACCTCCTTGACATCTCCTTGTCTGGTGGGTGGGATGGAGGCCGCTGTTTATGTCTCCTCTACTTTGTCTTTGACTCCACGGCTGTGTCAGGGAGGATGAACCTTCTGTGCTCCGTGCGAAAGCTTCGCAGTCATCAGCCGTGAGGTGAGTTTTTTTGAATCGCTTCCGTGCTTTGCCAACGTGCAAAAAAAAAAAAAAAAAAAAAGACCCCAAAACCAAACTGTTAGCAAACAATGATATACAGTCCATGCCTTTTACAGAGGCATAAGTACACAGTTTCTTTTCAGAAATTTTATAGGACAGTCCCAGTGTTTCAGCCAGGATTTTCTCCAAATAAATCATAGCAGAAGCTTGTACAACGGTCTGGTGAGGTGCTAAGGAGGGCAACGCATCGTGTCAAGGTGACACATCTGCAGTCACCACAACAGTGACTTCAGCCCGGGTCCCCCCTCCTGCGTTGTACGAGGCTTTGGAACAAAAGAGAATGATGTAAAATCAGAATCTAGGCGAGTTTTGTGGCTTTGTTTACAATACTGTAACACGGAGGAAGAAGATACAGGCATTTATGCAAATCCAAAATATCATTAGGAAGATGCTGAGGAAGCCTGTGGAGGCTGAACTGCGCAACCCCCTACGAGAGATGCCAGTGACTCGCCTGGGGAAGGTCAGAGCCAACATTCAAACACACAAACTTGAGCCTCTCACAAACAGATTCAAGCCGGGATCCTCCGTTAAGGAGGAAACACAACCCAGTTGCAGCAAAGCTCTTCCCCGCGAGAAGGACGGTTAAGAAGCAGCACGAAACTATCTGAAGAGTTATTTTGAGAAAATCTTACTTGAAAACTCCATGAGCTCCTCTCTTCTGTATGCGGGACAGCCAACAGGAAAAGTCCAATGCAACTTGCCAAAAACGCTCACGAGAAACCTGAAACCACAGCACAAGATGGGCTCCCTTCCAATAGAATTACCAGCAAAACACTGCTCATGCAGTATCCCTTTTACTTTATTACTACACTGTGCTGCGGAGGATAAACTCCTCTAACATGTTTATGGCAGCCATGAAAGTAGTCAGCTGATGTTGTACAGCAGGATCCAAGGGTCAGTTTGTTCAACTATGCAGCTTCCTCCTTTTCATCCATGTCAGCTCAACAGAGCAGCATTACAAGCACTGCTGAGCTCCCTGGAGAGGCTGTTTTGTAACATCACATGTTCCTCAAAACATGGCAAACAAGGCAAGCAGAAGAAAAAAAAGCAATGCAAGACAGTCCCATGACACTTAGGGACATGGTTTAGTGGTGGACTTGGCAGTGCTAGGTTTACAGTTGAACTCGATGATCTTAAGGGTCTTTTCCAACCTATTCTATGATTCTATTCTATGATTCTACTTAAAAATGGTATTTCTCACTCGAAAATTAAAAGTTTTTCAGATCAAACAGCAGGAATCATTGAAGCGCCCCAATTCTCTTAACCACGCGGTCCCGGCAAACGTCAGAGCCAAGGTACCGGCTCCGCACCCATTCCCAGAGCTGTCAGACAAGAAAGTGCAAGACTGGACTGGGGACAAAACCTCTGCTCCCCTGCCCCAGAACAGCAAAACCCCCGAAGTACCAGGACCAGGGCACAGGGTTCAAGTCCAGAAACCCAACACAAGAAGATGACGGGCTCAGACTTCACCTGCATTCATCTTTGCTCCCTTTTCCCAAGGTTTTCCATTGGCGACAGCAGGAGACACAAAAGTGCTGAGCAAAGGTTGCGTCATGTCACGGTTTACTGCTTCAATCGCGTAAGGAACATGACGGGGAACGGAGCTCGTCAGCCACGAGAAGACGCTCCAGCTGCGAAGTGAAAAGATCAGCCATAAGCAGCAGCCGCAGAGAACGGGCAAAGATCCATGGGGATGAGAAATATTTGGGAGGAGAAGGTTGGAGTTGCTCCCGTCCCTGCCCCATCTGGCCACCGCTGTTTCCAAACCCTTTCCCCACACGGATGCACCAGCCTTGTGCCCCCCAGCATGGTGCCCACCTGAGGAGACCCCTGGCAGCCCAGGGACCCCCCGGGGCTGCCCCACACTGGCCCAGAAGAGCCCCCCCATTGCCAGCCCCCAGCCTGCCACCTCCATATCCAAGGGCTCTCCTCCTCCGTGCCCCCCATCGCCAAGGGCCCCCCCATGCCAAGCCTCCCACCAATGCCAAAGAGCCCCCCCATTGCCAAGGGCCCCTCCCATTGCCAAGGGCCCCCATTACCACGGCCCCATTGCCAAGACCCCCTCATTGCCAAGGCTCCCCCATCGCCAAGGACCCCCCCATCACCAAGGGCTCCAATTGCCAAGGACCCCACCCATCGCCAAGGACCCCCATTACCAAGCCCCCCCTGTTACCAAGCCCCCCCTGTTACCAAGGGCCCCCCCGTTACCAAGGGCCCCTCATTGCCAAGGCCCCCCCATTGCCAAGGACCCCCCCGGTTACCAAGGACCCCCCCCCCCCCCAAATTGCCAAAGCCCCCCCAACGCAAAGGGGGTCCCTTCTCTAACCCCTTCTCAGCCGAGAGTCCGCTGCTCGCCCCCCTCCGTTGCCAAGGGACCCCCGTTGCTATGGCCCCCCCGTTGCTAAGGGGGGGGGTGCGTGTGTCCCAGGCGCTCACTCCGCTCGCGGCGCGCTCGGCCCCGCCTCTACGCATCCCGCTCGATCCTTCGGCCCCGCCCCCTTCCCGCCGTCCAATCAGAGAACGCGCGGGGCCGGGGCGCTGCCCAATGGCGCAGCTCTTCCGGGTTCCGCCAACGCTATTGGGGCCGAGAGAAATGATCCCGGAGTTTGTTTACCGTCACCCCCTCCGCTCCGGGAGTGACATCACGCCGCCGCGTATTGCCACGCGTGACGTCACGCCACCCCAGCAGAGCGCGGGTGGGTTCTAACCGCCGGGGAATGCTCTGCGCAGGGGCCCGCCATGGCGGGGGCTGAGGGGAGGGGAATGTGGCGGGTCCCCAGCCTGAGGGCAAGGCCGGTTCCTGGTATTCCTGAGGGAAAAAGGGGTGGTTTTCCTGAGGGAAAAGGAAATTTCCCATTTTCTGGAGGGAAAAGGAAATTACGGGTTTTTTTTGAGGGAGGTTTTCCAGAGGGAAATGGGAATTTCTGGTTTTACTGCGGGAGAGGTCATTTTCTGAATTTCCTAAGGGAAAAGGGATTTTCTGGTTTTCCTGAAGGAGAGGCTGGTTTCTGGGTTTCCTGAGGGGAAAAGGAAATTTCAGGTTTTCCAGAGGAAAAAAGCAATTTCAAGTTTTCCTGAAGGAAAGGGAAATGCCTGGATTTCCTGCAGGAGCAACTGGTTTCTGGTTTTCCTAAGAGGAACAGGAAATTTCTGGTCTTCCTAAGGGAAAAGAGAATTTTTGGTTTTCCTGAGGGAGAGACCAGTTCCTGGTTTTCCAGATGGAAAAGGAAAATTCTATTTTTTTCCTGAGGGAGCGGCAAGTTTCTGGTTTTCCTGAAGGGAAAGGAAATTTCTGTTTTTCCTGAAGGAGGGGCCAGTTTCTGACAATTCCCAAGCGGAAAAGGAAATTACTGGTTTTCTGGAGGAAGAGGAAGGTTCCTGGTTTTCCTGAGTGAGAAGGAATTGTCCCTCTTTCCTGAGGGAAGAGAGAATTTCTGCTTTTCCCAAGGAGGAGGCAGGTTTCTGGTTTTCCTGGGGGAAAGGGAATTTCTGGATTTATTGAGGGAGAACCTGGTTTCTGTTTTTCCTGAGGAAAAGGGAATTTCTGTTTTTCTGGAGGGAGAGTTGGGTTTCTGGTTTTCCTAACGGAAAAGCAAATTTGTGTTTTTCCTGAGGGAGAGGCCCCTTCCTGGTTTTCCTAAGGGAAAAGACCTTCCTTTTCCCTCAGAAATTTCAGGTTTTCCAGAGGGAAAAGAGCTTTCCTCTTTTTTCTGAGGGAAAAGGAAATTTCTGGTTTTCCTAAGTGATAAGGGAGTTTCTGGTTTTCTTAAGGGATGGGCTGGTTTCTGGTTTTCCTGAGGGAGAAGGAAATTTCTGGTTTTCTGGAGGGAGCGTCTGGTTCCTGGATTTCCCAAGGGAAAAGGAAATTTCTTGTTTTCCTGAGGGGAAAGGGGATTTCTGTTTTTCCTAAGGGAGAGGTTGGATCCTGGTTTTCCTAAGGGAAAGGAAATGTCTTGTTTTCTGGAGGGAGAGACCAGTTTGTAGTTTTCCCAAGGGAAAAGGAAGTTTCTGGTTTTCCTGAGGGAGAGGCTGGCTCCTGGTTTTCCTGAGGGGAAAGGAAATTTCTGGTTTTACTGAGGTTCCTGGATTTCCTAAGGGGAGAGGAAATTTCTGGTTTTCCTGCAGGGGAGGCCAGGTTCTGCTTTTCTGGAGGGAAAAGGAAATTTCTAGTTATCCTGAGGGAGAAGGAAATCTCTGTTTTTTCTGGAGGGAGAGCTGGGTTCTGTTTTTCCTGAGGGAAAAGGTAATTTCCGTTCTTCCCGACCCAGGGAGCAGCCATTGTATTCACGCAGTTTGAAACCATAATCCTGACTTTTTTTCCTCTTTCTTCCAGATCTCTGGCCATGGCAGAAGGGGAGAGGCCGAGGCCGCTCCTCCGACTGGTGCAGGAGGGACGGCTGGACCTCCTCCGGGACGAGCTGCGGCCGGACGAGGCGCTGGGCCCGGTGGTGCGGAACCAACGTTACGGGCGCTCGGGGGACACACTGCTGCACCACGCTGCCCGGTACGGGCACCGGGATGTCCTCGCCTACCTGGTAGAGGTGCTGGGTATGGACGTTGAGGTGTTCAATAGCGACTACAAAAGACCCCTCCATGAAGCGGCCTCCATGGGCCAAGGGGAGTGTGTCTCCTACCTCCTGGAGAGAGGTGCGAGCGTAGACTGCTTGAAAAAGGCAGACTGGTAGGTCACTGGCTTGCTTTCATAGAATCATAGAATTGTTTAGGTTGGAAAAGACCTTTAAGATCATCCAGTCCAACCATTACCCTAACACTACCAAGTCCACCACTAAACCAGTTAAGGGGAGAGTCATAATTAATTTCGTGTTTCCTGGCTTGGTGGCTGGATGGTTTTTTAATGAAAGTAAAAACTAGGAATCATTAAGGTTGGAAAGGATCTCTAAGATCATCAGTCCAACCGTCAACCCAACAACACCATGCCCACTAAACCATGTCCCAAAGTGCCACATCTACCCGTTTTTTGAACCCCTCCAGGGAATGTGACTCCACCACCTCTTTGGGCAGCCTGTTCCAATGCTTGACCACTCTTTCCGTGAAGAAACTTTTCCTAATATCCAATCTAAACCTCCCCTGGTGCAGCTTGAGCCCATTTCCTCTTGTCCTATCTCTAACTACTTGGGAGAAGAGACCAACCCCCACCTCACTACACCCTCCTGTCAGGTAGTTGTAGAGAGCGATCAGGTCTCCCCTCAGCCTTCTCTTCTCCAGACTAAACACCCCCAAATCTCTCAAGCCTGTCCTCATAGTAGAGGGGCTCCAGCCCTCGGATCATTTTTGCGGCCTCCTCTGGACCTGCTCCAACAGCTCCATGTCCTTGTGCTGAGGACCCCAGAGCTGGATGCAGGGCTGCAGGTGGGGTCTCACCAGAGCAGAGTAGAGGAGCAGAATCCCTTCTCTTGAGCTCCTGGCCACGCTTCTTGTTACGCAGCCCGGGATACGGTTAGCTTTCTGGGCTAAATTCCAGCCCTATCACTGATTTTCCCCTGTTTATCGTAGAAGTTGTAAATTGCTGCTTCCTAAGCAGATCCAATTTAAAAGCTTTCATCTGCAGCTATTCGTTCTTCCCCATTCCCCTGTTTGATGAGAATCAGTGATACCGATTCACATTTTTGTGTCCTGGTCCTCAGAAACTGAAATAAGAAGATAAAAAGTGAGTTTTACTCCTGTTTACCCCCAGCAAACAAAGCATCTCAGGTCAGATTTGGTACTGATACAATAGCAACAGCCTCAGCAACCCAAGAAACAACTGATTTCTTCAGGGCTTTTGTTTCCTGCCACATGGGTAACACGTAAGCAAATGATGAGGGAATGAGAATTGGGAATAAAAAATAAAGCCTAATCCACAGACAAGCAGCAGGCTTGATTAACGTCAACTTCTCCTTTTGGGGAGGGAGCTTTCTTGCAAAAGAAAGCAAAGATTCACCCCAGCTCCCAAGTTAAGGCCCTGGGAGGTTGTTTTGAAGCTGAACTAACACAAATACAAAGGCAGCATCCCAGTCCTCGTAATTCGAGGCTGTGCCAGCATCGTGCTGATATCAGGGGGAGCAGAGGGAGACAGAGATCTCATGAGCTGCGTGCAGACGTGCGTAAGAGCCTGGTTTTCTTTGATAGGCCTGCAGTATCCTTCCATCCACGGGTTAAAACCGGGGAGCTACATTCTTGCTAGCGCATCTCCCAGCCTTTGGACAAAGTCTCGTTTGCAGCGAACATATACGCTGATCTGAGGCACTGTATAGAAACGGAGCTGCAGGAAACATGGAGCTCCAGGCTCAGCGCTACCCCATCGTCCCCAACAGACGCGTGTCTAATCTCTTCTTAAAAATCTCCATCGCTGGAAATTTTATCTCCCTTCTCAGTGCTCTCTTCCTGTCCCTATCTGTCCTCACAACTGGAACATTTGTTCTAATATCTAAGCCAAATCTCTCTCCCTGCTGTTTAGGACAAGGAATCATAGAATCATAGAATCGTTTAGGTTGGAAAAGCCCTTTAAGATCATCCAGTCCAACCATTAACCTACACTACCAAGTCTACTCTAATCCAATCAAGGCTAAACTAGACTAAACCATGTCCCAAAGTGCCACCTCTGCCCGTTTTTTGAACACTTCCAGGGATGGTGACTCCACCACCTCTCTGGGCAGCCTGTTCCAATGCTTGACTACCCTTTCCGTAAAGAAATTTTTCCTAATTTCCAACCTAAACCTCCCCTGGCGCAGCTTGAGCCCATTACCTCTCGTCCTATCGCTAACTACTTGGGAGAAGAGACCAACACCCACCTCACTACACCCTCCTTTCAGGTAGTTGTAGAGAGCGATCAGGTCTCCCCTCAGCCTCCTCTTCTCCAGGCTGAACAACCCCAGTTCCCTCAGCCACTCCTCATAAGGCCTGTGCTCCAGACCCTTCCCCAACTCCGTTGCCCTTCTCTGGACACGCTCCAGCACCTCAATGTCTTTCTTGGAGTGAGGGGCCCAAAACTGGACACAGTATTCCCAGCCTTATCCTTATTCCTTGTGTAGCAGGAAGTTTTTGTGCTGCAGCTTTTCCTGAATGAGGAATGGGTTGGTTTTTTGGGGTTTTTTTTTCGGTCTCCCAGCTGATGTGTGTGGGTTGGTGAAGAGGTAAGTCCCCTCCATGCTGAAGAAGTGTTCATCTTTTCTGGGAAAGCTCAGAGGTTTCTGTCCGATCTGTGCGTACACCCAACGTTCAATGGTTGGGTGAAGTTTATAAACATATGAAATGGAGAATGCAGCTCCCACTTGCTGCGGTTAAACTATTACTGTTATATAATGTGGTAATTAAGGAAAACAGGGGTTGGTGCTGGTGAGGGCAGTGAAATCAGTCACTTAAGTAAAGCCAAACACAACACAGGAGGTGTCTGTGGGTTCACCGCCTCAAGTTACCCGCTCTTTGCCTTGCGAATAAACCCTCAGCGAATGCCCACCTCCTGATGGCTCTCAGCTCGTTTGTCCAAAGGAGGCTGCAGATCCAGCAACCGCACCGGTCCTCAGTGGGGAAGGATGGGCGAGGAGATAACAGGTCACCAAGGAGGAGAAACTCGGTGGTGAACCTGCCCTGCTGCCAAGCAGGAGCTGGGGTGGTTGTTAATCTGCAGTGTGTGGGTTAGAGGTGTGAAAACGTGGTCGTTGCTGGACACGGGGTTGAAAGCAGGGTGAGATGAGCTGTTTGCTGTGTTTATGTGTCAGATGTATCCACTGGCTTTCCAGGAGCACGCGCACAATCCGTGCAAGGCACAGCTTAGAAATTGTGGGATGGAGAAGGTGCTGTTCCCCTGGGGAGCTTGTAAAAATGTTTTTAAATATCAAAGGTTGTTCCCAGACATGTGAAACAGGACAAAAGTGTGAAAAGCTTCATTCTCAGGCCAGCTGCTCTGCATCAGAAATGCTCCAGAGTGGCATTTGCTGGTACACTCGTGCTCTACTGCCAGGAGACGCGGAGTTGTCTGTGTTTTGCTGCCTGCAGCCACAGCTGCCTGTCTGGGTGACTGGCTGGTTTAAGAAACACTGGTGTTAACAGCTCTGTCTCAGCAGTCCCCAAAAGTCCAGACCCCATATTACCTGCATGAAAAAACAGTGCTGTAAAATCTCATAGGCCCATATGCAGCGTCTGGTGAGCCTCAATCAAAGCATCCGAATGCAGGTGAGATGATAAATATAGCCTTGGGCTTGGAGAAGGTCTTTGCCTTGGAGAAGGTCTTTGCCTTTAGCCAGCAAAGTTTCCTGCTACCTCAGAGTGGTTTTAGCACATCAATTTTCCCTCTGGCCAGCTTACCACAGCTGGCACTGAGCTACTATGTTTTATTAGACAGCGTAGTTGGTGCAACAGACAACTTTAAATCATGCTTCAAGCTCAGCTGTTAGAACAAAAGCCGTCAGGCTCGTACAACACCGTCTCTCTGGTTGTTATGTTTGCCTCCTCTTTCTTTCAGGACTCCCCTAATGATGGCATGCACCAGGCAAAACCTGGAGGTGATCAAAGCTCTCGTGGAGCATGGAGCCAACCCGCTGCTGAAGAACAAGGATGGCTGGAATTGCTTCCACATCGCGAGCCGGGAGGGCCATCCCCAGGTCCTGCGGTACCTGCTGGACATGTCCCCGGGCAGCTGGGACACGGAGAGCACGATAAAGAGAACGCCTCTGCACACAGCAGGTAAAAGAGGGTTCCCGTTGCCACCAGATGGGTTGGAAAAGAAGAGCAGGCTGTGGCGGCAGCAGAGAACAGAAAAGGGCTGTTGTTTCAGTTCACGTTTAGTTTGGAGAAGCAAACCTATCTTGATACAAAACCACAGGGAAACAGTTAAATGTTAAATTATTGAAATTAAATGGAAGGAGCCTAGTGGTGGGCACTAGTGGGAGCTCACCTCTCTGAACTTCTGTCTGCTAACAGTGCTCTGCTACATCTTTGCAGACTTTCACCTCAGGACAGACACTCATTTTAGTTGCTTTCAGATAAATAAACAGCAAGAATTGGGCTTAATATTTCTTCATGATGTACCAAAGACTGAGCTTGTGATGTTGGAGGGTCCTCAGTTCCTATTGCACCCAATTTTGCCTCTGCTCAAAGCATGTTTTTGTGGTGAATAACAGTTATGTTCTCTTGGGAGTGGTGGATCTGTGCCAGGAGCACTCGCAATCACCCGCTGACTTTGGCCTCCTTGGGCCAGGGTGTTGGTCTCCATCTCTGCCTCCCTGTGACAGATATGTCCAAGCTCCCGTGGCTCAGAACACATTGCGATACATTTTTCCTTGCTGGAGTATAAAGCTGCGAATTGTACTTGGAAAATCTACAAGGCTCTGAGCATATCCTGGCATTTTAAAAGCCCTAAAACCGGCAGAGGTGCTGAGAGGCACCTTTTGGGATCTGCCTGTTGATGGACATTTTTTACCAATTTGGTTTATAGTCTCATTGTCAGTTTTTGTAAGAGGCCTGTCTCTCAAAATGCTCCATTTTTGTCCGAGTGCTTGGTGGGTTAGGTCATTATGGCAAATCTGCAGAGCCGTAGTGTCTCTAGGCATAACCTCCAGAAGAAACATCACAGCTTTTGCGATTCTCACATTGCTCTTAAGAAGGTAGCATTGGGTGGTGAGAAATCCAGAATGCCTTTCCGCAAAGGAAAAGGATAGTCTCTGCTGAGAATACACAGGGACTGTTGTTAGGGTTGGAGCCCACCATGTCCGATTCCCCTGCCCTGCCCTTTTCATTGGTTTAAAAGGACATATAAAGGGTGCAAACTGGTTTTGAGGAACCACAGACATCATCTGTAGGCATGGTGGGGAGCAGAAGGACACAGCTCAACGGTGACCCAGAGGCAGTTTGGATTTGGTTTCTGGCTTTCTGACTCTTTCATCCTTAAGATGGGGGAGTGATTCATTTTAATTTATGACTGATGCACAAGGTGTGCCTCGGTTAAGTCCTCTGAGCCTTAATAAGTTGAATGGCCCAAAAATATGTTAATGCAGAACTAAATTCGTCCCACCGTGTCTCACTGCCCCTTACAGAGTATCAGGTCTGGTTACCCACAGACCTGTGCAAGTTAGGCAGTGCAGATAAAGCATGGGTCTTCGCAGAGCTTAAATCCCCTTAACTCTGCCCTCCAGAGATGCAGTGGGAGTGGACGATGAAGGGAGCGAGTGAATGAAGGGAGAGGTGTGTGACACCGAGTCCAGGTGATGTTGTGGGGCAAGCTCAGGTCTGGAGGGTGGTAGCTGACCTGAATCCGAAACGTGCCCCATCCCTGAGCGGGGATTAGGCTGTGTGTCCCAGGGCTCGGCAGTTTCTCCGCAGGAGAGATGAACGTGGGGAGCCTCTGCACAAAGCTGTGGCTACCTAAACTCATTTCCCAAAGAATTTAATAGGGATCGACTCTCTGGAAAGACCCGAGGTATCGTGAGGAGACCCCTGCTGTGCTGTAATTAATCTGTTGGGTATCTTGTCCCTTAGCTGTCATTCCTGTTACTTCTCCGGCCCTCAGTAGCTGCCTGTCCACCGCACCATGCTCATCAGCAGTGACAGTCCCAGCCCAGAGGCATCGGCTGCACCTTAGTCCTTGTGCTTGACCTGGGAATTAAAAATAGCTGATGAGTTGTTTGATGTTTCAGGCTGGGCGGCGAGGAACAGGTTGCCTGAATGAGAAGTGGCTAATCCTCATTTGTTCGTGCGTTCTCCTGTCCCTGCTCGATCCCAGGTCTTGTGTTTCTGTGGCCGGGCTGGCAGGCTGGGCTCGCAGCCCCCTCTCAGCCGTTTCCCCGCAGAGAGGTGGACGTTGGGTTGGGATCTGGAGGTTGAGGATCTGGGGACTGGGTCAGGAGCAGGGTGAGGACTGTCCTGAGGAAAAGGGGTGCTTTTAACCTTGAGCTTAAAGTCTCCTCCTTGCCTTGTAGCGCTTGGGATATGGGGGTACAGACAGCAGCGGTGGGATCCAGCGCCCGGTTCTCGCTGCCTCATAGAGGTGTCTCCACCTCTGTATCACCTCCTATGTTTGACTTTCATTTTGGCAAAGCCATCAACCTGTGATTTGGGTTGATTTCTGGTCATTTTACTGATCCAGATTAAACCCTGGACCCCATGTTAGTGGAGCAGTAGCCAGTACAGTAGCGACTGGGCAGCGGGAAGGGCTGGAGCTGCTTAACCCACCTTTGCCCCCAGCATAATTTTAACCCAGGACGATGCTGGGGGCTGCTGCTGGGTGGGTGCTGGTGCCAGCATCCCCATGCACACCACCACGTAGCCCACTTACACAGACGCAGCTCCTGAGCACGGCGAGGGGCTGGAGATGATGCTGGAGCTGCCGGGGGAAATCATGTCAAGACGAACTGCTGTCTCAATGTGTTTACATCCCAAGGGTGTGGATATGAGCGCATTAACCCGTGACCAGTCCAGCTGGCTTCCTGGCACTGTTATCCCTGGATAGATGATGGGTAATTTTCTCCCCTGGGCAATTTTTTGGGGCGGTTGATTCCTCAAGCTTTGCTGCTTCATATATCCGTAGCCTGAGGCAAGAGAGCGGGGGAGATGTAATTAGAGGAAGTGGAGTGCAACAGTGGATCTGAGCGCTGCAGCTTTCTTGTGTCTCTGTTGCTGTTGGAGGATGTAATCGTGTTGCTTGCGGTGTTTTTTTTCTTCACATAGCTTGTTTGGTTTTTTTCTTTTTTTTAAAGCCTCCATTTCGAAAATCCTTTTCACAGTGTGGCTCTGCCTGTATTTACGTCAGCTTAGGTGAAGGGGTGATAAATGGGCAGGGAGCAGGAGCAAACGGCCAAGATCTGGGAGGATGGGAACCCCTCCTTGGGCTCTCAAAGAGTATCTATTGTGCAGCTGCATCTGAAGGTTATTGCTGGTAACACACATTTGCCAGGGGCCCTTCTTCCATCGCACAGAGTAAATAGCCTGATGTAGCAGCTCCGGGCTTGGTTTGATTTTTTTTTTTTTCTTTAATGTATTTCATTTGTTTTGCAAAATGACCTGCAGTAAAAAAGCCAGATCGAGGCTGTCCTTACATTACTGTAACATGATGTGTTTTTTAAAAAAAAAGAGACTGTTTCAGTACGTGATGTTTAAATCCTCCCCCACTGTTTTTGTTTTTCCTCTGAGATGCTGTCTGGGTGAGGATGCTTCATTAGGATGATGAGATGGGAGTGATGGGTAGTCTGTGTGGCTGAGGAGGGGTGGAAATGCCATCCAGCTATTCACCAGCTCCCTGCTTTGTGTTCATTTTGCTTCTCGGAGATTTCACTTCAGGGATTAACAAACACTTGCAAGAAAAGATCTTTGTGTCAGCTTAATTACATGTACGGTCTCGTGCGCGCGCTCTGCAGGTAGACGCAAATGGTGCCTATATGCGTGCCTTTTCCCTGTTTTATCTGGTGTTTCCCTATAGGATCAAGGGAAGGGAAGGCTTGAGATGTGGAGCCGATGTTTTAATTACAAAAAAAAGTATCAAAAGCTTTCAATTTAAAATCTCTTGGAACCCCTTCCCACATCATGAGTAAGCCAAAGGGGTCAGAAACCTGATTATGTTTCACCGTAGGCGGACAGTGGCATGAAAACATAAATTAACCCTGCGCTTCTCTCTCTCCCTCGCAGCAATGCATGGCTGTTTTGACGTTGTGGAGCTGCTCCTGGAGCGGTAAGCAGGCTTCCTCCCAGCACTGCTTCTGCCTTCCAGCTCTCCCCCGCCTCCCGTCCACCGCCAGGCTCGCTGCAGCCGCCCGGACACAAAGGGCGTTTATGCCATTCGGGAAGCCCAGTTGCACAGCTGCCCTGCATGTGATCCCGAGGCTGTTGCTGTTTCCTCCGGGTTTTTCACAGCCGGTTAGGGACCTTTGAGACAAGGATGCTCTCTGGATGGGCTCCGATGGGCTCTGATTGACATAAACCCCGGTTATGTAACCCTGCTCTTTTTCTGTGCTGATTCATTCCCATTGCGTCCGATGTGTCCGAGGCCATACGATAACAACAGAGCAGTTTTCTGGCAGCTCGGTTCTGGATGCAGCTCCTTCAGGCTGGACTCACCCTCCAGGCTTTATTTTCCAGCTCCAGCTCCTGGGAGACTGCTGTGAAGTGGCTTTAAATCAGCCCGTGCCCAGTCATCTTGACCCTGTTACCTTCCTAACCAGCACTGCCTGCTGCCAGAGCTGGAGCAGCTTTCCCCAGGCATCGCAGCCGCTGCTAGCCACAGCTCCTGTTAGCTGACTCGTCCCAGTCTTGTTAATTCATGTCCACGCTTGGCCCAGCATAAACATAGTCCTGTGATTTGAGCCAGGCTTTCAATTTTAATTCAGTCTTTGAATCATAGAATCGTTTAGGTTGGAAAAGACCTTTAAGATCATCCAGTCCAACCATCTTCTCTCATTTCAATGGAGCTTTAACCTGAGCGAGACCTGTGGGCTTTGATTTTGTGTGTGGTGGGGTTACGTGAGGATATGGTTTTCCCCTCTGCCAGCGCACACCTTACCCCTTCTAGAGATCCTCTGTTTGGGGGACAAGGGAAATATAAATGATCTGTAGAGCCTTGGCTTTCCTGCAGCCCAAGCAAGCTGCGCTGGCTGAGTACCAGATCTCTGACCCAAAAAACCCCAGCAGACCGTACCCCAGGCCATAAAGCACCAAGGCAGATTTATGCGTGGTGTACAAGTAGGCTTTATATCTGCCGTTTCCAGTCCCATCCACTGATAGTCTCCTGCCCCACCGATGCAAAGCAACTGGTGCAGTGAGGATTTTAGAGACGCCAACAACTCTGTCCTGGCTTTTTGTCTTCTCTCCCAGGTGCCAGTACAAACCTGACAGCAGAGACAAATGTGGAGTCACTCCCTTTATGGATGCTATCCAGAACGGCCATGTTAACATTGCTCGGCTGCTTCTGGAAAAACACCAGGTAGGTGCCAGAAACCTCACCTCCTTCCTCCAGGATCTGACCTAGAACTACCAGGACAGACAATCCACATGTTCACTATAACCATATTGTAAAAAAGCAAATTCCCAAATTGTAAAGAAGGGAATTGCGAAAGAAGGCAAATTCCCTCTGGAGATGAGCAAGATTTTGCCAAGTGAGGCCACCAGGACTCAGCTCACGGTGAAGATCTCACCCTGGGGCAGGGATATGTCCCCATAGCTGGTGAGGGGGGGATGGAGACGCAAGGCAGTGGCAGGAGGGACGGGACTTGCCCAGCACTGCAGGGGCAGCTGTGTCAAAGGCAAGACCGGCACTCGGGCATGCCAGGGCTCAGCGTGGAGGCTCTTGTGGCAGCGTCGAGGGTGGATAACACGGAGGCATCTGGCTGTGCCGACAGCAGCTCATCTCTGGCCTCCCTCTCCTGTGCCAGCTGCTGCTCCCGTGTTGTCTCCCAGTAATCTCCGATTTCCTCCAACGTACAAAGCGTAACAGAGATGTCATTAGAGCCAATTGTGCATCGTAGGAACCCGACCACTGCATTATTTATTGATCACTGAACCGATGCAAGATGGTTGGAGCCCACCTAATGGCCGATTCTCACGGAGGTGGGGTTGCGCCTCCCTTCTCACCTACTTTGCCCTCGCTTTGCCTCTCCCCTGCACCAGCTCTGGTGTTCATTGGACACCGTGCCAAACTGGTGCGGCTCACTGGCCTGGCAGAAAGCTAGCACGGGAAAACCAGTGAGTCTGTTTGTGCCACGCTGGCAGGTTGAATTGGCCAGCTGAGCCCCCAGTGTGGCATGGAGTGGGCCAGGGAAGGTGGTACCACGCTTCTCAAAATCACAGGCTTTGGACTTAATTCAGCCATAACACGTAGCCTCACCCAGCAGAGACGGTTTGATGCCCAGGTTGTGTTTGAGTGCGTAGATACTTGTTGACTTCAGGAGATGTTCGTGTGCTTGTCTTTGTTCATCTGGCCCTTACAGGATAAAACATTTGTGAAATTTGCTTATGTTTTTAGTCTCACATTTCAGGCAATGAAGATGCAATAGCTGATTTAATTTCCTCGTTGTGGTGCCCTGGCTTACTGCCATGAAGCAGCACTGGAAACGCTAATGGCAGTGTTGCTACCTTCTAGGTTTTATAAAACCGTGAGCCAGGCCCACTAAACGTCAAGAGGCTGGATTATATCCTTTAAGATGAGTGCACTGTGTATTACTTCCATTACCCTTCTTGATTTTACGTCTTTGCGGTTCACGTTCAGAGACTTATGGAAGAGATCTCATGAGGTCACCACCGGTCTCCTTCCCTCTACCTGTGTCCAAGTTCTTCTCCACCAGCACAAAGGTTGGACGTGGGTTGTTTCTTGCTGCTTTAAAGAGTTGAAACCCAACATATATGTTCCAACTGAAGAGAGAGGGGGCTCGGTTCTTCTTTTTTGGCACTAGTTTTACTTACCGCTTAACAAGCTCAGCAGAGAGCTGGCTCCGGTCTGCAAAACATGGTGCTACCAACTGTGCCGGTCCTGCTGGTGACGTCCCACGTGCTCATTGCCATCACCATGGCCGGTGGCAGGCAGACGTGATTCTGCTTGGGCTGGTGATTGTCTTTGAAGGTTTGGCCAGGCTGTTCACTGCTTTCCCTTTCCCTCCTCCCCCATTCCAGGCCTGTCCTACAGTCGTGGATGCACTAGGCGCTCAGCCTCTGCACCGGGCAGCCGTCACGGCCCAGGATGAAGCTATCCGATTCCTCGTCTCCGAGCTGGGTGTTGATGTCAACGAGAGAGCGACGGCCCTCCAACTCACAGCACTGCACTATGCAGCCAAGGTTTGTTCCTTTTCCCAGGCTTCCTCTACAAATTCTTTGCCAGTTGGATTGCCACAGGCAGGCATCTAAAACAGGCTGGTTTAGATGTTGGCCACTGATAGAGGATTTACATTCCTAGCTCATCCTCTGTCACTGTCTGTCTGCTCCTGACCAGTCCCATACCCTGTTTAACGGTTTTTAGACCCTCATTAAGTGTGTCCAGCTGTCTGCAGAGTGGCGGCAACATCTGAATTGTTCTGTTCACCACTCTCCTGCCTACGCCGCTGACTGCGCTGAGGCATAGCAAACCCTCCTGCCTGGCGTGTGGCTGAGCGGGATCGTGCGGGAGCAGAGGCGAGTGGTGATAGGACCCAGCTCCTTTGCCACACATCCGTTGGCCATGCTGTGGATAGGGCTTGACCCACGCCTCTGGTGAGCGTTACTCTTCCAGTCTGCTGCTTTTGGACCAAAGTGCGATACCTGAAGGGAGTCTGCCCTCCTAGCTATTGGGAGCTGTACGTACCAACAGTTCACGAGCTGTGACAGTTCTTGACCAGCGTCTTCTCACTCACTTGGCAGAGGAGATGTGGGTGAAACGCTGCTCAGATTTCTTTCTCGGTCTTTATTCAGCCCTGGCAGTTTGGGTCATGGCGGGCAGCAGCCAGTCTCCCTGTCAGCAGCTTGCTGGCCAGAAGATGGCTGATGTGCTGTGAAACAGCAACTGTTTGTCCCAGTAGGCCGGATTCTGGCCTGCCCATGGTCAGATGTGAGAAAGGAGAGGTGGAAAGGCAAAGGGAGCTCACAGGTGCTTATCTGTGTCCTTCGAACAGGAGTTGTTTTGAATTCCAGGCAGTGAGAGTCATTTGATTGTTCTCCTCCCATCTCATGCCTGTGCGGGAAGCGGGGCCTGGAGGGCTGTGGGTCCTGCAACGTTCCCTGGGAGCGCACAGCAGATCCCAAAAGCCTCACCGCTGACCAGGATCCCTCCTGGAACCCTGCTGCCTCCCTTCTGCTCAGTGCTGTTGCACCACAGCGTGCAGCATGCTGGCAGCAAGGGAAGGTCCCTGCTCAGATCCCTGCATGTTAAACCTCATGAGCTTTAACATGCAGCGCTCGGAGCCCGGTCTAGACTTGTAGTGGGAACGAAGCAGCGTCCCAGCGCTCCACTCCTACAAAAGCATCACTGACACTTACTGGGTGTGCTGGCAACAGTATTCTCCTCCAGCAGGACCCAGCCGTGGCATTTGCTGGCTCCCACAAAGGAGGCCTTTCTCCCAGCTTCCCTTCCTCATGCTCTGAGAAACCATGTTGAAAGCCCTTTTGGTTGCCAAGGGTACGTTTAACAGCAAGGCTATTGGGGAATATAATGTGCCTTGGAGAAGATCCCAGCTCTGTCTTGGCGAGTGGCTGATTGGGGAGTGATTTGATGGGTTTCTCTTCCTTCCCGAGGCTCAGTGTCACTTTATATTTACAGCACCATTTGTTTGGCTGGTGATTTTTTTTTTTCCTTCTTTTCTTATTACTTTGCATTTATAAATATGTGAAAATCAAATTACGCTTTCAACTCAATTTGCTGCCAAGGCTGTGGCAGCTAAAGCAGTTCCTGGCTTGCTGTCTTTGCCACTGAGAGGGGGTGTGCCTGCAGCAGGGAAATGGGAGCCTTGAGCAGGGGGAAAGATGCTACCGAGTCGTACGATAACAGGGGAAAAGAGTGGGTGGTGGGGATAAAAATAAGGGCCTTCCATTCTCATGCCGCACGACAAAGACTAATTCATCGCATCGAAGAAGTAATTACAAAATCGGGCGTGTTATTCAGGGAGAGAGGATTTATTTACGGAGAAGCTTGTGCAGAGAGGAGGGGTGTGGGGGCTGTATTGCATTTTCCTCTGCAGCGTTTAAAATTGCCTACTGGCAGAGGAAAGGTAGAGGACGCTGTGGGTCGTGACGGTGTGTAAACGTGGCGTTCTGCATCTTCTCACAGGGCATTACAAATACCGGAGTAATCCTTTAGGAAATGCCGGTGCCTGAGGGTACCGCAGGCAGGTGCACAACAGTCCACATCAGGAACAGGTTCCGCTCTCTGAGCTGAAATACACCTCAGTAAGAGCAACTCTAGATCCCTGTGGTACTTGAAGGGGATTTACAGTGTGGGAAAACACACGGCTTTTTGCTGACATTTAGTCCTTTTAACAAACAGCCAGCTGTCAATTATGAAAGGTAAGTCAGGGATCCTACGGCTCTGGCCAGCTGAAGTTAAAAGCAATTTAATTGAGTTACTTGACTGGAGGCGAGGAGAGGAAAAGGCAAGATCGGTTGACAAATTAGCGTGCTAATTTGCTATTAAGAAACATCTTTAGGTTGTGTCACCCAGCGGTAAGTCAGTGGTCGTTTGTGCATTAACTCCTCTGCAGCCACTGGTGAAGGCAAAGCCATGCTGGGAGACAGTCCCCCAAATTCCTTGTGCCTCAAGGTCCTGGCTGTGCAAGGTGGATCTGTTGACCATGATCAGGAGGATCATATGGGGATCTACAGTTGTCTAAAAGCAGATCTGCGTGCCTGGATCTGGACTGGGTTGTGTGTCTATCACGCCTGCCCTGCCGAGGCACCGCTCTCAGTCTTAGGCTGGTCCAGCACCACCAGAGACACCTCTGCGCTGTAGTGTGATTTTAATAGCTGTTGGTCTTAATTGAACACTTTTGATTTTAAAATATTGTGTTAAATATTTGCAGAGAGAATTATGCTCCTGGGATGCCTCTTGCTGCTTTTTCAGCTTCTGGGTTGAAATCGGTGCCAGGAGCACACGAGGCGTGCAGACACGCTGACCAAGGGCCAAGCTCTGGCTCCTCTCACGGGCTGCCAGTAGGAGGGCTGGAGAAGGTGCCCGGTGGCATCTCTGTGACCAATTCCTGGAGGGTAACGGCAACGTGTCTGCTGTGCCTGGGCAATCCCTGGCTAATGGACCCGATCTGCGCTGCCACAGGCAGCTGACCCTGATTTCAAGCCGCTGTAAGGTCCTCTGGAGCTTGGAGAAGCTCCTGGTAGCTCCAGATTTGACTGTGACAGAGTGGATCTGCGTCTGTACCCTTCCAGGTGCCATATGCAGTTAGGGACAGATCACTTGCGGCCTCCTTTCTTTTCAGGCCTGTGTTATTTCTGCTAAATGCAAAGGTGAGAAATTGTGCAGAGCTGGTTCTGAATAAATAATCCACATGCTTGTGCTCACCACTGCAGGAAGGACACGTGCACACCATCCAGACGCTGCTGTCCCTCGGCGCTGATGTCCACGCAAAGGATGGGAAGAGCCGTTCTGGTAAGGCTGCCGAGCTCTTTCTTCACCCTCTGTATGACAGCGAGAGCGTGCTTTAGTAACAGGAGCCCAGCCTCCAAAGCAGCCCGTGCCGTGTCTGCTCAGCGGAGTGTATGCACGTATGCAAATGGCTCTTGGAGCAGCGTGACGTGTGGGGTTTTTTTTTTTTTTTTTTCAGCTTTCATTCACTGGCTCTCGTCCTGCTGGACTTTCTGATCTCTAATGGCGTGGTTGAGCCTACACCGGGGCCTTTCCCTTGGGGGAAGATCAGAGATGCTAACTGGTGTTTCTCTTTACCCAGCTGCTTATTTTGCATGAAACTTTTGGGAGCTTAGCATCTTTGATACCGCCCGCCTCACCATCAAATTTGGTTGAAATTAGCCAATTCGAAACAGTTAGGGTGGGCAGACAAATACAACGATTCCGCAAGCTCTTAAGCCTCAATTCCTTAGCAAACTGCCTAGGAATGGCTTATGAGCAAATAACAGAGAGCTTGAACATAAATATAGTTGCTATAGTAATGTCAGTGAGCTGGCATTCCCAGCGTGAGAGTGTGAGGCATCTCTTGCATCAGCATCTCTCAAAAAAAGTGGATATAAATGGTTGCAGCCATTGCCAAAATTGGCAACTTACCCAGTCTTCAGGTTTGCTTAATAACATGCTTCAGTGGTGAGCATGAACAGTCTTGTATCTCTCGATCTCTCCCTCCACCCCCTCAGTGAGTAAATTCAAACTCTGCTGAACTTGTCCAACCCTGGGACGTTTTTGGTGGCCCCTTGTGCCCATCAGCTGCCCCGTTCCCCAGCACCTTTGCTGTGTTAGTGTCACTGCATCCTGGGGAGCTTCTCACCCTGACTCCGCTCCTGCAAAGTGTCCTGCATGGATTATCCATGGGGATCAGGATGCTTCATGGTCAACATCAGCCTGCAGCAGGAGCTAACGACCCTCAGCGTAAAAGATACTCACCCCAGCGCAGGATTAGGCCAGGAGAAAGCGGCTGGCTCACCCTGCTGCACAAACCAAGTGTAACAGGAGCACCTAACTGTGCTGGAGCCACGCTGGATCAGCGTGCCGGCTGTCGGAGGGGTCTGCGGGATGAGCCAGGGCTTGGGCTTGGCTGTTTCAGCCTCTTCCTTTGGGATGCTCTTTGCTGCATGCAGCATACGGAAACCTTTCTGATTTACTCCCTGACCGTGGAGTGAGTTGGCAGGGAGCCCCAGCCCATAAAGGACCCCGGTCACATCCAGAGTAGTTTCAAACCCCTCTCTTGCACGTCAGTATGAAATCCACCCCAAACACAGAGCAGTAAGAAGCCCAGAGGCCTTCTGCTCTGCCCACTCTGTCCCACAGCCTCCCCCTCCTGCCTTGGGAACACTCTGCCCATGACTCGGTCAAAGTGAACTGAGTTGTTTTAAATACTGCCAATAAGTTTGCGAACCTGGTTAACTTTGGCTCAGCCAGGTTAGTACTGCTCGATGGATTGGAGGGACTAGTAACCCATGAGGGAAAGACGGTGTAATAGCTGGGGTAAGACTGGTTGGACTTGATGATCATCTTTAATGGTTGGACTTGATGATCTTAAAGGTCTTTTCCAACCTAAATGATTGCAGATGACACCAGACTGGGTGGGAGTGTCGATCTGCTGGAGGGCAGGAAGGCCCTGCAGAGGGACCTGGACAGCCTGGACCGATGGGCCGAGGCCAACTGTGTGAGGTTCAACAAGGCCAAGTGCCAAGTCCTGCACTTGGGTCACAACAACCCAATGCAACGCTACAGGCTTGGGGAAGAGTGGCTGGAAAGCTGCCTGGCCGAAAAGGACCTGGGGGTGCTGCTTGACAGCTGGCTGAACATGAGCCAGCAGTGTGCCCAGGTGGCCAAGAAGGCCAACAGCGTCCTGGCTTGTATCAGGAATAGTGTGGCCAGCAGGAGCAGGGAGGTGATTGTCCCCCTGTACTCAGCACTGGTGAGGCCACACCTGGAATACTGTGTCCAGTTTTGGGCCCCTCACTACAAGAAAGACATTGAGGTGCTGGAGCGTGTCCAGAGAAGGGCAACGAAGCTGGGGAAGGGTCTGGAGCACAGGGCTGATGGGGAGCGGCTGAGGGAAATGGGGTTGTTTAGCCTGGAGAAGAGGAGGCTGAGGGGAGACCTTGTTGCTCTCTACAACTCCCTGAAAGGAGGTTGTAGTGAGGTGAGTGTTGGTCTCTTCTCCCATGTAGTTAGTGATAGGACAAGAGGTAATGGGCTCAAGCTGCACCAGGGGAGGTTTAGGTTGGATATTAGGAAAAATTTCTTCACAGAAAGGGTAGTCAAGCATTGGAACAGGCTGCCCAGAGAGGTGGTGGAGTCCCCATCCCTGGAAGCGTTCAAAAAATGGGCAGAGGTGGCACTTTGGGACATGGTTTAGTGGGCATGGTGGTTTTGGGTTGATGACTGGAATGATGATCTTAGAGGTCCTTTCCAATCTTAATGATTCCTGGTTTTTACTTTCATTAAAAATGATCCAGCCAGGAGGCGTGGGGTTGCTATTCTACCCTTAACTGGTTTAGTGGTGGACTTGGTAGTGTTAGGTTAATGGTTGGACTGGATGATCTTAAAGGTCTTTTCCAACCTAAATGATTCAATGATGCTATGATTCTATAAACAATTCTAAGCCAGGCTGATCATTCTTCTGCCAGCATGGCTGGGTGTGGAAGAGGATGTGTCCCCTGCTTGGGCAGGCGTTGTCATCCCATCGCTGCTGTAGATACACACGGCCACAGCAGTTGAGCCCTGCTGCACCATCACACAGCTGCTTGGCTGGGTGTCACAGCTGAGAAAAGCCATTTTTCACCTTCGACGCATTCCCTCTGCTGCCTCGGTTTCCTTCCCTGGGAATCGTAGAATCATAGAATGCTTTGGGTTGGAAGGGACCTTTAGAGGCCATCCAGCCCAACCCCCTGCAGTGAGCAGGGACAGCTTTAACCAGATCAGGCTGCTCAGAGCCCCATCCAACCTGGCCTGGAATGTTTCCAGGGATGGGGCCTCTACCACCTCTCTGGGCAACCTGTGCCAGTGCTTCACCACCCTCACTGTAAAAAATTTCTTTCTTATGTCTAGTCTAAATCTCTTTAGTTTAAATCCATTATTCCTTGTCCTGTCACAACAGGCCTTGCTAAAAAGATTGCCCCCATCCTTCCTATAGGCCCCCTTTAAGTACTGAAAGGCCACAATAAGGTCTCCCCGCAGCCTTCTCTTCTCCAGGCTGAACAACCCCAACTCTCTCAGCCTGGCCTCATAGGAGAGGGGCTCCAGCCCTTGGATCATTTTGGTGGCCTCCTCTGGCCCCGCTCCAACAGGTCCATGTCCTTCTTGTGCTGAGGGCCCCAGAGCTGGAGGCAGGGCTGCAGGTGAGGTCTCACCAGAGCAGAGCAGAGGGGCAGAATCACCTCTCTCGACCTGCTGGCCACGCTTCTTTTGATGCAGCCCAGGATTCAGTTGGCTTTCTGGGCAGCAGGTGCACATTGTTGGCTCATGTACAGCTGTTCATCCACCAGTGTTTGCATCTGAAGCGGACTGAGGCTGAAATCACTAGGCAATCTCAGCTCCTGTCTTGACATTTTGTCTCCCCCACAGCCCTGCACGCAGCGTGCGCTGGGCAGCAGGCGGCTGCTGCGCGGATCCTGCTCTGCGCTGGGCTGCAGGATGCCCCGGATAGCACCGGCACGCTGGCACGGCAGCTTGCGAGGAAGCCGGATGTCATGCAGGTTTTCCAGGAAACGAATGTGAGCACGTGAGACAAAATGTGAAAAAAAGCCTGTTTCAATTCAGCGTGGTATGTTAGTTATCACTTATCAACTATTCAGATTTAGGTAAACACCTGTTTAAAATGATGGAATTTTTGCCCAAGGATTCATCAGAGAAACCAAGCTTGACATCTGGGAAATATGGTTAGGAGAAAATACATTTTAAATGGGATTATCTCAAAAAGAGAACAGACATGAAAAGCATGTTTTAAATAGGATTATCTCAAAAAGATAATGGATATAATGGGTCTGGGCTGTCACCTTCCTGTCCTGATCCCATCCTTGTAAATTCATGGCTTGCTCTTCTTTCACTTCCACATTTCAGGGCTGAACTTCATCTCTTCTTGTGCAGCGCCCAGCACGTCCAAACAGCTGAGGCCGCAGCTCCCTGAAGTACAACCATCCAAGCAAGGAGCCTCTTGGGCTGCTGCTAGATGACCTCTGGGGACCTGCATGGCTTGAACCCCCTGGAGCCTGCCTAGCTCTTGCTGGGACGTTTCCATACGTTGGGCATCCTGAAGGAGAAGATATACCTGGATTGTTGATTTTTGTAGCCCTTAATGGACCTGCTCTCTGCTAATCTCTTAAGTTGTTTTAAGTGTCCGCCTCTTTCAATAGCCCCTGAGAGAGGCCGAGTGCGGTGCAGTGGGAGTGAGCCCTTGGTGACTCTTCCTTCATCAGGTTTGAGCTGCAGAGGACAAGTGCAGGGAGTCTTCAAGCTGCATCAACCTCTTACATCCTTTTTGTGGCCCAAACCCGATCTCAAAGCCTGCTGAAATCAATATAAAAACCTCAACCTTGCAGTGACATCAAGGGTCTTTGGATCAGACTCAAAAAGAGGTATTTGTTATTCCAGACGGCCTCACTTGGCACTTCTCACCACCAATGAACTTAAAAAAAAAAAAAAATTCTGCTCTTTGAAGCATACAGGGAAATGGCTTAATATTCAGTGTAGCCAGTAAGTCTCTAGTGGCCTGGAATCACATAAAGGTAAGAGCTACTGTAGCTGTTCGGTTTATTTGTATCCATCTGGATTTATAAATTTGGTTTTGCATAGAAACATGGCACGCCTCTGTCTCTTTGTAATGTCAAGACATAAAAAACAAGGGGATTCTGCTGTTTTAGCAATAGCAGATGCTAAAAACCAGACAGGCCTATAACTGAGCGAGCGAGCTAGGTTTTTGCTCTGCCCGAGCCGTGGTGCTCACGTCATGGTTTGATGTGCGACCCACGTGCCTCGGGGGTGGGTTTAAGACGATGCTGAGTTTTGTTTGGGTGAGAAATTCCCACCCTGTGGTCCCGGGAGCAGAATTTGCCACGACAATCCTAAGCCAGAGAGACAACAGTGCCGCTCTCCTCTTGAGTGAAGCATCCCAGCAGGGTTAGGGCCTCTTCCCCTCTGCCAGCTCGAGAGGCAGCACCCTCACAAAAATCATTTGCGGGGCTATGAGAGGGGACTGATAGCTTGCAGGAGGAGGAGGAGAAGCAGGGCTCGGTAGCATCTTAAGACTTTTGAACATGCCTGCAAAGACCTGCTTTTTGCCAGTCTTCCCCTGTCTTGTTTCTCCATCTGTGAAGGAGATTCTTCTCCACCAGAGAGGAAAAACAAAATTAATGCTGGAAGGCGCTAATGATGCAGGGTGGTGGGAGCTGTATCTGCCCCTGGGCAGGCGAGGAAGTGGCTTTATTCCTCTAAAGATCCTGAATGCTTCTGTAAAGCTGTCCCTGGCCTCCATACAGCAATACTGCAGCCTGGGAAGTGCAAGGGGCCGCTTCATTCCCACTTTTCATGATTTTAGCAAACCATGAAGTAGCTGTCTCCTCCTAATATCCCTGCTAACGAGCTCAGATTGCTTGTGAGTCTAAGCTTTTACCAGAAAGCAAGCAAGAATGTTTTCAAATGTCTGTCTCTAGCATTCCTGGCTATGGCAAACACCCTGAAAACATGAAAGGGAATTTGCATTATTTTGAAGGTGCTTTATGATTTCTGAAGGCTTCTGGATGGTAGCAGAGGGTCTGTCCGCCTGGGACAGGGAGCTCAGGCACTGTGCTCCCGTCCAAAAGTGAGATGTAATGGCACATCTCCAGCGCTGTCTTATTTACCCTTGGTTTAAATCTGCCCTTCAGCCAACAAAAAGAGGCACAGAAACAAACTGGCTGTTGTTGTCACAGATGATCAGGTACAAAAGGACATGAGAAAAGGAATGTTCAGCATTATGCCTGCAAAATTAACCCCAGGGAAGAGCCCTTGTTGTCTTTCTTGCTGTTTTTGCTGTTGCTTACTTGCTGCAAGGTAGGAGCAAGGGGTCATGACACCTTTGTGTCCATGGGAGCGTGCTGCAAAATACAAAGAGCTCAGCAGCGCTAGACTGCGTGTGTGTGAACCCCTGTCGCGTTCCTGGCAGACGTCTCACGTGGAGAGACGGTGTGGGTGCCTGGTCCCCAGGGAGGAAGCCCAGGAGCCAGGCTCCGTGCCACGCAGTGCTGAAGGCAGCTTGGAGCAGAGCCCGGCAGCCGGTGTACGGCTTTGGCGCTGTCCTATTATGCCACCTCTTCCACCCTCGGCACTGGTGCTCGCTGGGGACCCTGCAAATGCTCCTGGTCCTACAGCCGTGGAGGAGAAGACCTAGTGCCTCCGTCTTGTAGGATGTGGCTGAGATACAGTCAGGGTAAGTAGAAGCATCTGGATAGGTTGAAAATCAAGCCTCAAGTTGTGCCAGGCGAGGTTTAGATTGGATATGGGGAAAAATTTCTTCACCAAAAAGGTTATCAGGCATCGGAACAGGCTGCCTAGGGAAGTGGTGGAGTACCCTGGAGGTATTTAAAAGACGTGTAGACGCGGCGCGTAGGGACATGGTTTAGTGGTGGACTTGGCAGTGTTAGGTTTACAGATGGACTCGATCTTAAAGGTCTTTTCCAACCTAAACGATTCTATGATTCTATGAAATAACGTTGCCACACTGTCAGAGACCTTACCAAAAAGGAAGGCATTTTGGTTTTAAATAAAATGGATTTTGCTCTGGCGGTCGCACCATCACACCCCCCCCAAACTCTCAAGTACCAAGTCACTTGTGCCTGGGTGGCCTAGCCAGGTTTCCTTGCGATGACGCTGAGGACGAGGGACTGCAGCTATTGCATCCTTATCACATCTCACGGGTTTTTCTTAGGTTGGTGACCACGTTTGGGTTTTGGATGTGCCCTTTTGTACCTCTTAGGAGCTGTCAGCAATTGTTGCTCCATCCTGGCCCACTTCTCTGTGAGTTACGAGGATTCACTCTCTGCCTGTTGTCTCTCAACCCTGGTGTCCCAGCTTGCTGCTAGTAGACATGAGCCAAGAGCTTCAGGACCTGCTGACCGTGGTGCATCGCCACCAACTGTTTTGCCGACTCTTCTCCTGCCTTCTGCTGCTTCCACAGCCAGACCTTCCTGCTCATCCTCCATCCAGTCTCTACTGGATTTTCTACTGCAGGTACCTCCACATAGACATTGCTTGAGTCCTCCAAGCCAAACTGGAGCTGCCAACGAGACAACGAAGCTGGTGAAGGGTCTGGAGCACAACTCTTATGAGGAGCGGCTGAGGGAACTGGGGTTGTTCACCCTGGAGAAGAGGAGGCTGAGGGGAGACCTTGTCGCTCTCTACAACTGCCTGACAGGAGAGTGCAGTGAGGTGGGTGTTGGTCTCTTCTCCCAAGGAACAAGTGATAGGACAAGAGGAAATGGGCTTAAGCTGCGCCAGGGGAGGTTTAGATTGGATATTAGGAAAAGTTTCTCCATGGAAAGAGTAGTCAAGCATTGGAACAGGCTGCCCAGAGAGGTGGTGGAGTCCCCATCCCTGGAGGGGTTCAAAAAACGGGTAGATGTGGCACTTTGGGACATGGTTTAGTGGGCATGGGTGTGTGAGGTTGACAGTTGGACTGATGATCTTAGAGATCCCTTCCAACCTTAATGATTCCTAGTTTTTACTTTCATTAAAAAATAATCCAGCCACCAAGCCAGGAAAGATGAAATTAGTTATTACTCTCCCCTTAACTGGTTTAGTGGTGGACTTGGCAGTGTTAGATTAATGGTGGGACTGGATGATCTTAAAGATCTTTTCCAACCTAAACGATTCGATGATTCTGTGATCTGTCCCATCCCAAGCTGCTTGTGCGTCTTGTGACTTGTCCAACGGGGATTGGTGGTGGTGGCTAATGCAGGGCGATGGTTGTCTGATGCTCACGGATGTTGGCGAAGAAGTAGAAAACCTGTACCTGCTGTTCGGGCACCAGAAGCAAGCGTCCCTGAAGGGCCCAACACTGCCACCAGCTCGTGGGTGTTTCTGTGCATGGCTTGGTGCAGGAAGAGGTTTGTCTCGGTTCCTGGGCAGATAACATCACCGCCTCGCTGCCGGCGGACTGTTAAAGTCGTTTAAAAGGAGCCGCTCTGCTCCCCATCCGAGCCATCACAGCGGAGTTTCGGCTGCGTGATGGAGCTTCGCCTGGTTCTCCATCAGCCCCGGCGCGCTGCCCTCCGCCTTGTGCATCCTGGTCGATACGGAGGACGCAACCGTACGATCAAATTAAGATGTCTTTAGCCTTGCAGGTGTCTGATCCGGCTTTGCCGCGACCGCTGCGTACGTGTTCCCTCCCCGGCTCGCTCCTCTTCCACGGGATGCAGATCCATGGGGCATTCAAAGCAGCGCGCAGCCGGGAAATTCCTGCCTCGCTTCAAGGAAGCGGTGGGCGGTAGAGACTTTAAAAAAAAAAAAACCCAAAACCTCTTAAATGCTAAAAAAAAAAAGTCCAAATGTTCTCAGAAGCGCGCCGTCTCCTTTGCGTCGGTGCTGCGCTGCGGTTTTGCCGTGGACGGGGAGGGATTTGCCGGACAACGCGTGATCCTGAGCGCGAGCGAAAACGCGTTGGTGCGCGTTTTGGGGTGAAAAGGGGGAAACGTGAGAGGTGCTGCGTGCGAGAAGCGAAACCCGCGACTGGGAAGTGGAAACGCACCGTCACTGTCGGCGTTTGTCGTGATGATCGTTAACGAAGCGGGTTGTAATTAACACCCAGGGGCGCGCGGGTTGCACCCGCCCCTTGCACGCTTGCACGTGCTCCTCGCGCAAGCCTTGCACGCCCGCGTGCCCTTTGCACGCGCAGCACGTGCACGCGCGTGCCCCCCCCCCCCCCCGCCGGTGCTCGGCGCTGGACAAACCCGGAGGGCGCGCGCTGCGCAGCGCCGCGCATGCGCGCCGCACCCCCCACCACGGTGGCAGCGCCGTCGGCAAAGCGCAGCGCCCGCCCCCCCCCTCCCCCCCGCGCTTTAGCGACGGCGCGGTCAGCCAATGGCGGGCGGCAAAGGGCGGTGATTGGCAGGCGCGCGGGCGGGCGGGGTGGGGGCGGTGAGGCTCCGCCCCCTGCCGGCGCGGTCTCCTCACGGCGGCGGCGGCGGCTCCATTTTCTCCCGCTCCCGCGGCCCCGCAGCGCCCGGTTCGCCTCAGTCCCGGCCGGCGGAGAGAGACCCGAGAGACTGCCCTCCGCACCCCGTTCTTCCCTCTCCCGCGCCGCCATGAATGAGGAGTACGACGTGATCGTGCTGGGCACCGGCCTCACGGTGAGGAGGAGCCGCCGTCGCCGCCCGCCTGGGCCTCGGGCCTGCCGCGGGCGGCCGCCGCCCTGCCGGCCCCCCCCCCCCCCCCCCCCCCGAACCCAGGCGCCTGGGTCCTGCCTGCCTCTGGCCCGCCTCCCCATCGCTCGCACGGGTGCTGATCCCCGCTCCCCCCGGGCGCAGGTGTCCTTTTGCCCGTCTATCACCTGATTATCCCCCCCTCAGCCCCGGGCTGGGGCGCCTGGGGTCTGCGGCCCACCCCCCCCCCCCGGGTACCCTGCTTCCCGGCCCCCTCCCCCGGATGCCGGGGTCTGTTCCCCAATATCTCCCGATTATCATTCCCCCTTCACCGCCGCTCGGACCTCGGGGTCCTTTTCCTCATCTGTCACCTCACCAGCGTAGCACCCCCCAACCCAGGCTGGGATGCCTGGGTTCCCACTTCCTCCCCCCCCCCCCCAAAAAAAAAATTATCCTGTGGTGGCAGGGTTCTGGTCTCCACCCTCCCCCGGGACACCTGGCTCCTTTCCCCCATCTCTCATCTAATTATCATGGCACCCCATCACTACCCCCCCCCCCCCCCCCCCGTTTGAATGCCTTCCCCACTCCCGGCTCGGCCACCTGCGTCCCCATCCCCCCCCCCCCCCCCGCAAAATCCCTAACTAGACCCCCGGGCTGAGTTGTGGTTTTTACAGGATTGTCACAGACCCCCATGTTTGGATGTGTCCCCCCCCGATCCCCGGTTGCCCGGCTTCCCCCCACCGCCCCGTGGGGCCCGGCCCGGGCTCCGGGGAGGCCCCGGGTCCGCGCCTGCGGGAGGCCCCAGGAAATGCAGTTGTTTAGCGAAGGGAGGGCGGGGGACGACGGACAATAAAACGCTACCGGGGATTTATTGCCTGATTTTTATTTATTTTATTTCATTTTATTTTTCAAAACCATTTTATTTTTCCC
The DNA here is from genome assembly GCF_030463565.1 of Pelecanus crispus. Classification (NCBI taxonomy): domain Eukaryota; kingdom Metazoa; phylum Chordata; class Aves; order Pelecaniformes; family Pelecanidae; genus Pelecanus; species Pelecanus crispus. Next base: position 2,039,635 of record NC_134643.1, read on the forward strand.
TTCACACACCGCTCCCCCCCCCCCCCCAACCCGAGGTAGCTGCAGGTCCATCGAGCTGTGCCCTTCCCCAGAGCCGAGCCTGGCTTAGGGTGGAGGCAGACCTGGTTATCCCCCCCCTCCCGCCTCCCCGCTCCGCCTTTGCAGCCTTCGGCTCTCCATCCAGCCCTGACTGCAGCAGGAGGGGGATGGGGAGGCGGGCGAGCCCTGCACGCCTGTCAAATTTGTCCGATTCCCCCCCCACACCCCAAAAAAAAAACCCCAACTCCTCTTTTGCGTTGTCGCTTCCTCTTGGTCATCCCTGAGGAAAGCTGACAGCTGATGGCACTTGGGGGTGCGGCGGAGGGAGGGGGATGAGCCATGGTGGGGCTTTGTCCTATTGTGGAGGATGCAGCCCATGCTGCAGGCTGCCGAGGGGAAAAAAAAAAAAAATGGCAGTGCCGCTGCCCGTGAGGTTTGCTGGTGGGGATTTCTTCTGGTTCCTGCCTTCCTTCGAACTGGAGAGATGTCTGGGGCCACTGCTAGCTTATCCGCTGTGGGTTTAGTAGGGGCTGAAGGGTGGATTGCAGGTTAGAAATAAGAGGCATTGTTTGAAGAAGGGGGGAAGAAAATCCAATATGGTGGAGAGGAGGTTTTTCTCGCTGTTAAATAGCCTTTCCTGCTTTTGTTTCCTTCTGGGGAGAGGTGGCTAGACAAAGAGATAGCTTTGGGGTTCACCGTGAGGGATTTCCCCCACTTCCCCTGTTGATGGTAATTGTAAATAGAAATACATGCGCTTCCTACTGTGGCTTTGGCGCTGTGATTGACGGGGGCTGCCACAGCAGCGAAGGCATCATGTCTGCTGACACAGGGCCGGGGCACGGCTGCTTAAGGCAGATCTGGTTTATCATCCCCCTGTTTCAAGTATGGGAATAATGGTAACAAAGCCAGGATGTGGCACAAAGAAAATGTGCAAAGTGTGGGAGCGTCTTCCCAGCTGCTGCTGTAGGGTAAACCCAACTTCCCTGGTTGCTTTCATTCCTTTCTCTCAAGGCTCTTCCTTTGAGGTAGCAGGAATGACTTACGAGGCAAAAGCTTCTTCCCTTTGATAGGGAAAGCTGCAGTCTGTCCTGAAGCCTGTCTCTGGCTTGCCAAAGCAGGGAAATGGACTTTTGGGGAGGTGAAATATAATGAGCTTCTAGGGAAGGGGCCTCCAATAGATCTGAGCGCCATTAAAATGTTAATTTATGCTTTAGAGTGAGCTGCGGTATCAAGTTGGTAAGCACCGTGCTTAATCTCAAACTGACAAATGCCAATGTAAATTTGACAAAAGGCCTCTTGTGAAATCACTTTTAAGACAAGCTAATGCTAATGATCAGCAGTTGAGTTAAAAGGAATAAATTACGGCTGTATTTTAAGGTGTGCTGACCAAACTCTGGAGCCAGAGAGCGTGCAGGCGCGCTTATTTTGCTTCTGATGTGTAGGCTTTACTTCTGAAATACCAACTGGGACAGGATGGATTTCATCTTGACGTGATGCGGAGAAGCGTGTGGAAAAGCACGCGGAAAAGCAGGTGAATGGAAACCAGAGGTCCTGGTGCAGCCAGGATGTTCCCGATCCTAAAATGCACGGTGTTGGCTCAACCGTTTTGGCCGGCGAGTAGTGTCGGAGCGGAGCCTGGTTCAGGCTGGGCCACAGGACTTCCTGCAGTCAGATGAGGCATCAGACTGGAAGTTTGAAGGTTGCTCCTCCAACTTTGGTTGGTACCAGTGCTGGCAGAGCCAGGCTCCCTGAGGAAAGGGAACTGGAAAACGCACTGCGTAAACACATTCGGTTGTTTCTTTCCTTTTCTGAGAGCCTCGAACTGTCATGAAACTTCAGGTGATATTTTCAACCAGCCTTTCCTTAAAGCTGGCCCTTGCAGAAATGGAGTGTTGGAGTCCCACCAGGCAACTGTTGGAGCTGAGTGAGCTTGGGTCTCCTCCGCTGAAAAGCCTCATTTGCACCTCATGTACCAATCTTGATGCTGCCTGAACAAGAGATTAACCGGGGGTCCTGTTTGCTAGATACTCGAGCGCTGTGCCCCTCTGCCAGGCTACCTGTTGGGCTGTGCCCATCTTACGTCTTGTCCCATGAGAGTTACCGCTTGACTTGCCCCAGGGACCATCGCTAGGACTTGTACAAAGCCCAATAAAATAGCTGTAAGCCAGACCATCTGGGAGAGGCAGCAAGCTGATCTGGAGGGTTTTTTCTTTCTCTTTCCAAAGTGAAAATTCAGTTGTTGGTTTAAAGAGCTAAAAATAAATTGTCGGGGCCTTTATAAAAGAGCCACAAATACAGCTGTTGCAGTGGTCATTCTGGTTGGGTCTGTGGGGCCACCGCTACCAAAGTGCCCAAGAGTGCATGCATAAATTCCACTTTGATGGATCTGAAAGCGCAACATGAATATTTTGTGTGTTAATCTTTTCTTCAACCAGTAATGAAGAGCTCGGGCAGCTCTAGGACTGCGATTACTGGCACTAAAATATTTAACTTTTTCCCTTATGGGAGACCCCCTTGCAGTGCCGAGCTTGTAAAGATATGTTTTAGCAGTATGGGGGAAAATAATCCCAGAGCATCTTTAATCCTGAATTACTGCTGATACGACGGCCTCGAAGTTACATGAGGTATAATTAACTTCACAGCGCTCGTACGTGAGCACTACGTTCCTCCCGATCCCTCTGTGCATTGAGCAGTGCTGAAGTGTCAGGCCATGTGTGCTAACTACAGGGCAGGCATTTGCAAAGCGCTGGTGGGTCTGGCTGCTCTTGCATGAGAGCTGGTAGGTCTTCCAGCTACCACATCCTGGAGGTGCTGGTGGGAATGGCTTCTCCAAGTTGCTCAAGCCTTAATAGCTTTAAGAACCTTGGCTTAGGCTTGCTAGGTGCGTCACGCATTGCAGATTAGGCAGCATCTTTCTCCAGACCTACTGCACAAACCCGTTTTTAATCTGGTGCGGTAATCGGCAGGCTGGAGAACACCTAGTGTTTTTTATTTTCAGACTTGTCTTTTTGGTTCGCCTTAATTTACACCTCTGTGGTCTGGAAAGGACTCGGTACGTGCTTACCGGGACGTTCGGGAGTGGGACGTTGTGCCCCTCTGACAGGCGTTATCTGCTTTCTGTGCTCCAGACAACGTGGGTTATTTGACATGAATGTTGGGCATAATTACGCTATCTTGTTTAGCCCCAGTAGATGAACGCTGTGTTCCTGCTGGGTTTTCACTTGTCGCAGGCACCAATGTGTTGAACTAAGCTTCTTACCTGCCAGCTGCCTCACCGCGTTAAAGCTATGTAAATCCACCGCAAAGATACAGATTCACTTTCTATGGGAGCAGAGTAGCCAAACTCTTGGGTTCAAGATATATTTAACTGTATAGCCACAGGCCTCGTTGCTTAAAGAGCCTAAATAAAGAACATCAAAGCAACTGCGAGGACCGAGTGGAGTGTCATTGTCCCTTGCATCATCCCCTGGTAGCTGAGGGGATTGCTCAAGTGCAGTGAGTAATTGCTTTTGCAGTTTGTATGTCTAAGCGGAGTCCAGCACAGTAAACGTAGCCAGCGTATGTTAGAGGTGGAATAGCCTGGGTGATGGTAACGAGCTGTGTGTAACTTCTTGCGCGCTACAGCACAGCCCTGTCTTTCTAAGAAAGAGCTCTTGCTGTGCCAGAACCCATTTGCGAAGACGAAGGGATTTTGCTAAATGTTCTGCGCAGAATCCTCCCCTCGGCGCTGTTAGATGGACCGCCACTGGCTTGAGTTTCCATTGGTCTGTCTGAGCCTTTCTGAACTGCCGCCCTACTTGGAGAAAATCCATGTAAACCTACTGGCTTCCCTTGATTCCTGAAGGCTTCTGAGTGTAGAAGGTGTATTTGTGACCAGTTCATGCAAGTGAGGGAAGAGCTGATGGTCTTAAGCAAGCATGAAAACGTCAATACCTCTGAGTTACCCTGACTCGTGGTTTGTTGTTTTTTTTCTTCCCCCCTCCCGTGGATTTGTATCGAATGTGCTGTCCCTACGTTTCTGATGCACATCGCTCTCTGATTCTGTGCTCTCTGGCCATTTGAAGCGGCCAAGCGGTGCTGCAGACGACATTGATCGCTGTAAGACTTGCTCTGTCATTCATTCGACAACACAATGCGAGCTCTTGGGAGCCCCTCGTAACCTGAACTGGCTGAAGCGGTGGATTATAGTAGCACAGCATGACTGTAATTTGCACAAAGATTGTGTTTGACCCCAGCTGGATGCCTGGAGCTTTCCCTGCCATGTCTTGGTGCCCTTTCTGCTGTCAGCAGCAGCCCAGTTTTACCTGCTTCCACAGGGTTGATGTTTATAATATGGTCAGAAAGGCAGAGATTTGAACTCTGACGCTTCCCCTTTTTTATTTGCAGTCTAAACTGTTTCTAGCCATTCCCTTATCGGTACAGGCTGTTTGTTTTCCTCGCTCCCTGACCCAAACGACATAATGACATATCAAGCAGTTCCTAGACGCAGACTAGTGCACCCGTGGATGTGTATAGCCAGCGCAGCCGTCAAAAGGAATTGCTGAGCTGGGAGGATAAATCTATTGTGCGTCTCGTGTTTTATGACCATGCCGTTGCCTCATCGGCTGCGAAGGGAAGCAATGGTGCAAGGCCTACGCGGGATTTCAACGCTTCGGGGTTCTGCAGATGCCTGGGTGATATAACGAACCTGTTAAATGAGTCTTGGATAAAATAGTATCGTAATACCTCCACCTCTATCCCCATATTGGTGTTTAATGGGTATGAAATAAGATTGAGAAGGTGCTTAAGACCTCTTATATCTTCTGCTGGTACCCAAATTTGCTCTAGGAGGATGCTCGCAGTTTGGGCAGGCAACCTGTTGAAAGGATACACGCTCACTGGGAAGTGACGGGTGAGCTATTCTGAGAAGATAGAGCAAGAAATGCTTTGATGTTTCCTTAAATGGAGGAAGGAAATCAGCTGACATCTGGACTGAAGAATGTAGCTTCTGCAGCTTTTACTGTAACTTCATCCCTCCAGTTGATACTTACTTTGTTTTGAAATCCTGGTTGGCTTCCTCGTGGCTCAGCTCCAGCGTGGACGTTGGCAGTCCTGTACCACCATCTGGCAGAGCTGGTGAGCCAGGGTTTTGGAAGATGTTCCGGGGGAATAAAACCACAGGTTAGAGCAAAGAGTCAAACCGGAGCCTTTGCGTAGAGCTCTGTGAAATTTGGTTTAACCGAGGAGATCATGCTGGCTAGTGGTGATGCACTTGGTGTGATAGTCCCACGTTGCCTGTGGTAAATCATTAACATTTGAATTGACACCATAAAAGCCACCTGTACTTTCACTTGTGCAGTTCCTCAGGCTTACAGGGCTCATGGCGCTCTCAAGTAGCAGCAGCCATTTCTGCTGTAAGGGTCTCTGCTTGCTTCAGCCTGTCTGGAAAAAGTGGAGGGGCCTTGTAGGACATGAGGGATCTGAAGTCTGTGGAGGATGGTATGGCACTGGAAGGAGCGGCTGATGGATCATGGAGAGGTTTTGTGGGAAGCACCGTGGCTGACTCTGTTCAGGATCCGCGTGGTGACCACGAAGCCTCGTGGGCACCGTGTTTTGAAATCACCCACGACTTCAGGGATTAAACTCGCAGCGGCCCGTTCTTGCTGTACAGCAGGCAGGCAGCTCCAGCTTTGCTCTTCGGGGCCTTGGCTGAATTACCGTGGCATCCTGGTGGGTAACGGGCTGGCTAGCGGTGCTGTGCTCTTCCAGCAGAGAAGATTTGCCCCTTGCCACCTGGAAATGTGAGAAACGCAAGTCCTCACGCCAGCGATGCCTGTCACCCATCCACGTGCCTACAGATGTTGAGATGCTTCAGAACAAAATACTCCCTCCTGCAAGCTGCCTTTACCGTGGGTTGGTCTTTGGCTGGTGAAGTTCAAGATGGTTTTAAAAGCTTCCTTTACACTGAGGATTTACTGGAGTTAGGATTTGCAAGTCACATAAACAATACGCGGTGGGAGACTTTTTGTGTTATAACTGTGGTTTGGCTGAGTGCGCTAACCGATACCCGTATTGGACAGCGTTGCCATAACACAGCTTGAAATAAGCCTCCTACACGCCGCAGCAGGGGGGAAGTGACACCCGAGGAGAGTCCTGAATGTTCCGTGGGGCAAAATGCATGTGGAGTAAACATGAGGATCTCAGCAGAGACGCGGATCTCTGCCAGGAGGGCCAAGCTGCTGGTTCTCTTGAATGGGCAAGCAGATGTGCAGCGGTGGCATCTCTCAGCAGCTGGATGTGGGGTTTTACAGGCTGAATGAAAGAAAACATGAGATGTGGCTGGAACCTATGGATTAGATAACATTGATGGTGAATGAGAACTCAATTGCAGATGTAATTCTGCCTTTGGAGAGAGTGGAGGCAGAGCAGGAAAGATCAGTAAAACCTCCATGATAAGCACTCCTAAGCGTGCAAGTATTCAAGTTTTTGTTAAGCTCTTTGGTGTGTGAATGCCAGAGCCGGTAACCGGGTTAGTTGCAAAGTTGTGTTTTAATGGGGATTTAGCCGTGCAAGTCCTTAGCTTGCTCTGCAGGCTACAATTCTGTCCCTCTGCAATTAGTCTCAGCCTCTTGGTCTTGCGTTCAGACGTAGCAGCTGATCTGCTGCTCAAAGTAATCTCGGTGTTTTTAATCTCAGTGGGTACATAGCAAGGATAGCAAAGTGTCTACTGAGATGATAAAACTCCCAAGTGGCTTAATTTATTCTTTATGCTACCTCTGTTCTCTAAGAGTAGCTGTTGACTCACTTGTGTGCCCCAGCGTGGCAGATAGCAAAGATTGAGGTTTTGAGGAGACTACCTGGAGTCCTTTAAGGCAAGGTTTTATGCTCCTGGTGTCACCCATAAATGAGGGTGCTACCTCCCTGTGAACATCCTTAATTTGATAGCTGGTGGTTTAGGAGTCAAGATGTTCCTAATCTAGCCCAAACACATGAGCTTCCCAGAAATATCCTCAGGGGAGCCCTGGAAGGTTTAAAACATCTTGGTTGGCCTGCCCGGAGCAGACAGCAAACCTACTAAGGGGTTACTCTGTCTCAAATAGAATTCTTTCAGCATGCATGTCTTAATTCTGGAGTGAGGCAACTGGTGTGCTTGTTTTCAAAGGACTGTGCAGGTACCTTCAAATCTAGGCATGCAGCAGGCTGTCTGAACGTGCTCATTAGGAAGAATGGAAGGAGGAGGCTCAAATGCAACTAACGTGTCCCTTGCATCCTTTGTTCCCTCTCTCCGTAGGAATGCATCCTCTCCGGGATCATGTCAGTGAATGGAAAGAAAGTCCTTCACATGGATCGTAACTCTTACTATGGAGGGGAGAGCGCATCCATTACACCCCTGGAGGATGTAAGTATGGAGGCTGACACCCGCCTATTGTGTCCTCCCCAGACACATAAAGGGGGCTTTCTTTCAAGCTATCCTAGGGGTGGATTCGAAGTAATGACTCTTAAGGGTTTCCTTTGAGTAAGGATGTTTTATGGCACTTCCACACCAGATAATAGTTGGGGACAAACCAGCATGTATGTTTATACGTGGTAGACAGCACTCGTTTTTTGTAGTTCCCAGCCAAGATTCAAGCACGCAGCATTTGAGTGATCCTTCGGAGGTATCATAACTGACAGTTAGATGTTAAAACTCTTTGGCTGAATTATTACTGCCGCGCTTGCCGGCAAACATTGGCCTGACAGATGCTGTGTGCTCTCTGTGCCTCAACGTTACACTTGGTCCTTGGCCTGCGAGCACTTCCAGCTAGGTAGGCGCCATCTCATTTGGTTACTGCTTGTGCCCTGTGATTGTGTAGCCCCTAAAGCTGTTAGTGAGGCTGATTAATTAGATGTCAGGAAATCACTGCTCTCCTTGCTGCTTAACGGGGTTAAATATTTATACTGGGGAATCTGATTTAAGTATGTGGAGGAGCCTGCCCTCTCCTGAAGCAGGCACTTTGATCAGATTACCTCTAGCAATGTTAAACAGTATTTCGGTTCAGCAGGTCATAAATTCCCAAGCTTTAAGCCTTGGAGGAAGAAAGACTGGATGAGCAGAATAATGCTGCCTGATTCTTACTGTAAGAATTTACTGGATGTGCATTGTGTATTGCATCAAAAATCAGACTGGAGCTAAAACGCTGGCCAAAAGCTTGCTGTGAAGAGCTTATGTTCAGCTGGGGAGATGTGGGGGTGGAAAGTGTGTACATGTGTGGGAGAAATTATACCCATAGATATTTCCTCTGCTATAATAAGTTTTGCATTCTCTCCGAAGCTCTACAAAAGGTTTAATCTACCAGGAACTCCACCAGAATCTATGGGGCGAGGAAGAGACTGGAACGTGGACCTAATTCCAAAATTCCTTATGGCTAACGGTAAGCGATACTGAGCTCCCACATCTGCCTCGTAAGCTTAGCCTGGGTTAGTGTTCAGCGCTGTAATCGAATAAACAGCCCTTCAGCTATCTCTTCGTGAACTTGTTGAAGCATTAATCAAAGAGCCGCGGAAAGCTCACTTGAGCTGATCTGTGTACGCTTATGCCAGAAGCAGCACGGCTTCTGTGCTGTGACTTGTTTTGGCTGTGGACCTCTCAAACTGGGAAGATGGCTCCAGCTCAGAGCGTGCAGCCATGGCATGTCTAGAAGGTTTGAACGTCCATTTTCCAACATCCTCTCGTAAAGTGTTTGCATTTCTAGCCAGAGTTAATGCCATGAATTTGTGCATTGTTATTCTTCCGTGGCTTAGGAAGAAATGGTTGATTCCATGGTGACTGTTAATCCCCTTTGTTCCTATTTTATGGCTTGCAGACTCTGTCATGCCTTATTGATGCTACAAATCCTCATTCTTTAATCTTTGTGTCCCAGTACTGGGACAGGTCTTCTGGACCAAATCCACTATCAGTGAAGTGGTCATCAATGCAAACAAGCTCAGGGGCAACTCATTTTGCCAAATACCAACCACTTGCTACTGGAATCTCTTGTCCCTGAAGCACGAGGGGATAGATGTTTTGTGTAGTGCCAGTCTTGCTCCAGGTTAGTGCAGTGGAAGAGTTCATAAGAGTCCAGTCAAGGTTTGGCTACTCTAGTCACAGCTTACGTTCAGCTTGCACGGGCATTGTGGTGCATTTCTAAGGGACAGCATAGAATCATAGAACAGAATCATCGAATCGTTTAGATTGGAAAAGACCTTTAAGATCATCCAGTCCAGCTGTTGTCCTAACGCTACCAAGTCCACCACTAAACCAGTTAAGGGTAGAGTAATAATTAATTTCATGTTTCCTGGCTTGGTGGCTGGATGATTTTTTTAATAAAAGTAAAACTAGAACAGAATCATTAAGGTTGGAAAGGATCTCCAAGATCATCAGTCCAACCGTCACCCCAACACCACCATGCCTCTGGGGATGTGACCATGGGTGAGGACAGGTAAGGGGGAAACATGCTGCAGGGTGGCCTTTACTCAGACAACTGATGGAAACGCAGGAGTGACAAGGAAGCTGTTAATTGCCTGTACAAAAGCCTTAAAACAGCCTAATAATTGCAGTAGTGAGTATCTGCCACACCCTGCCTGGTACACAAAGGTGTAGGAGCTGTGTGGGTTGAACTTGGTGCTGCCGTTGAAGGGTTTGCTGTGTTGGAAGAGCTGTCTGCCTTGGGAGAAGCGCTGTCCTTCTCTTGGCTTCTGGCTACAGACCAGCTGGTTGACTTGTGCCAACCCTCCTTTCCAGGTCAGTTGGTAAAGATGCTGCTCTACACAGAAGTCACTCGCTACTTGGACTTCAAGGTGATCGAGGGGAGCTTCGTCTACAAGGGAGGAAAGATCTACAAAGTTCCTTCCACTGAGGCAGAAGCCTTGGCATCCAGTGAGTAGTTGCACCTTGCTTTGTTTCCTCCTGAGGCTACCGCCCCTGAACAAAGGCATCTCAGGATATTCCGTGCTCGTGTACAAAAGAAGTCTTGACACTCCTCACGTGGTGCTGTGTGTAGACTCTATTGTGGTAACAAGCTCTGCTTAGCGTAGGATTCTTCTGCATCTCATTTGACTTAAACACCTCAAGGACTCTTGGGCTTCCTGAGCCTTGAGTTACTGTTGTCTTGGAGCTTTCAGATGGAGCCGCTCAAGCTGCCTGTTCTGTGGCTCATCTGGTGAGAATTTGGCAGTATTTTACTTCCTCAAGAGGTTACATTTGGGGCTTATGCTCCGAGCCGTGCCATAAATGTTCAATGTCAGGTCCTTGTTGGACGGAGTTGTGTGTGTGAAAAATGTCATGTTCATCAGCAGGCAAATTGGAATGAGTAATTCCGACATGTGGCACCTAGCTCAAATCTTAATTGTCATCTACTTAAATTTCACTCTTCAGATAAAATACTGATCATTCATAATAGCGTAGTGAAATACATTAGGAGCTGGCAGAGGGCAGTCCATTAGTGTTAGATGTGGGATGGATTTAGCAACTTCACTGAAAAGTCTCGTGATGAAGTGACTCCTGCAAATAAGGCTCCTGGTATGTGGCTTGTCTGTACATTGGAGCCTTCCTCATGGCAGATATTCCTGTTTGTTGTGCAGTAATCGGTTGTTCCTTCAATTTGGCCACGCTGCTGTCTCATAAGTGGTCTCTTAAGAGACTCGTACTGGTAGAAGTAGGAGGTGCCTTTGGTGCTGTCTCTGCCTTTGTGTTTCAGCAAGTCCAGTCTTGCTTCTCCAATTTGTAGAAAATTAAAATGCATAAATGGTGCCTTGGCCAATCTTGTGTTTGAAGTGTTGACCCTCGCAGCACTTGCTAGTTCCTTGGCGAGGCTGCAGTAGAGCCCAGCACCGCTTGCTTTGACGGTAAGTCTGGTAGATGCCAAACGTGGGTCTCTGCTTAGGGAAGCTCAGGTTGGGCTTTACACCAGGCCAAGTGGAAACTGCTCTCCAAGCTTTCCCGCAGCTGGGAGTAGCATGTAGAAGCTTGGCCACGCCTTGAAAAAATAGGCTGTACTACCTCTTGAGGTCCGGTACGCCAGGACAGCTGTCACTGTGGAACAGCTTGGCAGATGTTGGTGTCTCTCCTGCTCGAATGGAGAGCCTTGGTTAGCCCTCGAGGCCAAACTCCGCATTATCGAGTGATGTTTGAAACGCTCGGCAGTTCTTACCCGCTTCTGATACTCTGCGGCAATGTGAAAAGCCACTTAGTAGCTGTGTACGTTCTGACAAAATGCCTTGTTTTTAGGCTTAATGGGCTTGTTTGAGAAACGCCGGTTCAGGAAATTCCTCGTGTACGTTGCCAACTTTGATGAGAACGACCCCCGAACTTTCGAAGGCGTTGATCCCAAGAAGACCACCATGCGTGACGTGTATAAGAAGTTTGACCTGGGGCAAGATGTTATAGACTTCACGGGCCACGCCCTCGCGCTCTACAGGACTGACGAGTAAGTGTGGGTTCAGTTGCTCCCCCAAATCAGCTGGGGTGCTGGGTGCTTACAGCACAGGCCTTGCAAATTGAGGGTGGGATGTGTCTTGCAAAGTGTGCCTGTCCACGAGTGCTGCACGAATCTTAAAATATGGGGTCCTCTGCTGATGGGCTATTTCAAGTTTGTGAGTTCCTGAGGTTAACAAAGCATCTCTGTCCTGGATAAAACCCCTTGTGACACTAAGTGCTTCTAAAAGGGAACTTCCAGGGAAATTACTTGCCAGGAGCAGCTGGAGGGTGGGGAAGGAAACATCATGGGAAGTAAATGTTTTGCGCTCTGAGTGTATTCTGCTGTTGAGTCTTGGTTTGCGAAACGTTGCAAATCACGTAACTGCCCTCTCCAGCTATCTAGATCAACCCTGCCAAGAAACAATCAACAGGATTAAGCTCTACAGTGAGTCGCTGGCTAGATATGGTAAAAGCCCGTACCTTTATCCCCTCTATGGCCTTGGAGAGCTGCCCCAGGGATTTGCAAGGTGAGAACTAGGTTTTGAACTCCAGTGTTTTCTCAGCCCTGCTGTGGTACCTGGTGGGGGATCAGATGTGCGGAGTCAGGGCTCAGGCTTCTGGAACGTGATGCCGCATAAAAATACCGTGGTCGTTAATGGTTCTCTCGCTGTCTTAATCAAGAAGCGATTCCTTCGTGTGAGATTTGCTTCTTTCTGGGCTTGTTTAACGCGATTCCTGTCAGGAGCGGTAGTTCCGGGTTTGCTCAGAGATACTGTTTGCAGCATGTAGTCTATCCAAGAAGTCGGATTTGCCTACGTTGTGCAGCCTGCAGCTCTCACGCTGTAGGACTGTCTGGGTTGCGCCAAGCAGATTCTTTGTAGCTGGATGTAACTGCACCTATAATTTGCTCCAAATACCGGCCGACGCCTTGCAGAAAGAACAGCAGATGCCATCTGCTGCCTAGATGTTTAAGCAGCATATTTTGAAGAGGTTTAAGTCTAATGTGTGGCTTGTCCAAGAGGAACAGAAACAAGGGGCTGGAAGGGCTGTTAAAAATCAAACGCGCACCTGTGGAATGTGCTGAAGTGGCTTTATTCTTGCAGGCTAAGCGCTATATATGGAGGCACCTACATGCTGAACAAGCCCATCGAAGAGATTGTGATAGAAAATGGCAAAGTGGTTGGTGTGAAGTCTGAAGGGGAGGTACGGTACTTTCCAATTCTTTCCTTATTCCCCACCCCGTGTCTTGCCTCTCAAAACTGAGGCTGTCGGCCATCGATCTGAACGACTGCAGTAGAAAAACCCTCATCAGAGCCCTAGGACCAAAACTGCTTGGCCACTGCTGTTTTTCCCCATGCCAACTCGCTTAAGACACGTTGCTGTTTTCATGGCGAGGACATGAACAAATCAGGCTGGCTAAACTGGAAGGGAGCTGCTTGCTTGTGTCTGAGCTGGGTATGGAACCTGCTCTGCCCTTGACATTAAGTATTAGCTGCTCAGACAGCTGGCACACAGCCTTTCTGCAGCTTCTTCTCAACCTGGCGATATAAAACTAGCGAGAGTCCTGCGAGCTGCTTGGAAGCTATAAATGTGCTCCCAACCAGAGCAGGAGCTTCACAAGACAGTTTAGCACTTGCTGGTAGGGAACGTGTCCCTTCTGGGGAGGGGATGATGTGTCCTGGCTAGCAGTGGAGGTGATAATCCATGCCATAGACTGATGTGCCCAAGTGCAGGCTGCCTGGAGGCTTCAAACTGGTCAAATGTTAAACTATTACTGTAAAAATGAGTTCTAACGCAAAATGGTCAACTCTTAGCTGTTTGGGTCAGCCTGGACTGCAGCAAGTTATGGTCCTAGACTGGAAGGACTGGACTCTGTAGTGGTTAGAGCCTAACTGTGCAGCAAATGAAGGGGAAGATAGAATCATAGAATTGTTTATGTTGGAAAAGACCTGTAAGATCATCCAGTCCAACCATTAACCTAACACTGCCAAGTCCACCACTAAACCAATTAAGGGTAGAATAATAATTAATTTCATCTTTCCTGGCTTGGTGGCTGGATTATTTTTTAATGAAAATAAAACTAGAACAGAATCATTAAGGTTGGAAGGGATCTCTAAGATCCTCAGTCCAACCATCAACCCAACAACACCATGCCCACTAAACCATGTCCCAGAGTGCCACGTCTGCACATTTTTTGAACCCCTCCAGGGATGGTGACTCCACCACCTCTCTGGGCAGCCTGTTCCAATGCTTGACTTCTCTTTCCATGAAGAAATTTTTTCTAATATCCAATCTAAACCTCCCCTGACGCAACTTGAGGCCATTTCCTCTCGTCCTAAATGTGATTGATCGTGCAGCTCTGCGTGCTCTTTTAAGAGTAATGCACTGAGACTTGGATTGTCCAAGCTGAAGCGTGCTGCTGGCAGCGAAATAAGAACCTGATGCAGGAACGGCCACCTCAAACCACTTTTGGTTTTCCTCACAGTCAGCTGGTTCCTTGCCTCTGGCTGTCTGCGTACACACCTCCACGCGGTGGTCACGCAAGGTCTGTCTGTCTCTGCAGGTTGCTCGCTGCAAACAGCTCATCTGTGACCCCAGCTACGTCTCGGACCGCGTAACGAAGGTCGGCCAAGTGATTCGGGTAATCTGCATCTTGAGCCACCCGATCAAGAATACAAACGATGCCAACTCGTGCCAGATCATCATTCCACAGAATCAAGTCAACCGAAAATCAGGTGTGTGGAGAGTGGGAACTGCGGGGGTGTGCGCAGTTCTCCTCACGCTTGGGTTGAGGCAGAGCGGTCGGTAAACGGCCTCGCGCCAACCACACGCTCTGACAGTCTGGTAAATATGAATCAAACGGGAGAATGCGCTTACTGCTGCTCCTGTGGCAGACTTCACGTCCTTGTCCAGAAATCCTTTAGGCCCCAGCGAGGCTGGGCTTTAGTTTAGAGCAGCGGTTGGGGGCGAAGCGGGGATGCCTGTGGTCAGAAAGGCGTGTGAGGAACCCGCTGAAGGAAGTGCCCCAACCTGGGAGAGGTGGGTGAGGAGCACGGGGGTGCTCTGGGAGGGGGGCGAGGGCTGAGTGCAGGAGGGGAAATGCTTCCTCGCCCTTGAACAGAGGGGTGGGCTGGCTGCTAGGGACCCCGCCGGCTTTCAGGAGCCGTCATAGCCACAGGAAACAGAATTTTGGCGATCTCACAGCAGGGCTGCTCGTGTCCGTGCCCCTGAGCCAAGAGACTGAGAGCGCATAGGCCTGCGGGGCAAGGAGAGAACTCGTTCAAGCGTGGTTTTAAACGAGACAAGGAGGTACCAAGCGTCTGGGGAGCAGGCAGAGGCGCATGAGCGTGCAAGCTAGAGGAGGTTTTTGCGATGAGGCCGTTGGCTTGCCTGGCGCATACTGACCCGCTGCTGTGGTGTGCTTCCCCAGATATCTACGTCTGCATGATCTCCTCCGCGCACAACGTGGCAGCGCAGGGGAAGTACATCGCCATCGCCAGCACTACTGTGGAAACCGCGGACCCAGAGAAGGAAATCAAGCCGGCCTTGGACCTCTTGGAGCCCATTGAGCAGAAGTAAGCCCTCTACGAGCCCTCTCTCCCCCTTCTCGCCTCGCTGCTCTCCGCTGCGAGCGCTTGGGCCTGAGGCGTGAAGGCAGAGGGGATCCGAAGGCCGTTTGGCTGCACAGAGGTGCTGAAACTCTGAATTTCCTCTGCACCTTGACTGCTGACGCCCTTCAATTCAGCCGTTCTTGTGCCCATACTGATGCTCGGCGATGCTTTAAAAACCATTCTGAAGCTCTTTTTTTGACTCCTTCCAGGTTCGTTAGCATCAGTGATCTGTTCGCACCGACCGACTTGGGAACCGAAAGCCAGGTTAGTGAGCGCCGAGCTCGTGTTTGAGGGGTTGAGGAGAGAGGCTCGATGCTAAACTGCTGCTTCTCTTTCCAGATCTTCATTTCTCGCACCTATGACGCCACCACTCACTTTGAGACGACGTGCGATGACATCAAAGATATTTATAAGAGGATGATGGGATCAGAGTTTGACTTCGAAGAGATGAAACGCAAGAAAAATGATATCTATGGGGAGGAGGAGCAGCAGTAATGAGAATCTCTAATTAGGAGAAATTTAAATCGGCTAATATGAATATATAAGGAACTTAATGAACACTGTATGAAATTCAATATTGTAAGGCCTGCTTTTGTAATCCCATCTCTGAGAGATTGAAGAGTACTGCACTGGTAATGTTCCCCTTTTGGATATCATGTGTTAATTATTTCATTCTAGGAGGGCTGCTGTCCAGAATCTGGCAAATTACTGACCGATTTAATGACTAACCTCGTAAGCGAAAGGCAGACTGAACTTTTTTGTTTGTTTGTTTGTTTTTGCAGACATAGACGTTGGTGCAGATTTGAAATAACTCATTGACAGCTGTGTCTTACCTTGTATTTTTAATCATTTGTAAACATCCTTCACAATTATGTGCTTCTGGTGAGCTAGTAGATGTGACAGTTGTCACTCAAACCTGGAAAATAGAAACTGAGCACTCCATTATTGTGGACAGCATCCCTAAAGTCTCTTCCCATCAATCTAACTTTGTGGCGAGTTGTATTATGGACAAAGCCCACATCTATTGTAGCAGCAAATGTTGGCTTAGTTCTGGGCACAGAACTTAACCTCCACTTAAGCTTCTAAAACTGTTTACATCGGTTGGGACACAGCTGTGCCTAAGGCTCCTTTGTGTTTTAATCTTAATAAAATTGAGAGAACAAATTACAGAGCAGGCAAGATGTGGAAGTATTTTCTGTACCCTGGTGGCTTCTCGGATGGACCAAACGGCACTGCGGTATCGATATGACAGAGCCTGTGCGTCTCGTGTCTCCTGAAGGCTCCAAATGATTTCTGTACTGCGAAGTAAAGCCAAATTCTGGAAACCAGTCCTGTGCTCTGGTCTGATTCACTTCAGTTGTAGGAGCAGCATCTCCTTTCCGAGATCCCTTGGATCTCCGCCTGCCAGGGTTGAACCGGGAGCGGTGCAGAGCATTTCCTACTAGAAAACAGGCTCCGACTTCCTCACTTGGGCTTCCCTGCCCCGGCTGCTCCAGCTGCTCTGGGGCTGCTTTTGGCAGGGGAGAAGCTGCGGCAGCACAGGGCCTGCTGCTGTGGCTAAAGCCGGGGCTAGGCACAAGCCTGCTCGCTCCCTGCAGCCCCCCTCTGTGCCTACATCCAAAAATAGCACTTGCTTGAAGCGGCAGTAAGTAATTCGTGCTCTCACGGCTCCTCTGCAGGGTATTGATCGCTGAATAAGTGATGCTCCTCTTCCGAGCAAGTCTTATCGCTCCCCCGGCTTGAATCTTGCGGCCTGAAGCGCTCCTGCTGTTGGGCGGCCGGCGTACAGTGAGGAGCAGGGCTCGTGTTTATACATGGTGATGCCAAGTGCCAGGGGAAAAAAAAAACCAGAGAAAGTGCCTTGGAACAGCTTTCTCCTGCTCTCAGCTGCTGTGCTTGGCCAGGTAGGTGCTGGTAAAGGGCTTCTCCTTCCCTTCGGCCGTAGCCGTGCCACTCTCCTGCTGCCGCTGAAGAGGAACTGGCTCTTTGACCGCATCTCCTTCACAAAGCGGCGCTGTGCTAAACCTGGCTGCGGCTGCCCCTTTCCTTCCTCCCTCCCTGGCCTTGGCGGCTTTTGGTGCTTCCTCCCTCCCTGGGCACCGGGTCTAGGAATGACCTTTCCGTTTCAAGCCGCTGGTGCCTGCATTGCCGGAGCGAGGCACGCAGCGGTGGCTGGGGGAATTCTCCCTTGCCTTGCGCTTCCTCTCTCCAGCTGCTTCAGGGCTCAAGGTCACCAAGCTGAGCCTGTTCAAAGGCAGGACAGACCTTAAATCAGACCTTAAATCATTCTGTTACCCCTCTCCGCTGTAACCTGCTTATTCCTCTGGCTCCCGGTGCCCCTTTCCTGCGGGGAAGGAGGAGGGTATTGATCCTGCAGCCCCGAGGCTCCGGGTGCCCACCGCTGTTGGTGCTGAGCCATCTCGCTCGCTCATTCCGGCGTGAGCGTCGAAGCTGGGGGTAATGCAGAACAAAGCTGATGTCTGGTCTACGTCTGAGCTGGGAACACTGCCGTACTCCACCGCTGAGGGTGGGTGCTGAGTGGGAAGCCCCTCTCCAGGGAGCAGCGGTGCGTGAAACTTAGTTTTTACTTTTTTTGTTGTTGTTGTTGTTGTTGTTGTGTTTCATTTTGGTTTTTTTTTTTAATTAGTCAAACTCTACACAAAGTCTTGCATCCTTTTATTAAAATTAAAAAAGAGGACAACCCTGTCCTCCACAGCCGTATGTTACAAAGGTTTTTTTAATGCGGCGTTTTCTTCCTGGTGCGCATTTGAGCTACCACAAGTAAGAGGTGGTGGGTTTTTTTTTTTGTTTGTTTGTTTTGTTTTTTTTTTTTTGTTCCCACACCCTGTGGTCTGGCTGTTTACAAGCCTTCCGCGTGCTGGAACACGCTCGAGTCCCAGCAGTGAAATAGTACCGAGAGGCAACACAGAGGACTTGACACGTAGTGTAGAGCGGGCTGCCGCAGGCTCACCGACACTCAGGTGATGGTCGCTAACACCCATTTAAAACGTACACCCACCCCAGCGACTAACGCATGCGTCTTGTGTACGGGAGGTACAGCAACAGCCACGTGGAAAATAATGCATTTATCGTAGGCTTGTATTGCTTCTAACCTTCAAGTAAACGGCTTTTTTTTTTTATTTTTATTTTCCTATTTCTTCCAAGGTCAGCTGCACTAATCACTTGAAAACAATAATTTAAAACTGTGTAATGTTAAAATAGCTTCTGTCCTATATGCAACTTGACGGCAGGGAGTAAATCCCCGGGAAGATTTGCATTAGCCATCTTTAAATAACTTCTTTACACAGAACTAGAGCCCACCTTCCCCCGCCACCTCTCTGTGCCCGGCTCCTGTGGGCAGCACCCAAAACCCACCAGGACGTCGGGGCCATCCCGCAGAGGACCAGGACACCCAAACCGGCGCCGCGAGGCCCGGGGAGGAGCCGCACCGTGGCTTCGCTTCGTCACCTGCAACACAGAGACGTGGCACAAGTTATTGCTCCGCTCCCCTCCTCACTCCGGGCAGCGCTGACTTCTTGCAGAGCTTCCCCGAGGGAAGCGCCGGCGTGTTTCCCGTTGCCAGCGGTGCCGAGCACGGCTCGGCTGAGCACGGGCCCTCCCGGGTACGGCTTCAGGAGTCGGCCCTAAGTGTTGGCAGAGCCGGAGCAAATCCTACAGCCAGCCCCTGGGAAAGGTCCCGGCTCTGCTGCGGGACCCCACCTCCCTGCCCGCCACCCTGTAGAAAACCTGGGAGCTTCCCCCGGACTTTTGGGGGAGAAGGGGACAATCCTGACCTCCCCCACTTACCAGTAGCTTCTTCTAAACGGGGCAGCTGCTTTCTGCACCGTCCCAAGGAAGGTGTTGACATCGGCCACAAGGATTCCTTTGCTTTCAAGGACCTCCCTGCTGACGCTGGGCTTTTCTGCAAAGGAAGGAGCGGCACCGTAATTGAAACAAGCAAACGAGGTTGTTCTGAAACCTACAGAAAACATCCCCAAATCCCACCGCAGTTATTCTGGTTTGCAACTGTGAGCAGCTTAACAGCGCTGCTTTGCAAACAGGCTCAGCCCAGCAAGGCCAGAATTAGAGCGTGACGTAAAGCCATCCGCAGGCTCAAAAAATTGCCAGAATTCACCAGCGCTCCAAAAATCATTTTGCCTTTTACTGCATTGACTTGCAATGCATCAACTCACACCTTACCCGTGATTCTAACAGAAATGGGAGCAAACCGGGTGATTCTTGTCCCTCCTCCACCGCCTCCCCAGGCCAATTTAAGACAGTGCTTGTGGGGGTTGAGGGCACCAGCACAGGGCAGCACCCATAGCCCACCCTTACCTGTGAGATACACAGCGAACCTGGCGCCAACGTGCTGAACTTGCAGGTTCAACAAACACTTGACGTACTCGGACTTGGGGGACGACCCGGAGTCACAGGCATGGTAGTGCAGCACCTCGATGAGATCGGTTCCTTGGCACAATTTGAGGATTAAGTGCTTCTTGCGGGCATTGGCGTCCACCCTGCCGGGAGAGGGGCAAGGTGAAGTGGCAAGGGGCTTCGCCACTCTGTCCCCTCCCAGGGAATGAGTGGGTATGACGGGACCTGCCTTTCCCCCCTCCGTGTGTTTCTTCCAGCCTCATGGGTGCCTTTACGCTTGCTACCTTGCGCTAAACAGAGATGGCAGGAGCGGGTGTCACCGTACGGATCGTGCGTGCAGCAGGAAATCAAAACGATCCCTTGCTCAAGGCAGCTCCAACAGACCGCGACTCGTTATCCCACCACAACGGAGTCGAGAGATGCTATGTGAGTGCCGTTGACAGAGCACAAAGAAAATGTTTGCTCCACAGCAGCATCCACTCTGCACAGGTTGAGTCCTCATCTCACAGACGGCTATAAAATACCCAACCCCGAGCTTCTGCGACATCTCACCACTCAAGGACTGAAAATCAGGTCTTCAGAGCGATTACTTTGTGCTATCACCATAAAGGCTGAGTGTGGAGAGGATCTGAGATGTCATTTGTTGTAGCATCTTCTGCTGTGGTGGGTTTGACCTTGGCTGGATGCCCGGTGCCACCAAGCCACTCTATCACTCCCTCCTCAGCAGGACAGGTGGGGAGAAAATGAGATGGGGAAAAAAGAAAAAAAAAAACCCAACCCAAAACTTTGTGGGTCAAGATAAAGGCAGTTTAACTAAAAAAAGGCAAAAGCAAAGGCCGCATGCAGAAGCAAAAAAAAGGAAACAAAGATTTTATTCTCTACTTCCCATCAGCAGGCAATGTCCAGCCACTTCCTGGGAAGCAGGGCTTTGGTACGCATAGTGGTTGCTCCAGAAGACAAATGTAAATAACGAATGTCCCCCCTTCCTCCTCCTTTCTCTTAGCTTTTATTGCTGAGCGGACATCACAGGGTATGGAATACCCCTTTGGTCATTTTGGGTCAGCTGTGCTGGCTCTGTCCCCTCGCAAGATCTTGCCCACTCCCAGCCTACTGGTGAGGGGGGAATGTTGGAGAGACAGCCTTGACGCTGTGCTGCGACTGCTCAGCAGTAGCCAAAACACGGGTGTGTTATCAACACCTTTCCAGCTACCAATGCAAAGCCCAGCACTATGAGAGCTGCTGTGGGGAAGATTAACTCCATCTCAGACCCACTACCTCTGCTCAGACAGACCAGACCAGTTTCCTCTTTGTTTGCAGGTCGTACTAGAAAGCCATCCTTTCTGGCCCGTGGTCTGGCATTAACAAAGGCAGCCTGCCTGACAAAAAAGTCCCCCTCTGACTTCAAACATGATAAAAGCAGGACACTGCAATGGAAAATTGTGCTCGTTTTGGCTGGGGTAGAGTTCATTTTCTTCACAGTAGCTGGTATGGGGCTATGGCTTGGATTTGTGCTGGAAACAGTGCAGATAACACAGCGATGTTTTAGTTACTGCCGAGCAGTGCTTCCACAGAGCCAAGGCCTTTTCCGCCTCCCACCCACCCCACAGCGAGCAGGCTGGGGGGCACAAGGAGCTGGGAGGGGACACGGCCGGGACAGCTGACCCCAGGGATGTCCCACGCCGTGTGGCCTCATGCTCAGCACACGGAGCTGGGGGAAGCAGAAGGAATTGGGGACGTTCGGAGTGATGGCGTTTGTCTTCCCAAGTCACCGTTACGCGTGATGGAGCCCGGCTTCCCTGCAGATGGCTGAACACCTGCCTGCCCATGGGAAGCAGTGAATGAATTCCTTGCTTTGCTTTGCTTGCGTGCGCGACTTTCGCTTTCCCTATTAAACCGTCTTTATCTCAACCCACGAGTTTTCCACTTTTATCCTTCCGATTCTCTCCCCCATCCCACAGTGGGGGAGTGAGCAAGCGGCTGTATGGGGCTTGGTTGCCAGCTGGAGTTAAACCACAACAAAAACATTTGCCCTCTTACTTCTCTTTTTCAAATGGCATCTTTTAAATACACATTGTTGCAAATAACCTAAAATAAGTAGCAAATACAAACAGGAGAAGTTCTGCTTTTCCCAGCAGGGTTTGATTTTACGTGCTCCCCAAGACACCCCAGTTCCTCTCCACGTTACAAAGTCAGAGCTCCTCAT
Organism: Pelecanus crispus; assembly: GCF_030463565.1. Taxonomy (NCBI): domain Eukaryota; kingdom Metazoa; phylum Chordata; class Aves; order Pelecaniformes; family Pelecanidae; genus Pelecanus; species Pelecanus crispus. The sequence continues at coordinate 2,061,254 of NC_134643.1, forward strand.
CGCTCACCCAAATCAGACAAGCGATGGGACAGAAAAAGAAACAGCAAAGAGACAGCGGGGCAGTGGGAGGCCCGGGAAGGCACCCCGAGCTCCCGGGGTGTGTGTGTGTGCAGGACCTGGGGTGAGCTGGTGGGAAGGGGCAGTTTGCAGAGGCAGCTTTCGGAGCGTGCAGCTCCGCAGACGAAATTTGTGCCTTTCCTCAAGCCACTTGCAGGCTGTAACGCTCACAGAGGGCGTCTCTGCCAAACAGAGGAGAGGAACTGCCTTATGGAGATACAGCGGGGTGCAAGAAGCAGCTGCCAGAGCTCTGCCTCATCCAGGATCACGTGCAAGACGCAACATTTCAGGCCATCTGATCCTCTGCAGGTCCAATGTCCTGCTGCTCCATCTCATATCGGTATTAAAAAAAAAAAAAATCTATCGCACTTTACTTGCAAATGCTGACCTCTGGCAATTCCAGACTTGAGGCACACGGTCACTCACTGATAAGAAAAGTTCTTACTTAAACAAAAATCTTCAAATTCATCTTCTAAGAGGCCAAAATCCAACCAGAGGCACCTAACTCGCCCTGTGCCCCTGCACTGAGTGCAGCGAATGGGACACCACACTCCACCACGGTGGGCGCGTCCTTGCTGCGGTGACGAGGACAGCGGGGATGAGGGAGCTGCCACCGCAGAGCCCTTACCTGACATCTCTGAGCTTCTTGCTCTCCTTGTAGTGAAGGAGCCACTTCCACCTCCCGCTTCTGTTCAGCTTCTCCAGCACCTTCACTACCTCTTTCAGTTGGCCTGGGGAGACAGCAAGAACCGGAGGGTAAACTGAGGGTGGAAAGGGTGCCTGGGGGTCTCTGGCCCAACCCCTGCTCAAAGCTGGGACACCTGAGGTTGCTCAGGGCTTTGGTTAGGTGAGGTTTGAAGATCTCCAAGGATGGAGATTCACAACCTGGGTCGTGAAACTGGGATCCTGTCCTGGTGTTTGAACACACTTGCTGTGAATTTTAAACTAAAGGAGGGTAGATTTAGACAAGGAAGAAATTTTTTACAATGAGGGTGGTCAAGCACTTGAACGGGTTGCCCAGAGAGGTAGTGGAGGCCCCATCCCTGGAAACATTCCAGGTCAGGTTGGACGGGGCTCTGAGCAGCCTGATCTGGTTAAAGCTGTCCCTGCTCACTGCAGGGGGTTGGGCTGGATGAGCTCTAAAGGTCCCTTCCAACCCAAACCATTCTATGATTCTATGATTTTTTTTTTCTTCCTAATAAGTAAAAGAGCAACTTGTCCCTGTCACCTCTTGTCCCATCACTGTGCATCTCCAGGAGGAGCGTGGCTCCATTTTCTCTGCCCCTTCCTATTACGGAGATGAAGACAGCAACTAGGTCTCCCCTTTGCCCTCCCTTCACCAGGCTGAACGTCCTTGTACCACCCCTGCTCCAGCCCCTGACCATCTTGGTGGCCCTTGCTGTACTTGGATGTTTTTGGAAGCCCAGACACGGACCCGCTATCCAGATGGGGTCTACAAATGTCAAGCAGAGGGAAAAGCAGGAGCAGAGGACACCCATGGCAAGTTTTTGGAAGGTGTTGGCAAACCAGTGGACAAGGCCAGGAGCCAACACTGTGTGTTTGCATCCAAGCAAGAGGCCGTAGTGAGACTCACCCAGCGTTACTGTTTCCAACACCTCGTTGTCAGACACCACGAAGCCACCGGTATGAAACAGCTCCTGGTACGTGCGATCTGTTATATCTTCGGGGCTGTCCACTCCGGCAAACACCACGTTCGGACAGTGCTTTAGCTCCAGCAAGCACGGGACCTGTTCGAGGCAGACACGCTTTTGTGCACACAGCTGCGTTTCAACAGCATTTGCACCGCTCTGCAGTTCACACCGCTCCTGGGAGACCCGGGGAGCCCACCCCGTCCTCTGTCTGCGTCACCCTGGCTCTCGTGTCTCCATAGCCTGACCCCAAAGCTGTGGACGATGGTACGGGGAGCTACCGGCAGCTCAGTCTGCCGCAATATTCACTGGCTCCCATGAGCCAAAGCCTGGCTGAACTGCTCCGTTACACAAGATAAGCCCAGCCTGACTCCTCTGAGCTGGGCTACTCCAAATGATGTTATTCAGTGATCAAAAATGGAGACAGAAGAAAAGTAGAACTGACAGGCTTCATGTTTTTGAGACATTTGTTTTTAACAGTTCTTCATGAAGCACTGTTCTTTCAGTGGAGAGAACAGTGTATCCGCAGAGACTGACAATTAAATCTACAGCTATATATAGTGTAAAATTTAAAAACCTTTAAAATGGATCCTGATATTCAAAAATGCTGCCGGTAGAAAAAAAGGACGGACTCAGGTCTTACATTGTGGATATGTGAGGAAATGTCCTCGTTCCTGATGATGACGAGCAGCCTGTCAGCATCCAGGTGTTTCGCTTCACAGAAGCTCAGAGGCTCGATCTCCATGTGGCCGTCTTTCTTCAGCAAGGTCTGAAACAGAAATCATTGCAGCACGTAAGAAGTTTTTTTGGGACATGGTTTAGTGGACATGGTGGTGTTGGGTTGATGGTTGGACTGATGATCTCAGAGATCTTTTCCAACCTTAATGGTTCTGTTCTAGTTTCACTTTCATTAAAAAATAATCCAGCCACCAAACCAGGAAAGATGAAATTAATTATGACTCTACCCTTAGTTGGTTTAGAGGTGGACTTGGTAGTGTTAGGTTAATGGTTGGACTGGATGATCTTAAAGGTCTTCTCCAACCTGAATGACTCATTCTATGATTCTAAGGTTTGTACGGAGAATATCTTCACAATAGTGGTGCCACACTCCTGGCGTACATGTGCCTGGGGAGAGGAGGGAGGAGCATGACAGCAACCCCAATCAGACACCCTGGTGCCAAGGGCAGCCTACGGTGTCTGTCTGTCAAAAGCATGGTGTGCTCCAGGCTGGGGCTCCAGCTGGAGGTGGAGGAAGCAGCCATTTACCTTTGTTGACAAAAACCTTTTAGAAAACCACCTCAAGCATCTCACTGTACCATGCATGAAGCCTCCTTGCTATTTTGGAGCAGCAAAATCTTCCCATGCAATCACCCTCCCCGAGTTTCGAACCCTTTAATCAGAGCTCAAGCAAAAGCCACCTTCGGGGGGTTGAGTTTGGGCTGCTTCTACATGAACTCCAATCTGTTTTGGCCCAGGGGATGTTCCGGTGATAGGACAAGAAGAAACGGCCTCAAGTTACACCAGGGGAGGTTTACATTGGATATTGGGAAGAATTTCTTCACTGAAAGGGTTGTCAAGCATTGGAACTGCCAGGGAAGTGGTGGAGTCACCATCCCTGGAGGTATTTAAAAGACGTGTAGATGTGGTGCTTAGGGACATGGTTTAGTGGTGGACGTGGCAGTGTTAGGTTTACATTTGGACTTGATGATCTTAAGGGTCTTTTCCAACCTAAATGATTCTATGAAATAATTTCTGGCGGCAGGAGCTGAGATGAAATGGCAGAGGCGGCTCCTGGCTTAAGGGAACCAAACACCATCCACGTCGGGTTGAGGAAGTTTGCTCTGCGCCTGCTCCTGCTGCCCTCAGCTCTCACCCCAGGGCCACCCCTCCCCATCCAGGCTGGTGGGACTGGCTGTTACCTTCACTTTTGCAAAGAAAGGGTCCTTGCCCGTCTCCACCAGGTAGAACATGCCGGTGCGGCTGCAAGCCTCCTTGGCCACGCTGTGCAGGTGGAAACACAGCGTGCTGCACAGGTCCCCGATCATCTCCTCGAAGGCAGCTATCCTCCTGGGAAGGGACGTGCACGTCCACTTGCTTGCAGCCTCCCCATGCGCCGGGACCGGCCCTCCACCCTCACTCTCCATCTCAGCCCTGCTCAGCATCACCCTGTTGAACTCGGCGTACTCATCGAGGATGACAGCAATGTCTCCCCACGAGTCCTTTAGCTTATTATCATATTTGAGCTTGCTGAGGTGGAAGGGAGCCGCGCAGCCCTGGCTCTGGGATCTGGCCCTGCTCCTCTTGTCACAGAGGGTGTCCAGCCACGGGGTACACGGGTCCCCATGCCAGCTGCTTCGCTGGTGGCAGCCAAGCCCGCTCGGCCACGTGTCAGAGGGCAGGACTGTCACCTGCAAAGGGCTCCTGCTCCGCGGGGAGAGTGGGATGGGAGCTTCTCGCACAGACAATGTCTCAGACATCGCCTGGGGAGAAAAGTCTTTTGGAAAGATGCTTTTGGAGGTAGAAAAGGGTGGTTTCCCACTCTTTAGGATTTGTTTTAGCTTATAATGGAAACGGAGACACTCCATGTCCAAAGTGTGCTGGGTGATTTCCTCAAAACCCCTCGAAGTCCCTATCAGTGACCTTAACAAATGAGACTGCCCTGAACAGTGGCTGTGCCTCTTCGAAGTCTGCAAATTTCCCATGCTCTCCTGGCACTTCTTGGTGACCACAAAGTTCCGGTAGTCCTTGGCAATCCCCTGGCTGTCCCTAATATTGACATACGGTGGAACGTGCCTGCTGCTGGTTTCCCCCGGGCCAGGTGACCAGCAGTGCTCAGCCTGTGAGCAGCCCCGCTCCATGCCCAGCAAGCTCCAGTCCTCGCTGCACCCCTCCATGTGCCCCGAGCTCGTGGAGGGGGAATTGCAGTTAGTCCTTGTGCCTGCAGCATCCGTGGATCTCGTGCTGTAGGAACCCCTGGCTGTAAGCAGGGACCGGGAAGTCTCCCCAGAATACTCCTGGTCTGAGTTGCCAGAAAAAGTCTCAAATAGATCATCAAAGGTCAAGCCCATGCATCTGTCTTTGCTGGGGAGCTGCTTTGCCCTCAGGAGCACGTCCGAAATATCCTCAGTGTCACTAAGCTTCAGGCTTTCTCCAGAGAGCACCCTGTGCACAAGTAACGGCAACGTCGGGAAGGGGAGAGTGGGGATTTCTTCCTCTCCCACCTCCATGCTGGCATGGTGCAGATCAGCAAACGCGTCAGATCCCTCGGCCTTGTGCTCACCCTGGTTGCACACAGACTGGGGCTCGCACAACGGCATGAGCAACTCCCCTGCTGAAAAAGATGCGGGACTGGCAAGATGGATGCCGCTTCCTCCTTCTGAATCCTCAGGCAGGATGGGTTCCTTCTTGTGGCTCCCTACTGCATCCACTGCTTGGCCCCCAGGGCTGGCACACCTGGGGCAGGTGCCCATGCAACAGGACCATGGGGCACTGTCTGGAACCGGACTCATGCCAGGAGAGAGCATCTTGGGGTGCACATCAAGGACTGAGTTCTGCTCAGCGCTGTGCAGACCTGCCTTGTGACCAGGTGGAGGAGGAGGCAGCACCGATCCTGGGTCATCTGGCACAAGCACATCCACAGGGGAGCTCCTCGCCGGCTCTACATGGCACAGACCTGTGTCTTTTTTCACTTCTTCTGCACATCTGGGCTTTAAGGAGCCATGCGGGCTCTTGGCAGCCACACTCACTTCTGCAGCACCTATTTGCTCGCAGGACCTCCCATGTTGGCACAGGACTGGCACCTGCTTGCTTTGCTCTAACAAGTGCGTGGCGGGGTCTGCATCTCCACCATGGGTGTGAGGGTCCTGCTGGGGGGAAAAAGCAGGAGCTGAGCCTGCGTGGGCAGGTGGGGACAGGCTGTCTGGGGAGCTCTGCTGCTGCCTAGGGTGCTCCTTCATGGCAGACATCCCCTCTCTCACCAGGGAGGAGGGCTCCGATTCCAGCAGGTCATGAAGAGAGGTCTCTGGCTCCTGCGGTGGGCTCATCACCATTCCTGCGTTCGTTTCATCGTTCCTGGGGGACTTCTCTGCATCGATGCACACATCATCGCCCTCCCCAGCTTCAGAGTTACCTGCTAAGGCTGTACAGTTGAAGGCGAAGTCCTGGCCATCACCTGCTCCCAAGGACTCATCCAGCACATCTGTCTGGTTGGCAGAAGGGCTGCTATGCTGTTCTTCCACCAAAACCTCGCTCCCTTCTTGGTTTGATTCACTGGTGCTCAGTAAAGTGAGGTCAGCATAAACGTCGCCTCCGCACTTTTGGGAGAGGCAGCTGCTCCCTCCCAGGCTACTCTGGGACGGAGACTGGCTGCTTGCCATGGCCTTCTGGTCCTCTTGAGCAGCCCCCGGATCTGTTGCTCTATCAAGAGAGGCGAAGCAGACAGAGCTGGAGTCAGGGGACGAGGTTAGTGACAGTCCCTGGCCGAACGGCGACCCGAGACCAGCTGTGCCGGCAGCTTCGCTCCCAGCAGGCACCCATGTTTCTGCAGAGGGCGCACAATCCTTGTCTTTCTGCTCCAAACTGTCCCTGAGTGTCTCCCCGGCAGCTCCCACATTGCCTGTAATGCTGTCTGGCTGTGCCCCACAGACAAGGCTTGGATCAGATGGTAACGTCAGCATCAATCCGCTGTCACGGGGCGACCCCAGATCGGCTGGACTGGCTTGTTGGTGTGCCAAACCAACACTGTTTGTCTCTGCACCTGAGGTGGCCAGAGCCTCCCAGGGCTCCTGCAGCGTGTCCAGACCTGGTGCCATCTCACCAGGAAGCTCCTGAGGGCCAGTCCCAGTCCCATCTAACAGCACTGGTGTTGATCTGCCTGGGCAGGGGAACGCCAACGCAGTGCGGCTGGGCACCGAGCCCTCTTCGGGAAGGCCAAAGTCCTTCAGACATGCTGAATTCACTGGCTTTTGCTCGCTGTTTTCATGCTCCATGTCGGCATCACCACTTTCAGAAAATGCTAAATCAACAGGCCCCAGGACCGTGCTTTCGTATTCAGAGTCCTCTTTCTCTTTTTTTCCCTCCTCCACCTCTTCCTCCTCTTTTTCTGGATGTCCGAAGGGCTCTTGTGATTCCCTCCATTCCCTGCTGACTCCATCGGGCTTTGCACTTTTGGGACTCGTTTCTAAGAGCATTGAATCACAGACATGTTGCGGTCCGTCACTGGTGGCCCAGCTGCCGTCCTCAACCTCCATACAGTGCCCAGCGTCTCCCATGTTCTTCCTTTCCTCAGGAGGGCCAGGGCCATCCCCTGACCCTGATGCCCACCCGCTCTCTTGCTGCTCTCCATGTCCACACAGCGCACTCGGCGCAGCACTCCAGGGAGCTATACTGGAACTTGGGGCTTGGCTGCATGGGCTTTCCCTGCCCAGCGCAGCTGGGGGCTTGCTGGCATTGCCAAGCTCGGTGGAAAGGCTGGAGGCGATCGTAGCATCCGGCAGCCCCTCCTTGGGCGGCTCCTCCTGAAACAACACAATTCAGAGGTTAATCTTCAAGGGAGGCAAATGCAAAAGCTGACACCCCCATGCAGGAGGACATGGACATTTTTAAATGCTCAAACTTTGTGAGTACAACCATTCCCACAGCACCTGAGGACATTAGTTTGTCTCTAAAATAAGTCTAAGTTGAATCCTTACCCCACATGAGACACCACCATCCCCACTGCAGCTGCCAAGCAGAGTCCCGCAGACAGCCAGGGAAAGGTTTTGAAACTTTCTACCTTCTTTATGCCATGAAATGCCTTAAAAATAGGCCAAACTGTGCAGGGGCCATCAGCTGGTGCCCAGAGGTAATGTATGCAGCAGCATCCTCTTATCTCTACTGTGTTTATCTATCCAAGAAAGCTATATGGACCCTACGGACAGTGATCCCACACTTCCTCACAAAACACTTCTGCCTGCTCCACAGCACTAAACCCAGGTGGTAAAAAACACTGGGATATTTTTTCCTTCATGCAAAACAGTTGCAGCCGTATGGCAGCTGCCCGTGTGTTCAGAGCAGGAGTTTTAAAGGAATTATTTCAACTCAGGCTTGAAAAATGTCATCAGACACCCATGTTTTAATTTTACCCAAGTACCTCCACTCCTGACCATCTGTAAACTGTAGAAACTATAAAAAATAATTTAAAAAACCCTACCCAGAATGGAATATTAACTAATTTTGCTGGAGAGGTGAGGGAAATGTTGCAAAGCACTGCACTGCTATCTGTGTGAGGGAAACCCTTCCAAGCCAGCAAACCTCAGCTCTCCCAAACCAGTGGAGGAAAGGCTGTGCTGTGTCCCGTGACACGTCTGGGCTCCTGCGTCCACAGGCAGACAAATGCAGTTGCCCACAGGAGACAGGCAGGCTTTTGAGTGTCAGTCTGGGGTGTTTGTGGTTCCTCTCCTCCCTCAGTTAAGTGCAGGTCTGAGACCTCGGCCAGGCCTGCACAGCTCGCAGCCGAAACCTGGGACGGATGCCGAGCTCAACACTGTCACTGCTCTAATTCTTTGGAATTCCTCCCCCTTGGAGAGCATCCATGTCAAGGCCCTGCTCCCTTGGACAGGGATAGATACAGCTTGTGCCAGAGCCCAGGGATACCAGCTCAGTCCAAGAGGAAATCCAAGCCTGGACTGAAGCTTTCAGCTTTTTTATGCTGACTCTGAGCACGTCTGCGTGGCAATAACTTGGGGCAGCTAAATGCTGGGGGGACGCTTCTCCATCCTGCTTTGGGGACCCCCACTACCTGGCTCTAAGAGAGCCCACAAGGACGTCCGCTCCACTCCTCTCAGAAGATCCTACTCCTATAAGCACAAAATGCATTGTGTGTGCTGCAGACTCGTATCACCCAAACTCCAAGCTCTTACCGCAGTGATGGTTGAGACATCATGCACACGCTCCTCAGGAATGACCGCCGGCTGCCTGTCTTTCACAGCCAGGCCCTCATCAGCATGTTCAGTGAGGGAAAGGCTCCCGGGACAGCTTGTGGAGGAAGGCTCCTCCTCCCCACAGGGCAGCTCCCCTGAAGAAGATGAAACCGTACTATCGACAACACCAGGAGCCCCATCAGCATCGGTCTGAGAGTCTGCAGGGCTCTCCTCTGGGCGGAAAGGTCCCTGGCAACGCGTGCTGTGATCCAGAGAGCTGCTGGGAGTCTGGTCAGGGTCTGACCGAGAGTCTGCAGGGCACGTCTCCAACCCAAAACAATCCTCACCATCATCACTCAGCTCAAGAAAGTCCCCAGTGCTGTTTATTGAGACATACTTCTCGGGGTTGCTGTGCTCCACCACCTTCCTCGTGCTGCTCAGGAATTTGCTGGGTTTGCTGTAGAAAAGAGCCACCCACATATGAAGTATCAGCTTCATCTCATCCACATCGTCGGGCAGATCAGGGTCCCAGGGCCTGGAAGGAAAAGCAAACACAGCTTGAAATGTCTTCATCCTCCCTCCAGTTGTTTAGCACAAGGTAACTCATCTCCTGGTTCCCCACGACGCTAAGCCCCAATGCAGGAGGGCTGCAAATGCCCAGCTGCAGACACAAATCCCTTGATGTGTTTTTTCCAGCTTGTTGAAAAAAAAAGAAACTCACAGCTGCAAAGGAGGACTTCTGTTCATGGCTCTAGGTACCAATTCTAGCTGCAGAGACACAGGAATCATAGAATGGTTTGGGTTAGGAGGGACCTTTAAAGACCATCTAGTCCAATCCCCGCCCCGTCATGGGGGAAGATGCCAGGGACACCTTCCACTAGGTCAGGTTGCTCAGAGCCCCGTCCAACCTGACCTTGAACTCTTCCAGTGATGGGGCATCCACAGCTTCTCTGGGCAACCTGTGCCAGCGTCTCACCACCCTTGGCATAGAATCATAGAATCATAGAATTGTTTAGGTTGGAGAAGACCTTTAAGATCATCCAGTCCAACCATTAACCTACACTACCAAGTCCACACTAAACCAATCAAGGGTAGACTAGACTGAACCATGTCCCGAAGTGCCATATCTACCCGTTTTTTGAACACTTCCAGGGATGGTGACTCCACCATAACGAAAGGCTGCAATAAAGTCTCCCTGCAGCCTTCTCTTTTCCAGGCTGAACAACCCCAACTCTCTCAGCCTGGCCTCATAGCAGAGGTGCTCCAGCCCTTGGATCATTTTTGTGGCCTCCTCTGGACCTGCTCCAACAGGTCCATGTCTGTCCTGGGCTGAGGGCCCCAGAGCTGGACGCAGTGTTCCAGATGAGGCCTCATCAGAGCAGAGCAGAGGGGGAGCATCACCTCCCTCGACCTGCTGGCCACACTTCTTGTGATGCCAGCCAGGATATGAGTGGCTTTCTGGGCTGCAAGCGCACCTTGCCGGCTCATGTCCAATTTGTCACCCACCAGTATCCCCAACTCCTTCTCCACAGGGAAGGCACACCAGCTTTAACACAGCAACACCGGGCATCTGAGCATGGGGAAAAAGGCAATTATCATGCAAAGCAAACCAAAAAAGAGCAAAGAAAGCCCCTCCAAAAATCTCTCCAGGTATCCAGCAAGAGACATCCCCTGCAGATGGCCTTCCAGACTGACTTACCCATGCAGGGCACGGATGACGGTTTTCTCCAGGGCATCGTTGGTGTACCTGCTGTCCAAATTGAAGAGATACTCTGTCTCCCAGTGGCACGTCACCTTCACGGACTCGCCGCACACGTTCACTGTGTGGGACTTGGCGAAGTCCTCCTTCAGCCTGGGGGAGAGCAGGCTGCTCCTGCGCCTCATTGTCACAGCTTTGAAGGGCCGCTGGTGGTGGGTGCTGTTCTGCTGGTGGCGGAAAGGCAGGACTTTCCCAACCAGGGGTCCTGCTTGGGCGTTCCTGGTTCCGTTTCTGGAAGGTGCTGGTGCAGGGTAAGGGGCACCTCTGGGATACAGGTGTTTCTTTGAGTGCTCAGGCAGCTGCGACGCATACGAGTGCTCGGCAGAGATGAAGGAGTGCTTGTTCACCTCGGCAGCTTCTTGAGTCTCTCTTGGAGGCAACGCATGGGGTTTTGCAGGGCTGGGGCTCGCACTGTTCTTCTTGCTGAAAATCCCGGGGCTTTTCTCCCTGGGAATAGAGGCCAAGTCATTTAAGTCTATTTTTTCAGCAGGAGGAAGCTTCTGGTTTGGTGATGCTTTGCTAGGAGAGGTGGCTCCCTTTGCAAGCTTGTCTACCCTGTGGTATTCGTGGTCGGAAGCAACACGCAAGGATTTGTGCTTGCGATGACTCTGCTGCTCCTTTGCAGAGTCGCTGGAGGGGCTGCAGGACACAGCCATCATCCCACTGTTCCTGGGGATAAACGAAGGAATACAAGAACCCAGAGCCAGATCAGCCAGCAAGTTCAAGGCGTGGGACTCATAGTCATTCCTCTCCAGATCAAAACCGGGATCAGCAGCCCCGCCTGGGTAAATCTCACTTGTTTGGCTATCTGCTCCGTGGCATTGGGAAGAAACTTCGCTCGGGTGGACAGAGGATGGCTCCTTCCACTCTGCGTGAGAAAAACAAATTCAGAGAATAAATGAAGGCCACAGAGCTCTGCCTCAAGAAGGGGTTCAAAGCAGGCTTTCAGTTTGGCAGGAAAAAAGTCTCTCTCCAACACGGAATTTGCACACTTGAAAAAAACCCCACCTCGATGATCGTACTACAAAACCACCTTCATGGCTGCTACAAAAGGATCCAGAGTTGGGATCTAAGCAACTGCAGGAAAGGGGTTTATCCTCAGAAATAAAAGGCACGGGATCCAGAGTGAACAAAATTTCCTTTGGCCTCTGTGCATAGGGTAGTTTGGCCACTTAAATACAACCTGAGATATTTTAAGTGTTCCCTTAATCTTTTTTTTTTCCTTTAAATTTTCCTCTAGTTTGAGTATTTGCAATTTTCTCAGATAAACCCCGTGCTATGCTTTCAATAATCCACAGTCACAAAAAACCATCTCTAAAACAGAGAGAAAAACCACTCTGCTGTCATGCTTCCCACTGCACAACCTCTCAAGAGCATAACCTGCCCCTGAGCTGTACTTCAGAGCATATGCAGAAACCTGGGGGCTCCCAAAAGCAGTCAGAGCACAGCAAATTAGGTGTTCATTTAGTTTTCAGCGTTAAAAATGCCCCTCACCATGGCTCAAAGCCCACATTCGTAAAAACAGTATGAAGTCATTAAACAAGGTTAATGCTTTCTACTAAAAACCAGCACAAAAATCTTTCTTCAAGTAAAACCTTATTAAATTACATCTGTGCTAAGGTCCCACGTGTTACATTTCATTTCCTTGGGAACGGCATAGTAAAACATATAAATTATTTATTTCTAAACACTCTGATTTTGCATTTTTGGCAGATCCTGGTATTCAGCATGACCCATCTGACACCCTGCCTGTGTGAGAGCACTGGCCAGATCTGCTCCAGGAACCCCCATGTGACACAGGCAACGAGGGGCGGCGTTTGATACACACACGCTGATGCAAAGTGCCACGTTTCAGGAACACGTGGCAATAAAAGACCAAGAAGAATGGATAAACCGAGCTGAGGGGGCTAAACTAGTCTCCAAAGCCTCCGCCTCGCCCGGGAAGGGGAAAAAGAAAGACCAGAGACAGATCTGAAAAAGGACATCACAGCGCGAGTGTGAGAAAAGATGACAAATTAACAGAAAATGACTCTCCTGTTCCAGCATTTTTTTTGGCACCGTAATACTAGTTCTCAGTTTAACAGCAGACTCCCAGCCAGCACCTGCAGACGCTACGCTCAGGGGCTGTCCACGCTGCCTCTTAAATCTGCTGCAGTCTGTCTGCAAAGGCTGCGACAATTCAACTCTTTTTTAAAACGACTGGATTTACAACATAACAGACTAAAAATCTAGGCAGATGCTGGCTACGAGCAGAGGGTACAATCCTCTGTCCATGAGCTGCCTCAACACAGTTTCAGAGCTCAGCAGTTAAAAATCAGGCTTTTTAAACTATCCCAGCAGTTTGCCAAGGATGCAAACTGAGGGCTTTGGAAAGGACTCAGAAAAGACCCCGTGTGGTTTGGACGTCCTGTAACGGTGATTTGCACAGTCGCCTTCATGTTTTTACGCTATGAGTGCACAACTGGGAGCCTGCAGGCTGTGGGGCAACAGTACCCAGACACCAAGCAAGACCCTCGGCGCTAAATGTGGTAAGGCCCTTCAGCTGCTGCTGAACGTGCTGTGACTACCATCACCTGACTGTGCTGCTCGATGGCTCAGCTTTTAAAGGAATGATTTCCACAGGGAACAGCGCTCTTACCACCTTCTGCTTGCTTTTTGGCTTGATGCTTTGATGGGCTGTTAGCCACACCTTTTAGCAACTTACTTTTCACTGGCTTCGTGACAGTCTCAGCAACAGGAACTTTTTTCATGTCTGGGTTCTTCAGTGTCTTTGGTCTCTTTGTTTCCAAGCCAGGATCGTCGGGAGCTGAGGTTTCCTTCCAAACAGGTTCAGACTGTGTTTTGTGTACAAATTCTGCAGACAGGACCTCCGCACCTGGGACAAGGAAAAGGGAGGGGATTTGTTTTGGTGTGAGACATATTCAGATTAAAAAGGAGTAATTGCAAAATATCCAGTTAAGGAAAGTGGAAGGACTGCTCTAGGACAAACTGGCAGCAGCAGAGTAGTCTTCAACGACTTGATTTATGCATCTGTTCTTACAAATGGGTTTGTTACCGATGCAAGTGATCAGTAAGCAGTTATTAAAAATTAAGCATCGCTTCTTAAGCTCATTTAAAGCCTGTTTTCCTGGCCTAGAATAGGCGTTCTCGGGGGATAAGTCACTCTAACGCCTGCCTGGCACACATGCACCCTGAGGGTGCTTATTTACGTCTCCAAGAAGCACATAAGAACCTCTCCCAGATCCATCAGCAACGTCACCCAGGCCCGAGGCAATGTGTCCCAGGACAGAGCTCGATGGACTGTGAATCAGAGCTGACTTCAGCCCACAGTGGGCAGACACCATGCCCACCCCCTGTGCTGCATGACAGCCCATTTCCCCCGTCGCTGCCACTACCTGTGATGTATGTAAATGCCAGGAGAGGTTCCTTCAGATGTTTTCAGCCACGTTTCATCTCAACCCACTTTGAGTGTCTCTACAAATCAGGTGGAGGCTCAGGCTGGCTCAAAAGGACAGGCTCAGCCTATCCTGGGCAGTGAGACAAGGAGCCTTCGGAGGACAATTTATGCCATTGAGACACCTCGCGTGAGCAGCTCAGGCCAGATACCAGCTTTCAGAAGAGTAAGTTGGGTGTGATCAATCTCACACTTCTTGTTTCCTCAAGGCCACAGCAAGAAAGTTGACTCTCAGGGAGTCACGACAAGACCATGTAGGGTAGCTGGTTATCTAGGCAGCCTGTAATGACTGTGGGTTTGGCAACTGCTCCTTGCCTGAGCCATCGACAGCCTGTGGACAAGGGATGCAATAACCATGACCTGGCCGATGTCCCTATGCAGTCACTCGTAAGCAAAGGAAGACAACAGCATGGACCACTGCACCGGGTTTCAGGCACCTTCACTGAAATCCCCTGTCATAGCCCTGGGCTTCTTCCCAGGTTGAACGAGAGACTGCGGAGACATCACCACAGACGTATTTGGATGCTCTCAAGAGGCATCTACTTGCTCTGGGCACCCGGGAAGATGGCAAGGGGACGCGGCTCCTAGTGAACCCTCAGTATCCTGGCTGGATACCCTGGAGAAGCAGGAGGAGTCAGTCCCGTTATACAGCACTTACCTCTTTTCCTTCTGTGCGGAAACTGCAAATTGGCCAGTTTAAGCATGGGCTCGTTGGAGTTGGCCGTGAGGCCTGGCTTTTTAGAAAAAGAGAAAGCGATGCTGATTTTCTTCTTCTTGGTTGCTTTCCTGTTCCTGCTGCTGTCCCCCATAGGATGCATTTGCATCTTGAGGGGTGACCATTTCGTCCTGGTGCTGGTCACAACGGCTTGGCTGGATTTCCTCCTGCTCTGCTGCACCCGTAGCTTGCTGGTTGAGTTGACATCTTTTGCAGGCCCTTCACCACTCTGGTCCAGCCCCACTGTAGGCTTTGGGTTTTCACTTTTGACTTTTATTTCCACTGCTGTGTTGGGACAAGTAGGGTCCGGTGGCACAGCTGAAGAGAAGTCCACTTTACAATCAGTCTCTGAATCACAGCAAAGAGACTGAACAGCACCAGTCAAACATCCTAAGGCAGCTGACATGTCCAGAGTATAGCTGCTGGGATCGGAGAGATAATGCTGCAGCTGGGAGAAGGACTGCACTGTGCATTTTTTGAAGGGATTAGCACATTCATCCTCGGCTGGCGAGAGGAGAGAAGAAAGGGGAATTTTGCTGGTTTGGCCAGAGGTGGGCTGTAGACTTTGATCCAGCTTTGCGTATTCCTGGAAGTGCTGTTTGATACGTATGCTAGCGCTGACTCTGTCCCCCCACGAAGAATCGGTGGCTTTCTGTACGGCATAGCGAAGTCCAGGCAAAACTGAGGCTGTTTTTAATGAGATGTCACTATCTTCCCTTTCATCTTTTGGATCGTGCTTTTCAACTGCAAAAGGAAAAAAACAGAATTTTACTCATATTAAAAAAGGAGTAAATTCTCCAAATCACCTCACTGTTATATGCTAAGAGAACATGAAAGCTATGAAAGCCCCAGAAGCCAATCTACAAAAAGCTAGCCCCAGGGGCAATGTCTTGGTTTGACGGATGCTTGTAACTGCTTAAGGTAAAAAAGAATTGCACGTGGGAGTCAAAAGCGGATTAAACTAAGATGAAAGACTGCTGTTGTATCAGCTAGCCCCGTTCTACAGGAAAATACAGGGTGAGATCGCACACATAGTGGTCTAAGTCCCTTCATTCCAGCAATTCTCTCTAAATCCAACATTTAGGACAGTCAGAGCTCCAAAAACACATGGTTTTTGGGGTTTTTTTTTTAAACCTGTTTAAATTTAGGGCTGTCCATGCACGGTGCTTAGACTAGCACCATTTTCAGATCACTTGTGTTGTTTATGTCCCTGTTCACATGCAACTTCCAGCAGCTCCATCTCTACCTGCTGTCAGTGTAGGTGGATGCAGTTGACATGAAGACACACATTAGTGCTCTGGAGCGGGACGGGGAACACAGGCTTCCCCAAGCAGACCTGGGGACCGTATAAATCAAGAACATGAACCTCTGGCTGATTTTCTAAAGCTGAAGGACTGATCCTACTGAAAACAGTTGGTGCTTCTCATTTCAGCAGGACTAACACCCTACCACGTACAGCGCGTAGTATCATAAAGTTTAGCTCCCAATAGGGATCAACATGAACGAGTCCCAGAGCTCGAGAGCGCCTGCCCTCGCAGATGTCACCATGGAAGTAGGCTCTGCTTGGCACAGCAGTATCCTCTCGGTGTCTGGAAATGCCTGGAAAGCCAGTGTGATATGCAGAGCCTGTCAGTGGAGCTCCCTTTCTGCAGAAGCCAGACTTATCCGGCTTCCTCCGCTGCAAGCCAGCAGCCTGATGTTGGCACTTTGCACCTGCAGGCTTGGCCCATCTGCGTGTTATACTCTGACTCCGAGGTTTCTTTTGGCTGCAGGGCCAGGCTGACAACCCCAGTGCCCTTCCCCATCACATCCCTTCCCAGCAAGGCAAAGGCATTTCTCTTCCCTTTCCAGGTGTGTGATTTTCTTTGCCTATTGGCCCTGCTGCTGCCTTGCACTGGCAATGCTGGTCCTTGTTACCGGCAAGCCCAGGCATCCCCACGAGCCACATCCCAGCTGCCTGACTCTGCTGCTGGCTCAGGAATGCTGCAGCACGTCTGCACAGTGGGCTTGTTACGCCTGCCCCACATTCCTGCCGACAGCTGTCTGGACAGGAAAGGAACAGCTTCAGAGGCCGCCTGTTTTGAAACAGGAAACATTATTCATGCTTCGAGTCTGAGCTGAGCGACTTCAAATGAGTCCATCCTTCACCCTCCTTTTCTCTTTGCATCTCCTCTGCACCCCTGCCATCTTTGATGACCATCCCTTTTCAATCCCAAACCGCTGCACGGTTCTGCTTATCTTCATAGAAAGGAGAAGCCCTAAAGGAAAAAGGGTTTATAATCCCAGCAAGAAGAGGTCTTGGACCCAGGGGACAGTCAGAGCTGGCTGGGGTAACGCTGCTTGCGTAGGCAGAACAGGACAGCATGTGCAGGAGTGCCGCTAGCACCAGAGGGAAAACATCTGGAAGCCATGAACATTCAGATTGTGTCATGTAACAACATGGAGTGTTTGCTCAACATTATCCTCTCCCCCAGCCTCTTCGCTTCGCTACCAGCTACCCTCCGGTTGCCCAGGCTTTGCCTCCTCTTTAGATCAACACCAGCCACACGCAACATCTGCTACAGCCCCAAACCTTCCTACCAACCAGCTGCTTGCACCATCTTCGCTCTGGGACTCTCCTTATGCCTGGTGCCCTCTCCTGTCTCCACCACCTTCTTCCACAATAACCTTCTTCCAGATAAATACCTCCTTGCCCTGTTCTCCTCTCCCCGGGCATACAGTGCTCGCAGTCAGCCTTTCAGGAATAGATCCATCTGCTCCAGAGGGTATTTTCTGACCGTTGGCAGGGCTGGTCGGCAAGATCGCAATATCTGGGTGGCAAGTTCCCACCTCGTCTGGTCTCCATGCGTTTCCCCCCTTCACCTCAACCAACTTCAGGCCCTTGCTTCAGGCAGCACAGCAACAACCTGTTCCCAGGTTTGACCTGGCACTTTGGATCTTCAGTCTGCCTCAGGAGGAACCTGTCTCTCTCCTTCACCTAGAAAGAAACTAAGAAAGTTGCCATGCTACTACAGCCACCAGCAGCACGTCCTTAAAGTTAGGCTGACTGAATTCAGGCATCAAAAGACATTTGCACTCCACACTGCCAAGTTACCATCACGTCTTCACTCGACTTACAAGCCCACTTCGTATGTGGATCCTGTAGGAAAAAGTTTACAGCTGGAGGTTAAACACCGAAACGGACAAAGCAATCCATGCTTGGATGCGCTGGTAGGTCCTGTTGGCTTTTCTGCCGATTTTGTCTTCCGGGGAGAGGCGATGGGTATGTCCTGTGCAGCTCTGTCAGCAATGCCAGCCATCACTCACACAGAGACGGACTGAAATACCAGTGTGTGCTGGCATAAACAGTCTCTTGGCTCGTCCCTAGGATGACTCAAAAAAGAGCAAGCCAGAGTTACGCAGAGCAAATGGCCCCTGTTTATATGTTGCTTGGGGATCTGCAAGGCTAGAAGTATTACTGGTGGAGTGGATGCAGTGAGAGGTGTGTGGATGAAGCTGTCCAGGGGAGGCAGAGCAGTAACTTTCTTTATGTCCACAAGAGGAAATTGTAGTGTGAATATTTCCACATAGACAGTGCAGCAAAAAGCCAAGAGATACAGAGAAAACTTGAGGCAAACGCAAAAGAGGTTGAGGCTCATTCTTAATTCAAGATCTGCAGGTTCAAACTGTGCAATCTTTATTTTCATAGAATCATAGAATGCTTTGGGTTGGAAGGGACCTTTACAGGCCATCCAGCCCAACCCCCTGCAGGGAGCAGGGACAGCTTTAACCAGATCAGGCTGCTCAGAGCCCTGTCCAACCTGGCCTTGAATGTTTCCAGGGATGGGGCCTCCACTACCTCTCTGGGCAACCTGTGCCAGTGCTTCACCACCCTCATTGTAAAAAATTTCTTCCTTATGTCTAGTCTAAATCTAGTCTTCTTTAGTTTAAATCCATTATTCCTTGTCCTGTCACAACAGGCCTTATTAAAAAGATTGTCCCCATCCTTCCTGTAGGCCCCCTTTGAGCACTGAAAGGCCACAGTAAGGTCTCCCCACAGCCTTCTCTTCTCCAGGCTGAACAACCCCAACTCTCTCAGCCTGGCCTCATAGCAGAGGTGTTCCAGCCCTCGGATCATTTTTGTGGCCTCCTCTGGCCCCGCTCCAACAGGTCCATGTCCTTCTTGTGCTGAGGGCCCCAGAGCTGGATGCAGGGCTGCAGGTGAGGTCTCACCAGAGCAGAGTAGAGGGGCAGAATCCCCTCCCTCGACCTGCTGGCCACACTGCTGGGGATGCAGCCCAGTATATCGTTGGCTTTCTGGGCTGCGAGCACACACTGCCGGCTCATGTCCAGCTTTTCATCTACCAGTACCCCCAAGTCCTTCTCCGCAGGGATGCTCTCCATCCCTTCATCCCCCAGCCTGTATTGATATCGGGGGTTGCCCCGTCCCAGGTGCAGGACCTTGCACTTGGCCTTGTTGAACCTCATGAGATTCACACAGGCCCACCTCTCTAGCTTGTCCAGGTCCCTTTGGATGACATCTTGTCCTCCTGGCGTGTCAACAATTTTCTCTTATTTAGTGCCTCTGTGTTTGTTCTGCATGAAAAGAAGCATGTTTTGGGGCTACAGACAGCCTGGATTCACTTCCCAGGTCCCAGAGCTGTGACTCACCTTGATGGCAGCAAAGCACCGCAGCTCTGCCCGACACCATCTCCCTGACTCCTTCCTTCACCCGTCACGCACCCTGACCAGTCGTCACGGCCCCACTACCAGCATTTACGGATCCCACAGCAGAGAAGTCACACATAACGGCTGAGCCTCCAAACCCTTGCTGCTCTTTAGGGAGCAATGCCCCTCCCCCACCTCTGGTCTCCCTCCCCACGCCAGCAGCGACCTTTCACGGAGCCTGTTTTACTTGTAATCTCAGCAAAAAAAAAATTAAGTTATTTTTCAGGGCAGGCTGTTTTCCTGCTGGTTTAGCAAATCACATCAGCTCCGCGCAGGGTCTAGTGAGTGCCACATGTCGTTCTGCCCCCTGAGCACAGCTCCAGCGCACCTTTAGGGATGTAAGGCAGGCTTTGCAGGAGTCAGACTCCCATGTGCGCACATAAGACAGTTCAGGGAGCAGATGCTGCTGAAAACTGACTGAGAGGGAGAAAAGTAATTATTTGTTACTCACATGAACTTCCTGCAAAGGGGCAAGGATGTGCAAGTGAATGGGCAAGGCAGGGAACCTGGTTTAGATCAGCTTAAAATCATCAAATCATGGAATCGTTTAGGTTGGAAAAGACCTTTAAGATCATCCAGTCCAACCATTAACCTAACACTACCAAGTCCACCACTAAACCAGTTAAGGGAAGAATCATAATTAATTTCATCTTTCCTGGCTTGGTGGCTGGATTATTTTTTAATGAAAGTAAAAACTAGGAATCATTAAGTTTGGAAAGGACCTCTAAGATCATCAGTCCAACCATCAACCAAACACCACCATGCCCACTGAATCATGTCCCAGACTGCCACATCTACCCGTTTTTTGAACACTTCCAGGGATGGGGACTCCACCACCTCTCTGGGCAGCCTGTTCCAATGCTTGACTACTCTCCGTGAAGAAATTTTTCCTAATATCCAATCTAAACCTCCCCTGGCGCAGCTTAAGCCTATTTCCTCTCATCGCTAACTACTTGGGAGAAGAGACCAACACCCACCTCACTACAACCTCCTTTCAGGTAGTTGTAGAAAGCGACAAGGTCTCCCCTCAGCCTCCTCCTCTCCAGGCTGAACAACCCCAGCTCCCTCAGCCGCTCCCCATCAGCCCTGTGCTCCAGACCCTTCCCCAGCTCCGTTGCCCTTCTCTGGACACGCTCCAGCACCTCAATGTCCTTCTTCTATTGAGGGGCCCAAAACTGGACACAGCATTCCAGGTGCGGCCTCACCAGCGCTGAGTACAGGGGCACAATCACCTCCCTGCTCCTGCTGGCCACACTATTCCTGATACAAGCCAGGATGCTGTTGGCCTTCTTGGCCACCTGGGCACACTGCTGGCTCATGTTCAGCCAGCTGTCAAGCAGCACCCCCAGGTCCTTTTCGGCCAGGCAGCTTTCCAGCCACTCTTCCCCAAGCCTGAAGCGTTGCATGGGGTTGTTGTGACCCAAGCACAGGACCCGGCACTTGGCCTTGTTGAACCTCATACAACTGGCCTTGGCCCACCGATCCAGCCTGTCCAGATCCAAAAGCAGCACAGCTAGAGAGTTGGGACTTTTCTCTCCTCTTTTAACACCCTTTGCACTAAAGCTGTAGGTGGTTCTGAGCAGAGAAACCAGCTCTTCGAGAGTATCCTGTCTGTAAGGACCCTCTGGTGAGGATCCCACACCCAAAACACGGTGTCTGAAGCTAGCAAAGGGAACCTCCCTACCTCTCAGGCACACCGACCGGGACGAGGTGAACAGAAACAGGGCCAGGAGGCTGACGGGCTCCTTAGGGTCGAAGCCTATGAAAGCAAGCAACAGGTTTTGTTTAGACTGAGGGTGCCCACCCTCCATCTCTAAAACAGAGCAGAATGTTTAAGCACAGATATTGGTTTCTACGTAGCCATGTCTTACCATCATCTCGTGCCAAGGCAGAGGATGTGAGGAGGAGAAGGACTCCTTGATCTTGTAAATATTTGATGATTGCCTATAACAAACACATAGAAAGTTAGTGCACTCCCTCTCCTCCTTAGCACACTTTATATCACTCAGCATGACTGTCAACAAGCCCTAATTGCCGGTGAACGTGTGCCAACACCACCAGCTCATTCCCTGCTGAGCAGGACACTGTTCAGTCCGTGTCACTTGGGTCAACTGGGACCTGTAACCGAAAGCATTCCATTTATGTTGTTATTCAGCTCTCAAATTCCTCCCATCTGTTCCTTAAAAAAATAAATATGCTTAGCCAAACTAGCTGTAATTAATGAACAAGGTGAATAATCTTAGTCCCTTCAGTTCAAAAGCTCCTGGGCATCTTAGCCAGGAATTGGTTTCCACAGCCCAAGGTTTTCCCAGCAGGGAAAGCAAAACCGGACACCGGCATCTGACAAAACACAACCAACTGTCCCAGCCACAAGCCTGACTGAAAGTCAGGCCATGCAGCTTGCTTATTAGCAGCATCAGTATCAATGAATATGTGAAAAAAAATTTGCTGAGTCTAAGAGACTCCTGCGACACTGTCTCATCCTGCTGGATGACCGCATGTCTAAAAAGTTACGTGCACTTATCGAGGCTTTTCTTGTGTTCGGGTGTTGTTTGATTCCTCGTCACAGAAGCTTGGCTTGGACTGCCTTTCCCTCCGTGGGGACACCCATCTGGATCTCTTTCTTCCATGCAGACACATCTTGTCAGGAAACCTACAGGAACTGAATAACCCTAGGGCTTCTAATGCTCTGTGAAACTTTGCTGATCCCATTCAGTATGTTCAGACATAACAGAGGATTGGATTAATGCCCGCAGCCTCATTTCTCTAGGACAACAGAACAACTTTGGAAATGCTGAACAATTTCAGTGTAATATTTACTATTCAGAACAGCAGCTCCTTGCTTTGGTTGTCTCAAGCCAGCACAGCAGAAGGGATAAGAGCCAGCATCTCTGCTGCATAAATCCAGCTCAATGAAATAGCTGCGGTTTCTCACCGACAGGATGATTTTCAGGCAGGTGAGGAGGAAATTCAAGCCACAAGGCAGCAGCCACCTGACACAGCTGAGAGACATCACTCAGCACCCAGAGAAATGCAGCTGGCCTCAGGCAACCCCACCTAGCCCCAGCCACCCTTTCATGTTCACTTGGACCCTGTGCAAGGTGGGTGCCTGGCCCATGCACCACTGAAAGGGAAAGGAGACAGAGGGCATTTTTCATTCGTAGTTTTGGGAGCTGCCGCCAAAGCGGATTCACCCGTGGGCCATTCAACAGCATGCTAAGGGGAAGGAAGAAGCACACCCAAAATAGGCTGCGACTGTTTCCTCATTGAAACAGGGGACATACTTTAATCCAGTTTGACAGATACATGAGGGTGGGGAAGATTTAGGAAAAAAATGCTCCTGATGGCTTTCAATACCACACTGCTCACAGCCACAGCTCAACTATCTCATTTTCCCTGGCTCCTCTAGAGACCCCAGCACTGCTTGGCAGGATGTATGTTATAACCCTCAGTGGCTGCAGACACGGTGTAATGCACCGGAACAAGCGGTTGTCACGGATCCCAGTAAGAAAGGCACTTGGACTCTGTAAAGTATTGATTAAACTGTCTTTTATCGGTGAGAACAGGAGAAGAAAAAAGGGATAGCATAGATAAGCTTATGTCCCTTCAGATGCTGGGAACCTCAAGATGAGCTGTAGCACAGACAGATCTGTGCCCCAGCCAGAGGTCCAACTAATGCCAACAATGTGTGCTTGCAGCCCAGAAAGCCAACTGAATCCTGGGCTGCATCAAAAGAAGCGTGGCCAGCAGGTCGAGGGAGGTGATTCTGCCCCTCTACTCTGCTCTGGTGAGACCTCACCTGGAGCACTGTGTCCAGCTCTGAAGCCCTCAGCACTAGAAGGGCATGAACCTGCTGGAGTGGGGCCAGAGGAGGCCACAAAAGTGATCCGAGGGCTGGAGCACCTCTGCTATGAGGCCAGGCTGAGAGAGTTGGGGTTGTCCAGCCTGGAGAAGAGAAGGCTGCAAGGAGACCTTACTGTGGCCTTTCAGTGCTTAAAGGGGGCCTACAGGAAGGATGGGGACAATCTTTTTAGCAAGGCCTGTTGTGACAGGACAAGGAATAATGGATTTAAACTAAAGAAGAATAGATTTAGACTAGACATAAGGAAGAAATTTTTTACAATGAGGGTGGTGAGGCACTGGCATAGGTTGCCCAGAGAGGTGGTGGAGGCCCCATCCCTAGCAACATTCCAGGTCAGGTTGGACGGGGCTCTGAGCACCCTGATCTGGTTAAAGCTGTCCCTGCTCCCTGCAGGGGGTTGGGCTGGATGGCCTGTAAAGGTCCCTTGCAACCCAAAGCATTCTATGATTCTATGCTGCACACTTCAGGATTACCTGCACGTGAAGGGACATTGAGATTGTCTTTCCTATCCCCTTTTTTTCTTCTCATGTTGTTACCAATAAAAGATAGTTTAATCAATACTTTAGGGAGTCAGTGTGTTTTTAAGGGGATCCACAACAAACGTGCTCCGCTACGTTACATGTGGGAAGCTGCACATCGGTGGGCAGCTCTTCAGCAGTGCCGCACAGCAACAGCACTTCCAGGCAGTTCATGGGCCACTGCCAACTTACAGCGAGGGGAAGCAGCGCCCAGCCAGCTGTGAGTTTGCGGCCGTGAATTTACAACCCTACATCTACAGGAAGCATCAGATGGGAGAGAGCAACCAGCAGCAGCAAAGCCAAACCCAACCTGACCACAAATCCCAACAGAGAGGCAGGTGCTGGGCTCCACAGGGGTGAGGTTTATCCCTTGGAGCCCCAAGGAGATGTGACAATTGCACGGGGAACAAGACGACCCCAGCGTGCTGGAAAAAAGCCTTATCAGATAATATACCGCAAGGGAAATTCCCCATTAAAAAAACCAATAAATCTCAGCACGTTCAGAGCTCCCGGAAGTCCATGAGGTTTCGGCAGCGTAACTCTGAGTATCTAGCTGAGTGGGGGCTGTTTTTCAGCACGAGGGAGAAAGGCAGAAATGTGACAGCTTATGTCTTTTGCTTAGTAATTATGATTCTGGCACTGGGAGACTTTGCTTCTGCTTTCTTAATATATAAGATCCCCTTGCAGTCCTTGTCCACCATGCTGTTTGCAATGAAGGAGGGAAATCATTTAATAAAGACAATAAAATAATCTCATCTGGCATAAACATAGCCAAAGAAGAGGTTTGCCTGGTATAATGTCTTCTGCTCAGCAGGGCGTGGTCACTGTAGAAATCAGTTCCCAGCTCATAGTGGGTAATCTTCAGTTAACAGTTTATATACAGAAAAACTAAACTATGTTTGAGACTAACCAAGCAGGAAAATAATAATTAAAGCAGGGAAATTAATTCCATTTTGCATTAGTTCAGAATCTGTCAATAATGTTACCAAAAGTTCCAAGTTCATTTAAAAGCCTATTTCCCTCACAGAATGACAATGTTTTAAAATACTTACCAAGTCCTTTTCCTTTAGATTTTCTACTAGCCGATCCATTTTGTATTGATCCTTATTAGATATTTCTACTTCGTACAGACTGAAGTAAAGTCCCTGAAAGCAGACTGCAGACAAAAGAGAGAGAATATGACATTGAAAGAGAATCATAGAATCACAGAATGCTTTGGGTTGGAAGGGATCTTTAGAGCTCATCCAGCCCAACCCCCTGCAGGGAGCAGGGACAGCTTTAACCAGATCAGGGTGCTCAGAGCCCCGTCCAACCTGACCTGGAATGTTGCTAGGGATGGGGCCTCCACCACCTCTCTGGGCAACCTGTGCCACTGCCTCACCACCCTCATTGTAAAAAATTTCTTCCTTATATCCAGTCTAAATCTACCCTCCTTCAGTTTAAAACCATTACTCCTTGTCCTGTCACAACAGGCCTTGCTAAAAAGATTGTCCCCAGTGCCTCTTGCATGAACTCTGAACAAACAAGTGCTCCCGTACCAGGAAGATGGGCGTGCAATTGGTGGAAGCACTGGGGTTTAACAAAAAACTTAAAAATATTTCCTAAGCTAGTATATGCTTTCATACCGCAGTGAGTTTCCCCTTCAACCCATGGTTCACAAGAGATGTTTCCTATCTTATCTCTGCAGCTAACGAAATCAATTTAACCAATGCTGTGGCCTTCAACAGAGACAGGGAGCCTTTCAGAGGCAAATACCTCACTCTAACACGCCATACTCTCCCCTGCTATGGAGTATCCTTATTCTGCACTCTGATGCCCAAGGGACTTTAACAAAGGCAAGATCTCGGTCCCGTCTTTACCCCTCCTGAATCTTGCAGCAAAATTCTTCTGTTCAAGCATCTCCCGTCTTTCACCAGCCAACCCTAAGACTGCGGCTCCACAGCACCTTCATCAAGCATCAATGTGGCCTCCTCCCACTTCTCCTGTCTCCTCCCCTGCCCTAGTACTATCCCGTGTCCGTCCGCACTGCGAGCTGAATGCTAACCTCCAGAACAGCCTAGCTGTCAGCTGGCCTGATCAGTGCCCTGACCTGGCTCAGCAGAGCTGATACACAGACTGGAGGCAACACTGCAGCAGTCCACACTTATTTTGGTGTAAGATGACATAGAAATGCACCTGGAGCTTCTGCAAATCACATTCAGAGCTCTCCACGTGCAACCTGCAGTATCCATGTCAGTAACCGCGTGTCCGCTGCAATACGCAGCCACTCACAGCCATCGGGAGCTCAATACCTTGGGGCTGAGAGCTGCCAGGCTCATCAAAACTCCTACCCAAAAATCAATCAGTAATACGAACCCCAAAATGTAATTAGACACAGGTGCCCTCCTCCCCACCCTGCGCTGACCAGGACAGAGAGTGGCTGACTATAGGCAAGCAGTGTCTCTTAGCATCCCTAAGGGGACAGCAGAGCCTTTCTCTCCCTTCCCCAAATCTGTGCTTTTATTTGCTGATTGCTGAGCATTCCCTGCCTCTCCCCAAGGTTTCTGGAGTCCTCTCACGCTGCAATTCACTGTCACTGTCAGTTCCCTCGAAGTGACAAGTAGGTTACCCGTGACGCAAAGCTACTGCAGGCAGCCTTATCTTTTGGCTTTGGCTGGCAGCTACCCCCATCTGCAGGAGACACTGGGTCAGACCCCAAGAGGTGGAGCGTCCCTCACCTCGTGGGGAGATCATGTAAGAAGGGGAAAGTTTGTCTCCCTGCATTTGCTCTCAGTTGCGCCATGTTTGGCACTTTGCAGGATGGGAGCCCAGGTCTCCGAACAGGGTCTCCCAATCTGTCCTGTCCCAGGAATGGGCAGATTAAAGGGCTGCTTTGGTAAGAGGATTATATCACACCAGGAGACCATATGAAGTGAGGACAGGAAAACATCCTTGCGCTGCCTGCAATCAGCCACCCTTCAAGACAGGGCCCAGTGCTACATGGACCTGAGCCCTGACCCTCTGCAGCAATTCCTATGGGACAGCACAAGCATACGTTACTCACTGTGCCGGTGGGTTTTGCACTCACCTTCATTCTCAATGTAATTTCTTTTCCCAAACGCAGCTTCTGGTAGCTTTTTCTTCAAGTCGGACAAACCCATGACATGGTTAACATCCAGGTTGCGAGGCCTGTGGGGATAAAGTAGCAGACGGTGAGATCACAAGCATAAAAGCCTCTCAAGATTAAGCACAGCAAAGAGTCCTGCTTGCCCTGTCACTGTGAAACCAGAGAAAGCAGCTCTGGAGAAGGCTGGAGAAGGTGCAGCTTGCTTAGCACTTTGCTGAGTTGAGGATCCTCTTTGTAAACATCTCCAAACACCGATATCATCGGTGGTTGTGCTACTGGCTGTCACTGGCTGTTTCAAATTGCTGCCTGCTGGCTGGCTTCTGACTACTGAAGATCTTAAATATCCCATTTTTTTGAATGCCAGTTGCCTCAATATTTTATTTGCCATCGTGCCAATCTGTAAACACAACTGGCTGATTGTACGTGCACCATCGGGAAGCCCACTTCTCACAAGGAGAAAAATCCCAAGCAGGAATAACTGATTTGGAATAAACATCCCAAAGCAGTTAACAAAAACAGATAACAAAATACAGCCGTTTCCAGCTGCAGTTCAGAGCCTGATCTCACGTCCTCATCCAGCTGTTGCTGTGACAATGCACCGCTGGCTGCCCAGCACCACTTTCCTGACACTGATGACTGCCCTGACAGTGCAGGTGGTAAGGTGGTACAGCTGCAAGAAAATGATGAACAATAAGGGGAGATGGGGCAGGAGAGACAAAACTGGCTTTCGCTGGTACAAAGACACCCAAAGGGGTAATGCTTCACACTCCACAAATTGCACAGAAAGAAGAGAAAGGGGCAACTTACAGCTGGGCTGGAATCGCGGAGCTGTATGGGGTCCTCAGGGCGATGTTGCACAAAAGCTGGCCCCGGATGGAGAGCTGCCCGCGCCATGGACAGTACAACGCTACAGGCGAAAGGGAGAACGGCTCAGAGAAAGCAGGAGAGGAGGGCAAACAGAGAAAGGTACATTTATAAAACAAAAACAACCACCAGATGCTCCTACCTTTGTGGTTAAGCTCAGGTCTAGAGAAAAGGGAGAAAAAGAGGAACATTTAGCAATGGGAAAAGGAAAACAGCCTACAAAAGCAACCGGGTATTCTGGAATGACAAGAAGTTGCTTACAGGCTCTCTATAGCTAAGACGGGCATTTCCTTTGGCTCCCTGTACTGGCAGGCGATGACTATGTACGGGCAGATCTGCCTGGGCCGCTCTGCAGTGCTGCCATCGGACACTTCATACACGTAATACTGGGGTGAGAAGGGAAACACTGATGAAAAAAACCATGCTGAAGAATGAGCGAGGCACTGGGGCCAGCGCTGTGCTCCCCTGCAGCCCGCAAGTGAGCCATCTGCACCGTCCTGTTGCAAACCTCTACCTGGCTCTGCTCGAAGGCCTGGCAGTGGCTGGTCTTTGATGTTATGCTGTTTCTGCTCACAGCGACGTGGCAGTCATAGCCGGGAGACGGGCAGGTGTAGCTGGTTGTGTAATTCTCAGATACCACCCTCACCTTCCCCTGTGCCAGAAAATTTACCAAAAAAAAAAAAAAATTAGACATAATTGTTTGCAGAAACTTCTTTTAAAAGACCCCCGAAACCTCCTTTTCCCCAAAGACAGAATTGCTGGCAGCCCCACATTGCCCACTGTGAGGGGGCTGTGTGCATTTGCATCCTTCCAAACAGGAGGGCCTGACTTGGCCGAGCTCGGCACGGCATGGCAGACAAATCAGCGCTGCTCAGGAGAGTGCATTTTCCATGCCAGCTACAGAGAGCCCGCAGGGAGGGGAGACAGGTACCACACACCAGCCCCATGGAGGAAGGGAATGGGGCTGTGATCTCAGCCACCTTAAAGTTACCCCCTCAAGTGCCCCAAATGCATGAGAGTCCAGGGAAAAAGGTGACCCTATGGGGACTTTCTGATCTCAGCAGTGGAATTTGGAAAGTCTGCTGCATTGTGTGGCTGAGGGAACTGGGGTTGTTTAGTCTGCAGAAGAGGAGGCTGAGGGCAGACCTTATCGCTCTCTACAACTCCCTGAAAGTGAGGTGGGTGCTGGTCTCTTCTCCCAAGTAGTTAGCAATAGGACGAGAGGAAATGGCCTCAAGTTGCGTCAGATTGGATATTAGGAAAAATTTCTTTACTGAAAGAGCAGTCAAGCATGGGAACAGGCTGCCCAGAGAGGTGGGGGAGTCACCATCCCTGGAGCTGTTCAAAAAACGGGCAGACGTGGCACTTTGGGACATGGTTTAGTGGGCATGGTGGTGTTGGGTTGATGGTTGGGCTGATGATCTTAGAGATCCTTTCCAACCTTAATGATTCCTAGTTGTTACTTTCGTTAAAATATAATCCAGCCACCAAGCCAGGAAAGATGAAATTAATTATTACTCTCCCCTTAATTGGTTTAGTGGTGGACTTGGTAGTGTTAGGTTAATGGTTGGACTGGATGATCTTAAAGGTCTTTTCCAAGCTAAATGATTCAATGATTCTATGATTCTCCGCCCCCCCGCAGGCCACCAGCCCAGCCCAGCCCAGTCTGATTGCTTGCTTCCTAGTCTGACACATCCCATAGTCAAAAATCCCGATGAGCTCTCAGAGCTGATTTTACACCCCACCCCACCAGCTATGGGCACCAATATCTCCTTAAAAACTGCTTGCACTGTGTAGTGGCTTCTGAAAACCATTCCACATAAAAAGCAAGACTTGCATTTTACCTTAATTAGCTTACAAATGACAATATAGCCTGATTTTCCATGATACCAGGGTCTCGGATGAAGACAGTCTGCATACTTGGAAATATAAACCCCTGTGAAAACAAAGCAATGGAAGGTAACGTGAATCACCTGTCGAGTAAAGCTGATTGCCAAAAAAACCCTGTAAAGAGGACCTTCCTTGCAGGAACAGGAGTCTCTGCAGAGCCAGTGCTGCATACTACAGTAGCACTTGCTGCCATAAAAAGGGTGAAACTTTCTGACTCTTCCTTTTTTTGACTGCTGGTATGGAACACTGTTATATGTTTCAGGGTCAGCTCTAGGAAAGGAGTTAACGTGGGTTTCTCCTGGGAGAAGTAGCCCAGCTAACATCAGTTTTGCCCACACTACGTGAAAACAGACCGAGCGAGGGTTTTTCTATTACAGGAAGATCTGGTGAAGGGCTTCCAGGTCAGACGGCAAGAGGGGCAGGTGCTTTGCTCGATTTGGAGTCACGCAAAGGCAATGTGGATGTTTATACGTGGGGAACACACACTGCAAGGGCAGGAGAGCAGGCCCATGGCATGGCATAGACCCTCCCAAGCCACTTCCTTGGCTCTTTATGGTCCTTCAGCGTCCCAGATGCCAACGTGAACCTTCTACCCTGTGACAAGGCCTGTTCTGACATGGTTTATTCCCATCCCTTCTCCATGTTCAGGGAGTATCATACGTGGATTTAGTGGGGGGAACGGTGTTGGCTTTTCACTCCTGCTTTATATTTGTAGACAAGGCTGGTAAGAGAAGTACATGGGGGGGAAATGGGGACTGGGCAGGGGAAGGGCTACAAAGAGACACACCGTAATATTCATCTCAGTCCATCAGGACTAAGATATACACCCAGCTAAATAACCTGTTCTTGCTTGTTTTTGCTTTCACTGCCATGGACTGTTCAATAATTAGGTGCCTTGGCCTGCAAAGACTTGCTGGATGAGCACTGGGAGACATTCTACTTCTGGCAGAAGGATTTCTTTGAGTAATGCGTCCTGCACTGTCTTGAGGCCCCAGACCTTTGAGCAAGGAACAAGCACAGACTGAAAAGAGCTTCGACACGTCACGATCTGCTCTGGTTATTAACAAAACTGCTGGCAAAAGCTCAGCAATGGACTCTGAAGAGCAAACTGGCAGGGAGAGCTGCCAAAAAGCCATTTTGGTGACAAGGGTTGTTATTAATAAGGGAAAAAAAAAATGAAATGGAGAAGTGAAGAGATGGTAACATTCCCTGGGGAAGATCCCATCCTCATCTGGTTGAGGGGGCAGAAGGAAAACACTGCTGCTTGCTTGATCCAAACAAATGAAGTTCCCCATGTAAGAAACATGGGCGTTTCTGTGGATCTTTGCAGTAAATAACAAGGCAGTACCAGGAGGTTGTCTGGGCTTTTGCTTTTGTTTTTAAAGGAGTTGATAGCCCCAGAACAGCAAAAAGGTCTCGCGGTCCTCTGAATGGAAATCTTACCTTTTGCTGGGTCACCAAGCGTGGAAATAGAACTGCTGTTTACACGGAGGCCCGTCTGACACACCTCTTTTGCCTTCAAAAGAAGAGACAGCCTCTTTTACCATCTATTTGCAAAGATAAAGGACACAGCTACTGAAATATGTAGCACGACAGTCGGCAGAATACTTGCAACAGGCAAACACATGCTGCAAGTCAATTACGTATCGTTACAGTCCCAAAACACCGGTGGTATAAAGAAAACTAAACACAATGTTCACAGGAAGAACCAACAGGAAGAAAATTTGTTGTTTCAGATACTAAATGCTTTTATTTACCAAGCGTTGTCACAAAAACCTCTGTGGAAGCAAAAGCTTAGAAAAACCTGGAAAAACTCCAGCATCTCTAGAAACCACTGCAAGCACAAGGCTGGACTTTGCACTTTCTTTATCTGTGTGGGCAATTTGTGGAAAAATAAATGCAATGGAGCTGGCATGAAGGCAAAGGACATTTGCTACTCTGTGCTCAACCCTCCATAGGCACAATTACTGCCCTGGGAGCATCTCACCGGCTTTGATTTAATCCACGTCCAAAGCAGATTCATCAAAGCGTGCAAAAACCAAATGCATATTGACCAAAGAGTGACAACAGGAGCAGTTTGAACTCATTAAGGCTGAGAAAGAAAAGCAAACGAGTCAAACTGTATTCAGTCCCTTTATAAGCAACACGGGGCACTCATCTCACCTAAATTTTGCCTCCTAAAAGGCACGTGTCTAGCTTAGACTACCCAGCTAGACCTCTTCTCTGAACAGTGGAGAAAGGCACCTCCAGAGAGCGATTTAGCCCCAGGACTTTAGATGCCTGCATTAAACGAGGTCCAGCTATCCTCTGGAGAGCTCCAGCTGTCCTCTGGAGAGCTCCCTCTTTCCTAGGGTCTGTACAAGGAGCTCAGTCACTCAGCACAGACTATGCTAAATTTCAAACAGCTAAAATGAAGTGGGACAAGCCCTGCTCCCACACTGAGACTGGAAGTAGTTTATTTTGCTGTAGCTCAGTCCAAACTGAACAGAACTAAGCTGCATTCAGGCCACTCTCAACCTGAACAAAACCATCCCTACAGTGATTTAACATGGCATAATTAAATCACGTTAAACGTGAATTCCCACTAGATTTCCTGAGCATCCTTGAGTAAACAAACTCCTCTCACAAAATCAAAAGAATCCTTGTGAAAAATGGGCAGGAATAGCTACCTCCCAATAGCTGTGTCAGGCTCTCTGTCCACCTAGATGGCAAAACCAAGGGAACTTGCCTAAAACCACCGGACAAACTCCTGTCTTCTGTCGCAAAGGCGCTTTTCTCTTCTAAGTGTACATGAAAGGTTTCACCTGCCTGTACTTGACCATAAATCCACTGGGACAAAGGAAGACTCCTTCTATCTCCCTGCAGAAGGCAAAGGAGGCAGCCAAATCTCAAACAGTAATCAACTGGAGAGACGCAAAATAGGATCCATCACTAAAACCTCCCAGGAGCTGCTTTTAGAATCTGTTCTGGATTATTTATACAGTAGTAATTGCACTGGTAACTGGGGTAGAGAGAGCCAGGACACTTCTGTCAATAGATCTGTCAGGTTTGGTGGGATGGAGCACATGTGCAGGCACTTGGCATCAAACTTCTTAGGCTGAATAAACATTTCAGGTTACCTCTTCTTCATTATCAAACAGGAGAAATGCAAAGGTCTCTTCCAGCTCCTCCTGGCTGTACCCAGCGGCTTCCTTTGCTTGGGCAAAAGCTTTGAGCTGCAGAAGACAAAACAACACTTTGTTCTAGTCCACTCACGCCAAGGCCAAGTGACGCGTTCATGGTGTGAGGACAGCGTGTCCCGCGTACCTCCAGTCGTGGTCAGTATGGGGCAGCTGGCAGCAGCCGGGCGATGCTGGACCAGCTCATGCGCCCACACATCATTCCCTCCCCCAGGCACATGTACACCCAGTCTCTCCCCACAAGGCCCCCAATCCATGCATCTGTCTGTCCGTCTGTCTCTGCCTTTGCCCCCAGCAGAACATGTTCGATGTTTTCCAAGGGACACCAGGCACATCCAGCCCCACAGCATCACGCTGTGCTCATCCCAGGCAAGTCCAGCCTTATTCCACCCTGCCCCTCTTGCCACACATCGCTGGCTACTGGGGAGCTTGTTTCACCAAGCAGCATGCGGGCTGGTAGAGCATCACATTTAGTAGCCAGCTACGGCCATCAGAAGACAAATTATCTCAGCCATGGAGAAGATGCCTACAGAAGGGGAGATGCTTGGAGGCACTTCTTGTTTTCTCTCTCCACTGACCAGGGAAGCCTAGATTATTTGACTAGAGGGCGGGTGCTATTATGCAACTACAGCTCAGAGAGTTTGGCTACAGCCAAATAACACATTATTCCAATTTCTTTTGTCTGATAATTAAAGCAAAGCGTGTTCTCAGTGCAGACAGGGAGAACATCATGGGAGCAAACAGAGCTGGTCTGAGTCCATGATGTTTTGGGGCTTTAACAAAAGAAGTTGTAGAACGATGGGATTTTTTTAAACGGGGTTAGAAGACAAAAAACAACAATCTCATCACTCTTTTGCTTACTTTGGCTTTAGAACTCACAGGCAAATCAACAAATTACTTGATACCTGCTTTCCCAGTTTTTTATCCAGCTCCACAGTGACTATCCCAGATTTAGGCAGCCAAAATGTCTAAGCTCTATTTAATTCCCGACAACAAGCAGACTGGTCATCTCCAGTCCCTGGAGGAGACAGCCTGTCTTCCATGCCAATGACAGTGGGACTGTAGGGATACAGGCACTTTAAAAGTGGTTCTGTACATGCCCCAGTCAGCCGGAGAAAGGGAAATGGGGTTAAAATTGGTGCCTGCACAGGTGTGAGGGCAGACAAAAGAAATACCGTGTGGAAATCTGCCTTGCTGTGAATCAGGAGAGGTGCAGTAACATTAAAGCTCTCCTGCTAGGTATCAAACCAGCATTTCAACCCACCCCGAAGGCCTGCTCCAGGAACTGCTGCTGAATGTTTGTCAACGTTTGCTGAATGCTGAACAGACCTTTTGTTCCTGATCAGATTGGGAAGTGCAAGAAAGCAAAGCAAAGGCTCCCTTCAGTCAGGAACTGCAAATGGGGCTCTACAAGGCAGGCAGATCAGCCACGCGCTGCCAAGGAAAAAACTGCCAATAAATGAGCATTTACAGACGCCTGCAGCTCCCAAAGAAACACCACCACCTTGTTCCCCCACCAGCCTTACCTCACTTAGGAAAACATCGTTTTCCACCAGAATTGCTTGGCTGTATTGAAAACCGTCCTGAGATGTAGAGTTCAAATAGGAGCTCTGCAGCACCGAAACCGCTGTCTGCAAAAGGAAACTCGACTCTTCCAATTCTGGATGAAAACCTGGAGGAAGAAAGCAAAAAAGCAGGTGCAAATATTAACTCTGGGCATCCCCAGATGAGTATGGGGCCTCAGCAGAGGCGGGTGGCAGCTGAGTGTGACTCACAGCACACCGGCCTCATTTATCAAGCCCAGATCTCCATGGATCAGCTCCATGGCTCCCACTGGGAGTGGTAGCTCCCCTCCAGCCACACAACCCCCAAGTCTTTGTCTGCGAGTTAAATTGCCCTTCCACAGGAGGAATACGAGCTCCCTGTTTGCCAGTCAGCCCTTAAAGTTTTTCCTTTGCAACATAAAAAAAAAAAAAAAGAAATCATTAGCAACTGCTAGAAGCAAAGCCTGGTGGTAAACTAGCTTTACGCTCTCTGAGCAGGTCAGAGTTTTCTCTTGTACCAAAAAGTTAGATCTGTTGTGCACTCTTTTAGGGTGCGAGAGTTGATGTCTGCACACAGGGAAAATCTCGGTGCATGCTCAGTTTCTCAGGGTTATCTGTTTTAGTATAAAGATCTTCAGGCCTAGAGTGAATGTAGTTTTTCAATACCACGAGAGCAAACCTTCCTTCAAAGCCTCAACAGGCAGTGTCTTCTCAAAGCACAAATTCTCTCAACATCTCCAAAGGAAAACGTCCCAGTAAAACACTTCCCAACAACATCCCACCAAGAAGAGGTCCCAAAGCAGTTGACAAATTAAATACCAACACAGAAACAAAGGAAAGCACTGCAGTATTTGTGCTCTTGCAGCTGTTAAAACCTAAATATTAAATAAAGCAGCCACCTAGAAACACAGGAAATCCTGGGCTCAGTCTCTGTTGCACATTGAAAAACCTTTATTACTGTGGCAATTCACGAGCAGCGAGATTTCAAATCCCAAGCTGAGTTTGCAACATAGACACATTGAAAAGGTTTATTTCTTCTGATCCATAAACTTCAGAAAATAAAGCACTCATCTATAAGGAAAGAAACGTAGAACTGCTGAACCCCACCCGAAGAGCAGGTTTTGCTGGTCGCTCTTTAAAGAAAAACCTCACCGAAATTCTTGAGGAGAAATAGATAAGTTCTCATTTTAACCTCTAAAGCAGAAAGGCCCATGTTCCTCTGGTGATGAGCAAGATAGCATCTGTTGTCACCCTGCAGCCTACTTGGTGTTTTGACTCCCGTTTTTAAAGGGTAAGTTTTCTTTCTTTTCCTTCCCTCAATTAAAAAGAAGAAGAAAAGACAGAATTATTCCCTATGTCACAAATCGTTACTCCTTTCAAATTACTCAAGGCCAAAAAGGACCTAATATAAGGAACAGGAAAAATAACAGTTCAAACTGTGTGTATTAAACTCATTTAGCTACACCACTCTAAGCCAGTTCAGCCAGTCCGTGCTACGGGGCTTAACTGGGGAAGGGAGATAGTGTCTGCACTGTGCCAAGCAAAAGAAAATCCGGACAAGGCAAAAAGTGGGGGGGAAGCAGTATAAAAATGGCTCTAAAAATGGTTCTAAGAAAAGCATGTAGAGGGCAGGTGGGAATGGAAGTTGGGGGAACAGAAAGGGAAGTCTTTAAAAGTACTTTTGCCTCTCTTAATGTTGCTCTGGGGTCTTCTGTGCCCTCTTGTATTCACTTTCTAAACCTCCCACTTTCAGGAGATGCCTCTGTAATCATTAGCAGCAGTAAAAAAGCAGGTGAACACAACTTGGCTCTCAAGCACAGAAAAATGAAAAACAAAGAGGTCTTCCAGCTCTCTCTCAGTATTACTGTTTTCTCTCTTTGAACCTAATGAGGATAGGAAGGGATGTTAAGTTTGCTTACTTTTTTCCTCACTTGTCTTTCATTTTGCTTTGTCTCTCTTGCATCCTGTGGATCTCAAAGAAGCAGTCAGGGAGTTCAGACTCCTCCACTGAAATCAGATCAAGGAATTACATCCCAGCTCATAGCTCTGCTCAAAGGCCTGGACCGAACATAATGTCCCTTTTTGCTTCTTGCTGGAGCACTGCAACGCTTGTGTCCGGAGTCATCCTCCAAGGAGGGACAGCCCCGTCCTCAGCATCTCCTTGACCAGCCTAAACAAGCCCAGCTCCCTCAACCACTCTTTATGTCCCAAAAACACAGGACTGCAGCAGGTGCTATTTAATTTCACAGCTGCTGCTCCAAACCATCTCACTTTTCAGGGTGCGACATTCTGCTCCTCCTACTGATAGCGTCTTGCAACTCTGCATCATCGACAAGTTTGGGGTCTTGAAGCATGAGAAAGGCCATGTCTAAACGTGCAAGCTGGGAGCCAGTTGTGTGTTTCCACGCTGAGTATGTGAGCCACTGGGTTGACAAAGACAGATTACAGGGTTAAAAACAGGCGCAGAACACATATGGAGGGTGTGGGGTGTTAAATCAGCAAAAACATTGGATATTCGGTATCTTTCAGGGGTAAAAGCTACAGGCTTTAAAAAAAAAAATAAAGACTGGGAAGCTCTTGGAAATGCAACATAAACAGCAATTTTGCAGGTGGTAACTCAAACATTTGGTCCTCCCTGTAAGTTCAGCTGCAGTGTAAAAATGAAAGTCCAAAAAGGGGGAAAAAAAAAAGTTGTCATAGTAATACATAAATACATGAGATGAAACAATCACAGAGCGTGGCACTGAGCCTGGCAGCCTGCTGTGACCCTCATCTCCAGTTTCAGATTTCAGAGGCTCCTTCAGATCTGTTCCCACCCTAAGGAAGAGTCTGGGCTTACAGAAATACAAGCAAAACCCTGACACATCCAGGTTTCATTTGCAGGAGCTGAAGGCCCTTGACAATCTCTGCGCAGGCTGTGAGGAGGTGAAAGCGAAAGTGCCTAAACCAGAAGTAAAAGTGAAAGTGCCCGTTGTCCTCTGAGCAGCTTGGATATGCCACTACTACCACGCAGCATCCTCAGGGAACGGGACCGACTTCTCGCATGGGTTCGGTCAGATAGCAGAGGTGCATCACAGGATCGATGGCTGGAGGCGAGCTGGAGAAACCCAGCACAGCTCTGCACCAGCACGGCCCAGCTGAACCTACGGTGGGTGTTATCCGTGCCCTGAAATCCTTGGGGAGGGAATTCACAGCCTGTCCTGGTGATTTCCTACCCTGATAGCAAGAAAGAAAAAACAGTCACCTTTGCAGCTATTAACATCAGTTGCCAATGCTGCAAGCAAGGCTGATCTTTCCCTCGTGCTGTGGCTGTGCAGAAGTCATCCTCCAAGAGCCCTGCATTCCTTGGAAGGCTGCTGACCTACTCGCTCCTCCTCCTCTTCTAGACTTAAACCCAGCTCCTTTGACCTTTCCTCCCTGATCGCGCCTGCAAGTGTCTCGACGTGCCCTGTGCTGTCCTCTGCAAAGCGTTGGCTAAAGCCAGCCTGAGTGGAGATGCCCCACCGGCAGACATGTACGGCCCATACGCCTCCCGGGAGCTGCATGCCTTTGTTCCCCTTTCCAATTCAGGGCTCCTGCAGATGCTGGATGCCCGTCAGGAGGGCCAGCCAAGGCCAAGAGACACATACTTCCCCAAAACAGGATCCTCTTTTGGCTCATCCATTTTCATGTGACCTCTGGATGGCCTCACCACGCAGAGACTTCCAAACTCAGACCACGAAGAAAACCTATGGCTTTTGCATTGCTTGCTTGTACAGACTTGTACAGAGAAAAAGGTTTGCTTTTCTTCTTGGTCTTTTTTTTTTTTTTTTAACCTTAAAATTTTAGTAGCACTTGCTGCAGACACTTGAATGCTGTCAAATCTCCAAAAGTCTGCAACTCAGTGTGGTCAACGCACGCTGAACGCAGCCATGCTGCTCACTTACGGGGCTTTCGACCTGTCCTCGGCACAGCTGCTCTGGCACTGTCCCTTCCCACAGCCCTTCTCCATCTCGCCTCTCTTCAACCAGGATTTCCTCCATTTTCCTGGCTTGGTCCCATCGTTAGTATGAGCTGTACTAGCAGGCAACACCAGCAGTGTCAGTTCTGGCACCACCACATACCACTCTGTACTGTCAACAGTTCACATACTGCCAGCTGAGACGCCTTAACATTACCCTCCCAACTTTTTTGGCTCTGCTGAAGTCCAGTTTCTCTCTTCTTATAACCTTCCATCCTCATTTTGCTGTTCTCACGCTTTAGTTCTACTTTCTAATAATTACTGTGTGTTAGAAATTATTATGAAAATCATATGAACTATCCCTTTTAACTCTGTGTTATAAAACCCACGGTACTACGTGCCTGACCAGCTCTTCACCTGCAAACTTCTTTTAGCTACAGCCTGCTGACAGAGTAGCCACAAAGGTGACCTGGTAAACACACTGACAAAGAAGGATGTCTCTTTTTCCAGGAGTCCTGAGACATCCGTGATAAGCTGAGCCAGAACCTCCTTGATGGGGAGCAGCTGGCAGGACAAAGAAATTGAGATAACAAACTGACCTTCCAGGAAAACAGAAGTCAGCAACAACTATTCTGGGAACTGATGTCCTACGCCCACTTATGTCTCTACACCAAAAAGGTATAAAAAGTAACTCGCTACCTACCAACAACGTCCCTGCATGAGACCTCCCAGCCAGACGAGACCCTCGCCAGTGACACCCGGCTGACTCTGGACTCAGTGACACGGATCACCTTTGAAGAGAGACTTTTCCGTCAGCAATTGGCCCCGCTCCTGGGAGCAGTTCGGTGAGCATCACACCGGTGACACCTCACACAATATAATTATAGCTGCACCCGCAGGTAAAGGTTCATTAAGTATATACTTGCTTCACTAGCTGGAATTCTGTAATAAGTTACAATATACCTATATTTGCTTTACTCTTGTAATATATATATATTTGCTTTCCTCGCACAGTGACTTGTAGTATATATTTACATACATATATATTTGTTTTTACTAATAGTAATTTTGCATCAATTCGTAATAAAGAAATTCTCAGAAACCCAGACCTCCGTGTCCTCGTGTACTGCAGAATCCCAAGAACCCCACGATCACAATCTTTACCCACCTGCGGGTCAGGTCACCCTCACGGGTCATGACCATGACCACTACACCTGCGCAGCCCAACTTTTATAATGAGTCTTGGCTCATTACTGCTGAAGTCACTTTTCCTCTTTCAGTTTAAGCCAAAAACTGAGCCAAATTAAGCCAAATGAAGCCAAAAATCACCATCTCCCACAAACGTCTAGGAGCAGGAAGGTGTCATGCCTGCAAAGTAACAAGACATTGACTATGGCAGATGCTTCTGACCATTGTATTTTCAGTTAATGACATGATGTAAACCAAGCTTACATTTATTCTCCAGGAGGAATCAGGTAAGGAGATGTAGCACAGACCGCTCACGTGGCTAGCTGGTATTAGGCGTATTTGCAAGCTGATCACCCGAGGCAGACCCCAGAGACCGCTCCGTGCAGCGCAGCAGAGCTATCCCCACCATGGAGCAGGTGTCCTATGCCCATGGGGACCGGTCCAGGGCACAGTTAGCATGGTACTGAAGCAGAAAATTATTGCCTTGGCATATTCAAGCCTCTCAGAGGTTCTCTTGTGTTTTAGTGTGGGTTCTCCAAAGCCTTTCGATCTCAAAATACACTCTCCTACACCAGACAAGGGCCTAGTTCCTGCTGCTCCTGCCATCATCAGCAACTTTTACAGCTTTGCTGCTTCCCAGCATCTTTTTCTTTCGCTTTCTCGCCTTTTTCCTTCTCACTTTTTCCACTCCGAAACACAGACAACTGTTCTAACCTTGTATTTGTCAGGCTGCTAATGAGCAGAGCTGGCTGAACCTGCCATGCAGTAACGGATCTGATCTAAACCACGCATCACTAGAGCCAACACGGCCGGGATATGACACGTACCAGAGGCAGATGTTGGGCATGGGGTGGGTTACCAGGGCAGGCTTGTGCTCATGGTCCAGCCAAAACAAGATCTCTGGCTTAAACTGGGCTGATGAAGGCACCCATTTGCAGAGATGAGGAGCGAGTCTGTTGGCAAATGAAAGGGGAAAAGGCCTTCCACGGGGGATGGAATAAGCGGCACAGGTCATATCACGGGCTGTCCAGCAGAGCCAGGAAGGGCTCTAAAAACAAGCAGAATTTCCTGAAGGTCTCACCATGGGTTGCTGCAGATGGGTTCAAAGATCAACTGGACAGATTTACAGGGAAAATACTCTATTAAATACAAAGATTCCAGCTCTTCCTCAGGAAGTCCCTGAGCCACAAACCTGTGCAGTTGGCTTGAGTTTTCAGAGAAAGAGCACTGTACCTTTGCCCTGTTCACATGCTTTTCCCTAAGCGGACACTCCTGGAGTCAGGACACCAGCCAAGATAGATACTCGGTCTCAGCTGGGACAGCCCATTAAATCAGTGCAAGGTTTTACGTGCACGGAGCCAGGCTGACACCATGTGATGGATATGCAGCGCCACATTAGCGTGGCTGTGGTAGGAAGCATCTCTTACTCTATGCGGTGCTTTCATGGGCAAGACCAGGAACTTACCAAGCCAATTATCCTGCAACCAATACAGGGCTCCTGCAAGTAAATCATCGTAACAGATCATTACAAACCTCCTCTCTGCAGCAGATGTTCCCTCGTACTCTCAGAAAGAGAGCGGTTGGCTCACGTGGAGGTTCAAGAGTTATCATAACTGTGGAGCTATTTGCCCCCAGAAGAACCGAGCATTCAAATTGCCAGGCAGGAGGGAATTTTGGCATGGTACAGCTCTCTAACCTTTGCAATTAGCTGAAAAAAGTAAGCAGGCTGATGTAGCTCCCCTCTCCTAAATTAACATCCTTGGCCTTAAACCTGGGAGTTATGTCCCTGTTTGGGGTGAGATGGTATCTTCTGCAATCTCCTGGTTTGATGTATTTAAAACATTCTTCCATAGTGAGACAAGGTGATTGCTGCTAAGCTGGAAAACCCAGGTGCTGAATTGTATTTTAAATTACCTCTGGGATCAGGCAGCCTGGGAATGCAGATATCTAAGCTGCAGGAGCTTTTGTAATGCTTTTCATCTCAATATCAGAGACTGACAGTATTTATTTAGATCACTTTTAGGAGTCGGGCGATGCAGGGAACCCCTGACACCCTCTCAGGAGGGCTACCACTCTGCCCAGAGGACCAGCAACCTTTACACAGACAGCTCCACTTGAGCTCTGCCAACACAGATTTAGTCTCACAGCGATAGCTGAATGCATCTAGTTGGTTGGGGAGAAAACATTATTAGTTTCCTCACGGGTAGGGAAGGTTATGTTCCTACACTATGTAAAAAAAACCCTATGTCATAAGAAATTTCAGCAAACCTGGTTGTTTCAAACTCTGCCCCAAATTCCTACCAGAGAAGGCAGCCCTAACAAGACCATACATAATGACACAGAGAGCAAGGGAGATGGGCTTGTTTAGTTTTGGGGGAGAAAAGCTGGGGAGATCCAACTGCAGCCCACAACTCCCTGATGGAGAGTCACAGAGATGATGGAGCCTCTCTTCTGGCACCGGCAGATGGAAAAAATAAGGGGAAACACCTCAAGTTGCACCTTGGGAGGTTCAGACTGGACGAGAGGATGAAATTTTTCCCCCGGAGGGTGATGCAGCCTTAGGACAGGTTGCAGAGAGCTGGGGGTCCCCATCCTTGGCTGGGCAAAGCCACAGCTGCCCCACTCTGATGTTGGTAAAAAAATCATCGAATCGTTTAGGTTGGAAAAGACCTTTAAGATCATCCAGTCCAATCATTAACCTAACACTACCAAGTCCACCACTAAACCAGTTAAGGGGAGAGTAATAATTTCATCTTTCCTGGCTTGGTGGCTGGATGATTTTTTAATGAAAGTAAAAACTAGGAATCATTAAGTTTGGAAGGGATCTCTAAGATCATCAGTCCAACTGTTAACCCAACACCACCATGCCCACTAAACCATGACCCAAAGTGCCACATCTACCCATTTTTTGAACACCTCCAGGGAATGTGACTCCACCAGCTCTCTGGGCAGCCTGTTCCAGTGCTTGACCACTCTTTCTGTGAAGAAATTTTTCCTAATATCCAATCTAAATCTCCCCTGATGCAACTTGAGGCCATTTCCTCTCGTCCTATTGCTAACTACTTGGGAGAAGAGACCAACACCCTCTACTCAGAGCAGGAGTTCTACACCAGAGAAACCTTCCAGGTAACATTTTTTTGGTTTTACAACCTCCCTCCTGTTACTTTCAGCTGCTCATGTAATTGAAGATGTGGTTTTTACAGGTTTGCCCTCGTTAATTCATTGCACAGGCAGTTGTTGCTGCCTTTCATCTCAGCAGAGGCTCCTCAAAGCCCGGTCCTGCCACAGCTCCCCTCTTCTATCATCTTATACAGGGTTGCCACCTGTTGTGGATTCACTCAGCTGCAGGTGTCTGCATTGACTCTTCCCAAATCTAGCACCAGCATAGGTGTTTTAGCACTGAAGACAACTAAACACAACCCTTTCTTTTTCAAAACCAGCCAGCCAAGTGATTCTCCATGCTTGTGCAGTAGCCTGATGGCCTGACAGCCAGACTTGATGTGGTTTGACCTTGTGGAAGAGCTGTAGACAGTGCACGTCAAACTAAAATCCCGCTGATGACAGGCTTGCCTTCGCTCGGTTACGTTTCGAGGATCCCTTGCGCGCAGCCCACCGATGCTACGCTGAAACCCACGTGTTGAAACCCAGCTAACCGCACAGCGCCCACAGAGCAACACCCAGCCCTTGCAAAAAACATCAGCCAGCTGCCACACGAGCTGGAGTTCATCTGCTGCCCTCCAGGACCCCAAAAAATTGACGCTGAGGACGTCCTGGATCTAAAGCCCACATGCCATCAAGGCAAATGCACACGTTGCAGCGATGTCCAGGGTCTCCCAACACACAGGCAGCCTTGTGAGAGCAACAGCAACGGTTTATGTGTTAAAAACAACCTCCTGAAGGCAAAGCTCCCCCATTTGGGAAGAGGAAAAAAAACCAAAAAAACAACTTGTTTGTGGCTGGAGAAAGTGAGTGTACAGTTCCCTTGCCTCAAATCCTGCAGCTGCATTCCTCCAGACTGCTGGTTATTTACTCCTTTTGCCTTGAAGCAAGCCCAAAAACCTCCCAAACAGGGATATAGTCTTCCTTAGGTGTGGTTTGTTGCATTACTTTTGCTCTCACTATAGATGCTCTCCTTTCAGCATTGACTTTCTTTCCCCCGGTCTCTTGTTCTGCTTGATAGGACAACAGAGCTCTAACCACACGCTCTCTGTGGACCCTTTGGCTGGGGAAATTACCAACACACATTTATAGTTTCAAATAAAAACAGAACCAAAGCCAAGTACTACAATCCCCACGCGCACGTACACTGAGTCCAAACGCCCCATCAGAACTAGTGGCTAGTTCTCTCACCATCAAAAAAAAAAAAAACCCCAAAAAGCCAAACTGTGCGAAAATAGCATTTACAAAAATAAACACTTCACTTTCTTGTCTCAAAGCGATTCTAACCGGGAATAATCACTTGGTCACTGGCAGGTGCCAGAGTGACCAACGTATGTATTTCATGTAATAAAAGCAGCCCATTCCACCAAAGCTGTAATCCCACACGCATTTTGGTGGGTGGCTACAGTGACCTACGTAGGCTCTTGCCCCGATGCTCTTTCTGTTCCCCTCCTGGCACAGCTGGGGCTGTGTAATGAAGAAAATCAGTAAACTGCAGCAGAAAATAAAGTAAAAGTAGCTATTTTTAATCCAGATAGGTTCAGCAATTTGGATTGCTGCACAGCTCCACAAAGAGTTGCACCAACACAGCTCGAAGTCGGGCAGGATGCAGATGTTACAGGGTATCGGGGGTGAGTATTGGGGAATGGGGAACACTTAAGCCAGCTCTGCTACCGCCAAAACCACCAGGTTTAAGAGGAACACTAAAAATAGACCAAAGTATGTAAAACCAGTTTCAGAGCCGGGTAAAACAGCCTCTGGTCCTAGGCGAGTACTACACTTCGTATCAGAGCAGATAGGGAATTCTCTGACAAAACAATTTTTTGATTGGAAAAACAGCAATTTCTGTGAAATCAGACATTTTCTTGACGACACACTATACCTAACAATTTTGTTCAAGCACAGAACCGTAATTTCCAGACTCAACCATAGGACAGCTAGTGCCAGTAGAGCCCCGTGTTTGTCTCCCTGTTCATTACCAGTCTCTTATAAGCACTGTAACGAGATCTATCGAGCAGCACTAAGAAACATCCACTTTGACCAAATGCTTGGGGTAAAACCATGAGGTTAATGTTCTGACTGGAATCCCCCTCAGCGTCTCCTGCATCCATGATGAGCACCACACCACCGGGCTGCTGATTATTCTGGGCCAGGCAGGCTTTCTTGCATGTTTTTAAAAAAAAAAACATAACTTTTTTCCCCCTGGAGTAAGGAACATATTTTAC
This sequence comes from Pelecanus crispus, assembly GCF_030463565.1. Classification (NCBI taxonomy): domain Eukaryota; kingdom Metazoa; phylum Chordata; class Aves; order Pelecaniformes; family Pelecanidae; genus Pelecanus; species Pelecanus crispus. The sequence continues at coordinate 2,105,969 of NC_134643.1, forward strand.
AACTATTTTTATGCCATCCACCCTCCTGCTCGCTTCGCCTATCCCAGATTATCCCCCCCCTTAAGGAGGGCAGACCTACAGCTCGGCAAGCCCCGCTCCTATCTCAGCCCCTGCCAAAGGGACAATTTGTTTGGGGACAATCTGGGAGCAGAACTGTGCGGGACCAGAGCACAAATATATTGGCCCCCCACCACCACTTCTAGGGCAAATTTCCAGCCCTGCAGAGCAGCGCAGCTGCTCCAAGGAGGGAGCAAAGAGGCCTTCCAGCCTTCAGCTCCCCATGCCAATCCCAGGAAGGGAGCAGCACGCAGCCGATCTGTTTGTATTTCAGTACCCCGCTCCTGACGGGCACCCGCACTGACCAGCACGGCTCCCCAAGGACAGAGGGAAGGTGCGTGCAGCCACGACACCAAAAAGGACGGCAGCTCTCCCAGCTGCACGGGCCTTGGAGCCAGCTACCTGCACAAGCGGGAGCTTGGAAAAGCCAACGTGTCCCCAGTGAGCCAGCCAAAATTAAATACAAGAGCTTGCTTTCTAGGTGTCGAAGGCCTCCAAGGGCTCGGGGCAGGTGCCCCCAGCGCTGGCCCGGGGGCTGCTCCCCCTCAGCCGGCGAGCAGCGGGCACCCCCCCTCCCAGCTCGTCCCCGCGGGGCCGGGCAGCCCCGGCTCTGGAGAAACAGAGGGGCAAAGCCGGCTTGGCCTCTCCTCCCCAGACGAAGGGCGGGATGGAGCCGCCCGCCCTCCCCGTGGCTCGGTCCCCGCCCGTCCCCCGGGCCCCGCTCACCCGTGCCCGGCCCGCCGGTCTCCTCGTCCCGCCGCTCGCCCATGGCCGAGGCCCCCTCCTCGCCGTTCCCCGCCGCGCCGGCCCCCTCACGCCGCCCGCATGCCGCCCCGCCCGGCCCTCGGCGCGGCTCCGCTCCCGGCGGGGCCCCGGGAGGGCGCGGCGCTACCGGGCCGGGCGGGCCGGCGGGCTCAGGCGGCGCGGGGCGGCATGCGGGGCGGGCGCGCTGCGGGCCGCCGCCATTCGCCGGCCCCAGGAAGTGAAAAGGGCGCTGCGGAGGGGACGGGGCTGGGCGGGAAGGCAGAGCCGGGGCCGGGGCCCGGCGGCGGTAGCGGGGAAAAAAACAGAAAGTGAAAACTGAACCGGAAAGAGAGGGCGGCCGCGGCTTTCCTCTTCCCGCGAGTCACCGGCCCTCGGCGGCCCTGCCCGCCGTCCTCTCAGCGCCCTCTCCCTCATCCTTCACCTCCTGTCCCGGCCCCCTTCCCTCGCCTCGCTCTTTCCCTCTTGGGCTGGGCCTTCCCTCAGCCCCTTCCCTGCTCCCCTCGGCGCCTGGCTTCAGCTCTCCCCTCCGCCCCTTCCCTCGTCCCCTCAGTCTTCAGCCCTGGGCCCCGTCCCTCACCTCAGTCCTTCCCCTGGCCCCTCAGTGCCTTCCCCCCATGCCTTGTTTTGGACCTTCCCTCATCCCCTTCCCTCATCCCCTTCCCTCATCCCCTCACATCATGCCCTGGACCCCATCCCTCACCTCAGTCCTTCTCCCGGCGCCTTGTTTTGGTCCTTCCCTCAGTCCCTCAACCCCTTCCCTCATCCCCTCACATCATGCCCTGGGCCCCTTCCCTCACCTTGGTCCTTCCCTCTGTCCCTCAACCCCTTCCCTCATCCCCTCACATCATGCCCTGGGCCCCATCCCTCACCTCGGTCCTTCCCCTGGCCCCTCAGTGCCTTCCCCCCATGCCTTGTTTTGGACCTTCCCTCAGTCCCTCAACCCCTTTCCTCATCTCCTTCCTTCATCCCCTCACATCGTGCCCTTGGGCCCCTTCCATCACCTCAGTCCTTCCCCCTCAGTGCCTTCCCTCAGCCCTTTGGTTTGGACCTTCCCTCAGTCCTTCAACCCCTTTCCTCATCCCCTCAACCCCTCACATCATGCCCTGGGCCCCTTCTCTTCCGTTCTTCCCCCGGCCCCTCAGTGCCTTCCCCCCACACCTTGTTTTGGACCTTCCCTCACTCCTTCAACCCCTTTCCTCATCCCCTTCCCTCATCCCCTCACATCATGCCCTGGGCCCCTTCCCTCACCTCGGTCCTTCCCTCAGCCCCTTCCTTTGGCTTTTCCCTCAGCCCCTTCCTTCCCTCAGGGCCTTCCCCCATCTTCCTTTAGCCCCTCTGGCCCCTTCCCTCATCTCCTCATCCCCTTTCTGTGGCCTCAGCACCTCCCTTCACCCCTCGGCCCCATCCCTGTCCCCCTCCCAGGTACCCCCGGGACCCCTCGTAGGGTGGCTCCAGGCCCCACTTCATGGCAGCAGTGCTGGGGAAGCAGCCCCTGTGCAGTGGGGTTAATGGGTCACCCCTTTTAAATAGGATTTTCCCTGGGATGTTAAAAAATGCCCGGTCCCACCCAGATACTCTGGGGTTCGTTCCTCTGTTGAAAACACGGAAGCGCGTGGCCTGGGGGTGGATTTGCTTCAGGATTGAGGGCGATAAATGAACGTTTAAGCAGAAAAAGTAGATAAATAATCCAGTTTCCTTCCACCACCTGTCTAGATCACCTGGGACCTGTCTAGATCACCCCGGCAGGGAGATGGTTTGTCACTCGAGTAGCTGCAGGTAAACCACTCGACCAGGTTGCTCAAAGCCCCGTCCAACCTGACCTTGAATACTTCCAGTGATGGGGCATCCACAGCTTCAGTGTCTCACCACCCTCACCGCAAAACACGTCTTCCTTATGTCCAGTCTAAACCCACCCTCTTCCAGTTTAAAAACCGTCACCCTTTGTCCTGTCCCTACAGGCCTGGTAAAAAGTCTTATTTCCGTCTCTTATAAGCTCCCTTTATATACTGAATATAGAATCATAGAATCATTTAGGTTGGAAAAGACTTTTAAGATACTGATTAGATTGTAGCTTTCTAGCTGCACAATGACTTCCAGCTCCTCCTTCTCACCCATGCTGTGTGCATTGGTATAGAGGCACTTCAGGTGGGCATTTCAGGACCGTGACACCTTTTTAGAGGAACGTGCCCGAATTCCTCTGAGGCATTTCACAGCTGGTTGGTTCCTGATGCATCAACAGCCCCTGGCTCTTCTCTGTTGCTTGAAACTCCATCCCCCTTTCCCACTAAGTCTATTTTAAAGCTCTCCATAAAGTCTGGCCAGTTTGTTGGTGAAAAATCTCTTGCCCATTTGTGTCCTCCTTCCTAAACCAATTCCCCTGACTGGGAGGACAGAGGAGAACACCGCCTATGCTCCAGATCCTTTTAATGTTGCTCCAAGGGACGTACAGTCTCTTTTGATGGTGCTGAGTTCCCTTGTCGCAGTATCGTTGGACGCTAAGTGGAACAGTAAGAACGGATGATAATTTTTAGGGTTCACCAGGCTCGGCAGCATCTCGAGGACATCGCGAATGCAGCAAATAGTCAATGTTGCAATAGACGTTGGAGCAGGGAACGGGGTGATCTGGGCTTGCCCAACCTCTTATGCAAGCGGTTGTGTGAATGCAGTGTGCCAAATTATGGGTCTAACATTTGTGTTGCATGAATGCCCTTTTGGCCATGCCGGGCAACGAGTCTGGTGGGTGCATGGAGGGGAGCCCACCTGGGATTTCAAGTACTTTCAGCAATGAGCTGTGGCTGACGGTTTGACCGGAGATCCGTGCTGCTGTGTCCGCACAGCAATGTGCATCGTGGACGCTCTGTGCTGTCACCCAGCCGAGCGAATAAGTTTATGGAGAGGCTGATTCCCGATCCTTGCTGGTGTTTGCACAGCCCATTTGGGTGTCTCTGTACTCGGCTCCCCAGTGCCCAGGCTCTGGTTTAGCTCTGCTGACCCAGTCCGGTGTATTTTCGCATGCTGGGGTAGTCATAGCCTTTGCAGGAATGATTGAGAAATGAAGGAAAACAGGAGAAAGAATAAAGTGACAATGATGTGACAGCTCACTAATAAGTCACTTATTACTCAAAGCAATGCTTCAGGTCAGTAATGCTTCCAGTCATGCCATTACAGATATTTCACCCATACTAAGCATTTGCTACTGCAGTAGCAGAGAGTACAAAGTGCTACTACCCAGTGAAAAAACAAAGGCATGGGGAAGACTAGGTGATTCTTCTGGTGTCCTACAGTCAGTAAGGGCAGCGTCCATGGAAGTCTTGTGCTTTGACCGTGTAGCAGCATTATCTCCGATTTGCCAGATCAACTGATTTTTCTAGCTCCTGCTGATATATCAGACTGGAATTCTTGCTGGTGTCCTAGAGGCAGCTAGCCTAGGAGTAAGAAAAAGGGCTTTCTGTGTTCCCATGCCGTAGTACTCAGGTGAGGTGAGACAGAAATATCTTTGGGGGGTCAGTGTCCCCGCTTGCCCCGTGAGGGTGTAAGATGAACAGCCCCGTGTAACCGTGTGCCTTGTCCTAGGAGACAGGAGAAGGGCTCTGAGCTTCTGCAGCAGCTACAAGGAAGAGCAGATCCGCAGTCAGAGCACCTGGATTTCCACCTTGAATGTGGCCGTTCAGCCACCGCCGCAATGAAACACGAGTATTTTAGTATTAGGAATTATTTCTGATGAGGAATTGTGGGATTTCTGGTGAGAGCTCCTTTCTCAATGATCTATTCTCATTTAATCTATTAGAAAAACAAGGAATTTGAGGGAATTTTATCATCGTTTTTCTGGGGAGAGTAACTGGAGCCTCTGGAGGTCAGACCGTTTCTAACTGGAGTTTCTGTGCTGCTGTTTGGTGCCTCAGTGCCTTTTTGGGCGATGGCACGTGTGGTCTGTGCAAGAGGAGAGCCCATGCTCTAACTGTGGTGGGGACCTAGTTCCTGGCAATACACTATTTTGGCTTCTTTGAAAGAATGACTCATAAAGTTCTGGCATACTTGCAAGTCTGAAATAAAGAAGTAGTCATCTGAACTTCTATTTCCTCTTCTATTCAGGGAAAAATGAATGATGCCTGCAGATGCCATCAGTCACTCCGTGAAAGAAAATAGTTGCAATGAAATGAGTCAACTGGGAGGTGAAAGCAGCAGTTCCTGAAAATGACAGTGTCCTGCTGAAAGACAATACACGATAAAGCAAATAATTAGATTTGAAATCGTTATTGACTGTGTGGGGCAGCATCAGGAGTCCCAGCTGCTGTGTAAAGTGTACAAACACAGCCTGCAAACACTGGATGGCATAGGACCTGCGAGCTCCCCTGCCTTTTCCTGCCATGTGTGAATCATGGGACAGCAGATGACACAGAAATATGTGGAAACCCTGAGCTTCTCTTTGATTTTCTCCTATTTCTTTATAATATGTGGTATGAGAGATTGGTTTGTTTTTTGCTTGGTTTCCTAAGGAAACAAGGCTTGTGATCGTACTATTTCTGTCTGTCTGTCTCTCCCATTAACTTTTGAAGCCATTAACCAGTTTCAGCCAAATTTGACAGCAAGGCAGTGGTTTCACAGACTGGTTTCTTCAATTTTCTAGAAAATCAGTGGTCTGCTGGAGGACCCTCTTCCTCTCCTGCTCGTGAGAACATCCAAAGGCTGAACTGTCCCCCACAGCAAGTTGCTGTGGAAGGAGTCCAGATGGGAGGAGGTCACCAGTGGTTCAAGGTAATTCTGAATAAATGTTTGCATTTGCGTAGACCTCAAAGCCAAATCATGAACCCCATGGCTGGCTGATGCCCAGCGTGACTGTTGTTTCATTGGCATGGCTGTCGGGACAGATTAAAGAAGGTCTAAAAGGTAAAATGCAAGCATGTGGAAATATCAGGGGTGCCTTTTGGGAGGGTGCTGAAAACCCCGGTGTTCTGCTGCTGCTGAGATTTTGGACAGACGCGTCCAGACGGGAGAGGGGCAACTGCAGAAACCAAGAGGAACCCCAGGCAAATGGCTACAGCAGGGAGAAGAGGCAAGATGGGCTTCTCTCACCGCGGGATCCTAGCATGGTTTTATTTCAAGATGAAGTTTCCCTTCCCGAGCAGTGCTTTCAGGAATGAAGCAGAGCAGGACTGTTCCTGACTGAACTTTTTGTACAAGTCTGCGCCAAGAACCAGAAGCCTCCCTAGATGCAGCATCACCAGATCAATCTGGAGGGTCAGATAGGCCCCAGCATCTGTTGTTTGAGGAACTGCTGATGTGTTGTGGTAAAATAACAAGTTCAGAGCCATTTGGCTTGAGAAGTGTTGGCTCAGGACCTTAACTGAAAGAGAAAGTGGGGAAAGAGAACTCATGGGCTTGTTTGACCTCTTTGGTAGCCTGTTATGTTTGGTCATCCCTGCTGGTATTCCCAGAAAAACTGCAGAGCTCTTTTTAAAGGTGTCGTGTTCAGACCATGAAAAGTTTATGCAAAGACTCCTGGGCACTTGAGAAAGGGGTGGGAGCAGGCAGCTAGCTCAGAAATGGCTCCTGCACACCACCACAGAGTTCGAGCCCTTCTGGTTTAATCCAGGTGGACAGAAACAAGTTTGGTCCCACTCATTTCTGCTCTACTGGCTTTTCTGTAAGGGAGTGCCAAGCCAAACAGCAAGGAAGAACAAGAAATGCAAAGTCAGGAAGTTCTTGACCCAGCGGTCTACTTTATTCTACAACACTGTCAAGGTGTATGTCATCCCCCAGAAAGCTGTCTTGCCCCATCCTTCACTCGACTCAAGCAAAACTCCCATAATCACTTTGGGATCTGGCAGCAAGAGAACCAGATTGTGCCCAAGACTTTTAATTTTGTCGTGTCTTTCAATAATAGGGGAAAGTCTTTAAAAATACCACAGCAAATACCAACTCCAGCTCTATACAGATGCAGGAATCCTTCAGCACCATGGTACGTGTATGTGGTTTCTCTGAGAACGTAACATTTACCACATGCTTTCTAAGCCTGCGGCTGACAGACAGATCGAGATGAAATGCAGAGGATTATTCCCTTCAAAGACATAGCTGATTGAGTCTTCTCCCTCAAAATCTTCCCTCTTACCTTCCCAGCATATGCTTATCTAGATAGGCCAGCACATTTTCCGAGCCTACCGATCTGTCAAGAGTCTTCCATCTCCTCGCGGAAATCCCAAGTAACTCTCCATGACGTGCCCATTAGTGGCATGCTGCTTCTCGTGTTTGTTGGCAAATGCGTTGTATTTTCATTGCCGTTGAACTCTGGTATTTGCTCACGGTGTATTCATGCAGTATACACCTCCTGCAGTAAAGCACAGTTAAGATTTTTCATTTCTGGTTTGATTTATTCTTGTGTTTGGTTTTTTTGGCTATTTTGGCAACTTGCAGCTTCCTAAGAAACGAACTTTTTGTTTGAGCTGTGATGACAAAACATTAAAATAGTTCTAGCGGCACTGGGGAATCAGAATCAAAGCTGTTAAAACAGCCAACCAATCCCCTACAAAAGCGTCTAAGAAAACCCAGCTTTGTTTTATGGTGTTTTCACAACGGTGTAAAACCACACACCGCATGAGCAGCTACAAGGTCCACTCAGGAAATCAGTCAAAGATGACAAGAATGTGACAAAGTGCAGATGAGTATTTTCAGTGGTGAGCAAGTGATTTTTTTTTTCCAAGTCCCTTTACCATTTTTCCCCCATTTTTTTTAATCAGTCAGGTAGCTATTAAAAATAAATAGCTGTGCTGCTTACTGTATATTTTTGCAATGTAAACCTGGCAATCTCTGAAGATAGTGTTTTATGTAGCACTTTCTAAACATTAATTATGACTCCTTACCGGGCACAAGACCAGAGCCAGGAGGTGCAAGCTCTTTCTGTAACCGAAATGTTACTGCTTGGTCATGGCAAAACACGAGACTGCAAGTTTGAGACTGTCCAGATCTAAACAGAGTATTTTTCTTCTCATGCAGTCCTGTAGTAATGAAACAGAGGGAGCATTTGCAATTGAGCCGATATCGGCTTGTGTGAGGCTGGAGTTGGTCGCACCACTCTTGTTTCAGACTATCTGCAGATGCGGGCAAGTGATCCTGTTCAGCTAAGCAATATTTACAGTGGATTATTTGCTTATAGATGGAAATTTAGATTGTATCCATGATCCGCCTCCACAACTGCTTCTTCCCCACTTTGTACTATTTCCAACCTCTAATCTATCTCCTTCCGTGCAATCCTGCATTCTCCCTACAGAAGAGCCAGGTGAGGCTGAAGAGGTGCTGGCTGGTCTCGGAGAATGAAGTTTCTCCTGCCGTGCGCCACATCAGCCCATTTGGTGATGCTTAAAGTCCTCCATCAGGCAGATGTTATAAATCAGTAATATCCGTATTTTCCAGAGGAGAAAACTGAGGCACCAAATGTTTTGCTGGAGGCCAAATAAGGAATTTGGGAAGGTTAAAATGCCATCATTCTTATGTTGTTATGTTGTTATGTTATGTTGTTAGCCCCAGGGCTATGTTTTGAAATAGAAACACTTATTCCTGATCTTATCAAACTGAGGCAGACACTGCATTTATCTCTTCATATTATTGCCGGTATCATAATTTCATTATCTACAGCTGATTAACCCCCAGCACTGTCTGAACTGCAGCTGACAATATATGCAAGTCCACAGAGTATTTCCATCTCTACCTGACACTACCTGCTATTCTCCTGCACTAAGACAATGAGTTTATCCACTTCTTAAATAAATTCATCCCTGGACCCACCTTTGGGCAAGAGGTGAGAGAATTTACATGGTTTTCCGAGATCGCTTCCAGCCCTGTTGTCTGTGTTGCTGCTATAGTGCTGGCATGCCAGCTCTTTGCATCTCTAAGTAGGGAATGGAAGCCCTGAAAAATTTAAAAACAATTACACAGCAACCTCATCCTGCCTGTGGCTGGAAAGCTGCCTGGCCGAAATGGACCTGGGGGTGTTGGTTGACAGCCGGCTGAACATGAGCCAGCAGTGTGCCCAGGTGGCCAAGAAGGCCAACAGCATCCTGGCTTGTATCAGGAATAGTGTGGCCAGCAGGAGCAGGGAGGTGATTGTGCCCCTGTACTCGGCGCTGGTGAGGCTGCACCTGGAATGCTGTGTCCAGTTTTGGGCCCCTCACTACAAGAAGGACATTGAGGTGCTGGAGCGTGTCCAGAGAAGGGCAACGAAGCTGGGGAAGGGTCTGGAGCACAGGGCTGACTGAGGGAGCTGGGGGTGTTCAGCCTGGAGAAGAGGAGGCTGAGGGGAGACCTGATCGCTCTCTACAACTGCCTGACAGGAGGGGGTAGTGAGGTGGGTGTTGGTCTCTTCTCCCAAGTAACTAGTGATAGGACAAGAGGAAATGGGCTTAAGCTGCGCCAGGGGAGGTTTAGGTTGGATATGGGGAGAAATTTCTTCAGGGAAAGGGTGGTCAAGGATTGGAACAGGCTGCCCAGAGAGGTGGTGGAGTCACCATCCCTGGAAGTGTTCAAAAAAAGGGCAGATGTGGCACTTTGGGACATGGTTTAGTCTAGTCTACCCTTGATTGGTTTAGTGTGGACTTGGTAATGTTAGGTTAATGGTGGGACAGGATGATCTTAAAGGTCTTTTCCAACCTAAACAATTCTATGATTCTATGATTCTGTTTTGAGAGGTCCTATCCTGGGCTAATCCTCGTACTGTTGCAGCTGACAGGGTGTAGCAATTTTAGTTTTTACAAAGTTAGTGCAGACATGCTTGATTTTCTTACTACATGAAAATGGCAGCTGGTCCACCACCGTGCTGACCAGAAGGTTCCCACTGGAGTTATTTAATTTCATCCTCCTGCAATGGAAAATTGGTTTTCTTCAAAATTAATATTTTCAGGAGAAAAATGTCCATTGCTGGAAAACATTGATTTTTTCCCTCAAAGTGGGGAACAAGCAGAGGGCAGATTTCTATTTTAGAAGTGCAATTGCTGCAGAATAGTAAGAAGCAATAGAATTTTACTTTTTTTTCTAAACATGTAATTTAAAATTTTTATTAAAATCTGGTTTCATCCTTTATCCTGCTGTGGATGGAAGGGGAAAGCAGGTGTTCTTTAGCTGGCTGTGTACCCTAGAGCATAGCTCCCAACCACCTGAGAAATGCACATACAAATGCAAAGCAGGTGGGCAAAATGAAAAACATGAACAGAATTGCAAATGTACGTCAGGACCGTGAAGCGAAGGAATCCTGCAGAATCTCTCCTCGGAGGAGCAGCTCTCCTTGCAGATCTACTCCTGCAGAGATTGTTTGAGGTGAAGGGGGTTTTTCTGATCTCTGTTTTTAATCCATTTCTTAGGTCTCCTCGCTTACTTACTCCAGCAATTTGGGAAGGATGTCAGGGGAAGACTGCAAGACTGGGAGTTTAACAGAAGTAGGACAGACGAGAAAGCTGATACACGCCTCCTCTTTCAAGACCTGGACTTAAACGAGAAGAGGTTAATAAAGCTATTGCAGGGTATTTGCCCAGGCTGCCGGCAGCTGTTGACAAAGCTTGGCTCTGCTAGTCAAGGCATCAGTGTCCTGAGCATGTGGCACCTTTTTGAGAGCTCAGGAAGCGCAGAGTCGAGTTGCGTTTCTCAAACCAGCACCCAGATTTAACTTCTTGCCCACACAGATGCCAACCCACAGGTCTGGTTTCTCTTTGGGTAAACTGCTTTGCCAAGGCAAAATAAACATACAGGCACCAAGGCCTCTTACAAAGTCCTCAGAAAAACCAGCTACCTAAATAATCTGTTGGGAATTAGGACAGCAAATGCTTTGTATTTCTGGATGTGGCTACACGAGTGTGGGGCAGGAGGGGGAACCTGGCGCGCAGGGGAAGAAAATCCAGGGATGAACAGCAGCTAACTGCACAGCCTGGGTTCTTTCTCCTACATTTTTAATGCAAAGAACAGTAATTTAAAGATGGAGGAGGAGGGGAAGGTGGAAGATGAAGTCTGTGTATTACCTGGCTCTTTGATTTCTGTCCTAGGTGATAAGATGGGAGAAACAGAGGAGAAAGTGGAAGATTTTAGGGCAGTCACTGACATTTATGTTCATATTCTGAGTGTGATGCACTCATGTGTGGCTCCTGTCTCCTGCAGTTGGGTTGCTGTGGCTTCTCTCCCATTCTGTGACCCTGGTCACGGAGCAGCAATTTGAGCAGCGATTTGTTCCTGAGATGCAGTTGCTGCGCAGGGCTCCTCAGCCGAGGAAAGGGATGTGCTTGGAGCCGTGTCCCTGAGGCAGGCAAGGCGATGGGATGGGGACCGGATACCCGAGACACCAGCAGTGCTGTTGATGGTTTCGTCAGCATGATCAAGCCTGGTACGTGGCTGTTTCCTGTAGGCTCTGCTGCTGCCTCCGTGTGGGCACAGTTATTTTGGAAGGTTTAAAATCCAGATTTTAAGGAATGCATCTTATCCTAGCTCCTATCCTGAGAGAGGAGAGATCTGGGGTAGACAGTAGAGAAGTGGTAGAGAAGGGTTGCATGCTCCTGGGTGAATCAAGTGGGAATCAAGCGATCCAGGCTGTAATTTCAGCCTTGCCCTGATTTATTTTTGTAATCTTTGGCAAATCACTTCACCTTTCTGTGCTTCTGTTTCCGCTGTCGTACCTACTTGTAAATTTTGCAGAGCAGCCATCGACAGGACAACCCGACAAAACTGGAGAGCTCAAACCGGAATACAAATAACTAAGAAATGCCAGTCCTTACGGAGAGGTCAGGAGGCCCAGTTCCGCGTTGCCCGTGTGACGTGCTGTTTCCAGGAGGTAATATCATCAATGACACAATTACCAAGGAACTCGCCCTGGTCCTGGGGACTCTGAAAGAGCAGCTCACTCAGCCCTGGGTCCTGAGTGGACTCTGCTGCCATCTGGGACCCAGGGAAAATGGTTCCACTACGTTTTTGGTGCATGTTGCCCCAGCGCTCTCTCCAGCCCACTCCAGCGCGCCCCAAACCTCCCTTTGCCACAGCAACTCCCCCCAAAACGTTCTCACCCAGCTCCTGCACCCCATCCCACGGCCACACCGGTGGCCGTCCCAGCCTGTCCTTTCCCTCCACGCTGAGGCCCCTCCCCAGCTCCCCACAAGCACCGGCTCCCCCAGCCTTTCCTCCCCCCAAAACGCCCCGTGTCCCCAGTTTGCCCTCCCAGCATCTCCCCGCGTCCCACACCAGTTTCACAGGCACCTCCAGCCTGCACCCCAGGCTGTTCTCACCAGTGCCCCCAGTACCCCCTCCCACAAACACCAGCTCTCTCTCACCAGTGCCCCCAGTACCCCCTCCCACAAACACCAGCTCTCAGTCCCTCTTCATCTTCCTTCTCACGTGCATGTACCCCAGTACCCCCCTCCCACACCCCCATTCCCCCAAATACCCCCTGCCCACACACACCAGTGCCCCCAGTACCACCTCTGTGCAAAACAGTGCTCCCAATACCCCCCTCCACACACACCAGTGCCCCAAATACCCCCTGCCCACACACCCCAGTACCCCCTAACCAATGCCCCCTGTACCCCACCTCCGCCTGTGCTGCCGTTACCCCCCTTCTGCACGTACCAGTGCTCCCAATATCCCCCTCCCCACATACACCAGTGCCCCCAGTACCTCCCCCACATACACCAGTATCCACTGCCCCTCCCAGAAACACCAGTACTCCCAGTACCCCTCCCCACATACACCAATGCCCCCAGCACCCTCTGCCTACAAACACCAGCACCTCCACTACCCGCCCTCAGTAGCCCCCTCCCCACATACACCAGTACCCCCCTCTCCCCACACCAGTGCCCCCAGTACCCATTCCCCCCAGACACCAGTGCCCCCAGTGCCCCCTCCCCACACACCAGTAGCCTGCAGTATCCCCTGCCTCCCGCACCGGTGCCCCCAGTGCCCCCTCCCCACACACCAGTAGCTCCCAATACCCCCTCCCTCCCACACCAGTGCCACCAGTACCCCCTGCCCCCCGCACCAGTGCCCCCTCTCTCCAGCACCAGTGCCCCCAGTACCCCCCTCCCCACACACCAGTAGCTCCCAGTGCCCCCTCCCCACACCCCGGTATCCCCAGTACCCCCCTCCCCACACACCAGTAGCTCCCAATACCCCCTCCCTCCCACACCAGTGCCGCCAGTACCCCCCTGCCCCCCACACCAGTGCCCCCTCTCTCCAGCACCAGTGCCCCCAGTGCCCCCTCCCCACACCCCAGTGCCCCCAGTACCCCCCTGCCCCCCGCACCAGTGCCCCCAGTGCCCCCTCCCCACACACCAGTGCCCCCAATACCCCCTCCCCCTGCACCAGTGCCCCCAGTACCCCCCTCCCCACACACCGGTACCCCCAGTACCCCCCTCCCCACACACCAGTGCCCCCAGTACCCCCTGCACCCCGCACCAGTTCCCCCAGTGCCCCCTCCCCACCCCCGGTACCCCCAGTACCCCCTCCCCACACACCAGTGCCGCCAGTACCCCCCTGCCCCCCACACCAGTGCCCCCTCTCTCCAGCACCAGTGCCCCCAGTACCCCCTTCACCCACACCCCAGTGCCCCCCAGTGCCCCCTCCCCACACACCAGTGCCCCCAGTGCCCCCTCCCCACCCCCCGGTATCCCCAGTACCCCCCTCCCCACACACCAGTGCCGCCAGTACCCCCTGCCCCCCACACCAGTGCCCCCTCTCTCCAGCACCAGTGCCCCCAGTACCCCCCTTCACCCACACCCCAGTGCCCCCCAGTGCCCCCTCCCCACACACCAGTGCCCCCAGTACCCCCTGCCCCCCGCACCAGTGGCCCCAGTGCCCCCTCCCCACACACCAGTGCCCCCAGTACCCCCTGCACCCCGCACCAGTAGCTCCCAGTACCCCCTCCCTCCCACACTAGTGCCCCCAGTGCCCCCTCCCCACACCCCAGTGCCCCCAGTACCCCCCTGCCCCCCGCACCAGTGCCCCCGGTGCCCCCTCCCCACCCCCGGTACCCCCAGTGCCCCTCCTCACCCGCCCGGCCAGGGCACTACAAGTCCCGGCGGCCACCGCGGCCGGAGCCGGGGCCGGTGCCGGGCGCCCGGGGCGGAGCGGGGCGGAGCGGGCGGAGGAGGCCGGGACCGGGGCCGGGGCCGGTGCCGGGGCCCGCGGCCGCCCCAGCGCTACCGGAGCCGGCGGGCCCGGGCCATGGAGAGCCCCGTGGGCAGCGGCTCCCTGCGGGGCGAGATCAGTGCGTGGGGGGCGGCGGGGCGGTGGGGTTCATGTGCACGGGGGTGGCGTGGAGCTGCTGCGGGAAGAGACGGGGCTGGCGTTGGCCTCGGGTTTCGGGGTGGGCAGAGTGTTTTGGGGGTGGGCAGGATGGTTTTGGGGGTGGGCAGGATGGTTTGGGATGGGCAGGATGGTTTTGGGGATGGGCAGGATGGTTTGGGGATGGGCAGGATGGGGTGGACAGGATGGTTTGGGGGTGGGCAGGATGGTTTTGGGGGTGGGCAGGATGGTTTGGGGATGGGCAGGATAGTTTGGGGTGGGCAGGATGGTTTGGGGGTGGGCAGGATGGTTTGGGGTTGGGCAGGATGGTTTTGGGGTTGGGCAGGATGGTTTTGGGGGTGGGCAGGATGGTTTTGGGGGTGGGCAGGATGGTTTTGGGGATGGGCAGGATGGTTTGGGGGTGGGCAGGATAGTTTGGGGTGGGCAGGGTGGTTTTGGGGATGGGCAGGATGGTTTTGGGGGTGGGCAGGTTGTTTTGGGGTTGGGCAGGATGGTTTTGGGGTTGGGCAGGATGGTTTTGGGCGTGGGCAGGATGGTTTGAGGATGGACAGAATGGGGTGGGCAGGGTGGTTTTGGGGATGGGCAGGGTGGTTTTGGGGGTGGGCAGGGTGGTTTTGGGGGTGGGCAGGTTGTTTTGGGGTTGGGCAGGATGGTTTGGGGGGCGAGTGGCCTCTCCAAAGGAAAGGGATAAGAGGAAGGTGAGGATGCTCTTGGGAGTCCCCTTGTTTCTGGGCATGGGGAGTTATTATTGTTCCTCCATGAACTAACGTGCGTGTGTGATCCGAAGAGGCGGTGGTGGGGAGCTGGAGGAGAACGGATGGCTCCCTCCTTGGAGGGAGATAGCGGATGGGAGCCATGCAACACCCCGGAGGGCCCAAACCCTGCCTCCCGCCCGCAGCTGCCTGCTGTGTTACCTCCTCAGGGCTGGAGGTGACAAAGCTGCTTGCATAGCTGCTGAGAAATTGTGCCGCTGGGATGGGGCACAGCAGGCTGGAGCATCGGGCCAAGCCTGGCAGCCTGCCCTGCGGATGGACCGCAGCAAAAACCGTAGCGGGTGCAAGGCTGTGCTGCGTGGTTGGTTCCCCTGGTAGGAATGCTCTTTGGTTGCATCAGGAGCTGGCCGTGTTCCCCTGTGTTGTGCTTCAGCTGGCGAGGCAGAGGAGTAAGTCTTGAATGTGCAGGTTTAGGAGGTCTGGCCCCGGCTGCAGTCTCCCTCCTGATCCATAACCCCGGGTGCAACTGGCTGGATGTGGATGTGGGAGCCCCATCCGTGGGGACTGATGATGTTATCTCTCACGTGAGCCTGCCACATAAAGAATTGTGCAGTAAGAGAGAAGAAATTTGAGGAGCCTGCAGTTTGCAGGTTTGGGGTTTTTTTGGAATAGATGACAGGCCTTTAATGAAATGCTGCTGGGGCTTGTTCTTCTTCCCCGTCCTGTTGGTGACCAAGTGATGCTGCTTGGTGGTTGGCAATTCAAGGGCTCCATCCTCATTTGGACTTCTTGCTTCTCCTGACATACACCGTGAGAAGCTCCAGTGAAGGAAAAAACATCCTGCCCAGGGCTATTGGCAAAGGGAGTGAGGATCTAACAAGCAAATTAAAAAGCCTGTCCATACTGTGTGCTGTGAAAAGGCTGGTACTCGCGATTCCCTTTCGGGGGGTGGTTTCGGTCCACCGTACACCTCAGCATTGTGGTGTTCTTTGGGTCTGCTCCATCTTTCATAACCACTGCCTTGTGTCGGCATTTACTGCTTTCTGCTGGTAAATAAAATGCTGCGTTTAGGGATGGAGGAGGGATGGTCAGTCCAACTGAAATACATGGCAAGGTGTTTATTTTTTTTATGAATAAGGCAAATCATGCATTTGCTCCTGCTCCGTCAGTGCTTGCCTTGAAATGGGGGTCTTATGGAGACGGGGAGTAACTGTAGCTTCAAGGTCTGGTTTGCCAATGGTTTTTAGCATCGAGTTTTATGCGAACAGCACCATACTGCTCCTATAAGCCCGGCTTTTGCAGGGTACCGAGGGACTTATTTTTACAGAGAGGATGCATTTACCTTGCTGAAGGTTGCATGAAAATGCACGTGCCTGTTCTTTACTCATTGCTACCTTGAAAGCAAAACACACCTGAAAGGAGATGATATTGTCAGCTCGTGCTGGCAAGTGAAGCCCAGGCTTGCCCTGTGTACGTGTAGATGCTCAGCAAAGGCATCGAAGCCAGAAACTTAGTTGTCGAAGCTCCATTGACTTTTCGGGAAGAGAGTTTTTAGGTGGGCTGAGTTGCTCTCTGGAGTTGTCCCGTTTCCAGTGATTTCAGATGGAGCCAGGAGGGAGAGCACTCCTAATGCTAAATAGATAAGAGCTCGCTGGGATGAATCTGGACCTAATGAATGCCGCTGGGGTTTGTAACTTGGGTAAAGTTTCAAGCAAGTACAGCAAAGCATTTCAGAAACTGTAAGGGAACCCAGCATTACAAACAGTCCCTGAGAGGGCAGTGATCAGTGGGGAACCCACAAATGTGAAGCACCCGATTTCAGAACACATGCTGAGCGGGGGCATGGTGCAGAATAAGCTCCTCGTTCCCCGCTCTCTCTTCTAGCTGCCGGCCCATGTTCCCCGTCTGCTTTTCTCCAGCACAGAGACCCATTTGCTCCACGTGTATGGGTTTATTTATTTACTTATTTATTTATTCTTTCCTCTCTAGGCTTCTGGGCCGATCGAACACCAGTTCATGAAGCAGCCAGGCGGGGAGAAATCCTGCAGCTGCAGCAGCTGATAGAGAGCGGAGCCTGTGTCAATGCGGTCACCTATGACTCTATCACCCCACTGCACGAGGCCAGCCTGCGAGGGCAAACGCAGTGTGTCAAGCTCCTGCTGGCTGCAGGGGCCCAGGTGTGCAGTCGGGTCTGATCCAGCTGGGAACATCATCTTGATGTCTGAAGTTATTTCTGGGATCTGGATTCTCCCCATTTAGCTCTAGGCTCTTCTTCATCACCCTGGGCTTTCTTGACAGTCAGCAGAGGAGGGCAGGCCTCTTCAGAGGGTGTTTGAGCTTGATGAGGACTTAAAAAACTGCCTGAAAGTATTTCTCTCTCTGTCTCTCCCCCTCTCTCCTCAGTGACTATCAGCAGAGCCCGGCGTGACTAGAAATCTAGTTTAGATGACTCAAGTATCTAAAGCTAGCTGGGATGAATCCAGAGGCCAGAAGGGGAGCAGGGGACATGTAGCTTCCAGAGGGGATTTACATTTATTCTTTTGTTTCTTCTTCTATTTCTTTAATTTTATTATGGAAACAACAATCAGCTAAACAGAGTCTTTGGATATAGCTGGCGACGACTGTCTTCAAGGGCTTGTGATTTCTCACATGCTAAGGACAGCTGTCCTCAGAGGAAAGCCGGGGAAGTGGAGCATGCGTGCGCTCCGTGGTCCTTCTCAGTGCAAAGTCAGCCAGCTTGGCTCGGTCCGCTGGTGAAGCTGGGCTTTGCACTAAAGCAGAGAGGAGTTGCATCGTATTACTCAGCTGCAATGCTTGTAACCTTCAGCAGGAAAGCGGCAGAAAAATATAATGATGGAAATAACAGCCGAAACTTGTGACATTGATGTAAATCTGTCCCCTGAGAGTAATGGGAACAGCACGAGCCAGGTTGCTGGCAGTAACAACCAACTCTTTCCTGAGTCCAGACTATTTCTAGATTTAAAAGAACTGAAAACGTAGGCAAGAGGGTACCGTCACACAGCAGCCTGCGGGTACCTAACATTTTTTTTTCTACCTTGAAGGTGGATGCCAGGAATATCGATGGCAGCACTCCGCTCTGTGATGCCTGTGCCTCGGGTAGCATAGAGTGTGTGAAAGTGCTGCTGTCCCATGGCGCCAAGGTGAACCCTCCCCTTTACACAGCGTCTCCTCTCCATGAAGCCTGCATGAACGGTAAGTCCACGTGGTCTTATCTTTGCATGGTTATTTGCAGCTTGGAAAAAAAAAAAATCAGCAAAAGCAGCTGCCAAGTATCTTAAATTGACCGTGTTGCTCATCAGACCGTTACAGCTTGCAAATATATCTGCCTTACGTGGGCAGAGCTCCCTTTGAACGCAGAATGCAAAGCGCTGCGGTATCAGATGAATAAAGCCATCCCTTGTGTTGGGTGCTTTTATCCCACATGACGGACATGGGATATGTTAGGCAGATAAAGCACCAGCTCCTTGATGCTCTGCTAGAAAACCTTGAGCCAAACCAGTAGCTTTGCTCTTGCGAGCAGAGGGGAGTTTGCATCCTTTCCCTCTGATCCAAGTTGAGATGGGATAAATTGTTCTGATTAAGATGTAGAATGACATGACATGATTAAGACATGAGACCGTCTTCATCAGGTGGTCCTGTCCCAGACCCCTCCTGGTTGTTCAGAGCTGATGGATGAAGCTGTCAGGTGCCAGGGACTGTGGGGCAGCATTGCTGCCTGTACTGCTCCTTGTCCCTCTCTCGGCCTTTTCCAGCTGGAGGGTCTGTCCAGGGGATAAGAGAAAACTACAGGGGCCAAAATAATGTTCCAGCTGGCACGTGCCAGCTGCTCTCTGCCTCCCCTGTCCTCTACTCAAGCCTCTCCTGGGTGTTTGGATCGGGGTTACAGAGCAAGAGCAAGCATCAGGGGTGGCTGTGATAGCCGCAGAGGCGGAAGAAGTGGCGGAGGGGTATTTGAGTGTAATTCCAACCCTGAACTTACACTTGCGCAAATGCAACAGCAGGAAAGCCGGGATGTGAGAGTGGCAGTCTCCCCGTTAGATAATTGTGACCAAATCTTTCAATCGTGTTGTGCCTCAGTTTCCTCTTTGTAAGATGTAATACCTCCTCTCTCCCTCCTTCACTGTTTTTGTTATATGCTGTCCTGGACAGTTTCCCTTCGACTACGAAGGCTGTGGGAGTCAGCATTTTTGACAAAAAGGTAGTTACTTAAATACCTAGCTGTGAGCTCTTGCTTAGTTTTTCCTCATTAAGCCTTTTTCCTAAGGCTTGTTGATGACTGCCTGCTTTCTGTTAAGTCGTATTATTAGCACTGGAAAAAGTAAAGCTGGAGTAGTCTTGAAGGTGATCGAATCCACCCAGGGCAGGCTCAGCAATACAACCAGCTACATGAACAACAGGCAATTTAGTGCAAACCCTTGAATTCAGGTTTGTTTGACCTGACTCCCTGCGAGACCTGTTAGCTCTAGCTCACCTAGCAGATGTGACTCTATTTCTTGTGCCCTGGTCTCAGTCTCGATCCTCCAGTGTTGGCTCACAAGCATTTCTATTTTTGCAGCCATCACCCCAGATATCAAACAGGCTGTTTGTGGGTCAAGCTGATCTCAGCATCCCATATGCTCCCATTTGAGCCGGTTTCTTTCTTTTGACTTGCATCTTCCCTTTCTAAAGGTAGCTCAGAGTGCGTGCAACTCCTCATTGACGTCGGTGCAAACTTGGAAGCTCACGACTGCCATTTCGGGACGCCCCTACACGTGGCCTGTGCCAGGGAGCATCTGGACTGTGCAAAGTTGCTGCTGAAGGCAGGTACGGCAGCCGCAGGCTTTGCTTCTGGGTGGGCAGGAGACGGTGGTGTCTGTGCGCAGCGTTTCCCTCGGTGTTCCACAGCGGCATTCTTGTCGAAGAATTTATTCATTCACAGCATAATACAGATGACAAAGGTGAAAGGTTTTGCCTTTACCTGAGCAAAGCTTAATGCTTAAGCGTTTTTTTTTGGCGTACGCCTGTCAATATCCAGTCTGTGATGTTCCCAGTGACATTCCCATTCTCTTATTTTAATAAAATTCAGAACTCTTCAGCCCCCTAGAGCGAAGTTTCAACTTCTTCCCAAAAGTGGTATCAACTGGTTCAGCTTTGGTAGCACAGTCATATTGTTTTGGATGGGTGTTAAGGAGAAATGTTAGGGTTTGATGTTGTACAGAAAACCAGAGATGAAGTCACTTCATACCTCAGGGAGATCTGGTTAGTGTTACACCCACATGAGTTTGCTAGATGTTCAAGTTAATGTTCTATGCTCCAGGTTTCACATCCCAGTTTTCTTGCTGCTAACTTTGGGGAATTTGGCATTGGACTTCTTGTCTTTGCCTGTGTTTACCAGGAGGAGATTTGTCCCAGAGGTGGGGATTTGTTTCATTGAACATTAGTTGTCTAAAAATTACACATCTAAGCTAGTTTGTTTCCAGCGGCTCCGGTTCCCTGTCATTAATTGATTCCCCAGAAATGCCTGTTTCTCCCTGTTAATTTTAAGGGCAGCTCGGTATGGCTACACATATCTAAAAGTCAATTGTTTGAATTCAGTGAGGTTTATCTCACCGCTGCTGAACAACTCGGTTGACAAAATGCAAGCATTGTGGGGGGATTGGAAAGACCTTTTGCTGTCAGCTTATAAAAGCCAGACTTTCTTAGCAAAAATATCTGTAAAACTTGATCCTGCAGTAGTGTCTGATGGTGAGCTGCCACATCTTGTGGGTCTGGGGTATTTCTGCTAACAAAGATGTCACTGTTTGCCTTGAGTGGGAGCACTCCATTGAGATGACTGGGAATGGTTCTTGGCTGGCTTTGGACAGCACAGCTTCAGGAAGCAGTTTTGAACTTCACACTCAGCAGCTTATTTACCCAGTAACATGGACTAAAATCCTTTCTCTGCAAGGAAAACGTAAACCCAGAGAAGAAAATTCATGCATTGCCAGCACCGAGAACTTGTTCAGCAGTTTGGTTTCCTGTTTGTGCTGTTTTGTTTGGATCTTGTTCTAGCTGGTCGTGCGTTTTTTAACAGCATTTTTTTCTCCAGTCAAACCACTCCTTACGTTTGGGTCAAGTGAGGCTTTCATGAACAGGCTTGTCTTTCTTTCTGGCCTCAGGGGCAAATGTGAATGCTGCTAAACTTCATGAGACAGCCCTCCACCATGCAGCAAAAGTGAAAAACGTAGATCTGGTGGAGATGCTGATTGAATTTGGAGGAAACATTTACGCAAGGGACAACCGAGGAAAGAAGCCATCGGATTACACCTGGAGCAGCAGTCCCACAGCAAAGTGCTTTGAGTACTATGAAAGTAAGTGAGATATGATCGCTGCCCCAGGAATTCAGTGACTGCCAACTCCATTGCACCACATCATGATTCTCAGTCGGCTTTGATCTGTAGGTCCCTGATCATCTTCCTGTGAAGGTAGCGAGTTCTTGGTGGCAAATGTACGCCAGCTGGCTGTAGGCTAGCTCTGCTTAATTGTGGTTGAATGACAGTAGTAAGATGGTTCAGATCATGCCGTCACTGAATTCAGGTCCCTCTCATGTGGCAGCATCAACCTTTATGCTTTGGTGCTTTAAGTTTGGTCAAGGAAATCGCCCAGTTGAAAACTCCTTTTATTTGGGGCAGGGAACGCATTAAACTTTAGCTGCACTGGCTGTCTGATTTTGGAGGAGGCGTTTGACTGAGGTTTGAGGATGGCTTTAAGTCAGTCTTTGTCTTGGTTACCCTTAGAGGAGTAATGCACAGACCTTTCCAAGCATTTGCAGACTGCTGCTGCACTAGATGATCCTAAACATCATAGAATCCTAGAATGGTTTAGGTTGGGAGGGACCTTTAAAAACCACATAGTCCAACCCTGCTGCCATGGGCAGGGACATCTTGCACTAGATCAGGTTGCTCAAAGCCCTGTCCAGCCTGACCTTGAACACTTCCAGTGATGGGGCATCCACAGCTTCTCTGGACAACCCGTTCCACTGTCTCACCACCCTCATCATAAAAAAAATCCTTCTGTATAGAAGAATAAAGTATTTTCTGGCTTTGCAATCCTTTGTGTTGTGAGCGCCTTATAGCCCCTTCTCCCTCTGACTTCTCTTCTCCCTGTAGCATGCTCTCCTCCAAGTTATTCATTGCTGTGTTTTCTTAGAGAGCCGTGAAGCGTGCTGGTCTGGCTGCAGCTGAGCTGGCTGAAGAGATTGAATCCTACATGCCCATAAATACTCCTTATATCTCACCAGAGTTTGCTGCCCTCTAAACCCAGCTGTCAGAACTGCACGTGTAGTTGCTTTTCAACGCAGGCTGTTGTAACAGTACTGTGCTAGCTCTAATAGTGTTTTTTTTTCCTTTTGATTTGTATCATTAAATTCGGGACTAGAGTCAGGATGGATGCAGATCTTGGAGGCTGGTGATTACAAAGGCTGTGGGAGTAGGGAGCACAGCTTCTTAGGACTGACTACTTCCAGAGCAATGTGCCCAATTGTAACTGCACAAGCATCAACACCCGGTGTCGAGGCTGTGGGCTGTGGATTGGGGGCTGTCTGGACGGGGCTTGGGGAATTTTATTGGAGCTCTCAGCAGAGTGCTGAATGAAAAGGGTTAACGCAATCCTTAGATGGAGGAATGGAGCAGTAGAGAAGTGTTGGAAGTAGGTTTTGTTCCTATATACAATGTTGCTGAGGCTTAATACAGCATCACTAAGGGAAATCTGAAAGTCTTGGATAGCCCCAGTGGATCAGAGGAGGTGATCCAGTGGGCGCTGTTGGCCTTTGAGGGATGCAGGTGAGGAAGGGAGCTGGGAGAAGCGTGCTGCAGCTGTGCTCACTGTTTCTGGTGGGATTTGCATCAGGATGAGCCTTGAGAGAGCACGCCCGTGGCTCTGCGGTGCCTTCCTAGGGCCTGGGTGCTGTGGGAGGTCGAGCGCTTGTAAGCAGAGCCAGGCTTGTGATCACGGTGGGGGCAATGCCAGGCGTCACCCTCCTGGGAGGTCTGCGCTCTGCGGGAAGATCAGCCGTCCGCTACGCTGCAGTCCTAACTTTGGATCTTCTTTTCTCCTTTTAGAAACGCCTCTGAGCTTGTCACAGCTTTGCAGAGTTACGGTGAGGAAAGCCGCTGGGCAGCGAGCACTGGAGAAGATTGCCAAGCTAAATATTCCTCCGCGATTAATCCAATACCTGTCCTACAACTGACAGGGGCGAAGGTGGCCAGGAAGGACGATATCTTTGGCTCCTGCAGTATGAAGTATCTGTCTCTTTCTCTTCTACCTCCCCCCAAGAAACTAATTTTAATTTAAGCAAACTGGTGTAAATAGTATTTATGAGGCAGCACTTCCTGTTCTCCATGGGCAAAGACAGGCTCAGGCAACGTGTAGCACTGGCTTGAAGTTGTAACCTCTCCTGGGGTGATCTGTTAGACTGTCACTGTGTTTGAGGCTGTAGCGCTCGCTCTTTGAGCGGGATTAATCTTGCCTAATTTTACCTGTCTGTAGCCTAAAGGCATCTCCGTATGATCTAGCCAGGCTCCCTTTGCAGTCAGTGGAGAGAAATAGATCCTTCTGGAGCATGATTCATCTGTCCTATTTTAGGTGCCTGTGCTGGGATGATAGGGTGTGCCTTGGGAGCACCGGTCTCCACTGACTGCAAAGGGATTTAGAGGTGATACCCTCGGATACGGACGTCTGTGTTTCTGCAGTGGGAGCGCTGGATCCCACCTCTGTGTTAATAACTCAAGTGACAGCTGCCTAATGCCAAGGGACAAGGCTCGAGAGACCTGCGCGCTCTAGCTGGAGGCAAATTAAGTCCCCAGCAAGCTCAGGAATAATTAGAGGCACTGCAACTGGTTACTGACTTTCCATGAACTTCAGCGGGCTTTGGCTCAGCACCAGCAGTGAGGACAAACTGCTGCCAGATCAGGATTGACTTTGCCCGTGCTCCTTCCTCGCTGTAGGTGAGCCAGCTCTTACTGTAGTGTTCCTCTAGGGTATCACCACGTTTAATTTGCAAGCCCAAGCAGGAAGCAGGTCTCTCTGCATGTCCAAGGATGCTTCCCTCCAGATGGCTGGTCCCAAAGAATATTTCTCCACTTGCTCTGAGCCCTGTGGCCACCCTGTTGGTTTTACGTGCAATAAGTGGCAGAGCTGCTGCCCGGAGGTGCCTGAAGTACGTTGAGGGCATGTCCCTTGTGTAGTGGTGCAGCAGATCCCTGTGGTGTATACCCATTGCGTGAAAGGCAATAGGAGGGCTGGGCTCTGCCTTGGGTTTTGACATTTTTATTTTTATTTTTCCCCCTCTGAGTTTCTCTCTCAATGCTGGAGCCTCTCCAGAGGTTGGCAGCGGGAGCTGGCCCTGAGCCATGTGCTGCTGAGTGTTGTGCTCGAATCTTTTGGCTTCAGCAGGCGTGACTGCAGCTTTGTCCTTCAGTGATTTTAAACCTTCAGGGTGACATTTGTATGAGCAGAGCCAAAAATTATTATCTACCATCCTGATGAGGCGTTACGTGTTGTCTGAAGGCAGTAGCCTACTGGTTACGTGGTACTAAGGGAATGGAGCTCCAAGGTGCCACCATGGCAAGTCTTAGCACTGTGATGACAACAAATTCCTCCTCTGAATGACAGCAGATGTTATGAAATCCGCTGTCTAATGTGACAGGATGTCTCAACATCCTTCATGCTGTGAACTAACACTTGAGAGCAAACGCTCGCTTGCCTGCTGCCTGCAAGATCTCGTGCTCCTCCAGCCAGCACGATGGGGCTCAGCCTCGGGAGGGAGGCGGAAAATAGGATGAGCACAGGGTTAAAGAGCTGAGGTGGAACTGAATGCACTTTAATGGTGACCAGCAAATCACTTTGTTTTTTAACTTTTGTTGAGGTTTGTTTCCCCCCTGCATCCCTTTGTTGTTTTTTTTTTGTTTGTTTGTTTGGGGTTGGGTTTTTTTTTTGCTGTGCAGTTATTGTATAGAACAGGACAGAAAAAGGTTCGAGATCCTGCTCTTTGGGGGATTGTCTGTTTGTAATTCTGATTTTTGTGTTTAAAGGATCAGAAATGTGAAATTGCCAAGAAGCTCAGGGAAGCCCTAGAGATCTTTGTTGTGGGATTCATCCCTGTGATTGATAGGATAAAGGTTTTGTATTGTATCTTTCAAGAAAAGCTTCCTCTGCCCAACGTGCATTTCCTTACAGATAAATATGTATTAGGAAAGTGCACCTTTTGGTAATTTGGGGTGTAAACCTTCCCTCTTGGTTCAAATTGAAATCCCTTGTTGGGTTGCTTTTTTAACATTGCCTAAGCTAGTGAAATAATGAAATTATAAAGTCCCAAGTTTCCAATGTCAAAACAAAAGACTCCTCGAACAACTAAGAATAAAATTACAAGTTCCTATTTATGTCATTATTTTATTCCTCTCTTTTAAGTCACTTCTCTGGTAGGTTCTAAAGTTTTGGTTATTTTTTTTAATATCTTTTAAGAGGTCCTGCTGATCAATGCACGCAGCCAGGGAGGACTTACCAAGAGAGCTAAGCACCTCTTATTTGGTGGCAATAGCCAAACTTGTTCAGTAGCAGTTTTCTTAAGACATCTGCTT